>NC_051253.2:18273254-18890463 GCF_015237465.2 Chelonia mydas | reverse complement strand
CAAAACCTTTAATTCATGGAGTTATGTGCTACAGCAGCTGCACAAAGAGGGTATGATTTAAAGCCCACAGGAGTGTTTCCAATGACTTCAGTGGGCTTTGGGTCAGGCTCAGAATATACAGGTTTTACAAGTATAAGACAAAAGTTTGTTATTTACACAACTTCAGACTGCAAAGAAGCATTTCAGGTTGCTTTTCAAAGGATTGTTTGACACATTTTCAATTATTGCCACTGAATATTGTATCAGTTCCTCATGGTTTAGTTTGAAAGGGTCGTGACATACAGCTGACTGAAAAGTTGATGCACCAGCCAAACGTATTGAAGTATTCTCACCTGCCTCTATGTAAGCAAACCATAAAGATATTTTTTCCCCCACAGAGCCATACCTTCTGGCTATCTTAGGTAGTTAATGTTTTTATTACCCTGCCAGAGAACAGGATCCTTCCAGGATATTTAGAGCGGGTTTGTGTTGGCAGGTCAGATACCTGGACAACAGTTTGCTGAAAAGTCACAGAAGCGCCATTATTTCCATTTCATACAATGAAATAATTTAAGAAAGTCTCAGAAGAAATTCAGGAATCCATCAGAAGAAATGCATGTGCTATAACTGCTCCCCAAAGAGAATCCAAACTCAAGGGAACCCTACCTCTATTCTGGCAGTGGCAGAGCCAGGTTTTGCAACCAAGGGGCCAATGAGTTGTTCGTGGTACTATTTTCAATTATACCTACTGGCTTTACATTTAGTTTTTTAAAAACCATCCTCACTCAGAAGACTCTCCTTGTGGTTCTCCAGTACTCAAATTAATTGACCATTTGGTTTCATTCCCCACATCAGCTAAAGCTGCACAGCTAATACCTAGTTTAGCTTTCACCATTGAGATAGCCTAAGCCTACAAATCTCACAGAACTAACAAATGTGTAGCTAGCTATTTACAAGTAAACTGAAGAGATTTGTATGCACACAGGTAAAGTTTTAAATGCACCATAATCCACTGAACTCAGTGTTGATGTATTCTCCCTATTCAATGGGTGCACTTCTCCACCATGTTCTCCTCACCTCATTGATGGGGTACCAAACACCTGCAGCAGCACCTTCTGTCCCAGCACCACAACCCTAATCCTGGCCTGGTGCACATGGGAGGCCCTGGGAGCGAGAGGGCTGGTGAGTGAACCCTATGATGCTGGCAGACCAGGTGCCAGCTCATGCCAAGGCCCCTAGGCTTCAATTGTACACTGTATAACTGTAATCAGTCTGACTTACCTGTGTGTTAAAATAGGTATTAGCATTATAAAAATGCGTTTTGTGTTTAGACTTTATGAAATGCTTGTAAATTACTGAATGTATTAATCTCACTTATAAATATCTGTATTCCATGTTATAAGGTAATAGGTAAGTGTTTTCTTTATAACTGTAAATTACCAGTCAGGAGAGAAGTATTGCCAAGTGTGAAATACAATTTGCCACAGGAGGTATGTAACAGCATCAGCACCCACTTCTCGTGCATGTCCCCTTCTCTCTGGGGAAGAGTGCCTGTAAACAGTTCTTTTCATGGGGGGACACCCCCCCTCTTGTGGATGGCTCCCTTTCTTTTTTATTCTTACATCAGGGTGGCACCTACCTTTTGCAAGCACTCCCCGGCCACTGGTCCTCTCGGCTGGTCTTCAGCAGCTCAGCCGTCTGGCCAAGCTGCACACGCTGTCCCCGCTTCCGGGGTATATGTTCCCAAGTTCTTATCACAGCCCTGGTATGGGGCCATAGCTTTTAGGCTTCTTCGCAGAAGCACTACCTTCTTCAGACACCCAGCCGGGGCCCATCTCAGTACCCCAGTCTGGTCAGGCCAGGTTTTGTGCTCAGTCCCTCAGGCTCAGCCTGCCCACACTGACCTTTTGACGGCTCTGCTGCTATTCTATCCAGCCAGCCAGCCACAAGGTCTTTGGCAGCGTTCGCTGGGCTCAGTTCTGCCTGGTGAGCTCTCTGCGGTGAGCTATCCGCAGTCTTGCTGTTCGTCTAGCCAGCCAAGCATCCAGTCCTCCCTCATCAAGTTCGTGAGCTGTAGCTCACAAAAGCTTATGCTCAAATAAATTGGTTAGTCTCTAAGGTGCCACAAGTCCTCCTTTTCTTACAGCAACTGAAGGCTCTGGTCTGCTACTTTCCTTTTATCCGGCCCTTCTGGCCCCTTATTGGTCACTCCAGCAGCCCTTCTGATTGGCCACTCTTCTACGGCCACTCTAGGCTGCCTGGAGGACTTCTCGCTGCTCTATTCTGGGACAGGGTGATGCAGGGCCACGAGGCCTCCAGCAGGGGGCCTCCGGACTTAGTCCACCCTGCCATAAGGTGTTCTCTCCTGCCCAACAAGGCCCATACACACCAGACAAACATCAGAGGACAAAAGACTTTGTTGATTGCCCCTCCACACACACACCCATGAAGAGGAGACATGCACGAGGACTTGTCCCATCAACTTGAATTCTGGGGGAAGGGAATCAAAATTCCTGACAAGAAGAAACTGTATCTTTATGCTGCTATGACTTTGAGGGGCAAGGATTACTAAACATATGCAAAAGATCCCCATGCTTGTCTGGGTTAGCCCTACAGGACATATAGACCTTGCTTATTATAGAAGCTTCTACCACCTTTTGGAATCGAAGACTATAACTCAATGTATTTTTACCTGCTTTAACTTTGTAAATATCGCTCCCTATTTCTTTTTCTTGGTTAATAAATCTTTAGATAGTTTGTTATAGGGTGGGCTACAAGCATTGTCTTTGGTGAGAGATCTAAGGTACAATTGACCTGGGGTAAATGGCTGGTGCCTTGGGACTGGAAGTAACCTGAACATTGTTGTAATTTTTGGCATAAGAGACCATCTATCGCAAAGGCAAGCTTACCTAGGTGGCAAGATAGATTGGCATACCCAAGGGGACTGTCTGTGACTCCATGTTAAGGCTATTGTAGTGTTTGAGCAGTTCACACTTGATGCTTGGTTGGTGAAATCTCAGTATAGAGCTCACAACCAGTTTGGGGTTTGTGCTCTGGTTTGTAACAGTCTGCCCCGAGATTGGTACTCATGCTCTTGAGCCACTCCAGACAGCTTGACAAGACCACCCCATGCTCACCCTGAAGTGGCGGCTCCTGGGCTTGGTTCCCTACTCCAGGCCATTCAGGTTTGGCCTGGCCACCCCTCCATCATGACAGATGGGTGCCAAAGCCAAATTTGAGAGTGGCGTTGCAACATGGTGCACAGGGTCACAGCACCAAGCAACTGCGAGCACCATGTTACAATGCCGGAACAGGGCGCCAGCCCAACCCCACAGGACAGGAGCCATCACTGCCAAGTGAGTGCAGGGCGGGCTCACTCTCCAGCCCTGTGTGAAAATCCATATCATACACCTCCTTTTGTCAATTGCATAATATACTTGAAAAGGCACCGCACAGACAACTCAGGGCCACCTAGTGGGGGCACTCCCCCTATATCCCTGTTAGCTCCATGACTGCATTCTGGATGGCAGAGTATACAGAGAAAATCACAGGGCATCCACCAGCAGTACCCCAAATTTTTCAGTGTGTTCCCAGAGTTCAGAATAGACATCACGATGGTCAATCAGTCTCACACACAGCTCCAGGATAAGGAGATACTTAATTAGCAATTAGAACAAAACATTTTGGCTCTGAGTGCTATAAGAGCAATCAGAATTTTACATCAGCCCCTTAACATACAGAACTTCAACATTAATTAGAAAACCATGGATCTCCTGCATTGTCATAGCATCATTGACCCTAGCCCCATTTTACTCCCCTGATTACTTTCACACAGGATAACCCATTCTCAAGAGAATCCTAATTTCAAGAAAAAAATCTCCCAGTGACTTGGGCTAAGTTTATGCTGTGTGTACATTTCATATTGTAAAACTGTATGATTTTCTGTCCTACAGTGATTAAAGCTGATTGAAAATGCTCACAACTTATGGTCTGGCTTTTAAAGTATATTACTTAATTGCATGATTATTAGCATCACTGAAACAGTTGCTATGGTTACCAAATCCTTCAACTCTCATTCCTTAATCCCTTTGAAAAGCTGTTTCCTTGAATGTTGTTGATCTTATTGGTCATTTTCAGTGTTTGAAGCCATTCTTTACCTTTCATAAGGTCCCTGTGCAGTTGTCAGTTTATTCTGGATACAAAAATTTTGAAGTGGTAGTTTTAAATACTTAATTTGCAATTGAAACTAGAGACGATGAATGGGAAGTGTATATTTAATCTGTAAAATGTGTGGATGACTTGAAACACTTTTAAAAATAGACTAGATCTGTGTCTTTGAGAGGGAACAAAAACAAGTCTTTGATCAGGTCCAAGTTTCAAACCAGATGGCCTACAACCTACTTTCCAAAATGTTGTCATATCCAGTGCTGAAAAGATGTAGAATTTCCTATATTGCCAGTCTCAAGTGTACAAAAATGCTAAGTCTGGCCCCCAAAAGCCATGAGACTGGATTAAAAATCATTAGATATTTTAAAATAGTAAATCTGAAATTCTTTTTAGTTTCCTGCTGTTTTTTGAGCCTTTAGCATTCATGATATCAATGTTTACTCCACAACCATAAAAGTTAAAAACTTCCTTTTAAGAAAGAGAAAGCTGATATTCTTTCTAGTCACATGAGTCCAGGAACCTATGACTTTAAGGGGGGGGAAATTGTGAACCCCGCAGTTAAATCATGAGATTTGGCAGAACTGGATTCCTCGGGAGCAGAGATTTAACACATTTTTTCCTGAAAAAGAGCTGGGTACCATCATGGTTATTTGAATAAAAAGGTTGCTTTTTAAATATTTATCTAGAATTCTCTGTTAAGGTAAATAACGCCTGAGATTATTAACATTGAAATCATCTTTATAATCAAATGTATTTTTCATTAGTTATCCAACTTGTTTGCTTTTGTAGTCCTCTCGGTTTTGGGGGGATGAAATTTGGCTAGTTAGTTTCACTTTTTATAGTTACTTTCATGTTCTGACTCTCATGCACAAGCCTAATACTCTATGGTTTGAGCTTATAGCATTGAGGGGAAATGTTTTCATTGGATTAAAATAATCATGAAAACACATATTCAATTTTGTAAAACCCTGTGTTTAAAGATTGGGTTTATTTGTTTTGGTTTTGGATGTGTGAGTTTAAACCCTGATTCAAGGAACCAGCGGCTTATGTCCCATTGTCTTCACTACATTCACTTTATGTACGTGCTTAGGTGCTTTGCTGAGCAGAGATGAATTTAAGCTTATGCTTAAAGCTAAGCACCACTGAAGTACTTTGCCTAATGGGGCCTAAGTGCTGGCAAATGGTGACAGCCCTTGACATTGAAATCTTCCTTATCTCTGTCCTGCTGGATTGTTTTTTGTAATATACACCCCTTTCCAACCCAAAGCAGAACCAAAGAACCATCAGTTGCCAATCTCTTCTGGTTACTTGCATTGGTTTTGAAGCAGTCCTCCAGAAGCAAAGGCTTCCTGTCAGAGCTACCAGACCCCCTGCAATTAGCAGCTAAGCATTTCACAGGCACCCAGCTAAAATGATTTATAGCATATACTATATTTAGGGCTGAGGTTTGATGTAGATCTGTAATTCCAGCAGAAAGTCTTACTCTGCCCTGGATCCATGCATTTAGGACAATTAGAAATGCACCAATAAAAGCTTAGCTTCAGAACTTGAGCATTTAAGTACAAGTCAGGGGTCCTGATACATTCAGCAGGAGCACTAGAAAACGTGCATGGTCAGGTGTTATTAACTGTTATGTTTCAGAGTAACAGCCGTGTTAGTCTGTATTCGCAAAAAGAAAAAGTGAGCTGTAGCTCACCAAAGCTTATGCTCAAATAAATTGGTTAGTCTCTAAGGTGCCACAAGTACTCCTTTTCTATTAACTGTTATGGTTTACTTTATTTCTCATCTACCAGTTCTAGAACATCACCAGTGTATTAGGGCCTTTACAGAGGGCTGTGAAGAAAAGATCCAGGTCCCAAGGACCTTACAACCACAATCCCAGCAGTAGAGGAACAGTGAGGATGTGCCATGCGGCTTTGCAAGAGTTTGTGTTTTTGTTTTTGATGAGACAGCTTACATCTCCTTCATAATATTCATAATTATCACAGCCTGATTACACTGCGCCCCACACCCCCAGAGACACCCCCACCCCCGCCCCATTATTAGGGAACAAAGGAGGGCCGGGATCATGCATGAGATTTAAGCTGCCTCCTTGGAACTCACTTTGCAAAAATCCTTCATCGCAAAAGGAAGAGGATCAACAATAATTCCCTGCGATGGAGAGTGTGTTCAGTGTTGGAGGAGAGAGGGCATATCCCATTACAGGGGAGGGGGGCGGTACAGAGCGAGCTCTTGGGAGCTCTGCCGGCTGCTGCTCGCCCCGGGCTCTGCACAGCCACCAAGCCCTTGGCGAGGCAGCTGTCCCCGGGCCGGGGAACCAGGACTACAACGCCCAGGCTCCGCCATCCCAGCGGCAGTAGGCAGGGCTGTAGCAACGTGGCGCTGTGCAGCACCACCCCCTGGCTCAGCGCTGCCGGGCGCTGAGTGGGGCTGGCGGGGCAGGGAAAGTTTCTGGGGCGGGAGTTTCTGGAGGGTTTCGAGCCGGATCGTGGCAGGCGAGGCGTGCCCGAGCCTGGGGCACCCAGACAGGGCGGGGGGCACCCCTCCCCAGGCGAGAAGAGTGCAGGACTTTAGTGGCTGGCTGCCCGGGGATCCTGGATGTGGATCCCCGGTTCAGGGACGGGGATCCCCTGTCCAGGGACGGGGAGCCCCTCTCCTCTCCGGGTCTGGTTCAGAGCCCCCCTGCTCAGGGCTGGTGCTGCAGCGGGGGCGGATCCCCCCCAGGCACAGATGATCGGAGGGACCTGAATCAGTCGGTTTGGGTTTTACTGCCCACTCCCTGCTGGATTGTCCCTGGCTGTTTGGAAACAAACTTGAGCCGAACTCCCCGGCCTCTCGCATCGCCATGGGTAAGTGCCATGTCCGCCCGGCGATGGGCTGGGGGCGCAGCGGGGCGTGCAGGGCTGGCTGGCTCGGGGCGGAATGCAGGGGGCCGGGCTGGGGGTTGCTTTGTCACTCGCCTGCGCTGGGGATCCCGCTTTGCTGCTGCTTCTCTCCCAGCCCCAGTGACCTCCTCCCCCCAGCCCGGATTTCGCAGCCCGCCTGGGGGAGGGGAATGGTTTAAGGAATGATGCTTCCTGGCCGGATTTGTGGGGATGGAGGAGAGATGGATCTGGGGGTGATGTCCCCCCTGGAGTTTTGGTGCTGTGAAGGGGGCTGGGTTGAATTCACACATACACAGCCCGGAGGAGGGATCACTCCGTTACCTAATCAATGACAGGGGCAGAGAGGGCAGCTTCCCCCCCTCCGAGCCGGAGGGTTCAGATTCCGTGGCCCGCTCAGTCCTTGGGCTCTCTGCTGAGGCTGCCACCGGTTGGAGCTGGTGGCTTTTGTAATAGGGATTCTTGTACTCTAGGAATGGGCCTGAGACCCATCAACCCGTGTCCCAGATTTCATGGGATATCAGGCTTGATGTTAAGTGAACTGTTACTGATTACTCCAGATACTACCTTCCTTACAACACTGCCACGGATTTCCTAAAGTCCTCTCCTCTCCCTCTTCTGTAGTAGCAGAGAACCACTGTCATTCATTCTCAGCTGGCTAATTAGATTAACTTAATCCTCATACCACCCTCACAGTCAACTCTAGCACACCAGTCTGGTCTCCATTTTCAATAGAGGCTAGTGATTTCAATAGAGGCTAGTTTTGGGTGCCAACTTCACACACCTTAAAAGGGCTTGATTTTTTTCAGAGGGTGGGTGCTCAGTGCTTTTTGAAAATCAAGCTCCTGTGGGCGTATCTAGGCACAGAAACAGAGACATCCAAAATCATTAACCCCCTTTGAACATAGAAATCACATTTTGTTTTGTATTGGTAAGTTTCAGACCATCTTTAAGGCTTTGTAGAACCAGAACCCTATAGCCAGGCATGAGCGTGCAGGGTGCTGTACCTCAGGGGGCTGAATTGTAGCTGTGTCTTTTTTTTTTATTATTGCTAACTGCTTGCGGACAGGAAGCACCAGACCAGAAGTCTTATGAAAACGTAGCTAACAGAAAGGATCCGAAAAACAGGATGAAATTTTCACACACACAAAAATTGTTGAACATTTCAAACTGATTTTTGGCAAAATTTTGAATTTAGAAATCTTTTTACCAAATCTCGTAGCAAACTTATTAGGCCAAATTCTCCCCTGTGCCCTAGCCCCTTAATGCCACTCTGGTGTTATGAAGGGGAGGAAACAACGCCTGGGGAACTCCCAGTGAAAGAGAATTCCCCAGCCACTGAACCAAGCTGCTGGAACACTCTCTGCCAGCCCCCCGTGTATGGAGCATGGCCAAGGTCTGGGGCACTGGCAACTCACACCTAGCACACCCATAAGGGGGCTTTGCAGTCAAAGCATCAGTTAAAGCTGCTCAGAGGCACTGATTTTCGCCAGAAGCCACTGCTTGCCCTTAGAATACAAGGAGCACACAAGGTGGCTTAAAGCCAGCTTTGCCCCCAGCCCCACTTCCTGGGCTGAGTGCAGGACTGGAACAACTGAGAATTAAGACTAGTTATTAAATTTTTTGTTAAAGGAAGTTGCACTGATTGAGAGTGTTGGCACTGGTCTTATGCAAATAATGTCTTTAGCGGTACAAAAGTCAGTTTACCTGAATCCTGATCGGCACCACCAATTACTATTCTAGACCTGAGCGAGTGCACACTTGACAGAGAGGCATCGGTAAGACTCACTAAACTTTCCCCCCTTATGACATTAAGTAAAGAATCAAGAGAAGAGTGCAGATGTGAAAGCCAAGTGCAGGGACACATGTCGCTAAGCCCCCATGACAGCATTGCAAATGACTGAATAGCAAGCTGGATTTAAATCAAAGGTCATAAATCATTAGTGCCCACAAAGATAATGAGAAGTACAGTAGAATGGCCCTGTCCCCTTTCTGTTCTTATTGAGCAAATATTGTTTCTAATTATCTATATTACATGTGTGCAAGAAGTGATTAAGTGTAGGTAACTGCATGGAGGGTGGTTTTTGGCATGTATCAGGAGTGACATAATGAATACAAATGGCATGACAAAACGCTACAGAATAAATATAAATGTAAATATAGCCTTTACTGAGAAATAACCTTTACTGCGTACTGTAATTAGAAGCTAAATATAGACACTTCCTGTAAAGCACAGACTGCAAACATCTTATAAAGCTCTAGCTGAGGAAACTTTTCCATATTTCAGTGGGTGTTTCCATAATTTGTTTCCCATAGTCTATTTAAAATAAAAGTATTTTAAATTAAAGCAAAACCAGTAACAAAGCATCAGTGTCACACGCTGGAAAACAGCATATCACAGAACAAACTCCTGACTGCATCTCAACATTTAGGAGAAATAGGTCATTTGGAGTGATGAACATTATCTGTGCTATTATTATTGGTGTTGCCCAAATACCCCAATCAGGTTTGGGGCCCCATTGTGCTAGGTGCTGTACAAACACAGATGAAGTGACAGTCCCTAGCCCAGAGAACTTAAGGCTTTTGTCACAAAGAAATATGCAGAGCCCAAGACTGGCCAGGAGAACTAATTCTCTATTACAAGCCAATACATTTCAATACCACTGCCCAAATTCATCCTTATTTTCCACTTGTCAGGTTCTCCCACAATAGTTTTTTCCTTCTATAGTGCCTCTCATCAAGGCTCTCAAAGCACTTTACAAATACTAATTAAGTCCCACAAACACCTCTTCCAAGAAGGTAGCTCTGTATTATTATCCCTATTGTACACAAATGGAAAAATGAGGCACAGAAAAGTTAAGAGACTTGACCAAGGTCATGTGTCACATCAGTGATACAGGCAGAAATAGAATGAAGGGGTTCTAATTTCTGCGACCATTGGAGAACACTCCTGCCCTAATTTTACTCTCATAGGCTATATATAAAGGCCTGGTATTCTGTGTGGGGCATTAGACCTAAATGATGAGACTGAGGCCCCAGGATTTTGTGGCAGGGACCGAGGGATGATATAGCATGGCCAAGCACTCTACTCCTAACTGCCCTCCACTAGTCTAGTCCAAACCATTTAGTATTCTTTGTGTATCTGATTTATTCTGATATTAAATTCAGGGCTTGTCTAGATACAGAAGTTGAACTGAAATCTGGTTAGTTAAACCAGTGCAACTTTTGTGTATGATCTCTCTTATATTGTCTTCATGCTCGTTTTATTGGTTTAACTTGCTCCTGTACATTTACCCACACAAGTGAAACTGATATAAACCCAGTTTAAACTGACATAAGAGAGTACACGTATAGAGTCATATCAATCAGTGTAAAATCATGCCATTAATTAAAATGGTGCAACTCTGTGGATAGACCACAGGAGAAAGTCTGCTTTCACTGAAGTCAGTGGGAAAGCTCCCAGTCAGGCCAGGATTTTATCCCAGGCCTCAGTTTATTTTGTGCTGCCCCACTGTTTTATTTTCAGTGTGGTTCAACTGCCTGTACTGACCATACCTACCGGCCTCGTAGAGATTGTCATGGCAAAGCTGGAGCTTTTCAGCATCCAGGAAAGTGTGGGCAGTGGCTTTGGTTTTTGGTACAAGGGGACAGCTGAGGCCTTTGGTAGGGGGATAGGATGCACTTCCTCTTAGCCTCCCCCTTTTGGACAGAGGTAGAGGTGGTTTTAAATCAGGGGGTAAGAGGGATTGAGCCACTACTCCAGCAGCCTTTGATAGCAAGTAGCTGTGTGCCCCTACATGCACTCCCGAACATTTTCCATTGCATTCAGCAATGAAAAACAAGCTCTATGTTCCTTCTAAAATATTCAGGAGCGAAGAGTTAATGCTGAAGTTTAAATCAGCCTCAGACTTAAATTAAGGTGATTGGAGCATTTCACACCTCTCAGAGCACACACCACCAACCTGGTTTTGCATTCCCTTTGGCTTTCTTGTAGTGATAAGGGCTAGAGACTTCTTTTTAGTTAATGAGATTCTGGAGCATAACTGTGCTGCAATTTCAGAATAATCCACACTCCTGCAGCAATTTACCTGCACACACATAATCATGCAATGCACAGGGGCCTGGCTATATGATACCACTTATCTGATGAGGAGACATTAAAGGGAAGTCCTTGAGATCTCTGCCTCTGTTCTTAGCATTAGTAAAGGGACTTAAAAATGGAGATGGTCAGAGGAAAGAAAGGGGACACAAAATCAGTTAGTTTAATATTGTGTTAGCATAACACTGTCTAGAACCTCAGTACCCTGACCTAGAATTTCTGATGGAAATAATTTACCACACTAAAAGTCAGATACAGTAAAGTCAGGTTTTGGAATGGGGAAGTTTGGGTCTAAAATACTGGACGTCCCTTGTAATGAAAATATGATGGTTGGACAAGGAGCAAGGATCTTCTCAGGAAGTCAGAGTTTATGCTGGACTTTAGGGGAATGGAATACATTTTCCCCAGGAAGGCCTGACCGTTGCAGAGAATTAAGGAGGGATTAGGTAAGAAGTTAGAGGAAATGTGGTAACAAGCAGCAAAGGGCACACATGGATGGCCCTAGTAGTCCTTTCTGGCTCTCTGGTGTGAGAGTTAATAGGCAGGGGTGTCAGTATTCAGCACATAGAAACAGTAACTTGCTCCGCTGATGATTTATTTGTGAAATTCCTAGGTAGTGAAAAGAAGCCACACGGATGCTTCTAAGTTGCAAACTGAGGACTGAGCATCATAATGGCAACACAACCCACAGAAAAATACAGAAAGGAGAAAACTACATCCCCTGGCTGGGAAGTTGTTGAACATACAAAATAGCTTGGACAGTCTAAGGGGGAATTACCCTGGCTTCTCCACTATAAATCGGTGACTTCCAATTATAGCTAAGTCTTATCTGTGTTCACACAGGCCCACATTTTCAGAACTGTGAGCACAAATATGTGCGCCCCTTTCCATGACTAAACTGCATGCACAGTTGTGATGCCTGAATGCACACTCATTGTAATTCCATAAATACATACCCAGACAAATGCTTGGTTGTTTATAGGCGTGATTATCACAATTGTACACCCAGTTTTTGTAATTGTTTGTGTAACTTAGGTGTGCGAATGTGCATGCTGAAAACCTGGGCCTCCTTTTATCAGAACAGCGTTCTCTATTTTGTGTAACTAGAGAGTTTTCATTATAAAGCCAGCAGAGTGAATCTTTGAAATCCCACTGTTGCTTGCTTGCTTTCCAGGTCGTGCATTGCTGGTCCTCCTGTTGCCTGCAACAGTCTCTCTCCTGGGTGGGTTAACGTTTGGATATGAGCTGGGGATTATCTCTGGTGCCTTACTGCAACTACAGATGGACTTCCACCTCAGCTGCTTTGAACAGGAAACCCTTGTGAGTTCCCTGCTCATTGGGGCTCTCCTTGCCTCTTTGGTTGGTGGGATCTTCATTGACCGTCACGGAAGGAGGAGGGCGATACTGGTCAGCAACCTAATCTTGTTGTGTGGCAGCCTCATTCTGACATTGGCAGGATCATTTATTTGGCTGGTATTTGGACGTATGACTGTAGGGTTTGCAATCTCTGTGTCATCCATGGCATGCTGCATCTATGTCTCTGAAATGGTGGCTGCACATCAACGAGGGCTGGTGGTGTCTCTCTATGAAGCTGGCATCACCGTGGGCATCTTACTTTCATATGCGCTGAACTACATCTTCTCAGACATGGCTGAGGGATGGAGATACATGTTTGGATTGGCTCTTGCACCGACTGCCATACAGTTTTTCAGTATCCTGCTCCTCCCGACTAAGCCTGTTGTATTAAACCTATGGGACTGTGACTCTCAGAAGGGCCTCATTCAACTGAAGAACAGTGAAGATGGAGAGGAAGCAAAGCTAGAGCCATGTAAGGAGAAGCATTATTCCTTTCTTGACCTTTTCAGGTCTAGAGACAACATGAAAAGCAGGACTCTGGTTGGCCTGGGATTGGTGCTCTTTCAGCAGTTCACCGGGCAACCTAATGTGCTGTGCTATGCTTCCAAAATCTTCCGCTCCGTGGGATTTCAGAATGATTCATCAGCTGTCCTGGCTTCTGTGGGGCTCGGGGTGATGAAGGTGATTGCAACATTAGTTGCAATGGTTTTTGCAGATAAGGCCGGCAGAAGGGTATTACTGATTGCTGGGTGTGTAGTGATGTCTGTCTCCGTCACTGCTATTGGCCTCACCAGCTGGACTGTTCCATTGGATAAGGCCAGAGATTGTAAGACTGCCACAGAGCCCAATGCTTCGTACACCATAGCACAACATCCCATGCAGCCAGTATCCTCCCAACCAGCTGTGTTGTACATCCCACGGACTTCAGCTGCTGGTGAAAGTCAAATGAGTCCCGGTTTTGCTCTTACCAGACCAGAGGGCCTTACAAAAGCCTTTGCCAGTGCTAGAAACAGAGAGATCATTACAGAGACTTCCCGCACTCAGAAAATGGACCTGCCAAGTCAGTCCAATGAAGAGATGGTGCAAAGCACAAGCTCTCCTTTCAGTGATACTCCCAGTAGGGAACATGTGGTTTTAAATTGGATTACTTTGCTGAGCATGATGGCCTTTGTGAGTGCATTCTCAATTGGATTTGGACCAAGTAAGTATGGCGTTTATACATGCTCTGTCTGCCATAACCCATAGTATAAAACCACGACTGATCTTCACAATACTCTGGAAACATTTGCTATGTACCTGCTTTACAAGGCAGCTGAGGGTCCTGCAACTGAAAAAATACCCCACACTCACTCCTACCTGAATGATTTCATACCGCTCCAGCCCTGCATATTGGAGGTCCGGTACAGCATCAGTATAAGGTTCCCATATACATTACCTCTTCCCTGAGTTATTTTATTTATAGCTTTTTCTCTGGTGCTCATCGCTATAGAAACTGGGTACCTCACAAACATTGAGCTGATCTTCACAACACCCCTGGGAGGCAGGGAAAAATTATTAACCCCGTTTTACAGATGGGAAACTGAGGCACAAAGTGACTTGCCAAAGGTCACACATGAGGTCAGTGGCAGAGCTGAGAGAAGAACTCATATACCCTGAGTTCCAGTCCAGTGCAGCATTCCCTTCTTCCTTACTCTAGCTGGCAGGTCCACTCTAGGCTTTAAAATATATTTGGAAATCTCACAGCACATAATAAGAGAAGGAAACATTGGCTTGAAGCTACATCTGGAATTTCATGTGTTTTTTTACTAGTTACTGTTCACTGTCCAAAAGGCCAGTATACATCAGTGCCTCACAGCACGAAATTTGGTCCCTGGGTCTGCATGGCCCTATCAACCCTCTGCATCTCTTCTGAGAGAGTGAGCAAAGGTGACAAGTCATTACTGCCAACTGGGGTGTGGGTGCCCATCCACTAGGAACTGGAGTGAAATTATCAACTCATTTCACAGGTGTTACCAGACACTTGCCACTTGGCAATGGTTTTTAGTCATAACTCGCCTGGACCACATTAGATAGGTGATCCGCAGTTGAAAACTTAAGTATCGCACACTCAACCTATCCTCATTCCAGCTGCCTTTTATTTTAGGCAATGAAAGCTGTATTATACTTGCCTAAATTGATATTTTGAATAATTTTAAAATTGAATCATTTTTGCTTTTTATTTATTGTTATTTATAGTTACCCCTTTGAAAGTATCCCACTAACATCTGCTCTTTGACTGAATTCCTCGCATGAGCACCCAGATTTGTTACTGCGGGGCTGCTTGTGAGTGCTAGCATGCTAACATTTATTTATTCTGTTTTCAATAATATTGAAGTTTTTATTTGTGGGAAAAGGAACAACATCTACTGAAGTTAAAAAGATCTAAGTAAAAAGACAGTAGGTCCACCATAGGCCTCATAAACTAGACAGCATACCTTTAAGTTGTTTTATGCCATCACATACGGTTTCACAAAACACTGAATTATTTCTGGGACATACCTAGATTATATACTGAAATGTCCTGCACTCTGTGACAGGTAGTGGGGTCCCTTGGAGCTTAGGAGAACTGAATTCTATTCCCAGCTCTGCCACATACTTCTGTGCAACCTTGGGTACATCAGTTAACCTCTCAGTGCCTCAGTTTCCCCATCTGCAAAGCTGAGCTAATACTACTTATCTACCTGTGTAAAGCACTGAGCTCCATGACTGCAAAGCACGGTGTAGGGGCCCAATACTGTTCTTATTATTTTTAAATGAAATGCATGTAATAGAAACAGCTGCCTAGAAGTAAAATAGACACACGACTGGGTAAGTGTTAGGTGTGATGCTCCAAGACTGAGTTGCATACGTCCCACCAAGTCTAAAGGGAGCAGCCATCCCTGCTCATCTTTCCGGAAATGGCCGCCCTGCGCATGAGAGACACCCTCCCTGTGTGTACTGTTCCCATCTCCACAAGTGGTGTCTCTGATTTTAGACAAAATGTAGCTCTGTCTCCTGCCTTGTCCTGCTGTTTAGAACTGAGCCTGTTTATGTCCCAAATGTAGCTTCATGTAACTGGGTTTTTAGGAGCTTTTCTGCAGGTTCCTCCTAAGTCGCTCTCCCTGGGCCTTTGTGTGTAGTTTGTCTCTGTATTTGTATTTTGTTCCTCCACAAAATAGGAAAGATGGGATTTTAAAAAACTCTCAGCCTTGGCATCTCCTGTTGAAGTCAATTGGAGCTTTAACATTGAATTAAATGGGAGCAGAGATAGGCCAGTGTTCAGCCCTTGTAAAATCCAGCCCTAAAACTTTCCCACACCCTTTCACACTAAAGGTGCCTAAAGATGCTGTTGTCTTTCCCTCTTTCCTCTCTGCAGTGATATGGCTGGTCCTCAGTGAGATCTATCCTGCTGGAATAAGAGGAAGGGCCTTTTCCTTCTGCAACAGCTTTAACTGGGCTGCTAATTTACTGATCAGCCTCTCATTCCTTGATCTCATTGGTATGTATAGTCCTCATTTCCTGTTTGCCTTTCCAAATGCAGTCCAAGCACTCTTCTGTTCTCTGCTGTCAGGGTACTAGAATCAATCAGGCTGCCAATGTTCCCACTGGCCACAGGATGCTGTGTGGGGATTGGGCATCATTTCAGGCTACTGGTGGTTAGGTACTAGACAAAAGGGCACTATTCCTTGGTCACTCTGATAGGAGCCAGGCAGATTTTCTCTCTGCTATAAGTGGCTCCCTGTAGCATCTGTGTCATCCATGGTGATAAAAACAACATAGCTTTTGCTTAATTCTTTCACATTGGGTTATTTTGTGATGTGAGCAATGGAAGTGTACTGTCCGAGTGCAGCTAATCTGAATCAGTCTAGAAAGCACGAAGTTTGCAACTTTTGGAACCCTTTGCTCTTCAACTTTTCTTGCCAGCAGAGCTGTCTGATGAACTAGACTGAGAAAACCATCAGATACTGCCTGGCCTCTGGAGCTGAGGTTAATCCCTGCTCCTTACACAGCTCTGGCAGGCAGAGAGACTGGGATGTCAGTACTTCAGAGTTCTGGAGTTGTGAGCTGTCTTTCTCATTGGCTGATTCACAATCCAGGCCTTGTGTATTTCTCTGCTATGTTTTACAGGCTTCTCTAAGTACAGTGGCCTCACACAACACAACTGATGTTTGGTCAAGATACCAACTTGCTTCATATGCCAAAGGACTTTAAGTGCAAATGGTGTTATCTCTTGTTAACCCTTCTCTCTTTTTAACCTGTTTTTGTAGATGCCATAGGCTTGTCATGGATGTTTCTTCTCTACGGAGTAGTGGGAGTGGCAGCTGTTATATTTATTTATCTTTTTGTTCCGGAAACGAAAGGACAGTCTCTAGAGGAGATAGACCAGCAGTTCTCAAGGAAACGGTATGTACACTGTGGTGCTGGCTCTTTTCCAGGTCAAAGGGCCCTATCCTATTACTTTAGTAGGGGGTCTTTGTAAAGTACATGAAGGATCAGGCCCCCAGTCATTCATCCGAAAAACAACTGATCTGTGTTATTAAGGGCATGTCTACACTACAGAACTATGTTGACCTAAGTTATGTCGGCATACAGCCGCCTCAATAGTTAAATCACTTTTGCATGTCCACACGATGCTCCTTGTTTTGGTAGTGCATGTCCTCACTGGGAGCGCTTACGCCAATTTAACTGTCAGTGTGGGGTATTGTGGGATGGCTTCTGAAAGCCAGTAACAGTAGATGTAAGCAACACAGTGTCTACACTGACACTGCATCAACCTAACTACATCGACATTGACGCTTTGTCTTCCGTGAAGGTAGAGTTATTAAGTCAGCGTAGTGGGGCAGTTACACCAGCAGGAGCAAACTTTTAGTGTAACCACTTCCATAGTTAGGTCGACGCAAGGCAGCTTATGTAGACGAGGCCTCAATTCTGAATGAGATCATTCACACAGATGTTTAATGCAGTTTAACCAATCCAATTTAAATTCACACCTCTAATTAGTTTGGATTAACTTTCCTGAGTATTCCTGTATAGACAAGTCCTTAGATTGATAGCTAATCAGCAAAATGTCTGTGAATGAATCACTAAAATCTGAATTGTCTCATCAGTGGTGAGGAAGATTGATTTGTGCTGTTTATTTATTTGTACTTGATTCATCCCGGAGAATGAGTCTAGACTGGACAGTTTCACATTCTTATTCTCAGACACTATTGCAGTAGCGACAGGTCAGGGCTGAGGTGCATTAACAGACCCAGGGGGAATTGGGGAGAAAATTGCAGGGGTTGCTGCAGGTCAGCATTGAGGTGCACTCTTAGCCAAGCTATGTGGGGAGCCCGGGACTGGACTAGGGGGCATCACAGATCAGGATTGAAGGGCATTGCAGGAGATGCAGAGGAAGGACTTTAGTCTGCCATTTACACCCTCCTTATAAATTAGTAGAGTCATGGATTTTTAAGCCACAAGGGACCATCTAGTCTGTCCTCCAGTATAACACAGGCCATAGCTTTTCACCCAGTACTTCCTGCATCAAGCCCATAACTTCTGGTTGAGATAGAGCATGTTTTTTAGGAAGATGCCAAGGATGGATTCTGTGCCCACCATGAGTTGAGAGGGGAAGAAAAGTAAACACTAAAACACTGATAACAGCAGCTGCTCCTGGCTGACCTTAGTCATTGTCCGGCAGGTTGTTGAAAGGAAACACATTCAGGCGAAGATTTGGAAGAAGGGGAAACTTTGCACATGCTCAGTACCAAAGGGTGGAGCACTCCAGCGCCTCCTGAAACAAGCCACCTGCATCGAGTGACACTGTCAGGAAACAAACAGGGTCTGTGACAACAAGAGATTTATTCTGGATAGCTTCAACATAAGGCATTCACTGGCTCGAAGGAAAAGCCTTGGCACAGTAAGCCAGCGCACTGAACTCATTGCAGTGCCTTGAATCTTGAGACACAGATGTTAGCGATGCTGTAGATTGTGTCCCTATATATATGTGCTGTATGTATAGACAGTAGCGTTCTGGACTCTGAAGAGGGACCCTCTCATTGCTTTGGTATCTTTTATTATTTCAGAGGTTGGAACCTCCCACTGTTTGTTGATGTTTTTTGTATTTGAGAAATAAAGCACAACTTTTGCCAAGAAGTCCGGATTCTGTCTCTCAGCACTATCTGTGCACAGAATATTTATTGTCCTAGTTAAGAGACCTGCTTGCTTCATTACTGATGCACAGGCTGTTCCATGAGCATGTCGAAGATTTAACAATTTGTATTATATATTCTTCGTTTTTTAACTTTTGAGCAGTGCCATGGAGTCTGCCAGGTAATAAACAATCTAAATAACTGCCCTGACTGAACAGAGAGAATTATGCAGCCAATGCTAATCCACAGGGCTATGGGGCAATATGTTCCAAAACGTAGGGGCCAAATGTTCTACGTAGCCTCCTCCTAACTGATTCCACAAGATTTTTTCACCTACACAAACGGGTATTTGTTTGCACACCTCCTGGGTGTGGTGTTCTGTCCCATCTAGTGGCACCGAGACCACTTAGAGAGAGAGAGAGAGAGAAAATGAGTCTTTTCTACAGCCTTAGCTAACGGCCAGCTAGCTTTTAGCTCATGCAGTAGAGGCTCATGCACTAAGCTCCTGAGGTCCCCGGGTTGATCCCACACGACAACCACCGGGGTCTGTCAGCGTTACATACATTTCCCCATTTTGCACACACAGAGGTTCTTTTGCATGCATGGACACGGGTTTTGCTTGCACAAAAGGTTGTAGGTGTGCTGTTTTCAGGCACTTTTTTGAAAATTTGGCCCCAAATCCTGTTTTTGCTTGTTCATTTTATGCATAATTTTCTAAAATGAGCCCCTCTCAAATAGTCTCCTAAGCACATGTATGTCATTCAAAATGACACCATTAATTTATACCACAATCACCTCCTCAGGCAAAAGCCAGTGTCTTGGGCTCTGTTGGAGCAGTGGAGGAAGCAAGTCCCAAGTTTCAGTGCTGAGAATGAAAACCACTAGGCAGCTCCATAGTGACTAATGTATTGTTACCATCTGCCAATTGTTTGACAGCCTATATGAAATGAGTCTGAGTGCAGCTGCCAGTGGAGAGGTGGCCACAACAGCAAAACTGCCCACGCAGTTGCTGCTCCTCTTGAGTGTCTCCGCAGAGAGGGGAAGGGTCACATGGGCCATGGTTAATGACCTCCTTTCCTACCTCTAGCTGGAATTCCTTCATTGATTGTACCATTCCCCTTCCCCAAGTGACCTCCCTTGTCAATAGGAACGCTTCATTATTTCAGACTTTCACATCCTCCTTTCATCTTGTGTTGATCAGACAGTAATTTCAACCCTTACACTGCCCGGGGGGGGATGTAGTTCAGTGATGACACTTCAGTTCGCTTTCCTTTGCTCTGTCCATCATCATTAACAGACAGCTAACGGGAAGCAAGTCCCAATGCCATCAGGATGACTGCAGAAGCAGAACAAGTGCAGAGAGTTCTGAAATATGCCTTTGCTCCACAGCAGAGCTCCACCCCGCGGAACTGGAGGCTCTGACTCCAGCCACAGTGTCTCTTTCTGATTAATCATTCATGCAGTCACTTTCTCCCCATTTGACGTAGTGGCCTTGTCATTCAAAGTCCCTCATTCAAATCCATCCTGAAAGCCCACTTCTCTCACCGTGCCTGCCAGAGACTAGCTGGCTGATACCATGACTGTGGAGTTATTGGGGATCATCCATCTGTCTCTTTGCTGACAAAACCTCACCCCCACTCTGGATTATAAATACTTTGTACTATCAAGACAAAGCCCATCACTCTCAGGGTTTCTGGCTCATTTGCATGCCATGCCTCTTCCCTAAACCTCTATCCCAGTGGCTGCCTGCTTCTATTCTAGGTTGTAAATTCTTTGGGGGTAGGGAGTGGGCCTTATGTTTGGGAAGCACCTAGCACGCTGAAGTGCTAATGAAGACAAACTAGTCATCCTCCATGAAAGCCACAGCAAAGTAGGACTGAAGCAGGGTCTCCCAGCAACCGTGATCCTCCTGAACTCAAAGGCTTTAGAGGATAGAGTCTTCCCAGCGAGAACATCTCCCCATATCCAAGCTTGGAACTAGGGACTTTATTTTCTAAAACCATTGAGGGCAGCTAGTCAGATAATGGTTATAGATGTCTGCTGCTCTTCCTTAGAGTCCCTCCTATGCACACACCTGTGTCCTAGAGCCCCTATTACCAATGTGAGTTCCAGTTACCACACACAGCCCCTGATGAGTCATGGAAAGGGAAAGTCTTTCACTGAGTCTCTGGGCTGGGATTACAAGGGGTTTGTGGGGGAGGGTGACACACTGTTTTACTTGGTAAACCACCACCTTGATTTCATGCTGAATGTGATGTACCAAAATCACTGTAAAGACTTTGCAGTGCAGACAAAGGGGACGAGGACTCTTCCCTGCATCACAGAAAAAATGGGCATAAAGTAGTGGGATGTCAGGCCACTTGCTGGAACTCCCCCTTTTCAGTCACCATTCCCCATTGTACAAACACAGCCGCAGCTCCTGTGAGCTCATTAGGCTTTCATATTTTTTAAATGTTTATTCTGACACTATGAACAGGTTACACTGCCAGCCCTGCAGGGCACGTCTTGTCTTCTAAACTGACTGCATTTGCATAGCCTAGATGGGAAGGCTAGCCCGGTAGTTAAGAAACTAGCCTGAGATTCAAGAGAGCTGGGTTCAAGTTTGTGGCTCTGGCACTGATTTCCTATATGACCATTGTCCCTGTGCCTCATTTTCCACATGTGTAGAATGAGGATAATTCTTCCCTGTCTCTGCAGGGTGTTGTGAGGTTAAACTCATTTAAGTCCAGCGTGGCTCATTTCCTTTTAGCTCTGAGATATGGCTATACTAGAGAGCTGACAGTGGTGCAGCTGTAAGCTCTCTAGTGTAGCCGCTCTAAACCGACGGAAGAGAACTCTCCTGTCGACTTAATTAATCCACCCCCAATGAGTCGGCAGCAGCCGACGTAGTGCTGTCCACACTGGTGCTTAGGTCAGTGTAACTTATGTTGCTCCCACCCCTGAGTGACATAAGTTATACCAACATAAATGGTAGTGTAGACAGCCTTATACACAACTGAGACATCACCCATCTCTTCTGCTCCACCAACAATACCAGACTGGGTTTTCTGTTTGTTCAATATTCCAACCAGCACCTGTCTGCTTTCTCCCATACCACCCTGTGTACATGGGGGAGGAGCTCACTATAAACATCAGGAAAGCCACCACACTGTGCTTCTTCCAAACGCCTTCCACCTCTGCCATGACACCTACAAAACACTTAACGATATTTTAGGCAGCTGGAGTGCACAGACTGCAGCTTATTGCTCTAGGCAAAACTGTGGACCTTGCACCGCCTCCACTCCATCTGTGTGTTGTATTCACCAATTGTCTCTCATTTTATACTCAGATAGGGGAAGGGACTATCCTTAAATGGGTGTACAACACAACACAGTGTGGCCCTGATTGGTGGCCCCTAGGAAGTACCGTAATTAAATAATATTTGATAGGAATTTACTCAAAAGATGCCGTAGATTGAGTCCTCCATAGGGAATAGGTAATATTGGATTGGCCCTGTCCCATGACATTATCTTCAGGATAACCTCTGAGGAAGGAATGCTAATGCCCATGAACTGGCCAAAGCTGGAGAAGGTGACTCATACCTGCCCCCACACAGCAGCATTTCACATTCTGACACTGCTGCTGGGTAGGTCTTAGCAATGTGCACCACAATGATTTATCCCAGGCAGTGATAAATCCTAAAGTGATTCTGAGCAGGGAACAGGAAAATGCCATGTGCCTCACGGTAACAAAGTGACATATTGCCCTTCTCTGGAAGGTAAATGAGCCTGTGTTGTGATAGTTGGACTGTCACCACCTCGGAGCTGTGATTAGCACATACGGGTCTGGAAGTCTGAGAACTCTGACCCTGTCCAGTGCATGATGGGCAAGGAGGAAGGTTTGGGGTACAGAAGATGGGCTTTTCCCTGCTATAATTATAAATTCAAGAAACTTCACCACCCATGGTGGGAAGATGGGTGCTTAGTGGACATTATAAAGGGAAGAGGAGAAGGATCTGAGGTAAATCACAAAGGTTCATGGTTCATTTTGCATGGGGTAGCAAAGAATTCAGAGGCGAAGGGGTAAAGGTTGGAGTTAAACAGGAAAAATACCCCAAGGTCACAGAAGGGTAGTTTGTGATTTGCCAGTGGCACTTGTCTGCCTTTTCAGCAGGGTCTTGGGGCCTACAAGGATCTCATACCGCAGCTAGACACACGTAACTATCTCTTTGCACCTCCAGAGCACTCAGCAACCCAGTCTCTCAACCCCAGCTAGGAACACAGCCCATAGCCCATTAGACCATCATCCCACCAAGCCTGGTATCTTGCTTCCCAGGTGGCAAGTACTTTATTTTTCAGAAGATGGGTGGAGGGGAAGAAGGAAAGTCTCCAGAGTGCAGCACCTAGGTAGTTGTGCAGTGCTGCACCTGCATGGGAAATGGCTCTGTGTAGCCCTGTTACCTCCTCCAATCTAATACTGTTTGGGGAGCGGAGCTGCACCCACTTCAGCCATTCCATGCATAGCCAAGCCCACAGTCCGGTCCATAGTTCCCCAAAGGAAGCAGCTCTCCTGCGTGTCTTACCTGAGGGGAATAAAGTGCATTATTTACTTTCTACCACTAGATAGAGCCCTGGGATTGGGATGAACCCTTTCTGTTTGTCCTGGAGGCAACATTGTACTCTGACAGGTTTCAGAGTAACAGCCGTGTTAGTCTGTATTCGTAAAAAGAAAAGGAGTACTTGTGGCACCTTAGAGACTAACCAGTTTATTTGAGCATGAGCTTTCGTGAGCTCCTTTTCTTTTTACATTGTACTCTGGTTTGCCTCGTCTGGCGCTAGGGGTTCTCAGGACACATTTTTGGTGGCCTCAGAGTATGGCCACCAACTCTTACTGGTGGCCACTCTCACACTTTTTCCTAAAATACTTACTTAGCTTTAGGAAAAACAAATAAATGTGCACATAGACACGTTCCAAATCATTGCAATTTATTTATTGCTAGCTAGTAAGTCTGTTGTGAAAAATGATATTAACAAACATACAAGTATCACTTTTCACAGCAGACTTAACGCAGACTTGGCAAGCCTGGGGACAAATTAAGCCCTGAATGGGGGGGTTAGGGGAGGGAGCCTGGGGCTGGAGCCTGAAGCCCCACTGCCAGGGCTGAAGCCCAAAGCCTGAGCCCCACCGCTCCTGGGAAGGTGGGGAACTCACTGGCTGCCTGCTCCTCCAGCGTTGTGCCCCTGTTGTCTCCAGAGGGGGGCAGGGCCCAACCCCTGCTGGTGGCCCCAGCAACCAACACCAAGGTGGTGCATCCAGGAGCAACACGGAGGGGGAGAGGCCGCTACTTTGCCCTCCCCCCATCACAGCCCAGGGGGTTGCGGCCGCAAGAAAAGTCCCTGGTGGCCGCATGCGGCCATGGAGGCCACATTTGAGACACTGTGCTAATTGCTTCATCTGTGTTTAGCTTTATTTCTCTTGCAGATAGGTTAAAATTGGACTGGTCCATCACACACTGTCAGACACCAGTGAAAAATGTCAACTAGCCCCAACCAGAAAGCCGGTGCTCTTCCCATTCTCTGACCAGGGATCGATTCTGTCTCAGGCAGATCCAGAATAGGTCAAGCCCTAAAACAAGGGAGGGGACACTTGATCCTTGCTCCCCCTTTCTGTCTCCTCATTTGTTGTGCTCAGCGTAGCCCGGTGGGGAAAGTTGCCAGTTGTAAATTTCTATGAAAAATGAGGTGGGCGGCAGGGAATTGGCAATATTTTGACCAGCTCTAGCAATTAATGGCCATGAACCTGAACACCATATTGTTGAGAAGAAGGAATTATTGTGAAAGTGAGAGTCTGCTGTAGAATAAGGGACAAGGACTTGGCTCCTGTCCCTGTGAACATTGTGCTCAGAACCAGCTCCTGCTCCCTCTGAGCTCTGTCCTGGGACTCCTAGTCCAACTCCTACCTCCATGGGGTAGTGAAATTAGAGCAGATGCTGTGGTTTTATCCCTCAATTGATTAATAAGCAATAACTCAGCTCACTTCCCCTGCAGCTCCCTTATAGGAGGAAGCCAGGGCAGAAAATGATTTTCTGTATTAGCAGAAAGGAACTGAAGCGTTTCCAGGCCATGCCAAACTAGTTTCCTCCATAATCTTCTACCTAGACAAACGAGTCCCCTCTCTAAATTTGTGGCCTATTAGCACAGAGGCAGGCTGTTTTTCTTCCCCTCTCTGCTGAGGCAAAGACCTTGTAAGACTGGGGGATCCAGAAATGCTTGAGGTTGTGATAAATCTTCAGTGGGGTTTTGCTTCCTTTACTTTCACAATATTTTCTTTAGTTTCCGAGCCAAATATTTCCTAAGGAAAGATTTCTGACTTCCTTTGCGCTGCAGCTCAACATCTGTCCACTTCAGGGGCTGAAGTAACACACTGTTAAGGGGTTTTGATGTCAAGCCAAATCCCCTTGCGGGAACGACTTGTGAGGTTTTAGTAGCCTCCCTACTCCATCTTCACCCCCAAACAATCCCCCGTTTGCTCTCCTCACTTGCACTATCATTTCTTTTTTTCCATTGCATGGACAGGCTATAGCAGAGACAGGTTTAAGCCACGAATGCCTCTGCCATGAGCTTTCATAGCATAGTGCAAGCACCAGCTGTCTGGATGAGTGTGTATGATCCCAGTATAAGAAGCAGTGCTCAGATAATCTGGGTGCCCATCCAGCAGTGGGGCGTGGGGCGTAAATAGTCTCCCTAACCCCAGAGGTCACTGCTGGATAATATTTAGGTAGTGAGAATTCTGCCAGGCCACTCACAGCTAACACCTGCTCGTCCAAATTGGCAAGAGAGAATTTAAGAAAAGTCTGCCGAAGAGGAAGGGATGGAAGGGTCCTCCGGGATGAATTAAGGGGAGGACACTGCCATTGGACGGCATGGATGCCACCAGGAATATGGCTGTTTGAGGTCATGTCTTGCTATGAAAAAGCCATTAGGGTGTGGGTTGTCATGGCGGATGATAGGAACACTGGTCAAATGGATACAAGCTCTGGAGATTCACACCTGAGCTTTATGGGCCACAGTTCCAAATGGGCAGGCTCTCTGCTGAGGACACAATCTGCATCTGCAAGATTTGCACTTGCCGTTTTATCCCCGCACATCTGGCTACCTCTCACTACCCGAGTGTGGGGGGAAATCAGCTGCATGGTACTCTGACGTGCTTCTCACAATATGTGGATGTAAATTGCACCTGCTAGAGGAGAATCCAGGCCTCAGGCTGATTTCATAGCTGAGGGCCAAAGTCATCCATGGTAAACCCGGTACAACTCCAGCAGAGTCTCTGGACTAGAACCCCCCCACACCCCCCGGCTCACTCTCTGGTGTACATTATGTGTGGGGTGCAAATGGGCCTGGAAGTGGGGAAATAGCATAACTTGTACTGATTTGGCATCAGTTGGGAGGGTGCAAGTTCTAGGGTGGAAGGGCCAAGTGGGGTGTAGCAAGAAAAGCAGTAAGTGGGGGGTGTAAATTAAAGTAGATTTGAAGTCAGTGGAGTAAATTTAAATCAGGGATTAATTTAACCTGTTCTCTCACTCGCTCGCTCTCTCTAGTCTGAAGAACAGGCTGCTGCTTGTGTCTATCATTTATGTCCAGGAAAGTGACATGCAGCCCTTGGCAGTTTCCCGAGTGATCTGGGCAGCCCATCTTGAAGCCATTGTGCTCCTTGTCTGACAAGGCTGGGCTATTGGAGAGGAGGAGAGGGTGACATTTGCCTGTCTCATGTGGAGGGATAAAGTTCGTAAGTGGCACTGGATCTTTCTGATGTTGCATTTTGTAGACATGGATCATGGGGCCAACTAAGAGTTCGAGGAAACATTGCTCAGGGTTGCAGGGATTTTGGTCCCATTTTTCTGAACACAGGCTCCAGCAGCAGATGCTTCCATTCAAACCCACAATAGCAGGAGACACAGAAAGGCGACTTCTTGAAGGTCTCCAATTAAATCCCTCTGGCTTCCCAGGTGCAGGGATTCTGGGAGGAGCGCTATGCATTTGTCATGCTGCTCTCTAGGACTGCAGTCATTTAGAACTAGCCAGACCAGCTGTGCGCTTCCTGTGTGTTAGAAGAGCAGCGACTCAGAGACCCTGGAGGTGGGGGTCTTGTAGGCTGCAGCACTAGCAGGTGAACCTAGCACAGAACCTGCCCCTGGCTAGGCTACTGGGAGCTGCCCGGAGCTGGTTGCAGCTGGGTCACTCTTTGCACATCTTACAAAGGGAAGGCACAGCCATCAGCCAAAAGGAGACTCCCCTGCTTCCCCTTCCAAGCAAACTAGAAGTGAAAGAGCAGGGAGAGAACTAACTCTGATCATTGGACCAGTCCAGGAACTCTAGGATGCTCACTTATCCGTTCTGCACTGCAGCACATTCTTGGAACCATGGGGAGGAGCTCCAGGTCTTCTCAAACTGCTCTGAACAAAACCATCCCACAGCTTTCAAGTCCCTGAGATGTTCTTCCAGCTCCATGCACTGTAAATCTAATCATGACTAAAGCTACTGCCCTAGCGTCTGGATCAACAAACATGGACATTGACAGCGAGTTTGCCACGGCAGAGTGGGCTGGAGGGATATCCTGCATGTGAATACATAACCAATAACATGAAGATCAGTCTGCCCCATGGATTTGCTGGATGCTACTGAATGACATGAATAAAGGCTCAGTGACAAATGGAAAGGTCCAATTAGTTCTAAAGCCATTGCAGAGCTAGAGAAAAAATAAAAGGATTTTTATTTCATTCGAAACTTTCTAACTACTTGTAAAGTGCCCAGGAATGTTTCGATCACCATACATGAAGGGGCAGATTTCCAAAGAAGACAGACGTGCAATTGTGCATTTGTTCACGCTGTTACTATGACTGCACACACATGACCAGAACTGGCCATTTACATAGGCAAATACCCAGTTGGTACATCGACTCATGGGAACTATGTGCAGAATTTTAGTTATGCATGGCTTAAGTGCACTATTTATTCATGAATTTTTCAAAGACTGTTGGGAGGGCAGGGTATTTGGTGGGTACTTTTTTTCATGTAGAATAGTAAAAATCCAAATAAATACATGGAAATAAGTAAGTGTAACCCTGAATTTGTTTGTTAACCCTGTCCAAACCAACCTCAGAAACCCTGAATCCTGAAGGTAGAAATGTAAAGTTCCGAGGGGCAGAGGAACTTGGCACCACTGCTGTGTCCTAGAGCCATAATCATGGTAACGCTGTCTCGGTGTCTGCAGTACTGGTAAGTATAGTAAAGGGTCTCATAATCCCCATTACAGTTACCTACCCACTGTAAGAAATAAAACTGGGAAAGGGGGGGTACGTGTCATTCTTGTGTGTATGAAGGCAGCACCCCAGGGATCAGCTCCTACTTGATCACTGCATGGGGAGTACAGGCTCTAGGCCCCCACTCCAGGATGGAAAGAGCAGGGACAAATGAAATATGATAACTGGAAAAAATATGAACCAGAAGATGGGATGTTTAATACACTCCAGATCCAGCACAACACCCGGAGCTGCACAAAAACCACTCCTCGTTCTGGAACGAAGATACCATCCCACTTTAAGGAGAATCTAATATACAGCGTGTGTGTCGTGATGTGTTATGTTACCCTCGTCTGACTTTAGGCATTGTACACATCATACTGTTTTCTAGCAGGGGAGCCTAACCCTGAAAGTCAGCATGAAGGAATGGGCTTTCTGCTTCTCCTGGCTGTCTCCCTTCCTTCCTGTGCTCTCTGATTGTGTTTCTCAGCCACTCCTTCCAGAAGAGACAGATCTGAGCTCTCTGTATATGTCAGCAACAAGCTGGAGTGAGCCAGCCTACATTTGCACACTGCAGCTCTGCTCCTGCTAGGGTTCCTGTGTTTGGTATCTTTGGCTTGTATCCTTGTACTTCCTGTCTCTATCTAGCCTTCTCACTATTGCTTCTGCCTTTGGCTTCAGCACTTCCAGCCTTCACTCTTTGCCTCAGCTTATTAAATTGACGGAAGGAGGGATGCTGTCATTTTTAATCAGAGGGGCCATTTTGTTCCTCCTGTCCCCTCTTTAAGCATTTTAGTGCCTATTTAGGGCAACACGCCACATCATTTTGTGGCTCCCATTGTCCATGCTGAATTGTATGTTAATGAGAAAGGAACATGCTCTGGAGGGGGAGGGAGGGGCAGGGGTGAGGCTGCCCACTTCCCAAACACCAGCAGGTGGAAGGTTTGTAAAGCAAGCTATTCTGGATGCTCCCAGCTAAAGATCAGATACTAGACTTTCCTGCCGCTCTTATACAACACACAAGATCCTTCTGACGTCAGTGGGAGTTACACACACAAAAGGACCCAGTACCAGGCAACGTAGAGTTCATCATTGTGTCATTGGACTCACTGGGTCAAATTCTGCTTTGACACAAGCGAGCACAATTCTTGTCAACTTCAGTAGGAGACCCTTCTGCTTATGCCCTTGCTGGATTTGATCCACTAAATAGGCAGGCTTCCATCCTGAGCTGGTCCCAGCTAGGCATCACCTCCCCTTGGCTAAACTGATAGAAGCTACACTGAGTGGGTCCCAGTTGGAAGTCATTTCCCCTTGTTTGACTTAATAGGAGCCATACTGAACTAGTCCCAGCTGGGAATCATTCCTCACAGAATCCAGTCTCAACAGTCCTAGCAACACACTGGCCAACCTGTGCTAGCAGATGGGAATGAAGTTTGAAGAACTTTCACTATGACCTCTTTGCAGTGGAGAGTAAGAGAAATCAGAGACTCCCATCAAATGATGAGGGGTAGGAACAATCTATCACTGAAATGTAGTATTGGGCCTGAATGTGCAACATGGGCACAGTTTAAAATACTGTTTAAAAGAAACTCATCTATGGTGACGATGCAGTTGGTATTGTAGAGAAACATGCAATCTCCAAGAGCAGCCATGCTGGCAAGGTCGCAGAGGCACAAGAGGAATCTGGGATTCAGGCTCATCTGCAACATTCTTTTTTGCATCATTATTATTAATAATTATTATTATTTTAATAGCAACACAAATTAACCTCCAAATTAGCATTTTATTTTTTGCCTTTAGAAAAGCCCCAAATGAACACCCAAACTGAGCCTGTAGATGCTTAGCTACCCAATTTATTCACACAAATTTGTGTTTCTGTGGTCATCAATATTACATAGGTTGTAAGCTCTTTGAGGCAGGGACCATAGGCACTGGCTTTCTCCTTGCCCCGGGGGGCTCAACCCCTGTTCTGCCCCAGGCTCCGCCCTCACTCCACTCCTTCCCCCAAGCTTCCACCCCGCTCCATCTCTTCCCACCTCCTCTGTGCCCCAGGCCCTACCTCCACTCCATCCCTTCCCCTAAGCCCCCACTTCTGCCCCGCCTCTTCCTGCCCATGGTCTACCCCCACCCCACCTCTTCCCGCCCCCGGTCCACCCCCGACCCAAAGCATGCTCCATCCCACTCCTCCCTCTCCCCTCAGTGCTCCCGCATGCCGCAGACCAGCTGATCCCCAGTGGGCGGGAGGCGCTGGGAGGGACGGGGAGGAGTTGATTGGCGGGGCCATCAGCAAATGGGAGGCACTGGGGGGAGGAGAGGAGCTGGCTACTGGTGGGTGCTTAGCACTAATTTTTTCCTTGTGTGCTCCAGTCCTGGAGCACCCACGGCGTTGGCACCTATGGCAGGGACCATCTTTTTATTCTGAATTTGTGCGGCACCTAGCACAATGGGATCTTGGTCCATGACTGGGGCTTTTAGGTGCTACTGAAATGCAAATAATAAATCATAATTATTATATTTGCATATGCAAAACCACAGGTGCAAAATGGATGGCTTGGTTGAGACCTCTGAAAATTTCTCTCTGCGGTCCAAATTTATGAGAAAAATAGAGAGAGTTAACCAAACAGACTGCCAGATAAAGATAAAAAAGATGGAGAAAAAGAATGGAAAGAATTCCTTCCATATTCCCTTCAGAGGCAGAGACGCTCATCCACCCCTGCACTCTGCTTTTCTCCTTTCTAATATTTGGGATTCTTTCCCGATATCAGCTCAGGAATGGTTTGCATATTTGTTCAAACTTGTCTCACTGTATTTTCCAGCTCAAATATTATTTTTTCAGATGCCTCTCTTCCTGATGGAATTGGAATGGAGAATACAAAGGGTATCTCCTGAGCTGCTCCCTGAGCTTTTCCTACCCATTGGGAAGCTTTGGCTCCATGCCACAGCTGAAGAAAACCTGGCCTTCCTGAACAAATTTGATTACTGAGCTCGCAAGTCTGGGAGTAATTTAGGCCAATGGCAAAAATAAAAGTGAGACAAGCGAGGACAAGCAAGAGTGTTAAGAAGAGTGGCGATCAGGAGAAGAATTGAATTGCAAACTGTTTGGGGCAGAGACGATCTTTTTGTTTTGTGTTTGTACAGTGCCCAGTGCAATGGAGCCTACATCCATTACATAACAGAAGAAAAACCTGATTCCTTATCTGCAGTGTAATGGCTCCTCACCCTAAGCCACTTTTTCTGTAAAGCAACAATCCAATGACATGTGCTATAGATAGGCCTATGTAGTACACAGGCCATGCTGGGTTTTTGATGGTCTCACCATGTCTTCTTGGAGACAGGAAGACAATGGATGTTCCATCACCAGTGCTAATCATCTTCCTCAACAGTGTCAATGCTGGAACCACAGCCATGACGTGGAAGTCACATCTCTACACTTCTCTGGTGCTTTAGCTAGAATTGGATGTTCATTTCCTGTGTGGATGACATGCAATGTTCTTTAACCCTTATTTCTCCAGCTTGGGGCAGAAGGAAGAACCTGCAAGAGTGGGGTCCTATCATCGACCATCATTAAGCAATTTGTGATGTGAGTAAAGAGCTTTGAACTGGGGAAATGCTACGTGAGGGCAGAGTATTACCAGTATGAATAACTTGTGTGACATCACCATTTTCGCTGTGTTTCAGTCTCCCATGTGTGGCATTCCAGTTACATTAACACATGCTGCATGGCACACCCAGCTGTAATTTATCTGGCCCAAACAGCTCCCCAATACTTTGTCCTCCCTGAAGAAAGAGTGCTTTTAAAACAGGCTGAAGAACATCTAAAACAGAGGTTCTCAAACTTTATTGCACTGTGACCCTCTTCTGACAAAAAAAGATTACTACACAACCCCAGGACGGGGGACCGAAGCCTGAGCCCGCCCGAGCCCCACCACCCCGGGCAGGGGGAGCCAAAGCCCAAGCCTCTCCACCCCAGGTGGGGGGAGGTCAAAACTAAAGCCCAAGGGCTTCAGCCCCAGGCTGGGGACCCGTAACCTGAGCCCCATCACCCAGGGCTAAATCCCTCAGGCTTCAGCTTTGGCCCCGGGCAGTGGGGCTCGGGTTTTGGCTTCAGCTCCAGGCCCCAGCAAGCCTAACACTAGCCCTGGCGACCCCATTAAAACAGGATCGCAACCTACTTTGGGGTCCCGACCCACAGTTTGAGAACTGCTGCTCTAAAAAGAGAACCTGATGCACTCCATCACACTCAAGCAGGCCCAGACCTTGCCATTTGTTTCCAGCGCTCAGGCAAAAACACCAGGGCCCATATGTTTATCTACAACATGGCAACATTTAAACAGAGCAGGGTTTCCACAAACCAGTAACAAATACTAATGAATATACCACAGAGTCCCTGAGCACTAATGAGTAATAAAGTGTCCCATATACTAAAGAGCCCCCAAGTATTAGTGAATACTAAATAGTCTCTGAGTACTCATGCCTCTCTTGGGTCAAATTCCACTCTTTAAAACAATCCCCATTACTTTTTACACATAAGGCTGTAGAAGGCCTCAGAGGGGCTGTTAGTGTCTACTGGGGGGGAATAAAGCATGCGTCAAAAAGACTTTTAATGCCCATTTAAAAATGGCCTAATACAGTCTGTAGTTACCCGATAAGCTGCAAGGTCTCTATTGGGATAAATATTTTGTTTTTAAAATTGTCTCCACTCTTACACACTTTTATGAGAGATCATTCTTGGCTCTAAAATACAGTTGCGTTAAGTATGTTAAAACTATAGTAGGGGCCTGGCTTTGGTTCCATAAAGACTTTTACTCCTTGCTGTGTTTTTTATAATTATTATTCCAGTAAATATTGACCATATTATAACACTTGGCACTTCCAGAGCTGACTGTACTTTTACAAACTTTAATTACAGCTCACAGAACTTCTGTGAGGGAGATAATTATTGTCCCAGTTTTGCAGATGTGGAAGCTGAGGTACACAAAGGTGAAGCGAAATATCCAAAGTCACAAAACAAGGCACGGGAAGGGCCAAGTATGGAGCCCAGGAGTCCCAGGTGCTGTGATCTGACCACAGCACAATGCTTCTCTCTACATAAGCAAACATATTCTTCGTTCTCTGTCTGTGTAAAATTACCCTCTGTCCCCATCCTGTGCAAATTAGTCATTCCCCCCATAAATAACTATAATTAACCATCTGCGTGAGCAATTACCTAATTGGCATGTGCTCTGGTGTGCACTGTCTGTGCGATGGTGCATGCATTTTGTGTAGGTAATTGCACACCATAAGGTTTTAAAAACTAGGCCCATAATTCAAAGAGCATGTTGCAAACTCACAACAGCCAAGAAATTCAAAGTTCAGATTGAGACGGGGCATTTCTTAATGCCCTGCTTTGTTCCTAAGTGGCGCAAGGAATCTCCAAAGTGGGATGCTGTTTTGCTGCTGCCCTTGTGCCTAGGGAAGCATGTTTGCATAGTAGCGAGTGAGGCCACCACACACAATTCATGACATTCAAAGCTAAATATAAGTCTTGACTTTGAGGAATGCGGCGATAAAAACAAAACTTAAAACTTTCACATTGCAAAACCTATTAGCTGCTTTAACCATTTTTGCAGTGATGCCAGTTCACTCATACAGGAACTTTTACCAATGCATGACAGCTCATTTGTTTAGCTTGGGTCAGATTTAAAGTTCTGATGAAGCCTAATCTTCTGACCTGTGTTTATTTTGGCTAGGGGTGTCTTTTAGCACAGACAACTTCCTATCCTTCCTAATCTTTCCCGCAGGAAAGAAGTTGGGGGTTGTGAGTGGGGAAGGAAGGGAAAGTCAGCTAGACATGCAGCGAAAAAGAAACAAGCATGCACATGTTGGTGAAATGGGTCAAGAAGAGAGAGACCTTGTCTGTTAAAAGAAGGCATTAAACAGGGGGAGTTGGCACCTCCATTGTCATCATTCGAGATGCATCAAATACATCACAGTTTCCCTGGAATTTTATCTATCCAGAAATATGGCCAATTATAACTGTGACAACTTCAGAGACTATGAGAGCACTTAGGGCTGGAAAAGTCCTTACTTAGTTTTTACTCCAGTCAAATCTCCCATTGAAGTCAGTACGAGTTTTGCCTGTATAAGCCCTAAATAAGGCCTTCGGGATTTGATGCTTAGGGTCTAATCCTGGAGGTGCTAAGCATCTCAGTTCCAAATCTCCGTAACTTCAATGACAGTTGCAGCCTCTCAGCACCTCACAGGACTAGTCCCTTCTTGTCTATCTCCTAGGAACAGTTTCATTCAGACATGCCAAACCCACAAAAAAAATGCAGAAATTGGGCTTGTTTTTGTCTTAATTGGCTTGTGAGTTGCTTGTTGGCTAGTTTTTGGCTTGTAACTTGTTTGTTTGGCTTGTAGCTTGTTGCAGCTTTTTTTTTGATCGGCTCCCAGCAAGCAGGGGCAAGAGGCAAGCAGGGGCAAGTGGAGGAGAGAGTCACGGGTGCACAGCAGGCCCACCACAGTCCCAGGCTGCACGCCAGGGGGATCTAGTCACATAGAGTGCTGGGGTTCTTAGGGACTGGTTTGTTTTGGCCTTGTTTTGAAATGGGATTAGCTTGATTTTTGGTTTATTGTGAAAGTTGGGGTGCTTATTTACCACGTGAAAGTTGGCAACTGTGGTTTCATTGTATATTAAGGGCCACATTTTCTAGATGGGCTGGAGCCTGCTATAATTTTTCCTGGTGAAAATTGCATCCACAATCCAGTTGCAGGCCTGAGTACTTGCACCCCTGACTACCTGATGGTGGATGCAAGCAAGTAGCCAGAAGCACGTTTCAGCACAATTCACTCTCTAGACCCAAACATGCCAGTATAGATTTGACAGAGGGGATTTGTATTCATAAAAATGGAGGTTGGACTTAGCTCTTGTGAAAGTTTAGCCCAGGAGAGAGAAGTTTATTATGATGAATAAGTCTAAAGTTAATTAGAGGGAAGAATTTGTAAACACAAGCTCTGTACACTGCAGATTTCCCACCTTGTACAGTCATTGCTACCTTCTCACAGAACCATGGGCCATTTTTAACTTTATTACCTTGATTTGCTGTAATTTCTTTGAAAGGCAAAAAAAATCTGGAACTCATTCCAGTCTTTGCCTTTTGCTTAAATATACAGTCCAATGTCACGGTCTCCATGGAGAAACCTTCCATGCATACTTTTGATGTAATTAGAATTTAAGCTGCACACAGGAAATACCTAACCTTCGCCTTTCAAATACTTGGGCTTGCCTTCAATTTACTTCACAAATCCTAAACAGTAGCTACAGAACTTAAAAAAATGAGAGAGAGAGCGAGAGAGCGCACTGTCTGAATATTTTTCAAAGGGGAAACCAAGCGGCTGTTCTGCTGCATTTTCTGTGCTTGGGCAGGTAACATACACACAGAATAACTCTATTCTGTTTTCTCCCTAAAGCCAGATGTGTGAACTGCTGGACCTCTTTTTTTAAAAGTTCCTTTTTATCAGTTCTTGATGTTACATAGTAAATATAAATGTAACTTTTTACCTTTGAGTTTTAGCACTGTGGAGAAACACCATATACTTTTCCCCTCCATGGAATTGCCAATGTGCTTTGCAAAATGTTTATGGTATATTTAGAAATAAGGTTTCAGATTCCATCTGACATGACAATAAGGCAAAGAGCAATTTTAGAAGACATAAAAGTCATTTTTTGCTTAATCTTTGATCTCTTGGGTTTGACCAGCTTCCCGAAGGTGAAATAAAACATTCTGACTAGCTGAAAATATCTCTTTCCTTTCACCCCTGTGGGAGAGCAATTACTTAAACCTGTTCTATGGCTAATATGAATTTGATTAAACAAACAGTTCTGTAGAGTATTATTTTGGGTAAATTAGACTCAAAGCATTTAAAAATTGTCAAATGGAAATCTGGCACATGCCTCAACCCTAGACTTTCAAACTTCTGGAAAAGTAAACGAGGAAATGATCCAGGCGTTCCTGCAAGGGCACCTGAACAGAGAGTTCACTGCTGCCCTTGGGGCAGGGGTTGGGGGAGGGACTGAAAGCAGCAGTGGGTTCGAAAATGACTCAATCCCTACGCTGCTGATGACTGTTTATGTCATGGAAGTGAGATGCCCTCATACATTAGCGTGTATACTATCCTAACTAGCCAATTGGGCAGCATTAACAGCAGCCTTGTAGCAGGGGCACATTTAGCTCCCATGATAAGATGGTGCCAAAAGATGGGTTGTTTTTGGGAAAACACAGTGTGTGCCACCAAAATGATGGGACAGACTTTCCTGCCAGTGCCATATTAGAGCATCAGAGAAATGTTTTTCTAAGAGATAAGTGGGGGCAAAGTTCTCAGCTTTGTACCCAAGGGAGAGGAATATGCCAGTGCTATGAAATAAATGGGCCAACTTTTTCTTTTTCAAATATGTAATTGTGTGCCCAAAATGTGCCCTGAATTTGCACATGCAATTACAGCAAATGCAAATACACATTGGGTAATTTCACATGCTGCACTAATTACCCATTTCCACAGGCAACAGCAGGAACTGCATGTGAAAATTAGATGTGCAATTGCACAGATACCTTGTCTGAAAATCTGTCCCATCATTGTTATGATGCTGGAAAAACTCTATGATAATATTAAGAAGTCAGCGCATCTCATATCACAGCCATAAAATATTATTGTGCTATTTTTACTGCTTACAAGTATTTCCTTTGGACCAGATCTTGCCACCCTTACTCATGTGACTAGTACCATTGACTCTGACAGGAATGCTCACATCATTCTGAGTGGAATCAAGCCCCATGGTTATATAGAGATTTGGAAACAGCTTATTGCACATTATGTGTTGTGCTTAGATCTATATCAACAGTCCAGCAAACGTACCTCTCAGCAGATCTGAGGTCAGGAATCGTAAACCACGGAAAGACTCCAGTACCAATACACTTTTCAAGCTGATGGCTCCAGTTCAGCAAAGCACTTAAGCATGAGCTTCACTTAAAGCACATGCTTAAGTCCCACTGAGATCCCATTAAAAGCTTTGCTGAATCAAGGCCTGAAATGAGGGGAGTCATCCTATTTGACTCCTCACTAATTGCTTTGTAAGTACCACAGGGACATTTGAGTTTTAAAAGATGCTATAGAAAACCAAATTTTGATCTTTCCTTTATCTTCTCTCTGGCTCCCCTCTGCCCTGACCCACTGCTGCTCTTGATTGCGTGACAGGGTTACCAGAGGTGAGGTCACAGCACAGCAAATCAGTTGCAAGCTTCAGTGCTATGGATGTTAGTGAACAAGTGCCTCATGACCTTTCTGCCACTGGAAAATTTCGGGAGACTTATTTCCCTTGGTCTTCAGGAACAAATACCAGTTCTAAGTCAGAGGAAGAAGCTCTGTCAGTCTGTCTCCAGCCTAATGAAATATTATTTAATCATGAAAGGTGCTTTGTTTTACAATGCAGCCACCCAGTTTTGTAAACCACTGTGTTACTTTGGAAAATAGTTCTTATAGGATCCATCAGATGTTTAAGAAAAAAATAGAAGCTTTGAGTTTCTATTTGCTTAGTTTCTGACTAAGGTGGAAAATAAGGAGCTGGGAAAACCAGGCAGAGAAAAAAGCTGCAAGGATGGAGTAATCAAGCTGTGTTAGTGAGGAGTAAATCAAACAGACGTAAGGTAAATAAAAATGCTGCCCTGCAGATAGCAGCAGGAATCTGTCACTGGGCTGGGCTTGCCTTCCTGTTTATATTTACCAGGAGAGACCTCCAGCCCTTGGCTGCATTGTGCTCTTGCCAAATAACAGAGTTTGATGACAGATGACTTCTAGTGTGATCCTCTGCATCTGCCAACAGGGCGACCTGATAAACAGCCATAGGCAGGCACCACTCGTCAGCCAGGTTAGTTTTTTAAGGTGGACACATCATGGCCAAATTTCCAAAGAACTTTCAGTTCTGAGAACTGAGTTGCGATTGCAGTATGTGCAGGCCCAGGCAATTGTGCCTCTATCTCCAGGTACACACACAAACGTATCATTGCACATCCTTGTACCCGTGTCCCTGCTCAATTTCCCATCTTATTTGCACAAGTGCAGGTTGTGTGTGCAATTACCTGTGTATATGTGTGTTTGCTGACTGCAGCTTTGGCCCCGTCCTTCAAAAATGCATCCCTAAGTGAATATATATTGTTCAAAGCTAGCATACACACTTACTAGTGTACATACAGTGGGCCCTTTCCAAAGCCCACTGTTGTCAGTGAACAGGCTATCTTCACAGATCAGGCCCTGAGTCAGTGCATAATAAATATATTAGGTAGTATTGGAAATCCAAAATTTTCTGTCTGTCTAATCTATCTGGGTTAGTTACAGAGTGCCAATCATCAAAGAATCGAGATGCCAAATCAAGACCAACTTGAAAAGAATAGATGACATTCCTAACTAAAACATCTTCTTATGGGAAATAAGACACACACTACAGAGCAACAATGATAAATCTGAAAGCATCTGATGTTTTCTCTCTCTCCGGCATTGAAACCTAAAGCATACAGCTGGCTGGGCATTCCGTTCCCTCTTGGTGACTCAGCTCTCCTTTTTTACATTCCTTCTCTTTCTTCTTTAACATCAAAATAGATTACTGACCGTACATTTAAAGCTTTGTTCGCCCCTGAAATGCAACAACCTCTGAGGTGGGAGCAGAGTGTTTGACAACACACAGCAGTGCTACATCGCAATGTAGGCCAGGAAGTGAAGAAGAAAAGCACCCGGAAATGAAATGACGGGGGGAACTTTGTGAGGCAGAATGCAATTACCCACTAACACCCCTCTCTTTAAGAAATGTGGCCTAGGATCCTTAATGACCACAAGTGGTCAGGACCATGGCTTCATGTTTCATTAAAAGTATGGCTGCCAGCACAGAAACACTAACCCCATGGTAGGGGCACTGGCCCATAACCGAGACCGAGGCAACAGTTCTATCAACTCTTCCATGGTCATCTTCAGATTGTCACCCATCCAAGTACTGACCTGGCCCAACACAGCTTAGCCTTTGTCTCCACACAGATTTTGTACCAGTATAACTCTTTTGGTTATTTATCTATTTATTTATTTACCCCCATTATTTTCATTTTTAATTAAATAAACGGTTGACGCAGCCCTTGGAAATAATCTAGAGCAGGGATCGGCAACCTCTGGCACGCGGCCCGCCAGGGTAAGCCCCCTGGCGGTTTGTTTACCTGCTGCGTCCGCAGGTTCGACCAACTGCGGCTCCCACTGGCTTCCCAATGGAGGCTGTGGGAAGCAGCGGCCAGCATATCCCTTGGCCCACGCCGCTTCCTGCAGCCCCCATTGGCCTGGAGCAGTGAACTGTGGCCAGTGGGAGCCACGATCAGCCGAACCTGCAGACGCAGCAGGGAAACAAACCAGCCCGGCCAACCAGGGGGCTTACCCTGCCGGGCTGCAGGCCAAAGGTTGCCAATCCCTGACCCAGAGCAATTTACAGTTTTTATGGACTCACCCAATATTTTTGTTGGAAGAAAAAAAAATTTGTATCACCCTCAAGAATTTCATTAAAGTCACAGCCCTTGTTGTAATATCTTGTAATTATGTAATTTTATTGCCCTTGGTGACACTTTTATGTGTAACCCTCCTTTTTTAGCTGAATTAAAAATTATTGCATAGCCAAGCTAATAGAAATTGAGCTTGATCTCATAAGGTGCTGAGTCTTCTTAATTCCCATTGACTTCGAGAGCACCCAGAATCATGCAGGATGGGGTTCATACAGACAACTCTTTCTCCAGGATTTATTTAGAAGTGGACTGAAGCCAAGATTCTCAAAGTAGGGCAAATGGGAATTGGGCCAATGTAGGCAGCTGTGAGTTTAGACAGACAGGTTTCAGCTACCCTAGGTCTCAGCTGTGCCCTTTCTCTGAGTATTGGTAAAACTAAGTTGGCTGGAGGGGTAAATTTTTTACTGAAAAAGTTATCCTGGTACAACCCCTAGTGTGGACACAGTTGTAGCACTATAAATGTGCCTTGATCTAGATCTAGCTTATTCCCCTTCCCATACAGCATATTTGCTCCAGTATAATTACATCCACATGGTGGAGGGGGGGCAGGGAGGGACGGTATTGATTTAACATTTTTATGTGCAGACAAGTCTTTAGTCTGTGATTTCAGACAGGATCATAGCGTCAAGCTATGGATGCAACGTAGACAACACTAATATTTTTGGTTGCTCTACACAGGCCTGCTTAGGTAATTATAAAATTCAGACGAACTTTGGGGAAGTTCTTTTATCTCTCAAATTTAATGTTTGTAAATATTGTTGAAAAGCAACATGTTATGTAAATGCTAAATGTTAGCATTTGTTATGCCCATTTGTTCACCGTTTGCTAATTACCGATGAAGTGATCAGTTCTGTAAAAAGGCAGATGAAGACACTCTCTCCTCTGTAGCTGATAGTCTGAAAGACTATATTAGTAGACTATTATTATTATAGCATAGGGTTTCCATTTAGTTATAAAAATATGTTGCTGTTTAATAACTGAATCGCCCTTAAAAGTCTTGGGATAGATTCTCTGGCCCAAGGGAGTAGAAAACTGCTGGATCTCACCAACTCGAAGAGTCCCCAGAAAGCAGCCAGCCCCCCTTGCATCCCTTGGTAAAGGTAGCATATTAAAGAAGGAGCAGGAAAGGGATATAGACAGGCTCAGCTCCAGGATTCACTGGTAAACTTTCCTAATCTACACAGGGGCAGGGCTGGAGTAAAAATGACCTCAGGATCAGGATGCCACAGCTGGCTCCCATGTAGTCCCATCTCTCATCTGAGAAGCTGGCTCAATGGGTTTAATTTAAAGGAAAAAATAGTTTGCACACTCAAAGGTTAGATGCCTCAATGTTATACTATGCTATGGTGGAGGGCTTGTTAAAAATGCCAAGTATGGACAGATGGAAATTCTGCAAACCCCCTAAAATAGTTTAGTGCATTTTGAAACCTCAAACTCCATGACAATCATCAAAATTAATACATCAGGAGTTGGAGGGAGTTTGGTTGGTTGGTTTGCTTGTAAAGTCTCCTGCTGTGCACACGTTGCTTATGGTCAGTATCCAACCAATTCAGGGAAATTTGAATGGCTGGATTCTTCAAGGAGTCAGTGGTCCATGCTATATAACTCAGCGGTGCTCCTCTGCCTCGTATAATAACCCATGGAGAATACCAAGGTGTGTAGCTAAGAAACAGACCTTACTATGGCCTCATTCTGCAGGACCCCTATTGACTTTAATGGGAGTTCTGAGTGTTCAGCAGCTTCGCACTCAACCCATAACAACTAGAGCTTTCAGTTCTGTTTGCACAATTAAGTGTATCATACTTTTAAAAGTGACAACTTAACAGGAAAGGGCTCCCCTGCATGCAGCCCCAACCCCATTCAAGGTAGCTGCAGAATTCCCCAATGCCACATTAACAGCTAATAAAACAATAGAGCTTTTAGTGGTGGACATCAAAGGGAACTCAGGCAGATGAATGAATTCTGCATTTCTCCACTTACTGTCAGCACTCTAGGAGAGAAGGGCAAGCCGGGGTCGGAGGCTTCATCAGGCAGCAACAAACAAACACAGCCTGAAAGCTGTGAAAGGGATGGCTAAGTCACCTCAGTGATGGCAAGTGCCAAATTTCCTCTACTTGGCTCTTCATCCTCCTAATCAGTGCACTAGGCACTTCTGTTGCTCCCGTTTCTTGCCCTTGAGGACACTAAACTTAATTTCCTTCTTAGTGAGTTTTATGATTGGGACCTGACCCTTACAGCTGTATGATTAACAAAAAAACCCAACTAGGTAAAATTCACCACATTTGGGGCATCATTACCCCCTAAAACTTGGCTCCGTTCACCAATAGACTTATCAAGGTTCATAGGCCACTTGGCAAACCCAGCCCAAGCTTCTAGTGAGCCTTATTTAAAAACAAACAAACTAGGAACACAACTGCACACCCAAAATATGTATGTCCACAGTTAATCCACTCACAGAAACAAGGTATGCAACTAACTAGTGATTTCAGCAGGCAGTTATCTGATCTGCATGTGCAGTTACAAAAACTGTGTGCCTGAATCAGGCATGTAATTGTACACTTAACTCAGGGCCAGTAGGATTAATGGTAACCAAATATGCCTGCCCTTTAGTGGATGGAGAAAGAATAAGGAAGGTGAACTAGCAGGGGAAAGGGGAACATGAGAGCAGAGACAAGAGTATTTGGCGGTCAGAAGGCGATAGGGGTAGGGATTTATGCTAATAGGAGTGTCATATGTAAGATGGGGGAGGGAGGGTAATTGTCCTCCTCTACTCAGCACTGGTGAGGCCTCAGCTGGAGTTGTGTGTCCAATTCTGGGTGCAACACTTTAGGAAAGATGAGGAGTACTAGTGGCACCTTAGAGACTAACCAATTTATTTAAGCATAAGCTTTCGGGATGCATTCAGTGGAAATGAAGTGAGTTGTAGCTCACGGAAGCTTATGCTCAAATAAATTGGTTAGTCTCTAAGGTGCCACAAGTACTCCTTTTCTTTTTGCGAATACAGACTAACACGGCTGCTACTCTGAAACCTGAGCATGTTTAGTCTTTAGAAAAGAAGACAAAGGGGAGGGAGGAACCTGGTAACAAGAAGTAGGACAAGAAGTAAGGAGCTTAATCTGCAGCAAGGGAAATTTATGTTAGGTATTAGGAAAAGCTGTCTAACTCTAAGGGTAGTGAAGCTCTATAATAGGCTTCCAAGGGAGGTTGTGGAATCCCTGTCATTGGAGGTTTTTAAGAACAGGTTGGACAAACACCTGCCAGGGATGGTCTAGGTTTACTTGGTCCTGCCGCAGAGCAGAGGGCTGCTGAACTTGCTGACTTCTCAAGGTCCTTTCCAGTCTGACATTTCTTTGATTCTATGAAATGCTGAGATTTGTATGAAAGTTCAGGCCCCCAGAATACTGCAGAACTCTGCCCTCAGCTATGATATGATATACTCACTCATAGAGACAATTTAATTACATTTGACACTGACGAAGAAAAGACTTAAAACTTTCCTGAAATAACTGAAGCTCAGATCCTGCAGAAAACAGGGAAACTTGAAGAAAGAACCTCCGGGCTTCCTCCCAGTCGCAGAAATGGAGGCTGGACTCATAGTGTAAAGACACTTTTGAAAACCAGCTATTGCGCATGGGTGTGCAAAGACTGGGAGCCATGGAGGCATATACAGCCATGAATCTGACATCAGGACACAACCTTCAAAGTGCCGCAATTTTATTTGGGGGCTCTGATTGCTCAATAGCTGCCCTGGTGCTTCCCAGGAGACCAGGCTCAGAATGTCCATCAGCCAGGTAACCAGTCAGGAACATGCCCCTTTTAGGGATATTCCCATTTCTTTCTGGCTGTGCTCAGCTGGAACATTAACAGCTATTTACGTTTCATCACATCCCTAATGGATCCTATGCAGCAGGCAGTTAACCCCTAACACAGAGCGAAATGGCTGCATTCTCAGGCATCTCATTCCCAGTGTTGACTAGGGACATGATGACACATAAATGGCTCACACTGCCCCTTGCCAAATCAGAGCTGAGAGGAAAGAGATGGGAAGCATGACACCTTCACTGTCTATAAAGGGGATTTACTACAGTAAGTAGTGTAGGTATTATATGACACAGCACAACTTTATTTTGTATAGTGCCTTCCATACAAGCCAAGTGCAACTTGATTGACTGGGTTAAATAAGAGCAGAGGGAGAGAGAAATTAAAAGGCAGGATCAAAGACATTACAGATGGAATTGATCTTTTAGGGGTACAGTCAGTTTGAAATTTCAGCAAGAATGACCTTTTGACAAGATATATTAACATTATTTGGATTTTTTTCATGATTTCCCCCTCTATTTTCTGACCAGCTCTAATTTTGTCCTCTAGGCCTAGTCCCCAGCTAGTTCAAATACAGGATTATTCCCTGCAATGTATTGTCTAGTGCTTTGTCCAGTCTAATTCCAAGTGCTAAGGCTTCCACCATGTCCCTTGGGAGGCTTTCACACCTGACTCTCAGGAAGTTTGTCCTGACGATCCAGCTTGTATTTGTCCTTATTCTAGTTGAACCACCCAATGTAATTCATCTCCTTGGTGTTTACATTCTTTAAATATTTCTAGGTAAGTCTCATACGGCCCCTGGCCAAACCAGAGCAGAGAGGAAATAGCTGGAACTTTAAATCATGACACTTAGCTCCCATTTAGCCAAACTGGAGATATTTTGTCTCTTAATCTTTCCTCCTATAAGTCAATTTATCTGGCATCTAATAATTTTTTGGTTGCTTTTCTCTTAACTCTCTCTACTTCATCTATACTTTCAGGTACTGAGGTGCCCAGAACTGACAGCACTATTTTGGGCCCCCAACCTGAAGCAAATACTCACCAGCAACCACACAACAAAAACACTAACCCAGGAACCTATCCTTGCAACAAAGCCCGTTGCCAACTGTGTCCACATATCTATTCAGGGGACACCATCATAGGACCTAATCACACCAGCCACACTATCAGAGGCTCGTTCACCTGCACATCTACCAACGTGATATATGCCATCATGTGCCAGCAATGCCCCTCTGCCATGTACGTTGGCCAAATTGGACAGTCTCTCCGTAAAAGAATAAATGGACACAAATCAGACGTCAAGAATTATAACATTCAAAAACCAGTCGGAGAACACTTCAATCTTTTTGGTCACTCGATTACAGACCTAAAAGTGGCAATTCTTCAACAAAAAAACTTCAAAAACAGACTCCAGTGAGAGACTCCTGAATTGGAATTAATTTGCAAACTGGATACAATTAACTTAGGCTTGAATAAAGACTGGGAGTGGATGTGTCATTACACAAAGTGAAACTATTTCCCCATGTTTATTCCCCCACCTCCCCCGCTGTTCCTCACACGTTCTTGTCAACCGCTGGAAATGGCCCACCTTGATTATCACTACCAAAGGTTCCCCCCCCACCGCACTGACCCCCCCCACCCTCCGCGCTCTCCTGCTGGTAATAGCTCACCTTACCCGATCACTCTCCTTACAGTGTGTATGGTAACACCCGTTGTTTCATGTTCTCTGTGTATATAAATCTCCCCACTGTATTTTCCACTGAATGCATCCGATGAAGTGAGCTGTAGCTCACAAAAGCTTATGCTCAAATAAATTTGTTAGTCTCTAAGGTGCCACAAGTCCTCCTTTTCTTTTGCAGACCTATATTGGTATAAGGATGTCACTCAGAGTGATGTAGTTATACCTACCTAACCCCCCATGTAGACAGCACTGTGTCAGCACTGGGAGAGCTTCTCCCGCCGACACAGCTACTGCCTCTCAGGGAGGTAGGTTAATGACGCTGATGGGAGAGCTATCTCCCATAGACTTAGAGCATCTTCATTAAAACACTGCAGCGGCACAGCTGCACCAGGGCAGCTATGCTAATGCAGCGTTTTAAGTGTAGACGTGCCCTGAGTAAGTTTCCCAGACCTGAAGAAGAGCTCTATGTAAGCTCAAAAGCTTCTCTCTCACAACAGAAGGTGGTCCAATAAAAAATATCACCTCTCCCACCCTGACTCTCCAATATCCTAGGGCTGAAATGGCTACACCACCACTCATATTTTGTAACTCAGTTCTCTGTTAAGCCAGCTCAACCTGAAGATTCACTTAAAAAAGAACAAGAAGAATTCTTTTTATTCAGTGTTAGCAGTCAGGCTCTGTCTCATCAGTCTCTCCATCTCCATGTTTGCTTGTAATTAATTCCTTCCAAAAGTCTTGCCTTAGGCCAGCAGAAAATTAAAACAAGGAGCCAGATTTTCCTTTTCTTCCTCACTTTTGCTCTTTCATCAAGAGCAGTGACAATCTGGCAGAGTTGAATATTTTGATCAGCTCTTTCTTTCAGGCTTTGAAGTCCCATAAACTCTTGGTAGGAGTCCACTCACATCTGCTTTCCATGAAGCCGTTTGCTGCACTTTATTTGTGCCATATTTGATTTTTCAGGACACGGACAGAACCAATGAAGCACTGATGTTCTTCGGAAAGTACATACACAACCACCACGTTATTCCAATAGAGACAAACGACTGAGGGTTGATATGGTTTTCTCAAGAGAGGAGTGATATGGCACTACCAGGACGCAACGGTGCTGAACTCTCAATTACATTTAGAATTTTTTTTTAAATACACTGTTAAAATTCAATTCACAGGTTTAATTTGCAGAGTAATCAACAGGTGCTCTACCCATCAAAAGGAAATAAAAAAAAGATGTCATAAAAATAAAGCTTAGTGAAGAGAACAGGTGGCTGTACAGAAACTATGATATCAGAGATCAGAGTAGCAGCCATGTTAGTCTGTATTCGCAAAAAGAAAAGGAGGACTTGTGGCACCTTAGAGACTAACCAATTTATTTGAGCATAAGCTTTCGTGAGCTACAGCTCACTTCATCGGATGCATTCAGAGATGGTATCAATGAAACAGTACTGTCAATAAGATAATGGCCTCATGCTGCTAAATAAATGTTAAGGCAAAGCCAAGACATTTTACAAGCAAGAGTCTAATCCTGTGACAATGCCCCATTCCAAGGATTTTATTGCTATCAGACAAACCACTGGTGTTGATTGAATCTCTTTATCAGATGGATGCTGGTGAAGCAGAGGGGCCATTGATTGTCCTGCTGTCTGTTCTTTACTTTTTATTTCTCCATTAAAAAACAAAATTGTAAACATTTTTGTCCAATTCTTGTTCTAAGAAGGATCGTGAGGTTCGGCTTTCTAGGTCAGAGGTAACTGAAGAATGATCTGTGAAAAACAGGCCTCAGAAAAGTCTACAGTGGGGCCTAGCGGTCTCAGCATGCTCGTTCTTTTATGGCAATCTCCAGTGCACTCAATAACCGTGAGAAGGAGAGTTAGCCAAACACCAGCCCAAACTTGAGCTTGATTTTGAAAGAACAGCTTCCTAATGAAATGAGTTCAGTACAGCTCCAATTAGTAGAGGCCAGTCAGGAAAAGTCTTTCCCCAACCACCTGCAGGAGGTGCTGTCTGCAGGACATAGGAGACGCAGGTCGAGCATAACTGAGTGGGGAAGCATGAAGTCTATGCTTATAATAGTCCAGCCATGAGGGCAGAGAATCCACGAACTGGCTCCGGTCAAACTGAGGATCTGATCATCAGCTGGAAGGGACAAAAGCATTTATTACATTGCTCAAATCACTACTTAGGCCTGTAAATAGCCTTGTTAAGTACATAAGTGCTGATATGAGCAACCAAACACAAGAGTTGGATGTGAATTTTCTTTACTAAACACATTATTTCTGGCTCTGTCCCACCAACCACCAAGAATAACTGATTCTTGTCTTCTTTACAGCATAGTTTTATGTACATGTACAGTGGTGGCCAGTCAATGGCTTGATCATCAAGGTGCTCTGCTGAGCACTCTGGCTCTGATCCAGCAAAGCATTGACATCAATAGGATTACTCGCACCCTTACAGTTAAATGCTTTGTGGGATCAGGGCCAAAATGCACAACACCTCGCAGGATCAGGCCCCAAATGATCTTACCTTTCACAGACATTGTTCTTTTTTAAATGGAAAGAGTCTTTTAATGAAAAACTCTCAGCAACAAGCTAGTAAGATTTACCTGACAGTAAACAGGAATATGTGCTTCTTGTAGTGATCACCTCACTGCTTCGTTAGTTTACATATTCCGCAGGGCAGCAAAGGTGTCTATGCATATAATATGTAAGGTACCTAGAACACTCAGCGCTTTGAATTAATAATAGGACAAGAACACACCAGTCATCACATTGGATCAACTCCATCCATTATCCTGTCTCTGACAGTGGCCAATGAGATGCTGGCAGACCAGGTGACAACTCATGCCAAGGCCCCAGGCCTCAATGAACACTTACAAATGCATAGCTGGAAACCAGTCTTACTTACCTGTGTGTTAGGGCTAACGTGGCTTATGTAGTCACAGCAGAGCGCTGGGACAGCTTGAGCGCTGGGAGAGAGCTCTTCCAGAGCTCTAAAAAACCCACCTCCATGAGGGGCGTAGCTCCCCACACTGGTGCACTGTCTACACTGACGCTTTACAGCACTGAAACTTGCTGCGCTCAGGGGGGTGTTTTTTTCACATCCCCGAGCGAGAAAGTTGCAGCGCAGTAAATTGCCAGTGTAGACAAGCCCTTAGTGTTAGCAAAATAGATATTACATGTTAAGTTGATAAGAATGTGTTTAGACTTTATGAAACGCTTGTAGGAGGCTGCATGTATTGATCTCTCTTATAACCTCTATAGCCCAAGGTATAAAGTTATATTGAGCGTTTGCATTGTAAACCTCTGTAATTGTGTAACTCACCAAACAGGTAAAGAAGTGTTAATTAAGGTAAAGTGTTCATCCTGCACACAAGATGGCCCATTGAGAGCAAATGAGGTATTGTATAGCATCAAAGGACGGGGGCCCAGATGACTGCATTCCTAGCTATCTCCAGGAAGGGGAGACCAACACATGAACTCATCGCCTCAGTTTGGACTCTGGGATAGAGGGGATAAAAACCCCTGACAAGGAGAAACTGGATCTTTTATGCTGTCTGGACTCTGAGGGGCAAAGATTCCTAAACATAGGCAAGAGATCCCCCTGCTATTTGGCGTGGATTAGTCCTAAAAAAGTTCAGTGATGACAGATTACTACAACTCTGTCACCTTTTGGAACCATAGACGGTAACTCATTTGTGTATATATGTTTGTCTGCTTTAACCTGTAATTAATTCTCTCATTTCTTTTTCCTAGTTAAAAAATCCAGAGTTAATTTACAATAGGATTGGCTATTGAGTTTGGTGTGAGATCTGAGGTACACACTGATGTGGGGTAAGTGACTGGTCTCTTGGGACTGGAAGCAACCTGAATCTTCTGTGATCCTTGGTATATGGTAGCCATTGCTGAGTCCAGTTTGCCTGGGTAGGAGGATAGATTGGAATCCCCTAGGGGACTGTCTGTGACTCCATGGTAAGACTGTTACAGTACATTAGAAGTTCACATTTGTTACTGGGTTGGTGAAATCTAATTATAGAACATATAACCAATTTGGGGTGTCTACACTGCTTTCTGATAGTCTGCCCTGAGGTTGGCACTCACAGTCAGGGCCACTCCACACAGCGTGACAGCCACTACCAGCTGCTGCAGAGGAAGGGATAAGAAACCCTGAAATGGGCAGTGATAGAGTAATCTGCCCATATAACAAGTTGTTTCCTAGCCCCTAATTAGTTAGCACTTGGGTTAGGCTACAAAACATGAGGGCTAATATCCATGTGTGTTTGTGTGGGCACGTGCATGCACACATGTGTGTTTTGCCGAAGTGTCTGTCCAGAATACTATTCTCCAGTCTGGTCCTTACACATCTGATTTTGCAAACTTGGTTAATTTTTGTTATTGTTGTCTTCATAAAATATTTCTATTTATACATTTTTTCTATGAAAATGCTTTTTAAAATGGAAAGTAATGAAATATGCTATAAGGCAACCATTGGCTTCCCTAAAAAATTACTGACCATTTACCTCTGACAACTCAAAATGTGCCTCTTTACTGCTGCATAATATGCTGGGTACATAGGGTATAAGACACCTTCAATGCTACCCTGTGTCTTTAGTACTGTACAGCTCATATGGAAATGTCAGTGTTGTCATGGGACCTTGACATTTAAAAGCATTCCACCACACTGATTTTTGTTGTTTTAATTGTGTAGGTGCCCAGAGGTGATTGGGGCCTTGTTATACACAGAAACATAGGAAGATATGGTCCTTGCACTGAGGAGTAGACTTAGGCAAGAAATTGTTTTCCTGTCCCATGAAAACTTTTGAGATATTTAAAAAAATTTCCATCCTGAGTCTCCACAAAAAGTCAAAAGCCCCCAAAAATGTGTGAATTGACCCCTCCCCCCAAAAAATTTCAGTTCAGGTCAATTGAAATGTTTGGTTTTGATCACTTCAAAACATTTTGTTTCAATGTCAACCATTTAATGTTTTTTACCCTAATTAGCTTAAATTTCTAAACAAAAAATCATTTTGAACCAGCAAACTGAACTGTTGTGTTTAGAAAATGTTGAAACATAAAACCTTTTTTCAGGTTTGTTTGTTTGACTTGAAAAATTGGTCAAAATCAACCCTTCCCCACAAAAAGTGTTGGCTTCAACAAATCAATATTTTGCATCAAAAAATTCCTGACCAGCTCTTCTGGAGAATGTTACAGCCCCTGAAATCCAGCCTGCAATGCATGCCAGCAGCAAAAGGGGCCTAAGAAGGGATCCCTTTCAGCTCCACACTGGTGATTTACATTATCCTATATAGGCAAAAAAAAAAAAAAAAAAAGGGGGGGGGGGGGGGAGGGCAGGAAGCCACAGAACAAATTTAGAAAAGAAAAAAATGTGATTAAGAAATGCGCTGTGCCAGGTAAAACTCCTCTGCTTTGTTATTATGAAAGTTCCAAGGATTGATAATTTTTCCCTGTTGTTGGTTTGTAAATTACTTCTGAGTAGAAAATTCAATTACATGGGCCAAGTCAACCATTATGTTTTTCCTGGCAATGCTTCATTTTGCCAGTGGAAACATTTTTTCCCCTTCTTTTTTTCTGGATTCAGCTCTGCAAAGTTGTGAAATTCTTCCAGATCTCTTGTCTGATGTGATCATAAATATCCTGACTGTATTGCGTTGATTGACAGACTTGGAATGGATTAAGTGGGGATTACAGACTGGAATGATCCAAATGTGCTTTCATGGTCAGTAACTTCGTAATAAGTCATAGTTCTAATGTACATTAACTATATAATCTAATTAACATGGCTGTTTATATATCTAATATTGTTCTAAAAACTTAATAAAAGGGGTTTTAAGGAGAATTATGCTTTGTTTAAAATATAAAAAGCCATTCTTTGTATGTACTGTAGCTGGTTTTAGGAATCACCCTTATTATTTATAAGCTAACAATGGTTTCTTTCACTATAAAAAAAGTGACATTTACAATAGAGTGAATCTAATTCTGCTCTCATTTACATGAAGGTGAATCCAGAGTGACTCTATTTCCTCCGGTAGAGTTACTCCAGATTTAACCCTTCTGTAACTCAGAGCAGAATTTGGGCCAGTATCACATTAGGACTAACATTTTAAAATTTGGGTGCCTAAAGTTAAACTGTTAAATCCATAAATAAACATTGCCTGATTTTCACAGATTCTCAACACCCACAACTCTCAGTGATGTATTATTGACTGAGTGAGAACTGCAGAATTTGGTCTAGTGGGCATAAACTTGGAACATTTTGCTGCACAGATTCTCATGCTCACAACTGTTTACATGCAACACATCTAATAACATAAAATTATATGAAACAACTCAGAGGTAAGAATTCAAGCTATAACAATATGTTCAGCTGCTGCATATGAGAGCATATGTAGTGCTTGCTGTTTCACAAGTCATGGTTTAATTTCAAGCGCAAGGTTTTACACTAGAGACGTTTTGTAATTGTCCAAAAAATTATTTGACATCTAACTCATCCAGATATTTCACAGGACTGTAGGTTCTGTTCTGGTCTTAAATCTATCTGGCAACACAATAGACCTTCTATAGCCACGGCTTGCACTTCCACGCAGCAGTTCATTTTCCACAAGCAATTTTCAATTGTGGGAGCACTTCCAAGTAATTTTAAAACTTGTTTTGTTTTTAGAGTAACAGCCGTGTTAGTCTGTATTTGCAAAAAGAAAAGGAGTACTTGTGGCACCTTAGAGACTAACCAATTTATCTGAGCATAAGCTTTCGTGAGCTACAGCTCACTTTATCAGATGCATGATGAAGTGAGCTGTAGCTCACGAAAGCTTATGCTCAAATAAATTGGTTAGTCTCTAAGGTGCCACAAGTCCTCCTTTTCGTTTTGTTTTTAGTGAGTGTTGGTGCTAGATTGACGGATCTAGATCCTGAGCTTCTGTCTGTATTGAATGACTGCAGCAAAGGCAGCGGCCATGCAAGCAGCTCATCAGTGGGTATGTCTACACTGCAATTAAAAACTAACTCAGTCTTGCGCAGCTGCTTAATTGCATTGCAGATGTCCGGGCTTGGCTGGAGCCTGGGCTCCAGGACCCTGGGCTCCAGGACCCTGCAAGGTGGGAGGGTCATAGAGCTCAGGCTGCAGCCCAGGATGGCGCATCTACACCACAATTAATCAGCCCCACAGCCTACGCCCCGCAAGCCCAAGTCAGCTGGCACAAGCTGGCCATGGCTGTCCAAGGCAGTATAAACATACCAAATGTGCTTCAGCCCTGACCCAGAGGGCTGAGAGGGGGCCTATTCAGCCCTTGACCTTTCTGCTGAGGCTGCCAGCAATCATACAAAATATGCCTGCTAGTTCTGGGACATGGGCACCTCTTCATGAGGAACTGGATTGACACCACCAATTCATTTCACTTAGGACCTCTTCTACAGATCAATGGGGAGTTCAGTCACTGTGCACATCCAATTATTGGCCTCTCTGCTGAGATCAGTTCTCTTTCAGGCTATGACCAGCAATCAGGCGATAATGATTTTCATTCACTATTGACCCGGGGCTAGATTCAAATCACCAACTCAGAGGTGAAAGCTCTGCAGCCCATTATCAATCCCCCAAGCAGCACAGAAAGCCCCTTTAAAGTCCATTAAATAAAGTAGAAATGTTTCAATTTAAAAGAATTAGAAGTATCTTTAAAATGTGATAGTTCCCATCATGCAAAGTCTCTGCACAGTGCACTGCCCGACAAGCCTGATTATTTCCCAGCCATACAGGGGCTTAGGAAAAATGTCAAGCACTCAAATCATTTTAAATCCTGCTGCACTGCACATATCCAAAATCCAAACAGGGCTCCCATTCAAGGGCTTATAAAAATTTGAACACCTTCCAATAATTTAAATCAGTCGTTGAAGGTTAGAGTGATTTAAAACTATTGTAACTCCTTGTGTTTGGTGTGTGAGGGCTCCAACTTGGAAGCTAATCAAGGCATATACTAGTATGGCAGCTCCAAGCATATTGAATCAATTTCAGCATGTAAAAATAATTAATGATGATAAAAATACATTAATAATGCTGTAATTATATGCCTGGGCCAAATTTTCAGCATGAAACAAAAATGGCTGCAGAAAGTCCGAAAGGTTTGTGAATAGCCCAGACTAGGAGTAATAGAGATTTCAATGACAAAGGAATGAACGGAGGCAAAGCAAATGTCTGGAGCACAGGAAGAACACATTTGTCAATGGCTAAAAACTTACACTGGTCTGAGTTCCAGGACTTGCTTAATTCAGTGCTCGTCTAGTGCTAGCAGAGCACTCCCAGGCCAATGAATCGGTGACAGTTTAAGAGCCAAGATCTTACACATTATCAGAGCTAGAAACAAACACCATATATCACTGAAATTGGCACTCAAATCCCAGCTTCCTAGCAGTATGAAGTGTGAAGATCAAATTTAATGCCTGTCCAGATTGGAGGTAATTCCATTTGAAGGTGGCTGTTCTAAACCGCCTCCAAATTATCTGAATCCCCGCAGTTGTGATGTTAGGCTGAAAGCCTTGAGAGAATAGAATACTGGCCCTTCCTACTTTTGGCTGGCCCCAGAACACTAACCTATCAGGCGGTGTTTGCGCACTTCTATTTCAACTCTGGAATGGGACCAGAAAATGCCCGTGGCTGCAGAAATGGAAAACCAAAGGAAAAATCACAAGTTCCAAGGTTAACTGTACCTCTTTGCTCTCTATGGTCTGCTCAACAGTGCCCCTTTATGTCTCGGGTTTCCAGCCATCACTTCTCTATGGGCAGGAATCTGCATCCTCCAGCAACATCTTCCAATCTCTGTTTTTTGTTTTGGGCAACAGTCCAAGACAGTTCTTGTTTTATCAAGATCAATTCACTCACCCTGTTTGTTTTGGGCTCAGAGGCAAAATGACCAGGATGATAAAGTCTTCCTAGGTGCCATGGGGGTGGGGACATTAGAAATATGACCTATTGTCCCATGAAGAAGATGGGTGGGAAATAGATAGACAGACAGATTCTCAACTTAGAAGAGGACTGTAGTTTGGAACTGTAGCATTTAGTTTCCCCACTCAAAAGGAGAGATTTTCTCATTAATTCTGCTAAAGCAAGCTCCAGAATGCAGAAGAGAGACTGGATCATCAATAGTACTGGAAGAAAAAAATCCTAATCTACATCACATCATTCAAAATTCTACTGGGGGTTTAAAATGAACTTTCCCTCGCTGCGAATTCCAATTTAGTTCACAGTGAAATACAACATAGCTCAGGACAATATCAACCAAGAGAGATTTCTCTGAAAAAGGTCTGCAAAGCCTTTTACTGTCTTTAATCATGGAAATAATTCAGATGCTGCGAACCTGATCTTCATGGCTGGGGCCCAAGGATCTTACAATCCACAAAAACACTGGAGGGAACCATAAAAAGTGACTGGCCATGAGAAATTTACACTTGTTTGAGGAAAGTAGAAATATGACTATAGCAATTTGGAAAGACATATCGAGTGCCTAAAAATAAAATTTTGTTGTTTAAATTACTATGTTAATAGTAGAGATAGAGTAAATGCAGGAATGAGATAAAGGCAACAAAAAAAGCAAGTGGATATGATAGAAGTAACGCTGATGGGAAGAGGGAAACTCTTGAAAGAACTTCCCTCCTCTGCCATATCCTCCACTTCTGAGGGCATCTGCATCTAATCATTAAGCAGCTCCACAGCCCTGTGGTCCTTTTGGATTCTTCAGTGCTATTAGGAACGCAAGTAGTGACGACAGCAAATTCATCCATTTTTCTGTAACTGGTCAGAAGACTGCGCCCTTCAAATCAGCTACAGACCTGACCACAGTGATCCACACATCAGTGACCTCAAGAGGTGATTATTTCAGTTCATATCTAGGAATGAAACCACACACCCTGAAAAAACTCCAGCTGGTGCAAAATGCAACAGCCCATCTGCTAAGCAGCACAGGTCGCTATTAGCACATCACCCCAGTCCACCTCTCTCTGTATTGGCTCCCCACGGAATATAGAATCCAGCTCAAAGTCTCTGTCCTGATAGGACTATTCTCCTGGAGGATTTTGACTAACTACATGAGACATCACCTCTCCCTCTGTGCCAATGACCTCCTGTGACAGCTACATCCCAATGGAATGATGAAAGTTTTATCTAATAAGGTGCAGCACATGAGCATTGGAGAAGGGACTTTCCAAGAAGCTGGAACTCACTTCTACAAGAGATAAGAATGACCACAGACCTCATAGCATTCAGAGCTAATTGCCAAATTCATCTCTTTGACAAAGGTTTCCTCACTACGCCCCTCTCTATCTCTTGTATGCATCCCTTGAATTCTATTCAAACAGTTTATTCCTATCTCCTGAGAAGGAAAAGAGGAAGGGTGAATTTTTTATATAAATAATTGGGAAGTATTTAGATACTAATAACATCCACTATCATGAGACTGTGGACAGAGTGCACTGCAGGAATGAAAATCAGTAGAGATGGGACCAGGATATATCCACTCGGCAAGATGTTTTGGGATCTGGCTTTAACACCTGCCCATGCTTTTGAATGTTACATCATAGGGAAAGTGAAGCTTTTCAGATTGGACACCTTGGATCAAGCCTTTATAAAGGTGTGACCTGGGTCCTAGTGGGGAGCCAGCTCTGGTCACTCAATTAGGGTGAACTGCAAAGAATCAGGCAGACAATCCCCATAAAGCTGGTGGATATGCCAATACTTAGATTTACAAAGACAGCATAAAACAGCTTCTTTATTACCTTACTGGGAGTCCAAACAACACAGTTCCCTTAAAGTGATCCAGCCTCAGGCCTCCATCCAGGTATCCACGTCAAATATGATGAAAATTTCTGTAAATCTTATTTCATCATATAAAAGAAAAGGTTCTACCAATCCCAAAGGATCGGACACATTACCTCCCAGGTTATTGAATATTCCAGATCTTACCCAAATACACGCTACTAAACTTAACTAAACTAAAATTTATTAAAAAAACAAAAGAGAGAGAGTATGGTTAAAAGATCAATATAAATACAGACATGAGTTCAATTAATTAAGGTGCAGATTCATAGCAGAGATGGTGAGCTTTGTAGTTGCAAAGAGTTCTTTCAGAAATAGTCTGTAGGTTATAGTCCAATGTCCAAATATATTCAGGGCATACCAGCATAACTGGGACCTCACTCTTGTGACTCAAACTTCCCCTGATGAAGCCTAAGCAGATCTGAGATGACAGAATCAGGACCCAAGGATCTTTTATACAAGTTCATGTCTTTTCACAGGGAACAAAAGGTAATTAGGATGACTTTGAAGGAGGTCCATCACGAGTACTTAGCTATATGAATGAACATAGGGCCATTGCTTGTTCCTCCACCATTCACAGTACATTTCAAAGAGAGATGAATACTGAGATATCCTGTGTTTACAATTCATTTAAATGACAGGATGTTCTTTTGACCTCTGAATTATCAGAATACAACATAGACAGGGACTGTTGGTTACATTGTGGACCCTACTCATACATATGTAAATGCACAAAAATACAACCATTATCTCCCCACATGTCTTTTAAGGGTTATTTATTTTGCAGGATGTTTAACACTTTCTAGCCATGTGTCACAAAAGGATCCTGCACAAGCTGCCAAATTCATTCCCAAATTTCATGGCCCGATATGATTATTGCAAATGAAGCTTGCAAGACAGGACAACAACAACTCAGATACTACAGGGATGTGTGTAAGTGTAAGAACATAGATAAAGCCAAGAATCCGCTTCAAACTGTCATGTTATGTGCGATTTTAGTACATCTCATAGCGCAGAGGTTCCTAAGCTAAAACTGATTTTAACTATATCAGCTCTTATTAAATGCACTGCAATAAACTGGCTAGTGTTACGCATATCACTGCTCTCTATTGGATGGAATCAGAACTGCTCAACTATAGGTCATAGGGCATATGGTGCCATGCACCTGTTACAATAATATCAGATGCTGATTGCTCTCCACATGTATACTGTCAAACCTCTGAGAATTTGTGGCATTTGATTTCTGAGTAAACTTATGATGATTGTAGAATACAGGTACCAGGGTTCTTAATACTGCTCCTTTGCTGTTATAGCAAGGTGATTTTTGCACACTCTGAATTATGCTGGTTTATAAAACAATGACAAGATGTATCACTATCTTTCTGTCTTATTTTTTGGAAAGGCTACATTTAACCAGAGCAGCCCAATGCTGACAGGAGCAAGTGATCCCAAAATGGAATATGTCTTGTGGCTTTATATTCATTAACCCTCAGATTTGCAATGCAATAGGTCCACTGTCCACATCTTCTGGTATTTGACCTCCAAAAAAAGCCCCAATGGTTTTCTGGCTAGTTGTGCTCCTAGTCTTTGGGAGTGGGGTGGGGAGGGAACAGAGGGAGGGTTTCTTTGCTTGAACATTGGATCTGTGTTTTACTTCTCTTGCCGCAGCGTCCTCAGGATGGTTGTTGGCTGCACTAGATGAATTTTATTTTTCTAGCCTGTTGTACCTCCTCTGGGAGAAGCTGTTACAGTTGTAGTTTTATTTTTCCAGCTTGTCCAAGCTTACCAGCTCCCCAGGGCACAGTTTGCCTGAGTGGTTTGCGACAGTTTTATTTTTACAATAACTATTACACTTTTTAATTTTATGTTTGTATGCTAATGAAATACTTTTTAATCACAATGCAGATGCAGACACAGTCGCAAGGGCCAAGAAAAGCACATAAACAGGAAGGGAATCTAAATGTCTATCTACCCAGCATGGTACAGCGATACTTTCCAAACCCAAGTTCAGACTGGCACAGTCCTGGATCTCTGCATTAAGAATTAAACAACATAACTTGGGTCTCGGGTACATGTGCTCTTCATTTCATGATTTAGAATTTTCTGATGAGAAGATACATGCTGAGATAGCAACCTCTCTCTGGGTGCGTGAGGAATCATGGAACATGGCATTTATAAAACCTCTGATCCCTCCAGTTCCAGGTTCATACTGATGCCAGAATCACAGAAAATATTCTGAGGATGAGGCAAATTGTGGATTTTGTTAATAACTAAAATAATCTCCTGCTGAAACCCAGCACCTCACATACTCTGGATACTATGCAAATAAAACACATAACAACAATAATAATAATCTGCTGGCTATGGATGTGCTGCTGCCAGGGATTTCAGCCATTCATTTCAGTTGGGTTTGTTATCCGCTGGTGGTAGATTGGACCCCTCTCTGAGATTTGGTCTCTGAGGGTATGTCTACACTGCAATTAGACACTGGCGGCTGGCCCATGCCAGCTGACTCTGGCTCACAGGGCTGTTTAATTGTGGTGTAGACATTCAGGCTCACACTGGAGCCCAGGCTCTAGGACCCTATGAGGTGGGAGGGTCTCAGAGCTCGGGCTGCAGCCTGAGCTCAAACACCTACACCACAATGAATCAGCCCCTTAGCCTGAGCCCTGTGAGCTTGTGTCAGCTGGCATGGGCCAGCTGCAAGTTTTTAATTGCAGTGTAGAAATACCCTGAATGGGGTTACCATTACATGCCGTATGGACCACACAATTCGTCTGTATCTATAAGAACACAACATTCTTCATGACTGATGGCCAGCTAACCTATGTCAACCTCTTTGCACTAAGTCAGTAGACCAAGTTCAGCTAAGGAATAGGAACAGGCAGGTAATAGTCATTTCCCCTCTTTTCCTGGATAAAAACTCTCATTAATGGTTATTTATCTCCCTACTTTAAGGCCGCACTAGAAGGGATGGCGTGTCAAACATGCAGCCCACACGCCCTCTATGGAATTGGGCACAAGCACATTCAGCACTTTGCTCCTACTGTGCGTATCTTCTTGATAAACAGTTATAGGAAAATCTAACCAAATATCCTCGGCACTCAGCTACATAGTCTTGCCCAGCCACATAGTACTAATCCCAGTAAAATCAGCATGAGAATCAGCATTGCCACGAGACCTTTCAGAAGTACTGGCTAGGGTGGGATGTTAATTTTTTTGGCTGGTTCCCTGTTCTGCTGCATCAGCAAGTCAGGCAGTGTTCCACAGACATGAGACAGAGGGAGAGCCCCACCCAAAGCCCTGCAGGCTACAAGAAAGCGAGCTGAGTCCATGAGTTCAAATCTAACCTCTACTGACTGATATTTACATGCTCTTCATAGCCCTTATTACTGACTAAGGCCTGAGCCATCCCTAGAAGGCACTCAGGTGTTCATCCCCCATTTAACGAAGAGGCTTCACAAGGTTACTTCAGGCAGAGACAGGACTAGAAACCATGTCTGTTACAGCACACCCCCATCTTATTCATATAGACACACTGGATTTCAGATTGAATGTGCCAAAATCTGTGCTTTGGTTAGCCTCTGTCTACTATACCATGTTCCCCTCCCAACAGCAGGGAGAGAAGAGAACCTAGTATTCCTGATCTCCAGTACTCCACTGCTGTCTAACAAATCATTGTACATCCCACTGGCAAGATGTATGTTGAGTCTCCCTCTGGTGGCTAGTCCACAGGGAGGATAGCAATTACTCCTGTAGTTCAAGGGATAGATGTCTGTGTGGGGATCTGAAAGCCGGGTTATGATCTTGTTGTGAGAACTTTATGGCTGCACTTGTCAGTTTTCTTTATTAAAAACTGGTTTGTTTAATTCACATAGTGAGAAAGCAACCCAAGAAATAGGTTTCATAGTTAAAAAACATTATCTGTAAATTATGGTGCAGCCCACGACAATGTACAGTTGTCCCACATTTTGGATTGCTGGTGTCACACAACAGCAGGTCTGAAGCTTGGGAGTTATGGTTGCCACCATGGGAGGAAAACAGATTATTGGTGGATAATTTAGGGCTTCTGTTGATATTCACAGGCTTGCTATAGGGCAGAAGCAGAAGGATTGTGGGCAATACACACACACAGAACTGGATCAATTCATCGCTTGTATAAGTGCAGTTTACAACTCTATTGGTTTTGGTGGAAATTATCCCTACGATTTCTGCAGTCACACTGTGAGGGAGGAGGAGGATCAAATGGAGAACACCTCATGCTCAGATGCTTGGACATCTGGATGAACATGGCTTTAAGAAGCACTCTCATAATCCTTCTCCTCCCAGAGCTGGAGCCAAAACATTCTTACCATTCCTGAGGAGCAAAAGTAAGATTTAATGTAAAATGAGAGATATTAAAAGGGAGAACCACAGATGAGGAGATGATGGCATTTCCTTGGCTTAGTTCCAGGAGAGTAGGAAAAGAAAATAGCTCAGCTGTGTTAAATCCTATCATCTTTGGCAGCTCAGCAAGGTGCCACTCACACATGAAAGAGGCAACTAATAACAAGGGAAGTGGCATTGGGTGCCGGTCAAAGAGATCTGGAGAGATATCTAGTTTTGTTCCTTGGTCACAATGTTAGATATACAAGCCCTCCAAAATACCAAGCCAATGCTCAGTGTGTGCACAAAATGTCCATTTACTAGACACGCAATGTGATCAGTAAAAACATTTCTGCTGTAACTCTTGTACAGATATCATCTGAGGTTGATTCATTCCAACGTGATTTGGTGTTAAGGGAGCCCAGATGCTACAGTGACTAGATAGATAGATAGATTAGATAGAATTTTTTTTAAAGTAGATCTTGGCTAAGCAGTGATTTGATTAATATCTGTGAGTATCGGAAGGATATCAAGAACTAGTTTGGGGTGGTTCAGGAAGAAATAGCTAAGTATAATAATGAGATGTAACTGAATAAACGGAAAATTTAGGTTGGCCACTAGGACAAAATTTCTTAAAGAACTGGTCAGATTCTGGGATAGCTTTTGAAGGGCTCTGATGAAAACTCCATCACTGGAGTTATGCAAAAGCGTATACATGCTGAAGAATATTCCATAGAGACATTCCTGACAGGAAAGGACTGAGTGAACTAGCATGTCTTTGATCAGTGCTGCTTATTGAACAGAAGTGTTGGGTCCTTGGTCTCTCATTACTGTTTCACCAGCACTAGATATGCCGCCTCTGTAATTCAGGGGGTTCTGTGGGTACAGGGTACCCTTAGAAAGGAGCTTGCTAAAAGATATTATACTCCTTGTAATAGCTGTGAGCGATGTGGTCCCAAAGCCCATTCTACAAACCAAGAGAACTTTTGGTTCTGTTATAGGTAAGAAAGATTTTGTTATTATTACTTCAATATATTCACTCCTCCAGTTTGAAAATATTCCAGCTCCATCCAGTTAGTATGACTGTACAGCTTATAATGTGATTTTATTGAACAGACTGTTCTGCATTTTAGGGCCTGTTTGGATGTGTAGAGACTGCATGGAGCACTATGATTTTGCTGTAAAGATGGAAGTTGACCGATGGTGATTTTTTTTTTATTTGTGAATATTTTATGGTGCATCAGAAAACCCAGGGCCAAACACAGAGGTCCTTCCTCAGTTTTCACTCAGTCCTTACTCAGGTACAACTCCTCCTGCATTCAGTGAGGGCTTTCACTGAAGAACTTCAGGATTTGGGCCTTGCCCATGAATGAAGATTTGGAAGTTGCTGATTATGTGATCATGAGACAAGAGATTAGGAAACTACCCAAGAGTAGAAAAGAAGGGGAGAGGAGATTTAAACTCAAACAGCCTCATATGCCGTTACCACTGAAAAGTAGCCCTCTAACAGATACACTCTTATCCTCCCAACATCTTATTAATTTACTAAGTTATTAAGCTCTTTGTTGTAAAGGCCTTTTTAGCAGCTAATAGGAAATTAACTAAAGCAATTCCGAACATGCATCTGCTATTGCAATTGTCCCAAAAGAATAACAAAAAGCTCAGCTGTTTGGTTGGCAGGCATAAAGGTCAAGCTATTGACCTCTGTTTTGGGGTATCAGTTACAGCCAAAAGTCAGCATTCCCCACTGCCTGCTGCAGTCCTCTTATCTTCTTCTAAGTATAGCTGCTTTTAGTGGCAGGGCACATCTTCCTTTTACACAAAGGGACATGCCACATCACCTCAAAATAAATAGAAGAGTCAGCACATCCGTGGGCACTGGCAGTGTTTAACACCACGGGTTATGTTTTGTAAGCCTGCAGCCTCTGTGCTCTTTTACTCATCATTTGTGTAGTGTTGACAATGAGCTTGGTGCTGTTCAGTGCACACAAATAAAGACAGTCCCTGCCCTCAAGATTTTACAATTTAAATTCACTACAGCGAAGTTGGCCACATAATCATAGTCTTGGTATAAAATCTCAGCAAGATATTTTGAAAGGCAGAAGATAGAAAATGTGTGATTCTTTGGTAGGTTTACCACCTCTGAGGTACAAAAAACTGAGACATCCAGGGTGCTTCTGAGCCCATAAAACTGGACAGGTGGCAGTGTGTCTGTGGACCCTCATAGACTTCCCTGGACAGCTACCTCAAAAAAGGAACAACTGGTAGTGTGTACTGAGCATCCTTACAGATTCCCCAGGACAACTACCTCAACACAGGGATGGGAAAACATGGTGGACAAGGTGGCTGTGACGGGTTGGATCACAGAAACCTCCTTGGGACTGCCAACTGGTGTGTCAAGACTACTTCTGCCCCTGCTTTCCCTGCCAGCTTGGGACTCCAGCACCCTGTCTTGCTGAGCCAGACACGCCAGTCTGCTCCAACACAGACCCAGGGTCTGAACCACATGCCCCAAAGCTTCAGACTAACTGAAAGCAACTTAGGAAGTGTTCCTGTCTTTGACACTCAGATGCCCAACCCCCAATGGTGTCCAAACCCCAAATATATCCATTTTACCCTGTATAAAGCTTATACAGGGAAAACTCATAAATTGTTCACCCTCTATAACACTGATAGAGAGAAATGCACAGCTGTTCTCCCCCCCCCCCCCAGGTATTAATACATACTCTAGGTTAATTAATAAGTAAAAAAAGTGATTTTATTAAATACAGAAAGTAGGATCCAAGTAGTAACAGACAGAACAAAGTGAATTACCAAGCAAAATAAAATAAAACACACAAGTCTAAGTCTAGTACAGTAATAAAACTGAATACAGATAAAAACCTCACCCTTAGAGGAATTCCAGTAAGCTTCCTTTTACAGACTAGTTTCCTTCTAGTCTGGGTCCAGCAATCACTCACCCCCCCCCCCCTAGTTACTGTCCTTTGTTCCAGTTTCTTTCAGGTACCCTTGGGGGTGGAGAGCCTATCTCCTTAGCCAGCGGAAGACAAAATGGAGGGGTCTCCCATAAGCTTAAATAGACTTTCTCTTGTGGGTGGAGACCTACTCCTCTTTCCTATGCAAAGTCCAGCTCCAAGATGGAGTTTTGGAGTCACCTGGGCAAGTCACATGTCCATGCATGACTCAGTTTTTTACAGGTAGCAGCCATGGGTCACATACTACCTTGAATGTTCTCATGTAGACTTCTTGTGTGGATTGGAGCATTCCAAGATCCATTGTCCCTTAAGTGCTTCTTGACTGGGCATTTAATTTGCACATTTCTTTCTCAAGAAGCTGACCAAATGCTTTACAAAGGCTACTTAAAAATCAAGCCAGTACAGAGCCAATATTCATAACTTCGAATACAAAAATGATACATTCATACAACTAGGATTAATAGATTCAGTAAATCATAACCTTTACAGAGATATGTTACATGGCATATGTAGCATAAAACATATTCTAGTTATGTCATATATACATTCATAAGTATATTTCCATAAAGCCTTATGGGGGACACCATCACAGTGGCAACTCTATTATTTGGCATGCATTACACTGTCTGGCATGTTGTATCATTTCTGGTCACGTGACTGTAAACTGCTCTATAGTGTCTGATACAAGTGGACAAAGCAAGTAACTGGGAGGTTTGGAAATAGTACGTAAAAATCCCTGCACGGGAGGCAGACTAGTGGTCCCTCACAAGGTTTCTCTCAATAAGGGCAGACCAGCTGAAGGAGAAACAAAGCAAGCCCTGGACCTCTATTCTGACTTACTCTATCTTGTAGACGGAACTAGTTATGTCTGGTAAACTCAAAAGGTTTCCAACATTTTGTGGGGCCACAATGCAAAGAGCTGGCCATTGGGAGTCACACATGTACCTCCAAGAAAAATGTATTTTTCTGTCCTGTGCCCAAGTTGCAGACAGCTGGCAGACCTGTCATCCAGTCTCTAGAGACTGACTCCCTTAGGGGGCACTTCTTCCTTTTTCACCCTTTGCATGGTAGCAAACACACACACACAGAAATTTGGCTAAGCACTGGAATAAATTGCCTAGGGAGGTTGTGGAATCTCCATCACTGGAGATTTTTAAGAGCAGGTTAGACAAACACCTGTCAGGGACGGTCTAGATAATACTTAGTCCTGCTCTGAGTGCAGGGAATGGAAGTAGATAACTTTTCAAGGTCCCTTCCAGTCCTATGATTCTATGATTCTATGTTCAACATCTGGTTAAACTTTGAAATAGATCTAATTTGATGTTGGAGGGGAGAGCATCTTTATGATGTGTGACACAAAGGCCCATTAGTATTAGCTGGCAAAGGGTTCACTGTTCTACAACAGCAACTTCTATCAGGCCTGACAAACTCACTACACCTAGCACACTGCTGTCATAGTATTTATCTAAAAAGAATGTTGTGATATCTTAAATGAAAGCTAGGTTCACACTGATCCTCATAATCATTGTGGGATGTATGTACAGATGATAGTTAAGAAGTTGTGTTTACATACTAAATGTCTGTCTAATTCAAGGCAGAGTTGACAATCAGGTTTTGAGTCAGACAAGGAAAGCTGTTTTGGTGTCAGCTATGTAAATTAAGCATTGTAAACCAACACAACGGAAGCCAAATCTGCATAAGGAGTAAATGGGGATGGGAAGGCACCGGAGACTAAACCACAGGAAGTTATCCTGACTCTGGGGAAAAAACAATGAACTTTGGGAATATAAGAAGGAAAAAGGGCACATCTTTATCCAGGATCAAGCTATTCTTCTTATAATCCATAGCTGTTTTGCTAAATAATGTAAAACCAGCAACTAGTATTGTCTCAATTAGCACTTTTAGGGCCAAATTTTTCAAAGGACCTTCTAGCTCAGGGTTCGGCAACCTTTGGGCACGTGGCCCATCAGGGTAATCTTCTAGCGGGCCGCGAGACATTTTGTTTACGTTGACCATCCGCAGGCCTGGAGCCCTGCAGCTCCCAGTGGCCGCGGTTCGCCATTCCCGGCCAATGGGAACTGCAGGAAGCGGCGCAGGCTGCATGGACGTGCTGGCCACTGCTTCCCACAGCTCTCATTAGTTGGGAATGGCGAACCGTGGCCACTAGGAGCTGCGGGGGGCCGTGCCTGAGGACGGTCAATGTAAACAAAATGTCTTGCAGCCCACCAGCAGATTACCCTGATGGGCCGCGTGCCAAAAGTTGCCGACCCCTGTTCTAGCTTCTAATTTGGCACCTACAGAATAGAACATCCAGTTAAGCACAGGTGCAAATGATGGCAGTTAAACACCTAACTAACTGATTTACTGGTACAGATAGTTACGTATCTAAATCAGATCATTTTGTACTTACCATTGTCAGCAGGTGCAAAAATAAGAAACCATTAAAAAAAAATTGTACCATAATGCCTTTGTACTTTAGCAGTGCAGTGCCAGCAGGAGAAAACGTATCTGTTAAAAAATTCCCTGTATCTAGAACCATGCTAGAATTACTAATGATGTTATTGCTGATGTTGATGAACAAAGCAGGAAATAAGTAACCCAAATCAAATCCAAGGACACCCAGGATGATTTCAACTCATTCTGGGGGAAGGAAGATGGTGTTGGTGGAATCACTATTTTGCCAAACGGAAAAGGACTGAAAGAGAAATTGTGCATATTCCAGGGTTTGAGTAAGTAGAACAGATGAGATGACCTTACAGTAAGAAAATAAAAGGCTCCTGCTTAGATTGTAAGATCTTTGGAGTAAGAACCGCCTTCTCATGTACCACAATGGGGCCCCGATTCTCGATCATGGCCTCCAGGTGCTATCTCAATACAAAGAATTATCTATGCAAGCAGCCCATTGTAACCGCTGAGAATAAGCAGCAACTGATTCCCATTTCTCATCCTGTCTGGGAGCAAGGTTAGCTTTGGAAACATAGATAAAGTCTGTGAAACAATGTAAGGACTAAGTGAGAAAATTTGGCTTCCATAAGGCATTCTTCACATTCCCACATGTCTCAAATGTCCATAGCTTAAACACAAACAAAATCAGTGGAGATTAAGAGATCCTCTGCCCCATATTCTTCTTGTCTTTGTTCAAATTAAAGCACCAAGAAACCACACACATGGAAAAAAGCATCCTGGCTCAGGCTCTCTCTTCATCCTTTCCACAGGGATAACCTCCCTTTTGGTCTTCATCCAGGCTGCTCAGGGCACGTAGGGCTTGTTTTCATATCTGCAACCTTGGCAGAGCTAGAAAGAACTGATGTTGGGAAATATAATTTTTAACTTTTCCCTGGATTCTGATGGAGAGATGGACCCAAAACAAAACCCTGGATCCAAACACTCCTGAACTTTGGGTTGTTTGAAATCCGGCTCCAGCTCTGAAGCTTGTGGTTTGACTCCATTACCAGGGATGTAATTAAGATTTTGGTACACAAACGTTTTTGGACTGATATTCCTCTCCTTTACACCAGTCTGAATCAAGAGTAACTCGAATGAAACCAAGGAAGATCAGAATTGGACCCTCCTGTTCCTATAAGCAGCCATACCATATTTTTTACTTATATTTTTGGGGGTGAAATATACTTTTAATGACTGTTTCACATATGTATATTTCACAGGGCAACCAGACGTACATCCAGACCATTGTTACGATCCTAATTGCTAACTTCCTGAGCGCCTAGATCCTAAACAATCTTACGTTAGAAAGAATGTATAAGTAGCAGTTGTTCTAGAAGGGGAAAAACGGATAAAAAGGTGGTAGGGCTACAGGGAGGCACATGGTATAGGCTCAGAATTGAGCTTGAAATGCAAATGCTCCTTCTGCCAAAGCTCCTTGCAAAGGCCAGAGTATTGGAACTGGCAGTGAAGCAGACACTGAGGATCCTACCTTCTGATATATAACCCCGGGCTCAGATGATTACTTCAGAATGTCCTCATATAATTTCCAGTACAATTTTGTTCATGCATCTGTTCAGTGGAGGCTTGCCTCCCACTGGGCAGTTGAGGTTTGCCTGGAAGATGGCTGGATTCATTGAATTTGAGATGCCATAGGGTTAATGCACCCGTACTGTCCCACAGAGAGAGAGATATATAAATGTTAAAGTAAAGCTCTTCATGGACTGATAATAGTACGATTCCAGCCCTAAAAGATCCAAGCATATTGCTTTCGAGATACTGTAGTGCTTTCCTACACCTGCTTCTGATCAAGCACATCTTCTAAATGGAAGAGAAACTCCTAACTGCAGGGCGTTCCCTGATCTATGATTAAACCACAGTGGAATGTTATACTTAGAATAGGAATTGATAACCTCCCTAACCATGAAGAGACTGGAGAGTCCCAAAATATTTTCAGTACAGACCAGTTATTAAGGGAGGCCTGTGGAGAGTGCTGTGAACCTCCTCTCTTCTTCCAACCTGCCTGTGTGTATCCCACTTCTTGTTGCTACTGGTCCTAGGCCCTGCTCCATGAAGTGAACAGAACATACTTAAATCTAACTAGTGCAGTATTAGTTGTTAGAGAGCTCTCCCACTTCCCTGGTCCTTCTTGCATGAACAGAGAGCAACCATACCTGAAGTCCGAAGGTGCAAACAATTTGATGTTTATTGGGGTGAACTTCCAGCAAGCTTAAATCCAAGTTCCTTTTTCCTTATTTTCGAATCCCAACTTACTTCCTGTTTGCCCCTAATTTATATAGTAATATTCTTAGCTATACCTTAACCAGTCATTCTACTGAAATTTACCAAACCAATCCTAACATATTGTAACATTGCATCCGATGAAGTGAGCTGTAGCTCACGAAAGCTTATGCTCAAATAAATTGGTTAGTCTCTAAGGTGCCACAAGTACTCCTTTTCATATTGTAACATGATTAGCTAACCAATTATATCCCACCACCTTAATTAGTTTACACCCAGCAAAATTAATTATACAGCAGACAGAAACAATCACAGAACCAGACAGAGACCATGCAAACAAACAATAGCAAAGTGGGAACTATAATGACAAAACAATACAGAAGTGAGGATTTCACAACTACATCTATAAAGACATAAGGGTTTCCCAGCTGTGTCTATTGATAAGTGAGTTCTTACCAGACAGAAAACTATCAACCTAAATTTCCTTTTATATCTTGTAGGCTCTTCCCTTTCTCTGGAGGTGATAGATGGGATCACCTTCCTAACAGCCCCATATTGACTAGTTTGGAATGTGAGGATGTGACCGGTCGCTTCCCAGCTTATGGCTGCCTCTGCTGCTTAGCCAAAGGCATTGGCCTAAGAACAGGGCCTCACTCAGACCGTCACAGTGAGAGAAGGCCCTTACACAGATTCTTTCTTGTATACCTCTGTTACTAGCTAAATGATAAACATATACCTACATTCGTAAAGTATAGGCCTTTACAGGCAGGCCTGAATATCTCTATTCTAACATTAATTAGCACATTTTTTTCTTTGTGGATCACTTTAGTGGAATTATACTTTTGTTTAGGGTTACAATCTTTTGGCAAATGCCTGGCATCCCAAAATAGATTCACCTGACCTGTGGATTTCTTTTGGGCTCCCATGCATTTATTGATGGATTGCATGCTTCAGTCTGGCTTTTGATTACCACAGAAGCAGCATATGTGTTGAAGTCACCCATTTGCTAGGGTTGTGTGTATTTGTTTGGTTTGCTTTGGCTTTAGGATAAATGAAAGCAACTGTTTAAGGGGCATCAGACCTTGTATATACATAAGGAAAAAGAAAATATGTGCTGAAGGAGGAAGAGTGATCAGCTATAAACAAGCCCCTTAGTCATTCAGAAGGCTTTTAACTAACCCTTGAACATTCAGAGAGTCAGGGGTTAATAATATCTTTTAGAGAGTGAGAGGTTTCCAGCTGTAATTGGATCCTTTGTATGTGCTTTCCGCTATAGGAATCAACTTAGCATTGACATCCTCGTAAAAATTTCCATTAGATTGAGGACTGAATGCCCACTAAGGCACTGTGTGGTTTTGCAAGTGATTCACTGAATGAAATCTTATCTAAAATCTTTTTATTTTATGCTATTATAGACACAGGGGAAAATAGTAAAGTAAAAATTTTCACTGCTCTGTTAATGCATGGTGCCTGTTGGAAATGGCCTTCGGGTTACGTAAAAAGATTGCCATTTCTATTTCCCACTATTTTGTTTCACGTTACCAGTAATTGAAAAATGTTTCATTTGTTATGAGGTTACAGATTGACACCTTGAATTGAATTCAGAATCCTTATCTATAATCTTCTCTTGTTAGCTAACTACAGCACTGTGTGGTTCATGCTGTGTAGCAAAAAATCACAGTGAACCTACCTGGATTTTCTTAATAAGGTTAAATTTTTACTAAACACATGAAAACTTATCCCAATGCTTGAAGTATCTCCACAGCAGTCTATCCATCTTAGAAAGCCAAGGGTTGAACTTTTCACTGGCATCACCCTTCTCAGTATTGCCCTCTGACTAGACCTCCAGACTAAACACAGGTGCAGGCTAGAATACTAATTGCACCAATGATGAATCTTTTTTCTAGTCAGAAGGATTTCTGAATTATAGGAATACAACATATACCTAATATTCTAAATACTCCATATGCAGAGATGGAGATAATTAACATTTTAGTTGCTGGATTAAAATATTTTGCTAAACATTTATCTAATGTGTATGTGTGAGGATTTACTATCATGGGCGACCCAATATTTAGATCTGTTATATAAGTTCTCTCTCAAAAACTAGCACACCGCCTGATGATCAAATCCCAAAGTTAATCTAGCTTGGATCCTAAATTCCCCATAATGCTTTGGCAATTTGGGAGTAATTTGCCTTCTCACTGTTGTGTTTGTGTTCTGTAATGCTTTTAACCTTTAACTGTGCCATCTGCAATGCTGTCATATTTTTATAGCTTTTATGATCTCTTCTATATTTTCTGGGAAATTATAATGCAATACATATCATGAAAACAAGATATTATTAATGCAGCAGCTAATTGTGGTGGTATCCAGCTGCAGAATATTCCACCTTAATCAACTGCAGGGGAAGATGTAGGAGAGGATCTTCCAGTCTTTGCTTAAAATCTGCAGTGATAATATAGATTAGTTACTACTAACACATCTTTTCCATCTTTACACTCTATTTTATATAATCTCCCAAGCCAAATCCAGAAGGAGATGCCAGAGTGAAAGCTGAACTAATTATCAGGATTCCATGTAACTATTTTTCCTCTCCCCTGCTCACCCTCACACACATATAGTACATTCCCACCTATACACCCATACAGGCAACCACATACTTATACAGTACATACCCATAACCATATGAAACTACACAGACACATAATATACACCCATGAACACACAAATAACCACACACTGTATGGAACACCCTACACCTATACACACAGACACCCACATCTGTACACAGACAACGCATACACACAGATACTGCATAGAATGCACACTCTATACATGTGGTCGTACCTATGCAATATATACCTATACTTATGGATTTTATTTTTCCTTTCTGTTTGCTGGTCCAGGACCAGAACTAGGAAACATCTGCTTTTCCTAAAATCATTTACAATGGTCTACCCCACCAACTGTAGCATACTGGACCTTAATCAGCCTAGGAGGTCCTCAAGGAAAGGAACTATGTCTTGTGTGTGTTGCAAAACTGAAACCATGGACACAATAATAAACAACAATATCTTGGCATTTCTCCCTTCTCACTTTAACTGTAACAAGACTTAACAGCAGATAATTCAAAAACCACTCAATGTATAGATGAAGGGCAGGACTGGGCCTGCAAGGCACTGCCTCACATTGGGAGGTGCAGAGCTGTGTTGCCGTAGGAGACACTGGAAGTGGTGTTAGGAAGTGTAGTGCTACACCATCCAGTGCTTTAGGACATGCTCCTCTTCCCTTCAAAATTAAGCCATCTCTGCTGACTGGGATAGTCCTTCTACATATACTCCCCATGCTTACTGCAAAGATTAGCATCACAAGTAGCCTTAGTCCTGCAGAACGCAAGAGCTCCCACTGTGTCTTGTCCGTATGCAGCAGGTTGTGTGGGTGCCGCACAGGGACCAGGCATAAACAGGCCTTAATGCTGTACACATTTTCAAGCTGAGATCCCAAGCTTCTGCGTACCAAGAAATATTGGTTCCTAGGTTTAGTGATTCTCTACATAGTGGCCACTATAATCACGTTGCCATGGGAGTAGTGGAAAGCAAAATGGTAACCAGAGGGATATAATATGTAGGGCTGGAAATGCAGACAGAGCATACCTTTGGGATGCTGGTATTTCCAGTTTTCCAAGCATTTGTCCTACATGAGCTGGTTGCAATTTTTTGTTCTAAATGTTCTTTCAACAGAAAATGGCCCATTTTCTAAAATGAAAATTTTCATAGCAAAAAAAAAAAAATCTCCTCCCAATTTTTCTGATTTTTCAATTAAACATTTTATGGCTTTCAAAAGCAAAAAGGAACATTTTGTCTCCTTTCCCCCACCCTTTTATTCAGTGTCCAAATGGAGGGGAAAGGAGAAGTGGAGGGAGAAAGAGGCTGGGGAAACTAACACTGAAAAACAAAATTCGGGTTCAAAAGCCAACAGTTCCTAATTTTTTCAGGTTTTTTCATTTAAAACAGAAAAAAATTGAAATTTTTCACAAAAATTTTGGAGAAAATGAAATTTGGTGAGCGTATGAGAGGGCGGAAGAGAAAGAATTTACATACTTGCCCTTTTTCAACCAGTTCTAGATCTAGCCTTGCAGATTCAGGAGACATCTAATATTAGAGGGGCCATGGAACCCTCTGTTCAGCAGTGCTATTTTGTCATTGGTTCAGGAACAAATGTATCCAGTGTTGCTTTTATGTAACTTTCATTCCCTCCACACACAAACATACACACAGTGTGACCACAGTCTGGAAACTTACCACACAGGACAATTAAACTGAAATCCAGATTCACATTCAAAGCCAAACTCAGAATTTCCATGGTGTAGCGCAGGGGTACTCACCCTTTTTCTTTCTGAGGCCCTCCACAACACGCTATAAAAACTCCACGGCCCAGCTGTGCCGCAATACCTGGTTTTCCGCAAATAAAAGCCAGGGTCGGCGTTACAGGGTAGCAAGTAGGGCAATTGCCTGGGGCCCTCCGCAAAGCTACATTGCTCAGGCTTCGGCTTCTGCCCCGGGTGGCAAGGTCAGGGCCCCTGCATTCAGCCCCATGCAGTGAGGCTTTGGCTTTCTCCCATGGGCCCCAATGAGTCTAATGCTGGCCCTGCTTGGCGGACCCCCTGAAACCTGCTTGTGGCCCCTTATGGGGCCCCGGATCCCTGATTGAGAACCACTGGTGTACTGGAGTCCCCTGTTCTAGCTGGGCCTGATTCACCACTGTATTTCCCATATTGAAATCAAGGCGGTGACGCTGGCATTAAAGCTGGAGTAATGCAGTGATGAGTCAGGACTTTAAAGTGCTAAGCTTTTGAAAATTTTAAAATAAAATACCGTGTTACAAAACTCAAAGCCAGATACCCTTTTACCTCTGTGACACTTAGGCCTAGTCTACACAACCTGCCTTGCAACGACCGAGCTGTAGGAATGTTTTCACTTAAATTTGGCTCCCGCCAACACAAGTGCCTCTCTACACTGATTTAGTAAGACTACTTCTCCGAGCGGTGTAGAGGCTGTGTTGCTTATTTTGGTTGTTACTGGCTTTCAGAATATCCCACACTGACAACACAAGTGCTCCTGGAGAGGATGCGCACCACCAACACAAGGAGCCAAGTGTGCACATGTAATGCCATCATCGGTCATCCCTGGTCATCGGCAGGCAGGGTCGAACCAGGGACCTCTGGAGCTTAGCACATGAGCCTCTAACTCATGAGCTAAAAGCCAGCTCGCTGTTAGCTAAGGCTGTAGAGCAGACTCATTTAACTCTCTAAGTGGTCTTGGTGCCACCTTAATTGAATTGGCCTCGTTAGCACTGACCTCCCACTTAGTAAGGCAACTCCCATCTTTTCATGTGCTGTAATATATACATGTACTGCTTACTGTATTTTTCACTCCATGCATCTGATGAAGTGGGTTTTAGCTCAGGAAAGTTTATGCCCAAATAAATCTGTTAGTCTCTAAGGTGCCACAAGGACTCCTCGTTGTTTTTACTGATACAGACTAAACATGGCTACCACTCTGAAACCTATTTCGTCCCTGATCATTTTATCAGACATGATAGGAATGGAGAAGGAGGTGGGAGTGATTAGGATTTAAAGATGAATTGTTAGAACATGTCAGCTAACATACTCCAAGTAAAGAGACAAGGTGGGTGAGGTGATATCTTTTATTGGACCAACTTCTACTGGTGAGAGAGACAAGCTTCTGAGCTTACACAGAGCTCTTCTTCAGGTCTGGGAAATGTACTCAATGTCACAGCTAAATAGAAGGTAGAGCAGATTATTTTGCATAAGTAGTTAAAACATATTTCAAGGGACCATTCAAGGTGAAGTCGCCCATTAAAACATCTCCAGTCATAGGAGAGGAAAAAAACCTGGGGATGAGGTTTAGAGGATTATAGTCTGTTCTAATAAGCCATAAATCCAGTGTCTCTAAATAATGCTAAACAATCTGTTCCACCTTGTATTTAGCTGTGTCACTCTGAGTACCTTTCCCAGACCCGAAGAAGAACTCTGTGTAGCTCGAAAGCTTGTCTCTCTCGCCAACATAAGTTGGTCCAGTAGGAGATATTACCTCACCCAACTTGTCTCTCCAATATCCTGAGATATTGATATGGCTACAACAGCACTGCATATATGCTCTAACAAACACATTCTCAAGCTCTAGGGAGCAGATTCTCAGCTGGTTTAAATTGTCATAGCTCCTCTAAAGTTGACAGAGCTAGGACAGTGTACATCAGTTGAGGCTCTGCCCCCCTCAAGTAGACAAGACATTGTAGACTTTAACGTGTTAAATTCACAAAGCCACTTTGGTAACATCTTACACTCACTTTGCACTGGTGTAAATAACTACACAAGGCACAGGCTAATAATGAATTTGGCACTGAATCCTCTATTAAACCCCAGAGCAAGTACAGCATAGGGAGGGGTAGGGCAAACTCTCTGATGTCTCTTATCTATGTACCTGATCTGGATGGCTCCCCTATAGGGTGGGAAGGTAATTCATATTCTTTGTAAGAAGCTGATAATTTGAAGTGCCAAAGAGCCAGTCTTACCATGTCACTTTTCAGACCACAATTGCACATCAAAGAGAACATTACCTAAGGCATTCTGAAAGAGCCCAAGGGTGTGTAGCTTGCAGGCTTTGTTATCAATTGTACTTACTGTTCCTCTGGAGAATGTGGCCAGCAATTACTTTGGTATTTTTGTATGTAAATAGAATCACCGGTGAGAAAACAAGGTGGTGAAGAGAAACAATGTACAGCACCCTGAGAAAACATAGCCCTTCAAAGGCCCAGACAGTCAGTGCGCATCAAAAATTCACCTGAACATTTTCAGGAGTCTGAAATTTGTGCCCGAATCATGCAGTCACTTAGAAGGCAAAATTCCGCCTGATTTTAGTGTCCAGTTTAGTGTACAATCCCTCAGAAGTTACCCTGTATCTCTTGGATCAAATATCTGTTTATTCCAAACATCATTAATGAAGGAGTCCCATTCATTGGGATAATCAGACATTTTGGCCAGATTGGGGTTACATGACAGATATTCCAAAATATAAATTTGAAAGCAAAAAATATTCACAAGAATTTCTAGCAAATGTGAAGTCTTGCTCTGCAGCACATTTTAAAGACATTCCAGTTTTAGAGTCCAAAACAAATCCAAGAAGATGTTGCTTGCCATTCACCCCTGGAAAGTGATGGTGTCATTAGCATGGTGCTTTAATTGTGTTTTAAATATTACATTAAGCAATTTTTTGAAGATTTCCAAAGAAGATTCTCCTTTCCTGAAGTGTCCCAAGTCTCATGTTGACTAACTGCAGCTCAGATACTTAGGCAAAATCCAATTAGCACATTCCAAACTTCATTTCCACTGAAACACAATCAATTGTAACTTATTTTCAAATCATGCTGCTTTCTCTAATTGTTCGCTCCGGCCTCTGCTGAATAGGTGGTTAAGCAAATTATTCTGTCTCATATATGAAAATTGTGCTATTTATGTTGGCAGCTTTCATGGCTACTGATGAGGTTTCTTGAGCTAATGGAATAATGAAAACACAAAGCGGATTTACCTGTCTTAATAAGGGGGAAAGATAATGAACTAAAATTAAAATTGAAACTCTCACTATAAACAGAGTTATTGTAATATGGTTTCTATTTAAAATTAATGCTTTAAAAAAAAAAACATGCCAGTGACAGAGCTAGTTAAAAAATCCAGTTAAACTCTGGCACAGGAAGGATGCTTTTCCTTTGTTGTATTTTTTAGAATACTGTTACAGGCCTTATATTTTTAAGTGTCTTGTAGCTCATTCATGTTTAGAAACAGACTAAAAGTCAGCACTTTTTAAAAAAGTCAGCACTGGGCTGAGTCTCCCAGAAGTGCATGCCAAAGGTACAGCTAGATGGTGGGTAGGCGGACTAAGGTAGCTTTAAACCACCCTTTCAGCCTTCCCTATTCTGAGTTTCTTTAGGTTTCAGAGTAGCAGCCGTGTTAGTCTGTATCCATAAAAAGAAAAGGAGTACTTGTGGCACCTTAGAGACTAACAAATTTATTAGAGCATACGCTTTCATGAGCTACAGCTCACTTCATTGGATGCAGTTTCTTTAGGGGCTGATGCAGTCAATGGTATAAATTAGAGCAGCCAGAAGCTGCTCTAATTTATAAATTCCCGCACTGTCAACCACCCGGACAGTTTATCGTAACCCAAAGCAGTCCAGAAACCCCATAGCAGCATATGCTATACGGACTACTCCCCTTCTGCCCCAGCCGCACCCTCAGCTTGGGCTGTACGAGTCCGACAGGGCTTGCAAGGGACACTTGCCCGAGAAAATTTACTGCTACACAATGCCTAAGAGGCTTTTACCTGAACTCCAGGGCAGCAGCACACAAGGGCCATAGTACAGAAGAGAATCACTCCCATTGTTCACATGTCAATTTTATGATAGACCTTATCCATCTACACTACTTTATCCCCATATTAGGAGACAGTTTTAAAAACTGTAAAAATATTTTCTGTAAACAGATTCCTAGACAGTGTGACATGTGGGGGTAAAAGGGTCTCAATTTGTGAGATTTTTATTCCCAAGTAGTAATTTGTCCGATAGTTGTAATAGCTTTATGGGCCTGGACTGGGCCAAATGTTTTGAAATAAAACCCAGTGCCCTATCCAAAAGGGCTGCTTTTGCTCACAAGACTTTTGAAAAACCTGGACAACATTTTGAATGAATATGGGTCAATTTAAATTTAGTTCAGCTTTTTTTGGTTCACACAACTGTTGCAAACTAAGTCTGCTAATTTTCACAGATCTCAAATCTGTAATCTATGGTCCCAGAGTCATTTTTAGCAAGAGCCAAAAGTTCACTGAGAAAGTGAATTTTAAAAAATACCTAAAGGATGCTTGTTGTAGTCCCGAAAGTTGCTTTGCTGCAATGCAATCTAGACAGTTGTCTCACAATGAAATTCTTACTGTCCAGGTTCCATATCCAAAATGAATTTTTGCTACTCGTGACATTTTTTCAAAAGTAGGAATCGGACGTACAACTAAGTCTCACAACAAAGAAACTCGACCTCGGTGAAGGTAGAGCAGAAGAGCGAAAATGGATTTGGAGGAAGCTAAGGTTCAATGAAAACTTTTTCACAAAACACTTCACAACACTTTTTTCACAAACTGAACCTTTTTGAAGTCTGAAAAAGCCTGAAACATAATTGGGGGTACGTGGGGGAAGTTAAACATGCTCATGTGTCTCCTCTGTATGTCCAGGTTCTAGCCAGGGCAAGAGGCTGAATACTATGAAGCAGCAAGGACTGTAAATCTTAGGAGAAAGGCTATTCTTGCTCAGTCTTGTTGGCCCAAGGTAGTGAGCAGAAGCCTCAGTTAAGTGACAAAATATTTGTGTGTGTCTCCAAATTCTGAGCCTTCTGAGGTTTTCCCATCACTAATGCACCAATACAGCAAAGCACTTAAGCATGTGCTTAAAGTAAGCATATGGTTAAGTGCTTTGCTGGCCTAAGGGAAGGAGCCCATTTAGTAAACAAGGAAACAGGCTGTGACAGAAGATAGCCCATGGGCACTTGTCAGTTGGCTGGGAATCTATCAATATGCTGCACATGTGCTTCTAAAATATATAATCCCAATCCGTTTGCAATATGCAGAGAATTTGGCTAGAATCTAGACAGTAAGAAATTCAGTAGTGGAGGACAACTGTCAGGATAAATCAATATTTCTATCAAACAACCTTGACAGTGTCCGCTTTACAGGAGATAATGTGTGTGTTCATGCCGGGTATATACAGCAGGTTTTAGTTTTGGTTTAAAAGTATTGCATGGGACCAAATACTTCCATCCTCATTCAGTGTTTCCTCAATCTTTGCTCAGTAAAACTCAATAGGAGTTTGCTGAAGGAAGGACTGAGAAAATAATTCATTCCCATACATTTTTTAGGAAGCTCTCTACCCCCCCCCCCCCCCCGCATAAAATTTGATTGCATATTAAAGTCATTTTCCCCAATCTTGACAGTTCCTGCAGTGCCTTTAATTTGCCATTTGAGGAAATGACATTGCTCTGTACTCTGGCTAAGCACATTGCATTTCCCCTTCTTCCCACTGAGTTCTCTTTTGAGGGCCCTGAGTCACAGACTCCAGTGCCCAGTGTTCTTACCAAACATAAAACAGTTATATATTTCTGTCAGCAGATGCTGTGGTATAAATTACCAGGCTTGCTGGCTCCCTGCCTGCCAGTGGGGGAGGAAACAGCCCCATAAATATTTGTATAAGACATCAATAAATTTGAAGTGTTGATTTGAGTGCTCAGCTTCCCTATCTGAGACCCTGGAGTGGAGCTTCCTGAGTTCACGTTTTTCTGCTGTCAGAGGCCAGAACTGGAGGCCAAGGTTATCCCCAAGATGCTGAAACTGGAGATGTAAAGAGACAAACCCTTATAAACTCCTTTGTGAGGTCCTTTCCATGTTATTGCTTCAGGTGGGAAGGAGACATTGGGGTCCTTGCAATTAATGAGGATAGGGATGGGTTTTAGGCCGGAATAACACTTTTCTTCCTATCTATACTTTAGCTGGAGGGAATGCTGTAAAGTGGTTGGACAAGGCTGTAACCTGTCATAGTTACTGCAGACTTTGGCCACAGTGGGTCACTAGAGAGCTATATAAGGCATTGCCTCCACCCAGCATCTGCTCTACAGCCCCCCTCTGGTGGTCCTTGACAACATAGGGGCCACCATCTTCTGAGGACAGCTTGGCTTAGGGTGACCAGATAGCAAGTGTGAAAAATCCGGACAGGGGGTGGGGCGTAATGGGAGCCCATATAAAAAAAAGCCCCAAATATTGGGACTGTCCCTATAAAATTGGGACATCTGGTCACCCTAGCTTCACTCCTCTTAAGAAGAGCTCTATATAAGCTCAAAAGCTTGTCTAGCTCACCAACCCAAGTTGCTCCAATAAAAGATATTACCTCATGCACCTTGTCTCTCAATAACAATAGGAGGCCGTGGCCATTTTGAAAGAGGCCATTTTAACTGAGGGCACTTGTGACCTCAGTCCCATTAACAACAATAGGAGACATCAACCATTTTGAAAGAAGGCAATTCTTGGACTTCCCTATTGAAGATAGGGTTACCACCTCTGAGATACAAAAAAACGGGAGATCTGGGATGATCCCGACCCAATAAAACTACACAATTGGTAGTGTCCCTGGACAGATTTCCCCAGACAGCTATCTCAGAAAACAAACAATCCTGGGAAAACCTGGACAGGTGGTAACCATAGCTGAAGAACATTATTCTTCAGGAGCTACTGAATGGAAAACTTTCAGTTATAAAAGAAAAATGGCAGAAATGTCCGTGAATCCTAAAATATTATTTTCAATCTACCTGTTGCGCCAAATATAGTCAAGGAGGGCAAGACGGGAAAAATCAGGGGGTGCCATGTTCAGAGGCATTTGAGGGGAAAGAGAGGGAAGTATCTGGGTGTGGGTATGGGGTGGCTGTGTGTGGGGATGGCTGTGTGTGGCAGGATGTAGGGATAGAAATGAAAAAAAAAATCAAATGTGTCTTTAAAAATCAGTTTAATCTAATCTTGGATTACAAAACACTATTATGCACAAATCCTATTTTATGCTGATTGCATAGCATCACTACAAGGTGGAGTTAAGATTGTTTCGGTGCCTTAACTGTGTATTTCCATACCTCGACATGTTTGAATTTCTTTTAAGTTTAACTTTAATGCTGAATTTTCTGGGTTTGTAATGTGTGTTTTGGGGCTAGTTACAACATATCTATAATGTTTTTATCCCTTAAATTCCTGAAATTTAGTCAACTCCGGTTTAAAGTAGTTTTTATCTAAAAATACAAAGTGTGTCCCATTGATTTATACTTCCTTATTTCTCTCTCTCCAGGGATGAGGCCTAGGGTTTCATGTAAATTTGTTACATACACATGGATAATAAACTAGTAACTGTGCTTTAGGGAGAAGTCCTGCATTGCTCCCTGGAGATGGACTGGATGATCGAATGAGTCTTTCACTTCTTTTAAACCAGACTTTTGGAAGCCCTTGATCTTGAAGTGTCCCATTGTTGCTTATTTAAAATTAATGAATAACTTTTAAAAAGAGGATGAGGGACTACGGGAAAGGAGTGATGTGTCATCTGCTCTGTTTGGAATTCCCTCTCAGATCCGAAGATTTAAGCAGAAGCTAGTAAATGGGATTAGATTCACGTGGGGAGGTTGGAGTGGTGTGGGTTGCAATGATGAAAGGAAAGATTTAGGCCCCTGCAAAGGAGGGAAATTGTCCAAGGTGCTTGGGTCAGTGAGGCCACAGATTGTGGTGGCTAAGAAAAAAAAAAAAAATCGAGAAAGGAAGTTTGCAAAGCTTTGATTACTGATCATGCAGGCAAATGCACTAGGAAACTGTCTCTCTCCATTCCACCCCCTCCCCCCCTCAGCATTCCCAGGTCACTGTCTAGACTAAGATCTCTCAAGGGGGGGAACTAACAAGAGAAGGCGCAAGAAAAATAGAAAAATTATGAAATTCAAGCTAGCAATGGTCAGATTTGTGATAATGCTAAATACTATAGTTATTATCCAGGCTACTCCGGAAACCATTTTGCACAAGCTGATTTAGCAGACATCTGGGAGGCAGGCAAGCTAAATATTTATTAAGCTACTAACATTTCCAGGTTTGCTAAAGACATTGTTTTATCTCCTGTCCTGATATCCCAGTATTAAGCCCCAGTTGTTGAAGCTGGGAATGGGAGACCGGGGATGGATCAGTTGATGATACCTGTTCTGTTCATTCCCTCTGGTGCACCTGGCATTGGCCATTGTCAGAAGACAGGATACTGGGCTAGATGGACTTTTGGTCTGACCCAGTATGGCCATTCTTATGTTCTTATGGAGTCCTGGAAGCAGTCCTGCTCAGAGAACCATCACACAAAGAACAATGGGAGTCTAGAACCACAATTCTGCCAAAGGTACCATCCTTTGGGTGAGATATTAAGTACAGGTGACTCCTGCTTTTCTCTGGTAACTCTTCTGGTAAAAGTTAACAGTGAGGGAGTTCAACTCAAGTTCAGGAAGATCATTCCAACAGGTTCTAATGTCTCAGGCTATGTGGTAGCTGCTGTTGCCAGCATCCTGGCTTCTCCCTTTACCTACACAGTCACTATACCATATGCAACTAGTAGCTCACTAGCTAGGAAAGCATTTTGTGATATCTTAAGCACAAATAACCCTGTATAACCAGGGCCCTTTGTGATTCTGTGGTCCCAGAAGTTTCTACAGAATTTGGCTTTTTGCCAATCTGCCATTTTGCTGCAGTCCAGGTACCCAACACTGTGCTCCCTCTTCCCTGATAGGACCTGGCTGTTTCCTCCTCCTGTGCTGCTTTCCCCACAAGGGACAGTGCATGACATAAGCAGCATATTCTCCCATGCTTCTGTTCATAAAAGAGGGAGCCAGAAATTAGGACAACAGCTCTCCTGGGTTGTGGCGTGAGAGTGGGGAATAACTACTGGAATTTGGTCAGTTCTTATTTCCCAAATGATCATTCACAAAAGAAATATTTTAATGGCCGCACACAGAAAATTCTAGTGCACCTTTAGGAGATTCTCTGGATGCTGGTAGTGTCAGAAAGGCCTCATGATCTCTTACATATGTCGTATTTAAAATGGTTCATGATTTCAGGGTCAGTGTCTGAGACTTTACCATCAACAACCTTTTAATCCTTAACATTCTATTATCCTAATCAATAATAGTTATAAAATCAAACTTCTCAGTGAGCAGTAGAGTCACACATGTTAAAAAAATTGCAAGGTCTCTTCATAACACTATCCGGAGAAATGTTACGACAAAGTGGTACTATACATTGAGATTATCATTACAGTTTAATAAGATCAATTTAATATGCAAGTATGGAAAAATAGCAGCAGGGGGAAAAAAACCCAACAAATATCTATCAGGCTTCATGCAACTATACAAAGAAGATGACAATAATTTGCTTTTTTCCTAGCAGTTTTGCTTGTCCTACTCTGACAGTCTGCTTCACTCCTTATTCTTTTTTTTTTTTTTTTATCTCTTGTGAAAGGTTTTTATTATAATAATTACTTTAAGAAAAGCAATTCAGTTCTATGAAAGTAACATTAACACATGGAAATTTGCCAACTAAGAAAATTTACACTGCATTTCCTTGGACTTCAGAGTTTAGTCACTTGAAAGAGATGCTGTTCAACCAGGCAACAGAGATGGAAAAGAGTCTTAGCATCAATTGCCACAAAGTCATATTGACAAAACTTTTGCAGTAAGTTCCTGAACTTCCAGGTATAGACTTCTGTTCAAGACAGCAAAAAAAACAGGCTAATATGGCCAAATATGTCTATCTTGAGCCACTAGGGTTACTGTCTCAAGGCACTATCACCTTAACACAAAAAGTGGTAGAGTCGATACTGAGCAGATTGTATGTTTGCATCTGCTCTGGTGTGGTCCCTCCTCCTGCTCTTTTTCTGTCTCCAACCTGTTTACTCAGACACTGCTAGCCACATACACTACATTGCCCTATGCCAGAAACAGGAATGGCGTACCAAGTCAGTTTGATCTGTGGCCTCTCATTGAGTTGGGTATGCAAAAGAAAGACAATGGATAAACTCCAGCAACTTCTTCTGTTGCAGAGTTGCCGTTGCAGAGTTGGTAACAGCTCTCACACGATGTCGCACTGCTGCCGATGAACTTCCCTACAGCCCAAAGGCCTTTTAGTGCTGCAGCAAAAAATGGCTACTAATTTTTTATTGAGAATGTCCACGGTTGCACCCAACATTAATTTACCCTTTTGTTTATTAAGGGTTCCAAATCTTCTGTTAAGAAACTGGTCATTTTTACAGCCTTGTTCCTACTCTGGTCTTTTTCTCACTCACTGGTTGTGACTTACCTAAGTAGGCAAAGCATCCAGCTTCAAAATTTACACAGGATATCTCTTTCTGGACAACAGAACTCAAAATGACCTGTGAACTGGGGTGCATTCCAGAGTTTTCCATCACTGAGGACTAAAGTACTAAATCCTTAATATCCTTTTCTCCCCTGTATTTTTGCTGGGTTACCAAAACTTCTGAACCCCCTTCTGATCTTTGTAGAAGGGTGTGGAGGCTAATTTAGTCATCGCTCTTCAACCTGGGTAGGTGAGCTCTTTTTTTCCATTCTTTACACAACCTCTTAATTCAGGAGCCCAAGGGTTGCATCTACATTGCACTGAAGAAGAGAGATCTCTGTAAGCTTGAAAGCTTCCCTCTCACCAACAGAAGTTGGTCTAATAAAAGATATTACGTCACCCACCTTGTCTCTCTAATATCCTGGAACTGACACTGCTACAACGCTGCATTCTACATTTCATACACAGTTACGTTATTTTATCAGAAATAAATGCCCACAAATTAATGTTTTCTTGTATTTCTGTTTTCCAAAACAGATCAATGGAAACTGATGGAGTTTGCCAGAAATGAAAATAAGAAGCGAAATCAGCTTGACGTCAGACAAACTAGAGGTAAAAATTTTCAGACACATCTAAGTGACTTAGCTGCGTACGTCCTATGTTCAAAAGTGACTGAAGCACTTAGGAGCTTAGATTCCGATTCACTTTCAATGAGACTTTGAAAATAGGACTTAGACACCTTAGTCATTGATGTGCTTCTGAAAATTTTACCCTACGGCTTTAGCCTGTAAGAATCATTCTACCAGTGGGCTGTACCTTTGTATCTAAGATACAGTGATCTGGAGAACTGCTGCAGAACACATACTAGGACTTTTCAGGATGCATTTGGCCGGCAGGCCATGCCATGGGCAAGGCCATCATGTACTTTGCAGCAAGTATGACCTAAATTCTGTGAAGTCCATAAGTTTCTGTCACACTCTGGTATGGCAAAAGGAAATTCAGGGGCAGTTGCATTTACATTAAAAAATTTGAGGTTTTTAATAATTAAATACGAAAATGAATAATGCAGCCAGTACAGTGGGCCCTTGCTTTGCTGATTCTGACTAAACTCAATGCATTTTATGCTATCCCTGCATTTTCAGTTTTTGATATTCTAAAATTGTGAAAGATGTTGTATGATGCCGAGCATCTCCTACATCATTTTTAATGCACATTGTAGAACAGACTGGGTGGGTCACTCATGCAACATCCCTTATTTAGCCCTCAGGGTAAATAATGAAGTCTTTATTCAGTCCCTATTCAAGCAGACTCCCATGCCAGCCCAGTCAAAATAAAGGAAGGATTTTGTCCCACGTGATGTTTGATGATTAAAAGGAATTACTAAGGACTAACAATTGGTCAATAAAATATTTCGAAATATTTACTTTAACTCCAAAAGCACAGGCCCTATATCATGCTGTTGTTAGTCTGATTAATGTAACATTTTAAGTATACATTTTAAATACAAAGACTTTCATCTTAAAATAGAATTAAAAAGGGGGCAGGAGTTTTCCTTGCAGAAGAGGCTACGTTGGCAGCTAGTAGCAAGAAACCAAAAAGTGGCCAAGAAAAATCTATAAAATTTACACTGTACACATACCCACCCCACTGCTTTGTGGCTTAATCAGCCTAAATACTTTCTGCCTTTCTACCAGTCAAACTATAGAGGAGCCCCAGTTGATTCTGGTAGGTCTAGAAGCATTGCAACTTTATGATGTAACAGCCAGGATAGTCAGTAAAAATCTGGAATAAGTCTTATTCGTTTGGGGCTTTGTTTGGCCAGGAAATACTTCAAGACAAATGTGATGACACAGACGTTTTAAATTTGCCATTTCATGTTCGTAGACAATTAGGTGACTTTACTTGTTATTCCCTACATTAAAAATGACAGGCTGCAAGGTTAGCAGTTTCCCCCAGAAGCTCTTGATGACATTGCAGACACACACTGAAATCACGAGCAAATCAGAATGAATTAAGATCACCTACACTCCCTATAATCTGAAACACTCCATGTGGTCTCTTTTAACATGAACCCGGGATGCCAGGGCAATAGAATAGCATGTGCAAGTGGTTGGCGGTAAGTAATGGGAGGGGTCAAATTCTGTGTGCTCCATAAGATCAAATTTGTGGTATAAAACCAACAATTACCAGCACAGTGGTAAGTGGAAAATAAACGCCCTATCTATTAACCAATTTAGAATGCCAATGTGGTGCCCTAGGAATATCAGGCTTAGGTTATTTTTCTAGTGTGGATAACATATCAGGTGATGACTAAACTCTGAATACCTGATCTTAAATAATGCTTTTCATTTGTGAGCTCAAAGGCACTCTCATTTCAGGATCAGTTTAGAAAAAAGGATGGCTAGGCTGCGGCTGAATTATAATTCGAGGATACATTCCTTGGTGAATTACACTTCACTGTGGAAAAACATAGCTGAAATATGATGTTAAGTGCAAAGCATTTAATCTCGACTGCATATCACTGAAGCAGCTAGATGCAAACCCAAAGGAAACACTGATAAAAATAAAAAAAGAAAGAAATGCTAGCCTCCTGAACAATGAGGATTATGAACTGAAATGTAGCCAGCATAGAAACACTCACAGTGTATAGGAGGGTTTCAGTCCAGATAATATAATAAAAAATTACAGAAAGAGTATACCCTAGCAGTAAAAGAGTTGGGAGTGTTATTATCCTGGAAGAATCTAGGGAGCCATGGTGAGTCTGCAAGTAAACATTTTTTGGCCAGAGATTTAATGAATTAGACTGAAGGTCTGCCAAGCTAACTGACAGACTCCTGCAGCTTCTGAGACTCACTTAAAGAGGGAAAACACTGGTGAAGGGACCTCAAGCGGGCCTCCTGATGAGGGGGTGGTGGTTAGGAGAAGGGAAGAGAAAGATAGTCAACAAGTTTAGAAACAAGATTTACTTCCCTGGCGTGCTAACAAGCTATTCCTCAGGGAGTTCTGGGATTTTGATTGTTTGCACAATACAGAAGTCCATGGTGTGCAAGCGTGCTGCCTCCTAGGCACTTATTTCCTGTATGGTCTGCCAGGGACCTAGAGTTCCCTGGGGTACCTGGTGGATTCTAGATCAGCCTGCTCTACCTGCTGAAGTTTCACCGAGGTCACACCTCTAATCTGCCTGGCTGAGTTAACCTGCCTCATTTCTCTCCCACATGCACAGTGTAACTGGGAGCCCAGCAACATCATATTTGTTTTCCCAAAGGGCAGCGATGGATTGAAGGTGGTCACATAGATGTGTCAATGAAGGTCTGCATTCCAAAAGGGGGCCCCCCCCAATTCTACATGGAAACTGTCCCCCAAGTCAAGGAAGTGCCAGATTGTCTCCTAATAGAGGAAACCCAAGATGAATTTGACACCCATCCTATATTCTGAAATATGAGTGGGCTTGCGACCCTGTAAATAATCATTTTTTAGATGCGGGGGATTTATTTTCACCAAGATTTTCAGCTCCTACTTCCACATTAGCATTGAAGGCAATGGAAATTAGTGGGTGCCCATCACTTCTGAAAAAATCAAGCTGGTTTCTAAATACAGACTTAGGTGCTTCTGAAAATCTGACCCTCAGTGACTAAGGACCATAAGTCCCACTGCCTTTCAGCAGGACTTGTGCACCTCAGTGACTTAAGGAGCTTTTGAAAATCTCACCCTTAGAGCCTGATTTAAAGTGCCTGCTTTTGAAATATTTTGTCCTTTGCTTAAAATGTTCCAGAAAGTTAGCTAAGAAATGTGTGTCTCTTGCTCCTTACTACTTTTGACAGATTTTCTATACTTCCTTTTCATTTTAAATCTTAATATTTAAAAGGTTCACATTTTTTTCCACAATAATTTTTCTCACTTTCTGTCTGATTCCAAGAACCCGCCCCTGTGATTGGATGGCTTGGAAACTAGTAATAAGAGAGGCAGCCCTTCACTTCTAGGTCTGTGAATTTGGCCCAGGTCAGAAGTGACTGAGAGCAGTTTGCAGATGACGATTGTTTGTTGGCCTATGTGAAATGAGCTGATGGAGTTCCATCCACTTCTTAGTGGACAGTCATTGGCATTAGACAACCACCATCTCACTGACACAGCTTGTCATCCTTGGAAGCAGTCTCAACAGACAAGACATGGGCTGAATGTACATGGAAACTTCCCTCTGACTCCTGGAGGTGCAGTCCTTCCAGGCTGGAGTGGAGGCACATTGGGAGCTCAGGGTGCGCCAGCTTGCAGTGACCCTGCCTGTGCAGTACCTGTCTGTAGAAAAACAGAGGGTGCAGCAGATCCCATTGTGGCACTTTTAACCAGCACTAGATGAACTGCATTTTTTTTTTTTTTTTTTTTTGGAAAGAAAAAGTACCAAGTCTATTTCCAAACATACCTGGCCAGTAGCTAATCATACATCATCCCCCATTTTGACATCTCCCCTTTGTTAATCAATGTGTAGTAAGCACATACTGTTGACTTTGTCTGACCTGCCGTGTTTTAAGCCTAGGTGTAATTGATGGGAGACCTTATTCCTAAGCGATGGGGGAGACTATTTCTTTGTGTTTCCTTTTGCTCAGAAGTGGCTGAAGCAGCAATCTTGACTTAAAGGCTGACTCTGATTGGAAAATAAACAACTATAAAGTACAATAAATCCATTGAAGAGTCTAGTCAAAACATCCCAATGAACGACCAATGCCCTACTAATCAAATCCAGATGTCATTGCCTTGTCTGGCACTAATTGGTTGACTGCAGAATAAGTAGCTGTGTAACCTGAAGGAAAATCCTACATCTTGCACTAGATATGACATGCTAAGAGTGAAAAGTGAAATTGCTTTTTATTTCCTAGCAGTAGAGAGTAGTTACAGACACCTAATCTTATCAAGCAGTTTGCTAACAGAAGTTTAGGGAGAGCACTCACCCAGTGACAGGAATGGGTCCTATCTTAAATATCCTTTAGGCACCTAGCATCGTGTTCCCCAAGAGCATGAAGCTGCCTTTGACATCAGATGTTCTTTCATTGCTAAACATTTCTTGGTTTATTTAATCAAGGATATACCTTGGTAGATTGCACTTAAGATCCTAGATACAGGCAGTTGCAAATTCCAGCTGGAAGAGTTTGAATTAAAAGCAACCGAAAGAAAGCAATCACTTGAAATATATATATTTTTTTTAAATATCAAAGGATTAGAGATAAATTTGGAAATTTGATTTTAAAATAAGGTCAACCTTGTGTATTTTAATTCCTAAGGCCTGGGAATTCCAAACATGCTTGTCTGACTGGTATTGTCTAATGATATATGTATAACATTTAAAAAACAATGATACATAATAGAATAGGAGCAACCTCTGTTTCTCAGGAAGTGTTAGATCCACAGTCACACATCATTCTTTTATTAAGTCTACTTTCAGGAACCATTTTGTTCAGGAACCTGTTTGACAAAATACATATTAAGGATCTCATCCTGCAAACATTTACATGCATGCTTAATTTTATGTGCATAAGTAGTCCCACTGAGTACATTCACATGCATAAGGTTAAGAATGTATATGGGTAATTCCTTGATTGAGTACTAGATCATAGGGCCAGTTACATATTAGACACATAAAAATAGATTTGTAGGATTCTATTAAAAATGCATATTTTTATTCCTGAGTCCCTTTCAGACTACGATTGGTAACATTTTTATAAGCTACATATAGAGATAATTAATATACGTATTTGCACCATTAATACCTTCCTTACTAACAGTTAGTTAGTAATATCACATCCCATTGGGTATGTGTGTACACACACACACTATGAATATGAGCCCACAATGTGAAAAAGATTAATATCATTCTGGGGTGTATTAACAGGAGCGTCATATGTAAGACACAGGAGGTAACTGTCACACTTTATTTGGCACTGGTGAGGCCTCAACTGGAATACTCCAGTTCTGGGCACCACACTTTAGATGTGGACAAATTGAAGCAAGTCCATAGGAGAGCAACAAAAATGATAAAAGATTTTAAAAACCTGACCTATGAGGAAAGGTTAAAAAAATCTGGGCCTGTTTAGCCCTGAGAAAAGAAGCAGTCTTCAAATATGTTAAGAACTGTTGTAAAGAGGACGGTGATCAATTGCTCTCCATGTCCAGTGAAGGTGGGACGAGAAGTAAGGGGCTTAATCTGCAGCAAGGGAGATGTAGGTTAGATATTAGGAAAAACTGTCTAACTCTACGGGTAGTTAAGCTCTGGAATAGGCTTCCAAGGGAGATTGCGGAATCCCCGTCATTGGAGGTTTTTCAGAACAGGTTGGACAAACACCTGTCAGGGATGGTCTAGGTTTACTTGGTCCAGCCTTTGTGCAGAGTTTTGGGCTTGATGACCTCTCAAGCTCCCTCCCTCCCAGCCCTACATTTCTACGATTCTATATTTATTTTATCATTTTTGAACTATGTAAATGTATGCATCAAAATTTGCGCACTTATGCTTACTTCAGTAGAAAATATTTTTTTAAAGTGCTCATTTAAACAAATGAAGTTCATAAACTGGGCCTTGAGTGGCAAAGCAATTTTGCTGGTGGAGCATTTTATAATTTTGCATATGTCTACTCACATCAAAGCGTATATTTCAGTTGTAATCTGCAAATGGATAACATAAGATTTGAAATCCACTAGATAGATTTGCAATGTGAGCAGACCAAAATCATATCTAGCTGTTTAGTCCAGAAGCTTCTAGCCTAGGTGAATCTACATATCCATTTTATATTTAGTTCCAAGTCTTCAGAATTTGGATGTTCCCACAGAATAGTCTCACAGGAGCACAACTAGTGTTAAGTAGCTTTCTCTGGAGGTTTTGTTATTAGTATTGTTCATGTAATATTCAGCCACATATGCAGTGGTGGTACAAAATCATCAGCAAAGGAACTCAGTTAATCCACGATACCAGGAAATTTCAGATTTCACATGCTGTCTCTATTTTGTTGTTTGTTTTTTGGAGAAGGAAAAGGAAGAGTTTAATAAGTCACATGTTTGGGATCAGAATGATTTTCACAAATCTGCAACACTGCAGGTTTGAACAAAAAACTGTCCTGCAAATAAGACTCTAAATGGAAAAACAGCTACGTCTCCAAACTTCTAGTAACACAGTTTGAAAACTGTCAGATGTTTTACCATTGGATAGCTATTTCCTGGCCCATACAAGATTATCTGAGTGTCTCAGTCTTGTGCACATAGGACAGATGTCCACATCAGAAAAACTGCCATCACATTGGTACAAATTAGAACCTGTAAGCAACTTCAGCAAAATGGCCAAAGACTTCAACAGGCCATGGAAATTGTACTTCCCACTTAACCCCTGACTCCCTTCAGGTCATAGGCACATTGGTAGACAGCATGGGAGGAGATTGTACCTCATCGACTAGTGTTTTATGTGGTCTGTGCTTCTCCAGGGCTGCCCATCCGGTATCTTTCACCAGCAGGAAATTAGTTTGAATATTTTTATATTATTATTAATTTGATTTTTTAAAAGTTTGTAATAAGATGGAGTTCCAGGATACAGGTAGCTAGCTAAATAGGTAGTTATAAATTGCAAATGATAGGGGGAAATGCTTGACATTTGCGGTTGCATTTTATTCTTATCTCCTTTACAAAGGAGTTGTGAGATCCTAGAAAGAAAGCCGCTATGGAAGTTCAAAGTATTAGTGTATTTATATAATCTGAGTAGATTAGCGTTAATTAGGTAAAATGGGTTAATTCCAAAACAGATTTTTTTTTAGCACAGCAGAAATATTAATGCACAAGGACATTTAAATTAAAAGGTCTCTGTTTATCTCTAACCAGTTTGGGACACTAAAAAATGTTTTTTTTTTAAATTGCTTTGATTTTGGCAGCAAAATTGACTGTTAAAGGAAACTGTTAACATTCAAGTGATTGGCATTTGGAAGAAAACCGGTAAAATAAATTCAAGGGTTAATGAAAGTAAATGAGATAATCCTCATTGATCTCCCATAATCCTCATCGTCTGAGTGCAACTGTCAATCACTGGTAGAGAATTTTTTTAATGTATTCCCTTGTGAATAAGTCATTCCAAACTGAATAAACTTACTACACACACACACACACAGTTTTTCAAACAAAATGTCTTAGCAGGACAAAGTCCAATCTGAAGGGAAAAAATACAGCACGGCTAAATATGTGGTGTATACATTTGAAAAATATAAAGTTTCTTTCAGTGGTTAAAATATATTCAAGCCGTCTGTTCAAACCAATTCACTGCTTTTCAAGTAAGTAGCAAGTAATGAATCTGCTACCCCCTCCCCCCCCAAAAAAGAGTAGAGAGACTGTTCCCATAAAATTAAAACTTCGAGCTAAACAGAGCATATCCTGGAACATTAAAGAAACCATTTCACTCCTTTTCAGAGAACTATTGGCATAAGAAATGCATTAAATCAAATGATGGCATATACAAGGCTTAAAGGACCATGAGATGTGCCAGTAGCAATATAAATAAATGTTATAGACACCTGGTTACTTTTCAACATAAGAACTATGGACGGCAAACTTTTCCAACAGCAGTTAGAAGGCTGATTGTGGCCTTTCCTTGCTGATGCCAACCTAACATGGGTGAAAGTAAAATTTCTCTCTTACCAGTACGCGGGGGGGGAAGGGTGCAGCTTCCCCCCCCTCGCAAAGGGGCAGGGCTGGGGGAGGTCAGCGTCCCCCAGACAGCCTGCCCACACTGCCCAGGGCTCCAGTGGCAATTTAAAGGGCCTGGGTCTGGGCCCCGGGTCCTTTTAAATCGCCGGCCCCGAGGTAGCTGCTCCTTTTACCCCCCTCGCCCCTCATCAGCAGCAGTGCTTTAAGCAGGGTCTCGGCAGCACTTTAAAGTCAGCGGTACCGGCCGGTACCGGCGGCCACTTTTGACCGGTTTGCCGTACCGGCCCGTACCGCCTTACTTTCACCCCTGCAAGCTAACTATAGTTACCCATGCTTCTGACATCTGGATCATTCCTATAGTGCTGCAGCTACTCCTGCAGAACATTTTAGAGCTTCAGCTAGTCAGTATACAGCTGTCTGCTGTGGCAGTGGAGTAGATCAGTGTGAGCACATGATGCTAGTGTTGTGTGCACTGCACTGGCATCCCATTTACTTCCAAGTGTAATCTGAGGGGTTGGTTTCATTCTTTAAAGCTTTGTACAATTTGGGACCTGGCTTCCTTAGAGACCACCCCTCCATGCATCACTGGAAGCATATTCATTGACAGCCCCCTAGATGTGCAATCTTGAGAGCTGCTGGGCAGGCTCTCTCAGACTTACACCTAGAGACGGTGTGTCTGATAGCTGAAGGCCTACGTGTTTGGGTTCTCAGTAGGAATCAGCTTTCCAGCCAAGCCTTTGTCCAGTGATTATTTGATTTTGTGTGAGACATATCCAGATGCCTTTGAAATGGACATATTAGCTAAAGTATGTATAATAAATATTTATTCTGATGAATATTTTGGATTTGGAATGTCTCGATATTGGTAGCAAAAACTCCCATAGAATTTAACAAAGATAACATTTCTATAGAATGTTTACATCAGCCTATAGGATTCTTCTCTATTAAATTATATTAGATGACTTCAAAAATCCTATTGAAAGGATATTATCTATTAAATACTATATCTATAGAGAAGCTTCACCCGCCAACCCCCTTGAGAAACCAGTGCCACTGCCATTTCCCACCTTGAAACATTCAAAGCAAACTTCGTGTTCCCTGAGGCTTCACCTCTAACCTGAGGCTGACTTGGAAATAAATGCTCCACTCTCAGGTTTAAAGGAAACCCGCTTGGGTAGCCATTTGGCCTGCAGCCAAGATTAAAGTGTTAACTCCATGTCTGTCAACCTGTCACTTAAACATTTACCAAACTACTGACCACTTCTATTAAAAGACCATTAAACCAGGATTAGGCTTTTCCAGGGTTAAATTGATGTAAAAATGCCAGGAATTTCACACCCAGGCCAGCTCATTTTATTTGTATTGTAAACAGGCAGAAGTTGGAGGATAAAATTTTACATGTTTATTAAGTATGTGACTATATCCCTTCCTTGCATTTTAACTTTCAGACTTCCTAAAACAAGCTCCAATTACTTGTTATTCCTGATAGCTCCTGGGCATCACATGGGGAATACATAATCCTTCACTAGCCTTTAAAATCACACTGATCATTTACAACAGATCAATGCTGTTCTAACTAGAAGAAGAATGCAATATAGCATCTTACCATTGAAGAAATTAATAGCTGTGGTTATACAACTAATATAACACTAGGTTAATGCATCTTGTCATAACCAAAAGCTTATTGTTACAAATGATGCTCTAACCAGAATCTCACAAATATCTGCACACATTTTCAGTAATTTGTGAATCTATTTTGTGCCAGAATTTATGATCATCGATACAAATTTGTGTGTGCATGAGAAAGATATGGTGAGCTGCTATTCCCTTCAAGCTATTTCGTTATCTCAAGTAAGACACACACCTATAGGAAAAGACACAAAGCCCCACAAATTCTCAATTCATCCCCAGCTAGGAGGTGGGCAAACATTATATCAGAGAAAGGTCAGTGAAAAACTAATTATGTTAATATCATTTCAAGGGAAATGATCCACAAAATAAAGAGAGTGACCTCACTCTTACCTTCAGCAATGCCCAATAGACACTGAGCACTCTATCTGTTGCCCAGCTGAGCATGTGTGATGTCTCACACCAAACCGGCAGACACTCAATATAAGAGGCAAAATGCAACCTTGTACCAAAAGCACATGTGCTATGTAATGTGAATCGCTTGATTCAGTGTGAAATAGTCCTCCCTTTGTTCTCTAAAATGTATCTTTTTAAATACTACTCTCCCTTTTTTCCCCTCCCACAGCTGCAAATGTTTCTATGCTCCCCCTATCATCTCCATCCCAGAGGCTAGCACAGATTAGAAGGCAAAAAAAAAAAAAAAAAAACGCACTCGCGATGACATGTTCTCAGAGCTCATGCAGTCCTCCCGCACTGAAAGAGCTCAGCAGAATGTGTGGAGGCAAACAATGGCAGAATCCAGCAAAGCGTTAAATGAACGCGATGAGAGGAGGGACGAGCACAATGAGAGGAGGCAGGATGCAATGCTGAAGCTAATGGGGGAGCAAACTGACATGCTCAGGCATCTGGTGGAGCTGCAGGAAAGGCAGCAGGAGCACAGACAGCCGCTGCAGCTCCTGTGTAACCACCTGCCCTCTTCCCAAGTTCCATATCCTCCTCACCCAGACACCCAAGAACATATTGGGGCGGGCGGGGGGGGGGGGGGGGAGGCTACGGCCACCCAGCCACTCAACCCCAGAGGATTGCCCAAGCAACAGAAGGCTGGCATTCAATAAGTTTTGAACTGTAGTGTGGCCTTGTCCTTCCCTCCTCCCCTCATCCACGACCCCACCCGGTGCTTCCTTCCTCACCCACCCCTCCCGGGCTACCTTGTGAGTTTCCCCCCTATTTGTGTGATGAATTAATAAAGAATGCATGATTTTGAAACAATAATGACTTTATTGCCTCTGAAAGCGGTGATTGAAGGGGGGAGGTCGGTTGGCTTACAGGGAAGTAGAGTCAACCAAGGGGGCGGGTTTTCATCAAGGAGAAACAAACAGAACTGTCACACCGTAGCCTGGCCAGTCATGAAACTGGTTTTCAAAGCTTCTCTGATGTGCAGGGTGCCCAGCTGTGCTCTTCTAATCGCCCTGGTGTCAGGCTGCACGTAATCGGCCACCAAGTGATTTGCCTCAACCTCCCACCCCACCATAAATGTCTCCCCCTTCCTCTCACAGATATTGTGGAGCACACAGCAAGCAGCAATAACAATGGGAATATTGGTTTCGCTGAGGTCTAACCTAGTCAGTAAACTGCGCCAGCGAGCTTTTAAACGTCCAAATGCACATTCTACCACCATTCTGCACTTGCTTAGCTTATAGTTGAACTGCTCCTTACTACTGTCCAGGGTGCCTGTGTATGGCTTCATGAGCCATGGCATTAAGGGGTAGGCTGGGTCCCCAAGGATAACTATAGGCATTTCAACATCCCCAACGGTAATTTTCTGGTCTGGGAAGTAAGTTCCTTCCTGCAGCTGTTCCTGAAGATGCGGGCGTCATGCACCTTTCCCGGCCATCCCACACTGATGTCTGTGAAACAGTCCCTTGTGATCCACTAGTGCTTGCAGCACCATTGAAAAGTACCCCTTGCGGTTTAAGTACTGGCTGCCAAGGTGGTCCGGTCCCAAGATAGGGATATGTGTTCTGTCTATTGCCCCACCACCATTAGGGAACCCCATTGCAGCAAAGCCATTCACTATGACCTGCACATTTCCCGAAGTCACTACCCTTGATAGCAGCAGCTCAATGATTGCGTTGGCTGCTTGGATCACAGCAGCCCCCACAGTATATTTACTTACTCCAAATTGATTCCCAACTGACTGGTAACTGTCTGGCGTTGCAAGCTTCCAGAGGGCTATCGCCACTCGCTTCTGAACTGTGAGGACTGCTCTCATCTTGGTATTCTTGCGCTTCAGGGCAGGGGAAAGCAAGTCACAAAGTTCCATGAAAGTGCCCTTATGCATGCGAAAGTTTCGCAGCCACTGGGAATCATCCCAGACCCACAACACTATGCGGTCCCACCAGTCTGTGCTTGTTTCCCGGGCCCAGAATCGGTGTTCCACAGCAGGAACCTGCCCCATTACCACCATGATGTCCAAATTGCCAAGGCCCATGCTTTGAGAGAAGTCTGTGTCCATGTCCTCATCACTATCGTGATCGCACTGTTGTGGCCTCCTCGCCTGCTTTTGCAGGTTCTGCACATGCTGCAGGATAATGCACAAGGTGTTTACAATGCTCACAACCACAGGAGTGAGCTGAGTGAGCTCCATGCTTGCTGCGGTATGGCATCTGCAGGAGGAGCAGAGTTGCAGCTGAAGTGGTGGATGATGACGGATGCCATGATAATAGATATTTATACTGAACGATGAAAGGACCTGCAAGGTGGATTCATGGCACCAGGAGAGCAGAGTTGCAGCAGAAGCAGTGGATGACAACAACATGAAGAAATTTGCTATTGAGACTGAGCTCATTTACAAGGGAAGGAGAGCAGAGTTGCAGCAGAAGCAGTGGAGGACGACGGTTAGCAGTCCTACTGCACCGTCTGCTGACAGCAGCACCCAGGACACAACAGCTACAGTGATGGTGAGCTGAGCTGAGCAGGCTCCATGGTTGCTGTGGTATGACATCTGCACAGAAAAAAGGCGCAAAATGATTGTCTGCCATTGCTTTCACGGAGGGAGGGGCGACTGATGGCATATACCCAAAACCACCCGTGACAATGTTTTTGCCTCATCAGTCATTGGGAGCTTAACCCAGAATTCTAATGGGTGGCGGAGACTGCGGGAACTGTGGGTTAGCTACCCACAGTGCACCTCTCCCTAAGTCGATGCTAGCCACGGTGGTGAGGACACACTCCACCAACTTAATGCGCTTTAGTGTGGACATACGCAATCGACTGTATAAAATCAATTTCTAAAAATCGACTTCTATAAAAATCGACCTAATTTCGTAGTGTAGACATACCTTAAGAGAAACAGGTAGGTGAGTCTAGGCTTCATGGGACTGATCTTGTGAATAAGGACTCCTCCTCAAAATCAGAGCTTTGCCATTTACTTCAGCGGGAGCAGGAGCAGGGTCTTTGTGACTATGTTTGCCAAGAGAGATACCAGACTCCAAGTTTTGAAATGGTTACTGTTATGGGAAAACATCAATAAAGCTAGAGGGTACCACTAACCTTGTTGAAAGGTTAGAACTTGGTTATAATGACAGAGGATGATGATGACTCAGAGATTGCTCCAGCTACACAGGGCATTTTTTCTTTCTGCGGGACTAATTAATCGTATTAATTGTTATTTGTGTGTGTTATCATCATGCCTAAGGACTCCAGTCTGGAACTAGGACCCCATTGTGCTAGGTGCTGTACAAACACAGGACAAGACAGTCCCTGCCCCAAAGAATTTACTAATGTCACTACTAGGTCATTTCTAACCGGGACCCACCATGCCACGCAGACCTCAAAATGTCAAATGTTATGTCCCACCACCTCTTCCCAAAGTTTCTCTTCCCTAGTCAGTCTCCCCCTGAGAATATTCCTCCTACTTACATTGTTTTTTCTTGTTATAATTAATATTTATTTTTTGTCTTATCTTTGCTATCTAATGAGAACAGAATCTCCTCCGTGTAGTACAGCCTTTTATTTCCCCCTATATCATCTGCAGCAGGGATGGCCAAACTTACTGACCCCCCCGCCCCGAGATGCATACTACAATCTTCAGAGGGTTGAGAGCCAGAGCATGCCTACTCAGGCTTGGGGCTTCAGCCGTGCGGTGGGTTAGGGGAGCTAGGATCTTCTGCCATGCGGGGTGAGGGATGGTGGTCTCAGGGCTTCAGCCTCGCTCCTGCTGAAGTCAAAAGACCCAGCAGGTGCCACCTGTGTGGCTGAAGCGCTGAGACCCCCCTCCCTGCTGGGCAGAAGCCCTTAGCCCCACCACCCTGCCACAGGGCATAAGCCCCGAGCTCCCCAAAACAGTCTGGTATGTGGAGAATGGAGGGAGGGGGTTCCAAGAGCCACACTTTAACTGTAAAAGAGCTTCATGTAGCTCACGGGCTGTGGTTTAGCCACCTCTGATCTATACTATGATGCCTAGTTTTATACCTAGTACTCCAGCTGCAACCTAACCAATCTTGGATAAAGACAAGGTTCACTGTATACTTTTGTTGCATCTATGTGTTTCTGCTGCTATAGAAGAGTCTAATGTTCCAGGCTTTGCCAATATGTAGTACATGAATAACGTGACATCAATGGGGAGTTTTAAAAATTGGAGGATTGGTTATCCCCAAACAGACAGATACATCTAACTAATAGTTCCCCCCACCCCCCCAATCTCTAATTTCTATTATCTGCATTAAAATACAATTTTGTTTCCAAGAAAGAGGTGACGCTTCCCTCTGAAGCAGGACTTCCAGTATTTACAGCTATCAAAGAACTAGCTTTAGTTTCATCTGATACTTTAAAAAGCCTTTTATTCTAAAATAAATTATTTGAAACGTGGTATTTGTAGGGAGGGTTGCTTCAGTAATGGATTTACTGTGACTATGCAATCAATTTCAGGGATTAGATTTCAGGATAGAAACTATTCATCATTGTTCATGTCAAAGTGAGGCTTTACCTTCACATTGCGGTCACCCACCGTGGCAGATGGCTACCAAGGGCGGGGAAGGAGCCATTGAAGGAAAACTCCTCACTGATGTTGAGGTCAGAGCATCAAGAATATGTAAAAGTTACAGCAACTACACAGTATTATCAGAGTGAGAGTGAACTGGGGGATTCAAAGACTTGCTCCCCATGGAACAATATGAGGGAGCCCTTAAGGTGGAAATCATATAATTATAGTATTAACCATTTATTAATTGTTGTGGTTATTAGGGAATTACTAGATAAAACCCTTTTCCTATTTTCAGAAAGAATTCTCAGGAATTCAGATATGAACACAATTCTTTCACTTTATTACTACAGTGGGTTGCTTAAAAAGAGTCCATGGGCGAGTTTTCTTCATTCCATGCTGGGAAATGTTCCTGTCACAATTACTTTCTGCATAATGCTGTAGAAGGATTTTAGACCTACAGGCCAGATTGTGATCTCACAACAGCGTAAACACAGTATTACTCATCAATCTGGATGGAAATCAGTGGGGTTGGATTTATACTGGTGTACATCAGATCAGAATCTGGCTAGTAGCGCAAACCCTTTGCCACTTCCACTGACTCCTTTGTTTAGGTATAAATTCTGCCCTCAGACATGTGTGTGTCAAAAGCATCATCAAAACAGTATGTAGCCCATTAAAAAAATTGAGTCCTCCTGTCCATGCAGAATACCAGCATCAGAGAGCACCTCTTCATAATCCCAGCAAGAATATAAAGCTCACAATCAGAATAACCATAATGCTTTGCACTAACACATCAGGATTTGCATGATGACTTCAAATTGCATCAGCAACAGTAAAGGATTTATTTATTTTATTTGCTTAAAATTTAGAAGCCTTCTGCTTTCCCTGTAATACTGTGTTTAAGAGTATGTCTACACGGCAATTAAAAACCCACAGCTGGCCCATGCCAACCGACTCAGGCTCGGAGTGCTTGGGGTGTAGGGCTGTTTAATTGCCGTGTAGCTGTTTGGGCTGGAGCCTGGGCACTAGGACCCTGCAAGGTGAAGGTAGGAGGGTCCCAGAGCTTGGGCTGCAGCCAGAGCCCAAATGTCTATACTGCAATTAAACAACCCCTTAGCCCAAGCCCTGCAAGTCTCAGTCAGTTGCCACAGGCCAGCCGTGGGTGTCTAATTGCGATGTAGACATATCCTAAGAGGGAGAAGCTAAGGAACTAAGAGGTGGAGCGACTCACCCAAGATCACACAGCAAGCAGTGGCCAATACTGAATCCCCTCAACACCTGCTGGAGTCAACTGGAGTTGAAACCACTCAGCATCTTATAGGATCGGACCCCTGATTTCTAAGATTTAGGCCAGCTGCTCATTCCAAAACCTCCTGGTTAGTTGGCTTTCTCGTTCTTTATCTGCTTTCTAGTGCATGAGAGTAGGCGTCCTTGCTGTGTAGAGAACTGGTACAGGACGAAGGGCAGGAGTTAAACAAGAGATAATCAAGAAAAGACAGAGTGATTTATTTGAATTTAGCAAACAAATGGTGATTGTAGGGCCTGATCCCGCACTGTTTGTCAATGGGGGTTTTGTTTACTGACTTTTGTGGGAGCAGGACCTTAGACATTATAGTTTCCAGGTCAATATGAAATTATCAGTTTTAATGATATTCAATAGTAAAGTTTTCTATATTCATAAATAATTGGTGTATACTATGTGTCCCATGTATTGCCCCACATACAGCATCAATGTAACGTTTATGGACTTGTAACCATTCTGCCCGTCAGAGTTGGCAGCAACAAGGGCCAGATTCAGTATCTAGGGGTTCCATTCCAATAACACAATGCAAAACTGGCTCGAGCCCCACCCAGTGACCTGGGACAAATATATACCACCCCCTCTGGGTGCCTCCAAGAAGCAATACTTCCCATCTCCCAAGCACAGAGTCTGAGTGTAGCAAAAGCCTTTTAATAACAGAGAGAAACAATGTGGCATATTGTTGGGGAAACACCACCAACAGGAGTCATAACACAACCCATGAGCAAAAACCCCACCCCAAGCAAATTGGGGCGTGTCCTTTCCCTTTGGTTTTTGAGTCCACCAACCCAAAATCACCCAAAGTCCCAAAAGTCCAACAACCCAAAAGTCTCTGTCCCTGGTCAGGGCAGCCCCAGAGTTCAAAAGTTTATCTGCAGAGTTTTACCTCCCAACCTGGGTGGAGATGGAGGGGGGAAAGGTTAAGGGGAACCTTACGTGGTCCAAAGCTGATTGCCCCACCTCTCCATGGGGCTCTGCTCCGCTCCACTTCACCAGCCGTGCGACGAATCACTCCGCTCTGCCAGCTGCCCCCATGAGCTGCTCCAGGCATCCAACGAACTGCTCTGCTCCACCAGCCACTCTGCTCTGCCAGCCGTCCTGCAAATGGCTCTGCTCCAAGAGCCGCTCTGCTCTGCCAGCTGTCCCGCAAACTGCTCCGCAATATATCTTCAGGCTCCCCCACTACTTAACACAACACTCAGTGATTTCAGCTTGTAGTAGGGGAGCCTCAGCGCTGGTACCCCATTAGCCCAAAGCGAATTCAGCTCAGCAGCCTGTAACTAGACTCCTAATGGAATCAAAATTAGCTCTGATATTCCACAGTAGAAAGAGGAGGAAGTGCAATTAGCATGTAAGGCCCTGACCAAGAGGTCCATACCACTAAGTATTAATACCTGTCCCCAGCCTCTCTCTATTCACTGGGTTTTGGAACCCATGACCCTTGCCTAGCGAGTGCTGCTTAGTTGATGGTAAGTCCCTCCACCATAACAAAAGGCCAAGTACAGTTCCACTGTCCTTGATTCACATAATCAGGATAATAGTTTATTCCTGCCCCAATAACAGAGAAACTGGGGCTCCTACAGCAGCCAAAGTGACCACTTAGGAAGGGTGGGTGTGCCTATGCAAATGAGATCAGCCCCTGAAGTTCTTTTCCACAACCCACCATGACTCGCCACCAGATGTCAGGGTAGAGCTCATCCTGACTCTGCTTACAGACTCAAACATTTCTTTTAATTTAGGGGAGGAAATCCTTGTCCTTTGCACAGCACGAGTGAGTGGGCTGTAAACCAAGCTTCTCTGTAGGGTACAAGAGAAAGGAATCTCTCAGCCCTCCCAGGAAGCAGAAGTGCTCAATGGGGTATTAATGCAGCCTCAAAGCTGCTCTAGCCCCTGGGTCTGCAATGCCATGCACCACCAGGGATATTCCTGATGGAAATACCCTATAGCATATAATAATAGAAAATGAAAATTTAATAGAGAATTCTGAAGAATCTCTTTCTCAAAGATATTTAGAGTAATTTCTACATAAACCTATTCATTATCTATAGAGCTCAATTAGTTTAACCCTATTAAATTGAATAGAGTTTTTACATAAGAGGATAGCTGGTGGATCCTTGTAGTTGTAGATCCCCTTCCCATGCTGTACCTACAAATATATCCTGGGGCATAGGAAAACACAGTGAAATCCTGGCTTCATTGAAGTCAATGGGAATTTTGCACTGACTTCAATGGAGTCAGAATTTCACTACATTGATTTGTGCTCTGTGATACATAGGTGACCCATAAATCTTGCACAAGCTCATTGGTTCCTCCTGCCTCACTCCCTCCCTACACAACAGTTTCACTGTGTTCAGAACCCATAGCAATTCAGTCAATAACTGTTGTTATAACTATTCATTTTACTATTCAGCAGCAGCACTACTGAATCATCTCTGACAGGAATGGATGGCGCTTGCAAAATTTGTAAAAAGAAAAGGAGTACTTGTGGCACCTTAGAGACTAACCAATTTATCTGAGCATAAGCTCTCGTGAGCTACAGCTCACTTCAGCATCCGATGAAGTGAGCTGTAGGTCACAAAAGCTTATGCTCAAATAAATTGGTTAGTCTCTAAGGTGCCACAAGTACTCCTTTTCTTTTTGCGAATACAGACTAACACGGCTGCTACTCTGAAACCCGCAAAATGTGTGACATTCAAAAAATGAAAAATATTTTTCTAACTTCATCCCTTTAGCAAATCCAGCCCTAAGTTCCTAGAAAGCTGAGTCAGCTCCGTAATCAGGGACAAGTCTGTTGACTTTGGGTTCTTCATTAACACCTTCATTCGTGCTTTGCCATGACCCACTGGATGGGGGTGAAATATTCCACTGTGTTGGGAAATGGCAGCTCTGGAGCCAAATGTAGCACCTACAAAATTTCCATTGGCTCTTATATGCCGTAATTCTAAACTTGACTCGCTACTTACAAACAAAGCAGCCTCTTTATTTCAGGTGTTACACACAATAACTTCAGAAGTTAAATGAGGACTGGCAGAGTCCCTCCTATAGAAGGGGTTGGAAAATGTGATTTGGAGCCAGAAATGAAACTACCTTGGCTCTAGTCTGAATTCTTTCTACTCCCCTCAACCCTGCCTTTACTCCTTCATTGACTAAGTCAAACACTGCAGACGTTCCTTTCAGATGAGGAGAGCATCATCAATAAATATATTACAGCTAAATACCTTAAAAGATGACTAGCAAAGGCTGAAAAATTAGGCTTGTGCCATATATTTATTTATTGTGCTTCTTAGCACAGATAAAGGCAGCTGAAAGCTCTGGGGAAATATTAAAGCTTTTTTCCTCTCTGCCAGGATTTTAACTGGAAATGTAGATGTTATCTACCCTAGAAAATTAGAAGAAAACTAGAGAAACTCTGGCATCATAGGAGTCAAAAAACTGGAAGCTGAACAGCTAAGGATAGGTCAAATTCTTCATTGCCCTATGACCACTTTGCAATGGCTAAGCCAATGCAAAGAGGCTACAAAATAGCTACAAGTCCCTCTCACTACTCTGTGCAGAACTGGCACAGCCCACTCAGGGCTCTAACCTGCACCAGGAGCTGACCTAGCTCCCAGCAACTCCATGATAGGGGAGGCATAGTTTGCACCTCCTTAAACTCTGCACTGGGCTCAAGAATGAGTTGAGGATGCTGTCTCTTCCTTAGACTGTTTTTCTTAACATTCCTCACCAGTGAATGCTAGCAACAGTTAAAGTGCTATTGTAAACCAGCCATTGGTATTCTAACCCTGTGCAATCCTGGGCCAATGGAAGAGATCACAATAGATCTAGATGATACAAGGGTTATCCAGAAGGTAGGCAGCCAGTGGCAGTCATTCCACACTACCATAGCAACTATTGCATCCACAGTGGAGGTATACTGGCAGTAGCGAATGGTGGGAAGGTTTTGGGGGATGAAGGGTAGCGCAGAGAAGGCCTGACCTTTGTTCAGAATTTGAAAACTCTGAATTTTGTTTATGTTAACACCCATTTTTTCATGTTCTCTGTGTATGTCTATATCTTCCTACTGTATTTTCCACTGCATGCATCCGATGAAGTGGGTTTTAGCCCAGGAAAGCTTATGCTCAAATAAATTTGTAGTCTCTAAGGTACCACAAGTACTCCTTGTTCTTTTTATGTAACTCCAGTGACCAGTGGAAAAAGGACTTCGTTACAGATTCAATACCCCTGTCCATTCAGATAAGGCACAGGAGCTCACAGCAAACTTGCGCAGAGATTCCTAAGACTCCTCCAGCAAGACCAGGAAGGACCAGACTTGCCATTGTATTTTACCTTAGAAATACCAAGACAGAAAAAAAAAATCTTAAAGACAGAAAACCTGTTCAGCCTTCTTTATCCATCACAAAGCTGCAAAAATATCTAAATCAAAAAGCACAAATCAGATTTGATGTGAATCCTGTGCAAATCAGCTTCAAAGTCAGAAGCTGCACATATATTATATTGTCACATAGTCTGAACACTTTATTACTGTGTCTGTGTGCATCAGCACAGCCAAGCACTCTCCAAGACACAAAGGTACATACAGACACATAAAGGTACATGTGTGAGCTTAATACCTGACTCTTGTCACATATGTTCTTTTCCAGGTGGCCTGAGGCATTTCAAACCTGACGTCCTTACTACATGGGTGAACAATGACCTTTGCATGACTCACAACATGAAAGTGGTGCCTCATGCTGGCATTCTAGATCAGTGGTCTCCAAACTTTTTGGCTCGCGCACCCCCAGGGTGACCTGCCGCAGACGCGTTGCCGACGGAAGAAGACCGGAAGACCAGCTGCAGGCGTGCCACCAATGGAAGAAGAATGGAAGTCTTACCACAGGCAGGCCGCCGGAGGGGAACACCAGCCATGGACGTGCAGAGCTGCCGCCGAAGGAAAAAAAAAATGGTGGAGTGCCGTCCGGCAGCGCTACTGCTGCCGCGCACCCCCGGCATCATCTCGTGCACCCCAGTTTGGAGTCCACTGTTCTAGACCACTTAATTCCTACACTTTTCTTTGTGCAGTTTAATTTACTAAAAACCTATGGTTGAAGTTTTCTAAGCAATCTCGAGGACGAGGCTTGGGACTCTTTTCAGAAATGACACATTCACTCTCTCTGGGGTGAGGGAGGCTGGGATCACATCATTCTTCACTTTTTGAGACTCATTATACCAAACCCCACTGTCTCTGTAACAGGAAGCAATATGGGAATGTTGACCAGATTAGCCTCCTTATTGACATCAGAGATTAGTTACAAGATTCTGCCTACGTATCCACTGAGAAACCTGTTCCCTTGTGTAGTGAATGAGAGAGCTTTTTTTTTTTTAATGGAGATCATATGTTCCTCAGTTAACCTGCATGATATAAGCCTGTCTGTCTTCATGGAGTAAAATCAAAGGAGGCTGTTTGAAAAAAACAAAATAATCAAGAAACAATACAATGAAAAAGATAAGGTACCACCAGAGAACACCAAGGGCTCTGAAGGAAACAATGGAGGAGCTGTTAACTGCCTAGCTCAAGCCAAATTAGCAAGGTTTATTCCTCCCAGGCCCAAACCTCGGATGAAAGGAGATACTAAATGGTTAAAGACTCTAGATTGGAGAGGAAGGGGAATGAGTGAGGGCAGCAGTGGCTGGAAATGAGTCTCTGACAGGGAGACACTTAGAGAATGGGCCGGGGCTGCCTGACTCCCAGTCTAGGAGCTGGGGTGTGTCTGTGCTGAGTGGCACTTACCCAAAGGTTGCAGGGAAAGAATAAAGTTAGACCCAGGCATATAGGCCTTTTATTGTTTTATCCCTTTTCTCTTACGTTAGGTGAGAGAAAAATACTTTTGTTTGAAGAAGGAGTTGCTTTGATCAGCTGCTGACTCCAGGCTCCAGGAGGAAAAGGGCTTACAGGTCCCACACACAGTTGGAGCTGTTGTGTTAATGTGGGTGGTAAACAAGGGAGCTGCAGCTCAGAGACCCAGAGAGTGGAAGGACTTCGTGGCTCCACCCACAGAGGAATGAAGGTAGCAAAACCTGTCCCCTGAGAGATGCACTCAAGGAGGACTAAAAGGGGTCTAAAGAGCAGGTCACCCTGTAACCATGAGAGCTTCCTTGCAGGATGTTCTTCTGTGCACCTCTGCTATATAAAACTGCATATTATTAAATACTATCACTGTTTGTATTACTGTAGCACCAGGGAGCACTCTGGGTGAACCCCCAAAGGATAAGAAGTTTAGTAAGCACCTAAATGAAGAAAGCATCCACACTTGCCGCAGAGTGCAGATAATCAGGAGTCACAACTGCCGAGTTCTTCTTCAGGCTCTGCCACTGACTCATTTCATGGCCTTGGGCAAATCCCTTAATCATTCTGTGTCTACATTCCCCATCTGTCAAATGATTACCATGATACTACCAGCCTGCTTTCCAGGGTTGTTGTCAGATTTAATAAATGTGTATATAGAGATCTGAGTTCCTTTAATGAAAGGTGCCATAGAAGTGAAACACAGTATTATATGGCTCCTTGCAGCCATGGATCTCCAAGCACTTTTCAGGCATTCAAGCAATTTCACAATCCCCTTTGAAGTAAGAGTTGTAATCCCCATTTTATAGTGGATAAACTGAGGCACCATGAGGTGGCATGACTTCTTAAGGTCACACAGCCAGATTTGTTGTAGAGTCAGGAGTAAAACTCAGATCTCCTGCCATAAACACGAGGCTGCACCCTATTCACTAGACCAAAGATACCATTAGACCACTCTCTTATACCTGTTTTTATTATGAATAGAGGAGTATCCTAATATTCCAAATGAGAAAAGGCTAGAGAGTTAATATATACATGAAAGCAACTTTATCAGAACATAGCACAAAGTGGAGATGATCTCAAATACATTAATCCACCTGCATACCACCTCCATTATGGAGAAAAAAACCTCATAGGCCAAAACACTGAATTGCCACACTTCCCACATCAGTCAAGAACACGGGAGCCTAGGCGTGCCATACATTCCTGCCAGCCTGTCTCTGCAGTAAGTCTCAGGAGACTTGTGCCAAATCCAGCTTTGCTATAGTAATCCACTGTAATCATGATGGCCAAGAACAATGTAGGCTATAAACCCTCAGCCAACATTTTCACAATTATCAGTCTCAGGAAGGCGTGCCAGCACATTCTTGTTAATTCTGTTTTAACTGTTAGGGAAGTTAAAGGCCTAACCAAACGGCAGCGAAACGCCTCATGAAAATGATCCAAAAGCAATGGAAGGGCCAGAGGGCTACCAATGAGAGAATCATTTTGGAGGTAATAGGCCAGATGCTTCTAAAAGAAATAGACTTTGGTAGAGTTAGTCCAGATTTACACTGGTGTAAGTGGGAGCAGAATTTGTCCCTAAGTGCAGAGCTTAATTTTAATGTTTTGCAAAAACTGAATAATGTTTGGATAACATTCCCTCTCCCCCAGTTCCCAAAATGCATTATTTTCCATTGCTGTATCCCTTCACTTCCTAAGTCCAGACAGAAAGAGAAAGGGCTGATACACTGTAATAATCTTGGGGTTCCTTAAACAACAAACTAGCAAATGAGAAAGGAATAAAACTTTTATTAAAAACAAACTAGAGAGCATCTGTGGTGAACTGCTGTACATAGCAACACTGTGTTTCTCAACCCCTGCTTCCAGGACACGTCTCAAAATTCCAATATTCACAATCCTGTCCCTCATGAGGGAGCCTCTCTAAATTATAATCTTGCACACACATATACATCAGGAGACCAGCTGTTCCCCCAATGTTTCTGACCTACCTGGAAATGTAACAAGAAAGCCTCTCCTTGCAAGATTCCTTGATCTCTCTTGCAGACCAAAGAGGTGTAGGGAGCAGAGTCTCATCTTCTAAGCATCCATTCAAACTGAGCCAAATTCCAAAGCTTTGGTGGTCTAATGGTTGCATGAAAGTGGGAGACTTCAAATTCTCTTTCTGGCTCTGCTACTGACTTGTTATTAGAACTGAGCAAATACTGTGTTTGGGGGGGAAATGCAGGAATATTCATTTGAATTATTAACCAAGTTTGCCACAGCGACATTTACACCCCATGTCTGGTTTGTTTCCACACATATTCTTGGGAACAATTAGGACTATCACAGAAGCCTTATTTTAAGCAAAAGTGGGCAGTGGAAGAATGCACCATTTTGTTATACACAAGAAAGAAAGGAGAAACATAACAGGAGTTGAGGATCCTTGCCAGCTTGAAAGTAGAGAGCTGCACCAAGCAGCATCCAGTTGTAAAATGGCCACTGATACTTGGCTCTGCCAAATTTAATGGGTTAGCACCAGTAAGGAATGCTGGGGGAAAAGTTTCTATGAGGGCAACCCTGTTGATGAATTGCAATAGGGATCAGGTGTTCATAAAGGAAGGTGTTCCTGGGGGAAGGGCTGCTTCTGTATTTTACATACCACCATCCCAGGGAGAAAACTTGTCTAAAGTGAATTTTCAGTCCACAAAGGCAATGCATGCACAGATCACATTATCCTAAATTCAGCAATTCAGGGAATAAAAACACATACCCGTTCCTATCTGTCCAATCAAGAGTAACTAATGCAGCTTGAATTTCAAATTTTGTGTACTAGCAAGTTAAAAAATGAGTTAGAGCCCAACAATTATTCACAGAATATATTTAGCAAGTAATGAATACACATGAGAAAGTTGTAAACTGTGCACAGCAACTGATGAACAGCAAAAAGATTCAAAATATGTTATGTGCTGCAAATTATTTACCCAGCTCTCCTGACCCTGTGGCCTAAGACAAGACAAGACTTTCTAGATTTTCAAGAGAGCTCAGCTCCCATTTATGCACCAAAATAAGGGCCTGTTTTTCAAAAACGTCGAGCAGCCAGCAGCTTCTATTGTGAACCTTAACTTCTCTGTGTCTTACTTCACCCATTTGTGAGATAGATGCTGTGAGGCTTAACCAATGAATTGTTATTAATTATTAATTATTATTATTATTTATTAATGGTTTGTATAACCAAGCACTTATAGGGCCCCAGTCATAGATCAGAACCTCAGTGTGCTAGGCACTGTACACACAGAACAAAAAGATGGTCCCTGCTTCATGGGGCTCTGTAAGACAAGGACATCAGGTGGATAAAATACAGATGGGAGAGTACAAGTAAACAATGAGACAATATTGGTCAGCATAGTAGGCAATGGTCTCTCGATTGTTTGCAAAGCAATTGGAAGTCATAGGATGAAAAGCTGCCTCCAAATGCAAAAGCAGGATGAGAAGAGGACAGCGTATAGGACATATGTCTTCCTAAAGCGTGTGACCAGTGAAGACTGTTTGCTGACGTTTCTTCCACTGTGTCATCTAGTCCCACTCTGAGCAGGGTAACAATGCTAGTGGGCAGTCAGCACTAAAGTTGCCAGAGTTTCAGGAGAGCTAGAAGAACAGAAGGAGAATTTCAGACAATCCCCAGTGTAGATAAGACCTGTGAGTGGTAGGGGTCAGTACACGTGTTTGGCACATAGGAGGATCTATGCTAGCTGCCACAACCTCTCTAAATCCTGCCTCACCATTTGGCTTCTGTACTACAGATGTTGATTTAAATTCATGTTGCCATCTAGGAACATGTTTTTTCTTGGGGTGTTAAGGAAGTTCACTACTGAGTATTAAATGGAAAATCATAAACCTCCTGAGTGTTTGTTGAGGTGACAGAACAGCAATAACTCCACAATCATGGAATTATTTCTGTTTTCTCTTGCCTCCCTTCTCTAGCACTTCAGGTTTTACGATTTCCTTCCCCTCATTCATTCCCCCAACAAGGAATTTTGAAAGTGTTTCTTGACTTGAAGCTTCAGCTGATAGTATAGCAAACTATTTCCTGGTCACATTTGTCTGCGCCTGATGCAAGTGGAATGATTTGAGCCTGTGTTCTGGAGTCACTTGGGAGATTTATTTATTTGTTTACCTGTTTCATTTTGTCCCTTCTAGAGAAGGATTTTTTTTTGACAAAAACTGGATTTAAAATAAAAAGAGTAAGAAAGAAAACAAGTTTAGAGTAATTTATAGATATGTATGTGGCTTTAAACTGTTGATTTTCACTTTGCTTTAGTCTCTCTGGTAGGTAAACATTTGCTTTAGGTTTTTTGATTTAATATACTGCACAGAACCTCAGTAACCCCTCTCCCTCAGAGTAATGTAAGGCAAAATCTCGTCCTGGGATCCACACATGTTGTCTTATAGCTGCTGCCACAGCTCATTGCCCATTGATATCAGAACTGCTACCTGAGGCAGAAAATGGCCGCACTGTAAGCTAGAGAACAAGGTGGTAACATATTTCTTCATCCATTGTATTCTACAGAAAATATCTTACATTTCTTTAGTGCTTTTCACCCCAAACCTCTTCAACACATTTTGTATCTCAATATCTGTACAGTGGATGTAATTAAAGTCTTTGTAGTTTTATGGCATGGCTTCCAAGATAATCCCTCTCCTCGAATATCTCTATATAGTACAAATTATTATCTGTATTACCATAGTGGCTATGAGCCCAAGACATGGACCGGGACTACATTGTACTAGATGCTGTACAAACACAGAACAAAAAGACACTCATATTAATTGCTTGCAAAAAGACATTCTAAAGGTTTTAATGGACATACACACATATTTCTTCACGCACCACAGGAATATAAGCATCTCTAGGGTGGAACACAGTCTAAAAATGTACAGCAAGACTGCTAAAAAAATTAGGAGAGGAAGGGCTGATGAATATCGTATAAAATTTGGGTAGGTAGGCAGATTGTAATTACCCCCAGTGGAATTTGGCCATGATACCAGGACTAACACCCATATGTTCTTGGAAAGTGCTATTTTTATTCATATTCCTATAGCATCCAGTTTTACATCTCAGATGAAAGACAATACTTTCAGGATTGCCTTCTAGCATTGGCTCAGTATGGACTCTAGAGAAGCACCATGTATTGAATTATGGCCTTTTGCCATTGGGGTTTCCTTGGAGATCTCCCATCTAAATATTGGCCTTACAACATCTCGTGGCTTGTGGGACATGATGAAATCACAACCCCAGATGAAATGGCCACAGGCAGCACTTTGAATATGCAGCACAATTATTTGTTTCCATCCATACTTCAAAATCTCACTGATGGGGAACCGTAAGACTGTCTAGCAAACACCACTGCCCAGGTAAATGTTCAATGAAATTCACAGGAAGGATCCATTGTTATCATATTTTTAAAAGGTTTTTTTTCTTTTAAGTCACAATTCCTTTTTACCAGTTTGATTACGGAAATTAAGCATCACAGTGAGCCACACAGGTCACCTGCCAAAGAGAACCATTGTGTATAACAGGCAAAGCCTTTAGTTTTAAGCAACCTCTAGGAAAGATTTCTACGACTGAAGTTTGGTGTTTTCAGAAATGTACCAGGCTCTCAATTCCTCCATTCTCCGAAGTCAGCAGCTTCAACCAGTGCTAGCTCAGAATATTGTTTCTTCTGCTTCTTATACCCCCCTATCCATCCATCAACTATTTCACACCTACTGCTACTGTATCTGAATTCTTCTAGTACCTCAATATCCTGCCAGTGTGGGACCATTCATACTATTCTAAACTGTCCTCTGAAAAGCTTCTTCCAGAGTGCAGGGAATCAGCACTTTCAATCACGGATTCCATTTTTTAAATTATTTGTTTTAAGACAGAATGGTAGGACACACGCAGCAGAAAGGACCATTTTTTAAACCATTTTCTTTCCATTGTTAGCCATGCACCTAAGGAGACACTGACCCCAAATCTGACAGTCAGCTCCAGACAGGATGATCTCTTTCCATAGTGTTCATAAGTGCTTTTGGACTGATTTTCTTTCCCTGGGGCAATTTAAGGTGATTTTAAAGTGACAGATGCTGTCAGATTTCTCCCTTGCCTGACAGGCAAAAATTGTTCTTGGCTCTCTTTTCTTCACCTAATCTTTAAATTAAAAAAAAAAACAAAAGAAAAGTTAATCAGCATTTCTGGACAGTAGCCCAAATTTCTGGATAAATTCAAATTAATTTTGTGTTCTATGGTGAACTATCAGCCATTTCCTGTTTTCCTATAAGTACTAGTAAGCAAGCACCTAAAAGGAGGCTAGATTTTCTAGCTTAGTGCAGTTGGTAGTTTGAAGCACTCTAAAGAGTGCATCATTGGATCTGTGACTAAATACAGTATTCTCTCTATTAAGGAGTCATTTCCTAGTATGACAGATGGTAGAATATTTTCCCCACTCACTAAATACTGATTAAGAACCGTGTCTAGCCCCGCATTTTATTATGATCACATTGCCAGAAATATATTTGAAAGCACAAAGTTATGCACACTACAATTGTCATTTGAAGCCAAAATTAAGGAGATACCACTCTAACGTGCCTCCTTCTGTGGCTTTGTATAGTAGCTGCATCATAACCTCACCTCTTTCCCTTCTGGATGATTTTCAGATAGTTTCCTTTGTAAATATATGAACATTATCAACCCAGAATAAGTCTTTCCCTTCTGGTGTCATCTCTATTTTCCTGTGCATCTTGGGATGCGTAATAGAGGTTGTTGGGCCTTCAGGCATGCCTTCCTGTTTGCAAGACTCTGATAAGTAAACCTACTTTAATCTGCATTGCAGACACAGGAGGCATATCGTGGTTCTGTGAAGGCTTAAAGAAAGTGGCAGGAGGCCCAAAATTCAGAACAGAGCAAATGCTAGACAGCTGCATGCATCTTTCCATGGAGAAGTAAAACAGATACTTAATGTATCTGCTTGGAAATGAGAATTTTCTGGTCCTGTTATGCTTGTCATTTTGAATGCTCCTGTCTTGATATTTACCAGTTTGCATGCACCTGACCTTGTCTGTTTCATCTTGAAAAATTCATCTTACCAAGTGAACAGCTGGTCAACAGCTCAGATAAGTTCACAGTTTGAAGCAAAGAGATTTAAAAAAACAAAACTCCGCAACTCTCTTATGTGTTTTTTCAAGATATTTCACCAACAGGACTGAGAGAAAATGTACTGAACCTTCACCAACCCAGAGCTGAATGGACTGAAATAAGATGACGATGATGTAGGAAATACCATATTACCAATTATCATCGAGTTACCAAGCAGGTTCTGCCCATAACGTTACTCTTTCTGAAGTCTTTTGTCCCAAGGTTGTAGATGACAAATGAAAACCCCCATCTCTGAAATACAGGAGAGGCCTCCAACCCCTTATCACAATTTCCCCTACCTCCTGCACTTCTCACCAGAGATCACTGCCTATGATTAAGCTCCTGTGTATTTTGTGATTCCATAGCCTTGGAATTCACCCCTTTGCACAGAATTGTGCTGCAGAATCTAAGCTTATAATTGTGTTTCTAACCATCCCCATGGTGGAGAAAATTGTGAAAATATCTCCCAAGTGTAAACAAAAGCAGTGATGTCATTGTGCATTTGAAGACAGCTTGAAATAATAGCTGACTGATGTAAACTTCCCCATGCATATTAATAGAGATTGTTAGCTCTGAAACCTAAAAATAACAATCTGCAGCATATGGAAAACTGAAATGGGAGGAGGGAGAGACAACAAAATTTAATTTAATATCAGAATAAATAACCCTGGGCTGCTATACTGATGGTATGATTATTTTCATATTTAGTCCAATAAAAATCTCAATAAAAAAAATCAAAAGTTGCTGTAGAATTTCTAACAGATGCCACAGAATCTAGGGACCTGGCTTCATCATTTAGGTCCAGAAGGCAAGGGAGTATACATCATTGACTAGAACAGCCTATTCTGTTCCATAGCATCTTCAGTCGAGGATCTTGGTGTGCCATTGACTCGGTCTTAAAGGATCTGAGCATGTTACATGCTATCATTTGGTTGTAATAAATGGGCAGAATCAAACCTTGGATCCAAGCATGCCCTAAACTTTGTAGGAGGTTGAACCTTGCCCTGGACTTTGCAACTCAGCCCCATCTCTCCTTTTCACACACAGACCCTTTGGACTACTCCAGGTGAATTATTTGGCTGACAGACTCCCTTTATATACATTGTACATTTGGCCAGGTTAGCACAGGCCACTGCAAGAAGCAGAACACTTGGACCAGAACCCCTCTCGGTCAGTGGAGCTATACTGGCCAGCCAAGAGCAGCCCCGATGCAGGTGGCAGGGGCACTTCCCACCCTGCCAGGCCTTGTGGGAACTGCCTGTTTTGGCTTAAGGCCACTAAGATCATGAAGGAGAATTCTAAGGTGGAATCAGAAGCCACTATGTGCCTAGATCTAGGTGGAGCATTGAGCACCGGCACCTCTAATCTCAGTGGGCTGTTCTTTATGAAAGAGGAGGTGACTGCAATCAGTTCTAATCCATACACATTTGGAATTTTTTCAAGTTGTCCCCTCGGTCGGGCCAATTCACAGACCAGATGTCTCAGTTATGCACAGGTTTTCTCCAAGCTACAACTAAGCTGCCCCGCATCCCTTGGGGTCTGATTCTTGGTTGCCCTGCAACTTGTGTAGTCATTTACTCCAATGAAATGCAGGTATTGTAGAATACTATGAAATTGGTATGACAATGTTTTACTCCCACCTTGCGCTGGTGGAAATGACTAGACAAGATGCCGGGCAGCTAAGAATCAGACCTGTTGGGCCCATAAGCACACTCAATAACTTTCCCCATTCCAAGATCATTTCTGCCCACTCTATCTTTCAATCATCGGTGTCACAGCAGAACAAACAGAAGGAAGGACTTGGTCACTTAAAGCTCTTTCCTCTTTTTGCCTGTCACTTAATTAAATTATCCCATAATGAAATCTTTCCCTAATGAGTCAGTGCTTAATAATTTATTAGACACTGAAGCCCTGCTTGGAGTCTCATCAATTATGTATCGCAGCACCAGGCACTTTCAAACTCTCTTTTTTCATTTACCATTCACTTCATTAAGAGCCCCAGCCCAGCTACTTCTAGGTGTCATTGTACTTGCTCAGGGTTAAAGGTCAGATCACCTATATATTGCCCAGAGCTTACCAACAGATGCGAGTGCGTATGTGCATGTGTCTGGGTGTCTGAAATTATGTATAGTATTTGTGTATGTTTGCGTACCTGTGAGGGTGTGCATCTGTGTACATGTGTGTCTGTATATCTTTGTGAGGTCTGTGTGTGCAAGGGTATATGTTCACGTCTGTATGTACATGGATGGCTGGGCATGAATCTGCACACCTATGTATACATATCTATATGTGCATATGTGCATGTATGTTTCTGTATCTGTGTGTGTGCCTGCGTGCATGTTTAGATGTGTATGTGACTGGTGTCTATGCAAATGTTTGTGTCTGTGTGTTCATAGCTGTATGCCTGTTCATGTCAGGGCATGAGCACACATGTGCAACTGCAGTATATTAGCTTGTCTTTCTCTAGAATTTTTTTGCTTTTGTCTTTACTCAGAACAAAGGTAGTACAGATAGCTGGAGGGCAGTCAGAGTGAGAGAAGGTTTTACAGAAGATCTGTGGATGATGCATTTGGACCTATCAAAAGGACAGCATGAGGACTATTGCGTTTACACATTGCTTTGCTCCTGACAACCCAAAAAACAAAATGAGTTAATTGCAGCTTTGCTTTTCATTGCGGTTTTCAAACCTGGACCTTCCCATCCCTTACATGTTCCAATAGGAGTCCTCATTATCAGACCATTCAGTATATTGTAATGTAGACAGCACAAAGACTATACTGAAGACATATGAAGGGCCAGACTCTGCTCTTACATACACAATATAAATTTAAAGTAACTCTATTGACTTCAGTGGAGTTACACCAGTGCAACTGAGAGCAAACTCTGGTCCGAAGTGCTTACATTCCTAGTTATGAAGCTACACATGGTGCGTTGTTACGAAGAACTGCTCAAGGGAAACAACGTCCCAAAAGATTCTGCTCAACTCTGAAAAGTGACTGTCAAATAGCTTTATCATGCTCCAGGTTTGTCTCATAAAGCCTAGGCCAAATTTGCACACCTTACAATTAAAAATATCATTGTTCTAACCTCCACTGCTACAAACTTACCTTGGGATCTGACAGTGAAGCTGGGTTGTTTCTAACTCATTCATAATCCCCCCTAACCCTGATCCAATTGAGGTTTACAATAACTGTGGTTACAGAGCAGCTGATATGTCTGCCTCAGTTTGTGTTGATTTAACAATTCTGCAGCTGGAATGTAATTAGCAGTTGTGATGATGAGGGATGAGCCGGAATTGAATCCAACTCACCCTTCCACTACTAGTCCATTGGCTCCACCAGAGTAAAACAAGAGTAAAAACGTTTGAACATTTATTCTAGCCAGTACTGTAGCAGATCTGATATTGAACACAGTCCTGAACTGCACAGTAAAAACACTTTTTAATGAGGTTTTTTTTTTCTGATCATCACCACACTTGAACCCATTCCTGCACTAATCATGGGAGGCATTTGAGGATGCTGCAGTGACGCAGCTTTATCCTACCCATAATGTATCTTGGGATGGGAGGTTTTCTTCCCTCCACAGTGAGGCTCTATTTTCCATGTAACCACGCTCTGTACCGCAGCCAGTGTGAAAGAAGAGAACACAGACTAGACACAGAGTGCTTCATTCTTTTCAGAAGCATCAGTTCCAGCTTTGTCTCACTTCCCAGCTATTGAAATAGTCAAAGTGTTGGAGGACATCCACTGGTAAACAGCATGATCTGAGTCACAAGGGTGTTCCATTTTGGGTCAGACTGTTGGTTCTTCCCGCTGGAACACTGGCTGTTACTTAGTGCATCCGAGGACAGTGAAATCCTTCCCCACTCTCTGTGCACACACAGACTGCACACACAACATTTGCATTTTAAATACATAACCAGACAGCTGTGCAATCCTGTGCATTGGAAAGATTTTTTGATCAGCTCGTGCCCTGAAGCCCAAAGCTTGAGTTCTATCATGCACAGCTTAAATAGTTATTAGTCATAATAATATTATCAGGCTCTTTTTAAAAATTCAGTCACAGTATTTAGTCCTAGGGGTTGTTGTTTTTTATTATTGCCTCCAATAAAAAGTTGCTCATTCCTGCGGTAGGACGCTTTCATAGGCATTAAACAACAGTACGCTTTTCACTTAGTCAGCTGATGATCAATTTTTGGAAAGATGACACAGTCAACTGAAATGACTCCATGTTGGGGTTATTGGAGTCGTATGGTGCTCATCAATAAATACTCTGTGCCAATAAGTCATTAACTATTAATGCCAGTGCTGGCCATCGGAGACTCTCTTGTTATTTTACACATTGCTTCTCATCTTATTAAACAACTTGCACATATGTAAAGAGCAAGGTCTTGCAAATGAGTCCACGCTAGTAATGCATAGGACCCCGCCCCTGATAAAGAAGGCAGGGGGGAAACCACATGAAAATTAATATGTCTGGAGCTGTCATGAGGATTTACTTATACTGAGAAGAAAGAGAATCCAGTCTGGAACTGCCATCATATATTCATCCTGTACCACATACATTCAGACTTTAAGGTCAGAAGGGACCATTATGATCACCTAGTCTGACCTCCTGCACAACCCACCCACTCCTGCAATAAACCTCTCACCTATGTCTGAGCTATTGAAGTCCTCAAATCATGGTTTAAAGACTTCACGGTGGCTTCAACGTTTTTCTTTAAAGCAAATTTAGAGGCAGTGAAAGGCACCAGATTAAACAACCCTGAAAACTAAAGTCCATTATGCGCAGAACAGGTAGATCACGGCTACTAAGAACATGAGCTTCCCAATCCAACCGTGTCAATGTGCCCCAACCCTGACCTGGATGAATTATTTCTGGGGATGAAATATGAGCTCCCCAGTCCAGCCCTACCAGTGTGCCTCAAGAGGGATCATCTCTAGGCGTGCAAAGGGAGTTCATTCCTCCTGGCCCTTTCAGTGCATGGCCTCTCTGATAAAACTGCCCGCAAGAGGGCCAAATAACTTTAATTTCCAGACACTCCCAAACAAACAACATCCTGCAGCAAAAATGTATTAAATGTTCAAAGCTAGACAAAAGTCCTAACTTAACAGTGAAGTATGGTTCATGGTGAATGAATGAGCAACAGTTTTTCACACAGCAAATTCAATAAACTTAACATTGTTCCAGTTGACAAACTCTCTCCAGACAGCAATTTGTAATCTTTAATTCAGGCCTAACCTGCTGATCTTAACCGATTTCTTCTGCAGGTCACCTTAGAAATATTTCATTTTCCAGCCCCCAACTGGCTTTACTGTTCCTTCCAAATAACTGCAGCGCAGCTCCACAAAGCTTTACAAAGCTGTTACTCCAGTGAATGAATGAAGAAATATAATATCCTGTAACCAGCTACTAAGAAAATCCCTGGAGTATTCTATTGGCGGTTACAGAAGGCAACTAACAAAATTTTGAGAAGTCCCATTAACTAGAGCATGTAGGAAGATTGAGACTAAGAAAATTCACCTTTTATTTAAGAGGTAACAGAGAAATAGCCATCAATGGCCAGACAGGCAAACAAAGATTTGCAACAGGTGTCAACCGCATAGTTATGTGACGGGAGAAGGTGGTGGGCAGATAAACACACACACTTATCTAATATATCTGATTAAAGGCAATTCCTATTCTGCAACCATGTGGCTGTTATTCCTGGCTTTTAGTTGGCTGGAATTCAGCAGGAATCGGTGCGTCTTCAATATACAGTAATGATGACAAAGCAACAGCTGTGTTCTCTGGCAAACCGGGTAATGATATTAAGTTTGTATGGCTCTTTGGTTTGATTCCCAGTAGCAACTATCCTATTATCTCTAGCTGAGACAGGTTAGCACCTGCTAAAAGCAATTTCTCATAAATTAGTTCATGTCAGCTCTTGAATGGCTGCTACTCAAACGTAAAGTCTGTCTATTTCCCACTCTAATTGCCCCTCCCCACATAAGCTTTGATTATACAGATGGCTGTCTCCGAGCAGCTGTCCATTGAATTAGTGGCACACTGGCAGAACAATAGGTGTAGTGTGCTAAGTCTATCAGGTTGTATAGTGTGGCCGCACAGAGGCCCACACCTGTGCTGTACAGATGGTAAATATGCTTCTTAGCTATCAGAGGCTGTGGAGTGTCTAACATGGAGGGGAGGGTGCCCACAGAGTTAGTTTTTAGATATAAACTCCGGATTTAAAAGTAAACAGCTTTAGAAAAAGAAGAGGCACAATCAGACTTGGCTAGTTGGGAAAGGAAACATCAACATCTCAGAACCCCCACCCACAGCAAACGAAGAAAACATTTTCTTTTTCAGTTTTTTCATTGTCAGAATCAGTTCTCTCTCATGAATCAGCAGATCCCTGGCCCAGACTTCACAAACAGGCCCGCTCCCAAACCCCTGGAGAAGATACCTCAAAACTCTGGGGAAGTTTGGATCCAAACGTTTACAGCTGGCCATTATTTCTGTAACCACAGATATTGTCATCCCACCACACCCTGCACTTTGGGGAAGATCCAAACTTTTGGCCCAACTCTGACAAGCATTTGGGGCCAAAATCATCCCTAATGTAATTCCAACAGAAAGAAGGAATCTAGCCCTTTGGGCCAAACTGGGTTGCAGGGTATAATTTACCCTCTGGTTTGTAAAAATGCAATTACGCTCTCTTTCATTCTCCACAGCCTCCGTCATTCATATCTCCAAGTCATCCTTCACAGGGACCACTCAGAGTCTACAATTATGCAAGCATTTCAAACAAATAATTTCAGTGTAGACCTGCAATTCTCCGATTATGAACCACTCCTCAGCCCACAGACAATGCTCTATACAGATCCAGAAACAAAAGCACAAAAAGCCTGAGATCTCTAGCTCTGCAGGCTTAATTCATAACTTTGACCTTGACATGGGTGATCCCGTCACTATCTCAGTGCAGCAAAGAGCATGCAGATGGAACATTTCCTTGACACAGGAACCGCCTATACTACACATAGTCTAATAGGTCACTTAAGTGCTTTGAATCAATAAGTCATCTCATTGGAGCCTATGCAGGCCACAGAACTTGAAGGAAATCTGATCTGGCAGTTCAGTGTGTTACAACAATTTTTTGACTGCATTGAAAACAAGGCAGGAGGGGGGAAATCCCTCCTAAGGAAATAGCAAGGGGGTGTAGTTTACACAGGGGATGTCCCCAACATAAATAAAAGAGGACAAAGAATTGAACAGCCCCTTTGAAAACAACATGAGCATGGGTCAGCAATGAGGAGATACAAAAAAGGTATGACCCTGGTGTTACCATAAAAACTCCTGGACTATCCCCATGGGGCACATCTGCCAGCAGGGGAGATTTCGTTGAACTGGTCATCTTGCAGCAATGTGCTGTGTAGCTACCACAGCTGTCCCTATCTCAGACCATGTTGTTGTCATGTTTTTATATGTATTACTCCTCTGTGGTGTTGAGCTCCAATCTTCCTGTTTACCCTGATTAAGTGCCACAATTGCTTGTTATTCTGAGCAACACTCTAGTGATGGGTCCAGGCTTGTTGTTACTGCCAGATGCAGATGAGATTGGCAGTCACTCAGTGGCAGGGAACAGTAGGGGCATAAGTGTATACTGAAAACCCACCTCTTTCCTCCACTTGTCACTCCAAATTATGCTTCTCTTTTCATTCCTTTTATCCATCCCCATTGTCCTTCTCCACTTCACTCCTCAGTTTTGTTGCTCCCTACTTTTCTCTCCATATGATCTCCTTTCCACATTCTCTTCAGCCCCTCTTCTTATATATTGCTTCGTTTTCTTTTCTCTTCTAAAGGATCATCTCCAACACTCCTTGCTGATCAGACCTTTCCTCACCTCCTCTTCTCTTTGTAAAGCATTTTTGTATCTTAACATAGCAGCCTTTCTAATTTTGGGATGAATTATTTAAACACCCTTCCCCAAGAGTTAGGGTGATATTGAGGAGGGGCTTTGGATCCCCTTTACACCTTCTCATGGGTTGTCAAAATGCACAACCCTTTCCAAACAGCACCTGACTGATACACTAAACAATCATAGAGCCATCTAAAAATCATGCCATCTGCAATTGAACTGGGCTCTCAGTTCCTGAAGAACTGAGATGATTTTGGAGCAGAACAGTAAATACCATATCTGGACCAGAAAAAAAATCCCACCTTCACAGCAGGTCACAAAGTAAAAGACCAAGAGCCTAACTTTCAGAAGTGCTAAGCATCCACAGCTCCCATTGACTTCAACTGAGGTGAGTATTCAGCACACCTGAAAAACAGATTGTTACTTTTCATCCCCTTGAGTTTGGAACCTCTGTGCATTTGAGCACAGACAGTGAATTTGCTATACCACGTGAACAACAAACATGCAATGAAGATGTTCATGGGTAAACAGAGCCAAAGAGAGAGTGTAGAGTTCATAGGGGACAACACATCCCACTTAACCTCAGTGGTCTGAGTAGCTAAAAGTAGCTGGAAAACATAAAAATATACAAGAGTAAAACTAGAAAGTCATGGCCAGCCAGAACATAAAGGCCTTAGTTCATAGCTCGAGAGCCAACTTTGTCAGAGGCAAGCTGATTACAATCAATGGACACTTGATGGCTCTAGGAGTCCTAGCTGAACAATTAGCGATAGCATTAAGCAAGTGAAGATGTACTATAAATCTGTCTTTGTAGTGGAAAATGACAGAAAAGAGAAGTAAGAGGCCAAACTGCACATTTAGGTCAAAATTCTGGCCTCATTTACACTCCATGAAACCTACTGCTGGCTGGAAAAGAAAGGAAAAAATGTCACAAGGATTTTGGATGGTGGGGGGTGTTGGTTTTTTAAAATAATTTTCTCCATGTTTTTTTAAAACACACAATTAAAAAAAACTGCAACCAGCTGTAATGAAACTTTAGTGAAGTCAGGAGGCTTGTATGAGTGTAACTGAGGGGAAATGTGGCCTTTAGGCTATTCCTCAGACAATACAATAGACCAAAGTGGACCAATCATTCTGAAAATCCTGTGGCTTAAATTAAAATCAAGGAACTCGGCCAACATCTCCACTTCTTTTTCCCTGTCAAAGTATAAGATGTCATGACCAGGCTTAGGAGGAATAGGTGTTCCCTAAGTCATGGACACAGAGGGTGGTAAAGAATGTGATAGTCCCACCAACAGAGCCTGGAAATAACTTATCAAACAAATCCCAGTTACCACCACACAGTCATAAGGTTAAAACAGATCTGAAATCCACAGTATAGGTCTTTTCACTCTCAAGTCCAAATTCACCTCAGGGTTAACTCTCATGATGTAAACAAAGTTTCACCAAGAATGAACTTGGCCTAAATCTTGACTGAACTGGTACATTCTTTATTAAACTAAATTTCTGAGGGGAAAGTAAATTGGGTAGTTTTGGATTACACAAACAGACATTACATTTCTGTGAAGAAGCACTGTGCAAAGATAGGACCATGAACATTTGGTTAATACTATAAGAGAAAGGACCTTCTCTATACGTATATAAATTTCCAAAGCTGATATCTTCAGGGTTTGAGGAAGAAAGAGACAAGTAAGAAAAGTTCCAGAGGAAGTCTTTTTCAGTATGGGTTATTGATTATAGAAATATGTTTGTTGTTTGTATGCTACAATTACTGCAGGACAAACCTACCAGTCAGGCTCCAGCAATGTTCTTAATGCATCTTCTGTCCTTTTGAGTATATTTTTTACACATTATGCTTTATAAGATTATAGGCATACGAGACATACAACCCAACTCCTGACTACCAAAATCTCATAACACTTTTCATAAGAGAGTGGTTGTTAGCCCCAGTAACCTGGCCAAATTCATTCAACTATTCTAAAATTCCTCCTTTAGTTTCAGTTGAATATGGTATATTGCAAGTTCTAACCTACAGTGCCATGAAGGGCTGTAGGACACCATTTAAATGGGGGAAATGTTTTACTATATTTGAGTGGTGGCTATCTATACTGTGCATAGGGCCAGATTGTCAAAAGAGTTAGATTAATAATGCACATCCCAAATGCACGTACAGTTATATGCAAATTGGGTAACTATGCACACAGATGGCTAATTGGATGGATTTTTGCATTCAGTCCAATTACTGAAGTTATGCAGCTCAGACAAATAAGCACACGCAAGTGAGGATCATAACTTATAAATCAGTTTTGAAAGTTTGCTGAGCACCTCAGGATTTTTTTTAGAAGAGAAGCTCTCTACAAATATCAATAGTTATTTATCAGTTGTCATGATATAAGCATGAGCTTTTTAAGACCGATCTTTCAGCAAGCCTACTTAGCTGCAGCCATGGATTTGTGCAGACAAAATGAGTAACTGCACATGCAAAAGACAATTTGCTCAGATCAAACTACCCATTATGTGCATGCAAATTTTGTTCAACTGTTAAGGAAGTCTGGTGGAAATCTGTCCCTTACATATTTGCTATTTGGTAGTATATGTTAACAAAAGGTAATTATTTCAAAATGACAGAGCAAGCGAACACAAACAGACCTGAGCATGATAATCATTATACCATGGTAACTTATCTCCTCACTTGCCAGTGAAACACACACTTCTTTGAGCACAAACAATGTTGCCTCTCTCAGGATCAGATTACTTTTGAAATCTGCAGCACCGCTTATCTTTCTTATCTTTGACCTGCAGTACAATGTAATTTAAAATCTGCACTGTGTGGGATTGTGTTCTTTTTCAATAAACCTTTTAACTACTGGACGGGTGAGCCACGAGCATGCAGAAGCAGCATCTCGATGGTAAATCCTTCGTAAGTCACTGTATGAGCAACAGCGGTCATTGAGATGGCACCTGTATTTTTGTGAGAAAGCATTATCTTAGAAATAATTCTCTAGATTGGTCTCTAACACAGAAGCAAAACTGACAATCATCTAAGGCAATTGTCTTGACAAACGAAAACTCAGCTAGATGCCATGGCGACAGGCATTTTAGCAAGTCCATAGATTAGAACAGGGCTGCGCAGATGTTTTTGGGGACCTGGGGGGAAATCTGAAACCAAGGTCTTCCGCCTTCCCCACCCTGAAACTGAGGCTCTGGGGGAGGGAAGTTTGGAGAGTGAGCCTGCCCTGCATTCACCCGGCTGTAGAGGCTCCTGTCCTGTGGGTCTGGGCCCAGCTCCATGCTCTGGGCATTGTGACCTGGTACACAGGGTTGCCGTGCTACTCAGGTTTGACCTGGCTGCCCCTCCACAGTGATGGGGATGCAGAGGGGGCAGATGGGCTGGATTTGAGTGAGTGGCACACGGGGTCACAGCACGGCTCAGCGAATGCAGAAGCCAGGCCAAACCTTAGTGGCACTGCAACCATGTGTGCCAGGTTGCAGCATCACTCAGTCAAATTCCATGGGTTTGGAGTGGGGTTGTCAACCCTCCAGGATTGGTCTGGAGTCTCCCAAAATCGGCATCAATCTCCTGGTGACTGTTGAAAGCAATCCGGGAGACTTTAATAGGATATTTTAAGAAAGTGAAATTATGTCATGTTGGGGAGAAAAAGTCTCCCAGAATCACTTCACTCAGAGTTGGCAACCCTAGTTTGGGGGCCCTCTCACCCTAGGGGCCCACGGCAAACTGCATTAGAATAGACAACTGGAAATTCCACTGCGGCATTGAGACACCTTCTTTACATCTTGCCTTCCCTCTTTCTCTCTCCCCCTTCGGAGTAATTCTATTTAAAATATTTTATGAACGTTTAGAAAGGATGCTATATAAACAATTTTAATTGCATTGACTAGGTTAATAGGGTCTGCCCATAAGGGCTTTAAGTATGAAAATGATACTAAAGGCAATGCCAAATGATAGTTGCTCTTTTATAATTGATTTACGTAAGTGTTTACATAATTCTGATTTGATATCCATCATGTGCAATGTTAAGGGATGCTCTGGAAAGATTTGATAGCTCTGCATTTAGTCACCATTCATCAGAGAAGACTAATATCAGATGTGAAAGAGCCCAGAACAGAGCAGGAGCAAATAAATCATGAGATCTAGTGAAGGATGCACCTAATAAAGACTAAGGTTGATTACTTCCAATGGAGTGCTATTGGAAGTTCCTTTGAGAATACTGTTGCTGTCAGTTAAATAGTTTGGCTACTCCCAGCAGTAGCAGAATTAAACATAATGCCTGGTTTTGAGTCTGTGTTGGAATCCCTACGGGGAATTCAGAGGTTGTTTAGAAACCTTCTTATGGAAGTTGGTAGGAGTAGCATTCTAGAAACAAAAGAAGTCTTAACACCTGGTTAGCCCCCAAACGCTGCTTTCTGGTTCAGAGGAAACTTTTGCTTACTGGACTCAGGATGATGCCCTGGCACATCTTGCTCTCCTTACTCTATTTCATGCAGTGAATACTAAAGAGATAGTATTTGGTTGATTCTCTTCATAAAGTCACTTTTTCTGGTATTCTCTTTGATGCTGGCACCTGACATACATATTAGGTTTGTAATCAACGCTAACGTGGGCCTGCTTCTAGGGGTGACAGACCCCAGCCAAAAGAAAAATAGGCAGGTCTGAGGCAGCTGGGGTGCCTGCGAGGCAGCATTTTTAAATGTTGTCCTAAAAGGTTATTAAGAACTAATGAAGTTTCATTGTTGGGCACTGACAGACCCAGGGCTCCTTAAGACACTAAGTCCTAATCAGGAGGGTCACATTATATGCAATCCATTCACAATTAAATAATTGAACATAAGAACAGCCATACAGGGTCAGACCAATGGTCCATCTAGCCCAGGATCCTGTCTTCCAACAGTGGCTGGTGCCAGATGCTGCAGAAGGAATGAACAGAACATGGCAATTATCAAGTGATCCATCCCATGTCATAGAATCATAGAATACCAGGGTTGGAAGGGACCTCAGGAGGTCATCTAGTCCACCCTCTGCTCAAAGCAGGACCAATCCGCAACTAAATCATCCCAGCCAGGGCTTTGTCAAGCCTGACCTTAAAAACTTCTAAGGAAGGCAATTCCACCACCTCCCTAGGTAACACATTCCAGTGCTTCCACCCCCCTAGTCAAAAAGTTTTTCCTAATATCCAACCTAAACCTACCCCACTGCAACTTGAGACCATTACTCCTCGTTCTGTCATCTGCTACCACTGAGAACAGTCTAGATCCATCCTCTTTGGAACTCCCTTTCAGGTAGTTGAAAGCAGCTATCAAATCCCCCCTCATGCTTCTCTTCTGCAGACTAAACAATCCCAGTTCCCTCAACCTCTCCTCATAAGTCATGTGTTCCAGTCCCCTAATCATTTTTGTTGCCCTCCGCTGGACATTTTCAATTTTTCCACGTCATCCATTCCTGTCATCTGGCAGTCAGAGGCTTAAGGACACCCAGCATGGTGTAGCATCCCTGGTCATCTTGGCTAATAGCCATTGATGGACCTACCTCCATGAACTTATCTAATTCTCTTTTGAACCCAGTTATACTCTTGACCTTTGCAACATCCCCTGGCAACAAGTTCCACAGGTTGACTGTGCATTGTGTGAAGAAGTACTTCCTTTTGTCTTAAACCTGCTGCCTATTAATTTTATTGGGTGACCCTTGGTTCTTGTGTTATGGTGTCTTGTGGTAAATAACACTTCCTTATTTACTTTCTCCACACCATCAATGACTGTACAGATCTTTATCTTATCCCCCCTTAATCGTCTCTTTTCCAAACTCAACAGTCCCTGTCTTTTTAATCTCTCCTGATATGGAAGGTGTTCCATCCTCTAATCATTTTTGTTGCCCTTCTCTTTACCTTTTCCAATTCTAATATATTTTTTACGAGATGGAGATGTAAATTGGGCTAGATCTCCAACTGGTGTAAACTCAGGTAGCTCTATTTGAGTTCATTCTAGCTATACTGATTTACACCCGATGAGGTTTGGATCCTTCATTTCTATTTACCTCTTTAGAGAGGCACTCAAGTTATCCAAAATAAGATAAGAAGATATATTTCAAATTGCTTTCTAGATTCTAAAGCCCAGTCAGACTGCCTAAAATATGTTGATAACTTATGAAGAGCTTTTAACAGCTATCAAATGCTCAACAGACTCACTTAAGCGAAAATAGTTTGTCTCAACATTTCATAGGGACCTTTGCAGGTAAGAATTTTGTATATCTGGGTAAAATTGCAATTGTGAATACCAATATGAATCAAACATTAGTTCAAGCCAATAGATTAAAATGTGAAATGTTTAAGAGCAGAATTTGCTACAATAAAAGCAATTGGTTTGTTTCTTTGTAATTTGATTGGTCACGTAAGTGCAGAGACCTATCTTATGGCTTTACAAATCTGTGACAATTTCCTTCAACTTTTACTTTTATTGCCTTGTCGTTAAATTTACATTGAGTTCTTAAAACAAAAATGTTTAAAACAGATGTGGCTGTTAAAGTTACAATATGAATTTTACAACCTGAGGTTTTATGACACTGAAAGAAACTTCAGCCACCAAGGTCAGAGACAAGAATGGAACTAGAAGGCAGCTCTGATGGTGACATAAGAACTTAAGACAACAAATACATAACATTGTATATAACCATTGCATGGAGGTAGAAACAGTCCAGGAAATCATGAAATTAAGGCTTGAAAGGGGAAAAAAACAGAAGAAAGGAAAAGGTGACTGCATGGCCAGACAAGTCTATGCCATTTATATTTCTCAGTTCCACCTCCTCTCTTTATCAGATTTTCCCTTGGTCTCTCTACTTTAGGAGATCTAAACTGTGAACCTATAGTTAAGGCAACGATGTGTTTTTAAAGGTACCACTTTAAGCACAGATTCAATTTAACAAAAATTCCAATTTGCACAATGAGATGCAGTTGAGGAAAAACCTGGACTTTCATGCAACCTCACTATAAATACTCTTTCACAATATCTGATTTAATCAAAAGTAAGTTCCACCCCAGGTAGATAGGTAGGTATACAGCCAGACATCATCTAGCTATGCATTAAAGTAATACATACCAAGTGCAGAGATGACTTCTTACAATATAGTATTCCACGCAATGTGTTCTCTGAACTTTCATTACAATGGCTTTTCCTGAACTCCATTTTAATTCCTAATTTCCTGGTTTTTAGATTGTGTGCCATGGGTCTCACCACTAAAGACAACTTTAATTCATTCTATCTTATCACACACGAGCCATCTTAACACACTTGTGAGCACCTTCTCATTTTGAATACTTCTCTCAGGTCACTCTCAGAAAGATTCTGTCAGGATTATCGCAAGTGTGAAGAAAGACTATTGGTTTCAACCCAATATTTTATTTTCTCCTTCTCTCTGCCTCTGTGGCCTTTCCATGTCAACCAATATCCCTAAAACTTTCTGTGATGGGTTCCCCCCGCAGTGCCACTTGGCAATGGGGTACCACTGAGCCTGCCTGACCCATCAGTCTGGGTTCCTTTTCACACTGTGGTGCTGTGATAAGTTGCCAACCTCTCCAAGCTTGCTCTTTCACCAGCATACACACAGATAGGGACACAGCCAGCTGCATCTACACACACAGATGCTGAGATCAGCTCTGCATGAGAAGGCTGAGCTAATCCCAGTTGCCAAGGCACACACCCCCCTCTGGAGTGTAAGCCCAAAATTATACAGTCTTGTACTACACAGGGAACTGTACAGCGTGAGCTCATAAAATTCGCCCCCTCCCTCAATGTGGAGAGAGATATGCTACAACTTTCTGCCCCAAGTTAGAATTTCCACACATTGGTTTTAGACAAAACAAAAGCAAATTTAATAACTACAAAAGGATAGATTTTAAGTGATTATAAGGGATAGCAAACAGATCAAAGCAGATTACCTTAGCAGTCGAGGCAGTCCTCGACTTTATGACATTCGACTTACGACTAACGGCACTTACAACATTTCTGAATTGACACCCTGATTCGACTTACAACAATGGGTTTCGACTTTAAAACGCAATGGAGTGGATTGCGGTTCCAAGTTACAACGATTTGACTTACAATGCAATTTTCAGCAACCAATTGTGTCAGAAGTCTGAGGACTGTCTGTAAACAAAACTGCAAACTAAGCTTAACACACTAGATAGGTAGGGTATAGATTAGCAAATTCTCACCCTGAATAAACAGACTGGCAGATTCTTAAGGCACAAGCTATCTTGACTTTCTCAGGTTTTCATACGGAGGCTAAAAATCCCTCTAGCCTGGGACCGTCACTTCCCACAGTTCAGTCCTTGCCCCTCAGGCGTTTCCAGGTGTGTTGCTGTAGGGAGAGTGAGGTACTATCATGATGTCATTTGTCCCCTTTTATATCTTCTTCCCACTTACTAGAAACTCTTTTACTGTGATCTGGGTCAAACAGTTCCCACTGTGTAGTGCTATCTCGGAGAGGTTTCTATTGTATGCAGTTCCTGGGGTAATCCTTGTGCTTGTGTGCATTTCCTCAATAAGTCATTAGCATTGTTTGGCCTTTTTAATGGTGTACCTGAAAGGCTGCTTGTGGGTGTTTTCAACCTCACAACATGTCTCAGGAACACATACCTAGCCAAAACTTCATAACTTCACATATGACAGTAGCACGTACAATCCAACAAGATATTGTCTAGCAGATCAAGACTTTTAGAATGATACCTCACAAGGCATACTTTGTACAAAACATATCCTAATTACATGACAATGGGGAATATTGGGGTGCCAAGGTGTCACGCTTTAATTTTCCTGGCTATCATATTTCATCCTTTTTCAAGTCAATAGTACTCATAACATTAACCAATTGCCAAACTCAAACTCTGTATAGTCTAGATAAGGTCAAACCAGTTCCCTTTACAGTAACATCACCTATAATTTGGTTCACAGTCCATAACTTCTGCTGATGTAGTTTAGTCACCTGGTCACACACAACATTCACCATCATCATGGCAAATTCTCAAGGGAGATAGACTCCTTGCAGATGAACTGCCACCTTGATCTATATCTAGCTAGGTCTTGAAAATGGTCTGGCTAGATGTTCAATCTATCTTATCAAGCCACTGAAGCTTTTGGCAACCATGTGATCACATGAAATATTCCTTCTGTACCACAGTACTCACCATTTCTTCTTTCCTTCTCAATGGGCAGGTCTACACTACCAGTTAAGTCAATCTAACTTACATTGCTCAGGGGTGTGAAAAAGCCCCTCCCCGGAGTGATGCAAGTTTCACATTATCCACACCAGCGGTATGTTGGCAGGAGACACACTCCCATTGGGATAGCACATCTTCACCAGATGCACTACAGCGGAGCAGCTGCATCAGTGCAGCTGCGCCGATACAGCGCTGTAGTGTAGACATGCTCCAAGTCTCTTGTAAACTAGTTTCTGATGATTTTCACAATCCTCTGAATTCTCCTCCTGTGATGGTTTGTTTGTATTTTGCTAAGGATTGATCAATCATTGCTTTCTATATTAGTCCTTGTTCTTTACTTGTTTGTATTGCCTTCCCCGCCCCACCCCCATCTATTTTACATTTTAAATCTGCTCAGTTAGTTTCACATCTTTATTATTCCAGTAATATCAAGCACATCCTAGCTAATGCAGAATTGTCATTCAGCCATTTTATTACACATACTTCTGGCTTTTGCATAAAAACATTTTACCTCTTCCCTCTTGGTCCTCTGGTCCTTTAACTCCCCTGTTATTCACCAGTGGTTACATTACCTCACGATCTAGGCAGTTCTCCCTGTAATCTGCTCTCTTCCTTCATGCCTGAACTAAAAGCTGGCCAGGTAACTTTCCATATTAGCAGCTAATCTCTTTGTTCCAATATGGTAGGGATCAGTCATCATTTCCATGACTTGTTTCAATATCCCTATTAAGTGAGGAAGTTCTTGGCATAAAGTAGCTTTAAATGATGTCAGAGGTCATCTGTGCCTTTGTTCCTGCATTGTAAATGCCCTTCCAGTGCTTGTGTTCTCCTTAATATGCAGCACGATAGTGGATGTTACATTAAAGAAATAACTACACAGGGATAAAAAACCCACAGCTGGCCCAAGGTCAACTGACTCGGGCTCACAGGGCTCAGGCTCTGAGCCTGAAAAACTGCTGTGTAGACATTCGGGCTCAGACTGCAGCCTGAGCTCTGGGACCCTGCAAGCATGGAAGGTCCCAGAGCTTGGGCTCCAGCCCAAGCCCACATGTCTACAAAGCAATGTTTATCCCCACAGCCCGAGCCCCACGAGCCTGAGTCAGCTGACCCAGGCCAGCCGTGGGGCAAGATCCATATGCATAAGGCATATGTGGCTGCTAGTATCTTAACTTCTGTATCATCTAGACTTTCTCTGAATAGAATTAGATCACACTGTGGTTAAAGCACTGACTGCCAGTCTACACTAGTGCTTCCCCCTTCCCTCTACCCCCGCTTACCACTCGTGGAGGTGCACAAATGGTTGTAGTAACCTACCACTTGGGACAAAGCTCTGGGGAAAGCACTGTATGGAACAAGAGTGGCTGATCTGATAGAAATTGAAACTATAAAAGGCCTATCATGCAAAGTAGTTAGTGTATATAGGGTCTTGTAACAGAGAGGCTTGCCCTTAAGAGCTGAAGGGCCTAGCACTTGCCAACCCTGAGAACCAAGGAGCCACACCTGGGTTGGGTGATGTGTTTCTACTACAAGGAAGATGCTGTGTGCATGGGGGCTGTGAGAGTTACTGAGATTGCCAGAGACAGGAGGCCTGGCAGTAAGCTGTAGAAGAGACACCCCCTAAGGACAGAACTCAATACCAGCAGGTAATTGTTGTGTTGTTGTTTTCAGTTTGGGTTTGCTGTATTGGGAAAATAGAAAAGGAATTAAAGCCTGGCCAGAAGGGCCTGTGAGACTGTTTGGTGTGAGTGTAAGGGGAGAAGCCTGAGGAAGGGATGAACGGTTAGCAATGACTGCAGAGGTACCCCAGGCCACAAGGGGGTGCATGGCAAGTGGCTGACCCTGCTACAGACTGCAGCTACATTGTCTGCTTGTTCACGGAGGAGCAACAAAAGACTCAGGCCCTCCTGGTGCAATGTTTTCAAAATCAATAGAAGCAGCAGGAGGTGCAGTTGGTCACCAAACAGTAGTGGCAAGATACTGCATGACAACAACAGGAGCGGCTTTTGCAGCAAGTGGGCGAATGGGTCCCTGAAGTGGTGGTGGGTTTTGGACAGGGCAGACCTGGCCCAGCCCGGGCAAAGCTGGTGCCTGAGGATGAGGTGAAGGCTTTCCTCCACACCTGTGAGTGAGTCGCCCCTGCTGCAGGCTCGAAGACTCCTCTTGGGCAGCCGGGCTGGCGTCATTTCCGAGTGGGGCGGTTCAAGCTATTTATAGAGCTTTGACTGACACACAGTCAAAGTCATATCCCAAGCTGAAAGCAGCTGTCTTAGATCAGCTGGGGCCGATGCCAGAAACTTACCAGCATAAGGTCCTCATTGAGCCATTTCCACACACAACACAACCCCATGTGGTGGCCCAGTGGGTGCAGGACCGATGGCTCAGTCCAGAGGTGAATTCTCTGGGGAAAGACAAGGACTTAATTGTCTTTAAACAATTTTTGTGAGTCCTGCCTGAAGGAGCTCAACTGTGGGTAAAGCAGTTTCAGCTGGCACCAGTGGCGGGAGCCGTGGAGAAGGCAGAGGCCTACTTGGTGATGGGGAGAGCCAAGCAGTTGGAGCAAAGGACCAGACCAGGAGCACCCAATTTTGGGGGAAAGCTAGTAGCAAGGATACCCCTACCAGGTGGTAACCCACAGTGGGAAGTTAAGATTAGCCTGGTTTATGGGCCTCAGAAGAATGATCAACAGCTCCTCTATCCTTGCTGATTGGTAAGAAATCCGTAGGGCATGGTAGAGAGACCCCTACGAGTTTTCATTATGGGAAAGCAAGATGCATTCAGAGGAACTGCCTTCTCATGCGATGTGACTTGGTGAAGTGTTATTTCAGCCATGTAGGAAGGCTAGGGTCCACTCCTAAGAGGCTATTCCCTCCTAAGATGAAGAAAATCCCCTCCGAGATATGTATCCAAAGCAGGATGGAAGGTCATAAGCAGAATACTTGCCCTTTTGAAGACTGGGACCACGGGCATATGGGATGTCCGTTGGAGGAATGTGAGAAAAAAATAATCTTGGCAACAATGGGAAATGTTCTCCAGAACAGTCTGGTAAATGTTGGTGTTATGTATGATTTGTTAACTAGTTTATGAACCCCATGTATCTGCAGAAAGGCAAAAAGCTTCTGGCCCTCTCTATAGATACAGGAGAGAGTTTAGACCTGAAGCCAGACTACCCAAAGAGGAAGGGTGTGAGATAGGTGAAGTAGAAGCTTTGCAAAAGTTAGAGTTAGGTATGCCTCAGACGAAGAGGAGTCCTGGGAAGCAGGTGCCAGATCAAGAGATAGTGGGAACCCAGACTGTGCTCCGGGGTTGCTGTCAGGACCCACACAACACGCTGAGGGGAGGAGATGGTGGGCACCCAGACAGTGGGCCTTGAGGAAACAAGGGAAGTGTGGGTAGTTCAAACTCCTTCTCAGGGGACATGGGAGTAGCTAGTGGAGGCACATCAGGTGACTCTAGGGGAAAGAATTTGCCTGATTATTATGATGAACAAATTGGAAGGGATGCTGGAGGCACTCTGAGCCCAGACCGTGCGTTCACATGGCCGGTGACACTGGTAAATTGGGAGGGAGAAAAAAAGGTATCCCCTAACCTAGAACTTCCCCTGGGATGGGCATGGTATTGAAGTGGGGGAGGGGGAGGACGTAACAGGATGGCTTGTCCTTAGGAAGTAGAGAGCCTCGTGCTAGCCAGCTTTGACTATGAAGGAGCCAATACCTGGGTTGGATCAGGTGTCTCTGCAGGAAGCTGCAGTGCAAGGGGCTTGTGAGAGGTGCTGGGAATCCCAGATGCAGGTAGCCTGGCAGTAAGCTGTGGAAGAGAGACCCCCTGAGGACAGAACTCAAGACCAGAAGGTGTCATTGTTTTCAATGTTGGTTTGCTGTACTGTGAAAATAAAATAAAAGAATAAAAGTCTGGCCAGAAGGATCTGTGCGGCTGCTTGGTGTGAGTGAAGGGTAGATGCCTGAAAAAAGGAAGAATTGTTAGCAGGACACCACAGAAGTACCCTGGGCCACTAGGGGGTGTTTGGGAAGCAGCTAGCCCTGCTACAGGCCTACTCTACACTGTAGTATAGTATCTAAGCAATTTAATTTAGGCCAGTGGTTCTCAAACTTTTTTTCCGCAGACCACTTGAAAATTGCTGAGGGTCTCAGCAGACCACTTAATGATCTTTCCAAATGTTGTTTGTACCGTTAGCTACCTATTGTAAAGCGCTTTGAATAAAAGTGCTATATTAAAAAAAAAACTTAATAAACAACTTTTTTTGTTCTACAAATAAAAGCACACAACTCATTTTAATATCAGTAGTCTTATCTTTCTAATGCGATGGATGTGCCCTCTCTCCCCTGCCACGGCAGCCACCAAGCTGGGCTGGGAAGGACAGGGGTCTCTTCCTCTCTCCCCTGCCACAGTAGCCCCCGAGCTGGAGCTGGGAAGCGGGGGAGGTCTCTCCCCCGCCACAGTAGCCACAGCCCTGGGGTCTCTCCCAGCAGCCACAGCCCTGGAGCTGGAGAAAGTCACCTCTTTCTCTGGCCGCCACAACCCTGAACGTCCCAAATTCCCTACACCCCCTCTTCTCAATCCACTGCCCCCTCCCACCTACCCCCTGTTACACCCAAGGCCACCACCTCTCCTTACATGTGCATCTTCTCCAGGGTCCAGGCACTTAATTAGTGGAGCCACGCCTGCATGGCTCCACTAATTAGGTGGGGGGTGCTTCATTCTCTTGTGTGCAGCCTGATAATTCAGGGGGAATTATCCGCGGACCACCTGAATGGAGCATGGTCCATGGACCACAGTTTGAGAACCTCTGATTTAGGCAATATACAAAAATTCAGAGTTGGCATAAGATGTAATTTTGATATTAATGAAGGTTCATCTGCTTCTAGCAATTTGGCCCAAGTTTCTCTTTTCCTTCACATGTATGTTGAAAATATTAGATCTTAATTATCCTATAGACATTTGCAAGTCTAGCTATTACATGTAGCTGTAGAGCGCATATCACTTTACTGAAAGCATCTTGGTCACTTCCCATTCACAAATGGGACAGACATGATATCATAGTAACGCTGCTTCAAATTAGGTAAATGTGCTGCAGTTTCAAAAACAGATTAAACAGATGTGCCGTGTAACTGGCTGCCACCCAATTTGGCAATACATCCCAGTCAGACCAGTGCAAACGGATTTCACCCCAAAAGTCAGACCAGCTCCTCTTTGGATTTGCAGAAAAGCAGAATGATTAGCTGTATTTGTCAATCAAGATCAGGATATTTTCATCAGAAGCAAAAATAGATGAGACTTTGTCAGAATCAAAACCAGCTGGAGGTTCCTCAGAAGCAGAACTAGTTTTGCCCTTGTAGTTAGGGAAAATGAAACTCGTACATCACAATCTAAGGGGGAGACAGGTGTTAATGGACAAATGTTACTTGCTGCTACAAGATGTTTTGGAGAGATAAGTCAAGGCCCATGTGATCACAAGAGCCCTGTACAAGAGGGAGAAACTGGGAGAGGAATAGTGCTTGCCCAGGTGAGGAGGAGGGAATATGCTGAGGCCAATGCATGCAGCAAAATCACTTGCTCAGCTGCCTAGTGAACTGAACCACAATTAACAGGGATGATTGTGAGAGAACATGCTCCATGCAGTGTATTTCAGGCACTCATTCTAAACACTGGCTCAATGGCTCTCCTGTTGTCTGCAGCCTATTTACAGTCATCATGAGGTTTAAATTTTTGTTTTCCTTAGCATAATTATATGTATTCTGGGTAGTACTCAAAGATCTCAGTCAGGATTGTGGACCAATTGTACGGGACAATGTAGAGAGAAATACACAGTAAATGTCAGTCTCTAAAGAGCTTACAATCTAATACAAAAGAACTGATTGTAACCGGCAGTGGGAGGGAAGTGTAACGTTAAGAAGTAGAGATGGTAGTACTTCCTATAGTTAAGGTTGTCTGATATTTCCCATTATAAGACCCTGTTTTCAATTGCTTATAACTTTGCCAGTCTTTAATCATTTGGGCAGGAAATTTTCATGCCAGGCTGAATTTTTTTTTTTTTTTTGAAAATTTCAGTTAAAACAATTCACCTATTTCTAAGAACATGGTTGCAGAAAAATATGTTTTACTCATGCTAAAAAAATCATTTACAACCATTTTATTAAGATTCTCTAGCACCTCCATGCTTTTGAGTGAGGGCTTGAAATTTGGCAGGATTGTCATTCTGGGTGTCAGGGGAAGTGCCTTTGCCATTTTCCCAAATTTGACCAAGTAATAAGTATCCAGAAAATGGCAGTTTGCACACGCTCAATTGAGATTTGTGGGAGTTGGGCAGCTAAATTCTCCATTTAGCTGTAAAATGAGGGTGATGATGCCACCTAATTTCACAGTGTTTTTGTGAAGGTAGAGAAAATTAATAATTTTGAATTCATTGCAGGGTTTTCATGAAGTGTGATAAATAAGGCCGAGGTCCACAAATTGAAAGAGGATAAAAAGAAGTATTGAATAACTACTTTCCATTCCCTGAATGAAGCAGGGATCCTGGGGGGGGAAACAGTAGGTTATTGTGTAATTAAAGAATGTGTCATGATACACACACACACACACACACACACACGGGGTTGAATTAAAGTTGCACAGTCAGACTTAGTTCTGGAATTTCCTAACTTCCGAATACTTGATATTGCAACCTTAATGGTCTTTCAATATAGCTTTTTGGGGATGTGATATGGGGTTAACTCAGTGTACAATGGGATAATTCTGAATATTTGAACATACTTATGTAGTATCTACTATCCCTGGCAGCAACAAAACCTGGCAATCATTAGTTGTCATTTCTTGTAGGTGTCACAACAGAAGTGGGACTTGAGGAGGAATTTGAAGGAGAAGGATTACTTCAGGGAGAGCTGTCAAGTGCAAAGTATGGCATGAAAGACACTACAGTGACAATTGTGAAATAAGCAGACAAACTGGCATTCAGGGCTGGCATCAAATGTACAGTGGACAGAGCATAACTTTCCTGCCACACAGCCCTGTAACTCCATGCTGCTTCCTTGCTCTTTTGGTATAGCTGGATTTAGCAGCTATACAAAATGTTTTCAATACCCCAATATTACGTTAATGGTTTCGTATTTTGTTATAAGCTCCAAAAATCAGTACCACCCTGAGCCTGCTGAAAGATTTGTGCACCTCGTCCCCGTTCTGGCATTGCACTGTCAGCCAGTCAGAGTCAGATACAGGTGCTTTAGACACAAAACCAGGGGAATGTGACAATTTCAACCAAGTTCTGCGTTGATTCTGGGTTTGTGCTAACCAGAGTTGGAATGATAATTGGCACATGCACCCCTCATGAATAAAAGTCAAAGAAGTATTTTGCGTGAATCCCTGTGGGGTGAAACATCAAAGTTCCATACGGATCCATGGCTAAATGAATCAATTCCTCCCCTCTCCACAGTAATCAAAACCTCATCATCAAAAGGACTATTAAGCATTGCTTTGGAATTTAGCCCTCCCAACAATGTGTCTCTAACTTGTTGACATGGCAAAGCCTAATGTTCAGCTGATGTAGAATGAGGCCATGACAGCAGAGATCTCATTCCCGCTCTTACCCTTGCTGTTCTCCTGGTTGGTTTCTGATGCTGGGCATATTCCAGTTTGAATGGCTGGTGGTTCAGAGCCAGTGGTGCCATTTCAGACTTGCCATTCACCAGAAGCCTACCCCATCACTTCAGGCTAGCAATACAGAGTATATTTGGAAATTGTTGGTGGGGGCACAGCAATGAGTTCAAACAGTTGGAAGTTCTTGTTCACCAGACTCAGAGACTTTGATAGACCAGGGTAAAATATTAAACTGTCTAAAACATGAATACGTTTAGTGCAAAATCCCTGTCCTGCCCCTGGACTATTTTTTTTTAAACCATCCAAACAATATGCAAGTAGCATGTAATCAGGAAAGCGCTTTCTATTGCTTCTGTATGTTTACTTAGTCTGCAACTAAATTCTTACTATGTGCATTGGAACTTGGCTTCACATCCAGCTGCAGTAAAGCAGAAGATAGATAACTTCTGAACACTCACTGTGGGTCCAGATGAAATAGTTTTTCAGCAGTATTCACACCAAAGGAGTTCATTGCCTCCAACCTGCTTCCACTATATACATGACACAGCTCTAGGGTGTCCCCAGTGAGATAAGGTGGAGAATAGAAACGATCCCTTGGTGCCAGTCGGGGAGGGAAATGGGATTGAAGTTCAGAGTTGAAGAGTTCAATCCAAAGCAATTCATAAATGTTTCTAAACCCAGACAGTAACCTGAGAGATTGTTTCTATCAGTAATGACTTAACTTTTGGCAAATCCAGAAAAACCTCTCTCTTCCTGTTCATATTGCCCTTCCAACGAAAAGAAACAATTCAAATATACTTGACTTTGTAGCTGTATCCAGACATGCCACTACACATTTTAACCTGTGTATTTAGTCCTAGACTTAGACGAGAGGTATGTAAAAGCCTGGATCAGATCTGTGGATTGCTTTGGGCATGTCTAGAAATAGAATAAAGCATTTTACTGCATTGAAAATATTTTTGCTAGTGAATGGCTAAATCCTGAAGTCCCTGAAGGACTTCAGTATTTATCCTCATAATACTTTGCACTTATACAGCGCCTTTCTCAAACAACTATATAAGCATTAATTAATGAAGCATCTGACCAAAAGTTATTACCATTTCATGGCTATGCATGGTGGAAAATATGTGTGATGGATCTCATTCCAGTTCCTGGTAGAAAAAGTGTTCCCATCAGATAAACACCCATCACATGTGGACTTGAGGAGTTTGGGATCAAATGTGCAATAGAAACTGAATTACACTGTCAGCCCTGGAGCTGCTCACCCTCAGTCAGGTTGGCAAAGCCTGGTAGAAAGGTTCCACCACTGCTGATTATGCCATACCTTTTCTCTACATAAACAGAAGCTGGGGGAGTTCAATCTGGCGCTTTTCATAAGCCATTAGTTCATTAAGGATTGTGCAGAGTGCCATGCTAAGTGCATTGTAATGATGCTCCTCTGGGTAGTATGTTGAGAGTAAAAAGTGCATTTCTGTTCTGAAAAGTGGCTTTGTAAAAAATGTGATCATGGAGCTCCATATATAATTCCTCATGGTGATTTCTGTATCAAGTGTGATGTTTACAAGTAAAATGACTTTTAATATATATATATATATATATATCTGCTGTCCTGCAAACTTACCTCAGAAAGTCAAGTGTGGGTTCCTTCAATCTTGCACCAATATTACCAGCAGTAAAGGTTCTGCAAACCAAATTAGACCCTCAGTGACACCCATGTTTTAATGGACTCACACAGGTAAATTTTAGTAAGCTGTGATGCACACAGTGGAATCTTCAATGAACTCAGTCTCTGCAGGGCTAACAGGAATAAAAAGCAGTAAAATCCTTTTTCAGGCACTACAAAATCAGTCGATCTGACTGAATGTAGTAAAGCAGCAGATCTCTTGATTGAAATGGTGCATTTTTACATGGTCATCTTTCAGAGTAGAACTGCACTTTAAACCAAGTAAAAATAACACTTTAATATATTGTTCCTACATTTGCAAACCACTAACAAAATAACATTTTCTGAGCGTCTTATTATGCATAGTTTTTGGCTGTAACTTTATCTCAATCACCATCTTCAGTGTTGCGTTTATTTTTAAAGAGCAGCTTAGTTCCTGCTCCTTCAGCATTATTCAGACAGATGTTTTGTTTTGTTCTTCCCATGCTATGAAAAATCTGGCATTCAGTATTTAATTGTAGCACCTAACTTGCTCCCCTGAGACAACAGAAGAATCTTCTACACTATGTGAACCCATCAAGATCCCCAAGTGGGATAAAGAACTGAAGTGAGGGGCTAAAGAAAGACAGCTTGTCAGGAAACTCAAAGGCTTGAAGCATTGATTTTTTTGGCATAAAGACTACTGTGTACTCCAATCACTGCACTGATGTCAGTGGAGTTATCCTGGGGTAAAAATGAAAGAATGCAATGGTAAATCAGGACAGTTGTCTAGAGCTCTGATACAAACTGCGATGATACCACTAGTCTGTGATGCAAGGTGTAAACGGACAACCCATGTAAGCGAAGCTGTAAATTGGATCTGTTCCTTATGGTGCTCTCTAAATGTCATGTCAATTATTTATTTGCACAGCTCAGATAAGCTGGTTTCTACTTGAGACATTCATTTTACCATAAAAGACTCTGCTTCCATATCCAGATGTCATCTTGAAGACTTATTGTAGCAGAACAGTGTGACTAACCTGGGTGTTGTGGTGAATGTGGAGTCAATTATTGAAATGGTGGTGGTGGTGGTGGTCGGGGTGGTGTGGGGGGGGAGTTTTAAACTGTATGTTCAGGTTTTGTCAATACATATGATGGGGCAATGTGCTATCTGTCTAGCCCTTTTACATTTTTTCCTCTGTAACTGCACAATGACAGTATTTTCTGTCCAGTTTTGTTACCATAATGCCCCCCGCCCCCCATTACCCTTCCCTTGTCTCCTTTGAAAAGTGGTTTAAATATGCTTCCCTGTCCTGAATAGTCCTAGCTGGCCATTCCTGAAGAGACCAGAAATTTATGTGGAGAAAGGCCATCAGGCCAACCCCCCGTTTCCTAGAGAAAGCAGAAGGCAAGGCAGCATCCAGGGAAATGTTGAGGGGTGAGGGAGGGAAAAGAAAGGGGTATCCCATACCTTAGCCTGAGAAGCCTCTGCCCCTGCCTTTAAAAAAAAAAAAAAAAAGCTTTGACATACTTTCAGCAACTACCCATCTACTACATTTCATGTTCATAAAGAAACCCAATACTAGGCGAGTTGTCCCTGGCTTCAAGTTTCATTAGAAAATGTCTCACTGCTCTGTGCATACAGCCAAAAGCTCAAAGCTGAGTGCAAACATCCATGCACAATCACATGCCCACCCTGTGCCATATGTGTCCATAAATAGCCAGCTTGCACACTCACAGAAACTAAACATGTAAGTTAGGCTCACATCAATGTGCACTGTCATGCACTTCTGACCTTTTAAAAATTAAGTCCATAAGGCCAGCGTCTTCACTTTCAAGGCCCTTCACATCTTATCCCCACCCAACCTATCTTCTCTCATTCAGTTTCGAAAGGACAACTCCTGCTTAGAGTCAGCCTGTGATGTCAGCCTCCCATCACTTACTTTTTGTATTTTCAAACAAGTAGCTCTGTTTTCTCCCATGCTGGTCCTTACACCTGGGAGAAGCTCCCCCTAAACATCCATAAAGCTACCTCCTGAAAACTCCCCTCATGCATGAGGCCTACAAAAAACTTGACAACTGTTAGACTGCTGGCGTGCAGAGACCATTGCCTATCATGTTGATCAATATGGTCTCAGTGTTTCCTTGTATTCCCCTGTCTGCCTGTATCCATCTGTTGTCTCTTACATGATACTTAGCTTGTAAACTCTGTAGGGCAGGGACTGTCATTTTGTTCTGTGTTTGTACAGCATCTACAACAGGGTCTTGATCCATGAAGGGTTCCTTGGCGCTATGGTAATACAAATAATAGATAGAACCACAGCACCAGACACTGCAACACTTGTGATTTTTCATATTTGGAATTTGGTATTTGGAATTTTTCATAAAGCCCCAATCCCTGGAGACTTAGCTTTCATTTAAATTACAAGTAGGTTTATAGCCCTCCTGGTTGTGGAGAGAAGCTTGAAAACATGAATCCTAAAGGCTCAAAAACCAGAAGAGCCCATAATTTATTATTTTTTTCACAATCTCATGATTTGTGGGGAGGGCTGACTCATAGAATTATAGACTTTAAGGTCAGAAGGGACCATTATGATCGTCTAGTCGGACCTCCTGCACAACGCACAGAATCTCACCCACCCACTCCTGTAACAAACCCCTAACCTATGAGCTATTGAAATCCTCAAATCATGGTTTAAAGACTTCAAGGTGCAGAGAAGCCTCCAGCAAGTTACCTGTGCCCCACGCTGCAGAGGAAGGCGAAAAACCCCCAGGGCCTCTGCCAATCTGCCCTGGAGGAAAATTACTTCCCGACCCCAAATATGGCGATCAGCTAAACCCTGAGCATGTGGGAAAGACTCACCAGCCAGACACCCAGGAAAGAATTCTCTGTAGTAACTCAGATCCCACCCCATCTAACATCCTATCACAGGCCATTGGGCATATTTACCGCTAATAGTCAAAGATCAATTAATAGCCTAATTTTGGCAATCCCATCATACCATCCCCTCCATAAAACTTATCAAGCTTAGTCTTGAAACCAGATATGTCTTTTGACCACACTGCTTCCCTTGGAAGGCTGTTCCAGAACTTCACTCCTCTGATGGTTAGAAACCTTTGTCTAATTTCAAGTCTAAACTTCCTGATGGCCAGTTTATATCCATTTGTTCTTGTGTTCACATTGGTACTGAATTTAAATAATTCCTCTCCCTCCCTGGTATTTATCCCTCTGATATCTTTATAGAGAGCAATCATATCTCCCCTCAGCCTTCTTTTGGTTAGGTTAAACAAGCCAAGCTCTTTGAGTCTCCTTTCATAAGACAGGTTTTCCATTCCTCGGATCATCCTAGTAGCCCTTCTCTGTATCTGTTCCAGTTTGAATTCATCCTTCTTAAACATGGGAGACCAGAACTGCACACAATATTCCAGATGAGGTCTCACCAGTGCCCTGTATAACGGTACAAACACCTCCTTATCTCTACTGGAAATACCTCGCCTGATGCATCCCAAGACCACATTAGCTTTTTTCACAGCTATATCACATTGGCGGCTCAGTCATCCTGTGATCAACCAATATTCCGGGGTCCTTCTCCTCCTCTGTTACTTCCAACTGATGCGACCCCAGCTTATAACTAAAATTCTTGTTATTAATCCCTAAATGCATGACCGTGCACTTTTCACTATTAAATTTAATCCTATTACTATTACTCCAGTTTACAAGGTCATCCAGATCTTCCTGTATGATTTCCCTGTCCTTCTCTGTATTGGCAATACCTCCCAGCTTTGTATCATCCGCTAACTTTATTAGCACACTCCCACTTTTTGTGCCAAAGTCAGTAATAAAAAGATTAGATAAGATTGGTCCCAAAACCGATCCCTGAGAAACTCTACTAATAACCTTCCAACCTGACAGTTCACTTTTCAGTATGACCCGTTGTAGTCTCCCCTTTAAGCAGTTCATTATCCACCTTTCAATTCTCATATTGATCCCCATCTTTTCCAATTTAACTAATGATTCCCCATGTGGAACCGTATCAAATGCCTTACTGAAATCGAGGTAAATTAGATCCACTGCATTTCCTTTGTCTAAAAAATCTGTTACCTTCTCAAAGAAGGAGATCAGGTTGGTTTGGCACGATCTACCTTTTGTAAAACCATGTTGTATTTTGTCCCAATTACTATTGACCTCAATGTCCTTAATTATTTTCTCCTTCAAATTTTTTTCCAAGACCTTGCATACTACAGATGTCAAACTAATAAGCCTGTAGTTACCCGGATCACCTTTTTTTCCTTTCTTAAAAATAGGAACTATGTTAGCAATTCTCCAGTCATATGGTACAACTCTTGAGTTTACAGATTCATTAAAAATTTTTGCTAATGGGCTTGCAATTTCATGTGCCAGTGCCTTTAATATTCTTGGATGAAGATTATCTGGGACCCCCAATTTAGTCCCATTAAACTGTTTGAGTTTGACTTCTACCTCAGATGTGGTAATATCTACATCTATATCCTCATTCCCATTTGTCATCCTACAATTATCCCTAAGCTCCTCATTAGCCTCATTAAAGACTGAGGCAAAGTATTTGTTTAGATATTGGGCCATGCCTAGATTATCCTTAACCTCTACTCCATCCTCAGTGTTTAGCGGTCCTACTTCTTTCCTTGTTTTCTTCTTATTTATATGGCTATAGAACCTTTTACTATTGGTTTTAATTCCCTCATGGTTTTTGAACACTTCTGATTGACAATACTGTGTAAGGCCTCTGGGGTTCTTAACATGGCACAAGCTGAGGCAGATGCCTATATTAAAGGACATTTCTTCTGGAGATTTTCACATCTCACTACAATCTGGCTGAGTTTTAGCAGAATTCAGCTGAAAAGGGAATTCTCACTGTGTTGCACAATATCTGGCATTGACTACTCCAACAGTGAGCACAAACTCCCTAAGAAAACACACATTCAGCCATAATTTCCTGTCTCTCTGTTTCTCCTCTTTAGGGTTATGCATACCGTCATCTAGAGCTTAGCAGTGTTGTGAAAGACACTAACCAAGTGTAGTGACTTGGGGAATGTAGTTTGCTGTCGAGTTTCCAGAAATCATTCCCCCATGCTCCCCCAAGAAGTTTTTCGAATTATTTTATTGGCACCAGAAGGAAACAAATGTTTGCCTGGACAGCAGCACTGTGAGCAGCGACTGGTTTCTCACTATCAAATGCGCAAGACATTTACTGGCAACTCTGACAGTGTGGGTGCCATGAGGAGAGACTCAGCTTCCCCCTACTGTTACATCCTGCTTTATGAGGCGCTTGTCTCTGAAGAGGGCTGGGTATGCCTCCCTTGGAGGTTCATCAATATCAGTGAGTGACACCCCTGGGGGGAGTCCCTTGAAGACTATACAAGAGACCCCATCCCATTGTAATACTGACTGAAGTATTGAGCCCTATGGGAAGAAGAGGGCCTTGGATTGTTCCAAAGTAAGCAGGAGCTGAGTAGGCTGCCAGTCTGGTGTGTGAAAAAAGCACAGTTCAGAACCTGAATTCACAGTCCCTTCATGGTAGATATCTATGGCTTGAAAAGGCAAGCATCAACTTTTGTCCTGTTTATAATCCACACCCCAGAGAGACTAAAGGCAACACTCTACAGGACTTTTTAAAAAGATGGATGTATAACTATCAGATTACGTATGCAAATAACTACTTATGGTCATTTCCATACGCATTTACTAGAGTTGTGCATACCATCACACACTCTAGCTAGATGCAGGATTGCATGCTCAATTCGTAAACATCTGGCCATATGTATTTGTACTAAAAACTTTCCAATAAAAAAAGGGAGAAGAAATTCCAAAAGGTCCTCATAATTATTGTTATAAATGTTTTCTCTTTTGCTTCTTTTGTTACTTAACCAAATCGTTGCTTCTTTTGTTACTTAATCAAATGGTCATTTCCAAATGAAAGTTAAGTAACAGAATACAAAGTTATGGGGAAGGTCTTATTAAACTAGCTTTGATGATTTGCAAAATTAATATCAATCCCTCTATAACAACCTTTAACAATTAGACCACTGCATAAGGGCCAGCTTCTGCTACCATTGCTCAGACTGAGTAGTACCTTACTCTGCAAGTAGTCCTATTGAAACCATCAGGACTATTTATGGAGTATCCCTTTACATGAAGATTAAAATTAGAATGAAATGGTGATCACAAATACAAAACATTCACATAACTGTACTGTGTTTAGGCCAGAGCAAATACTCACTATGGACTTCTTATGCTGCTGTTTCCTCAAGGGAATAGCAGAGTGACTCGAGTGAATGCAGTATGTAGCATGAAGATAAAATGGGACCTATTCATCTAGCATAACTTTTTGATAGGCTGTAGCTCCTCCTGCCATATAGTTCAAATGATGCAGTACATACATTTTAATCAAGTTGTCAGCAATTCATTTTGAATGACCATGAAATTTGCCATGAGACTATCAGACTATGATGCTACCATCGATGAATTCTGAAAACTTTCAGTACTTGATACTCTAGCAAATCTTGAGACACCACTTTGGAAAAGAAGGCTTAAGCTGAAAGCAGACTTGAAGAGAAGACTTGTTCTCTGTCTAGATAATAGAGGAATCCCTTCTCCCCCCCGCCCCCCACACACAAAAAAGAAAAGAATGTGCAAGGCAATGGATAATTGAACAGCTACAACATACAGTGTGGTAGTCCTGGTGTAGTACATGCTGGTGACCAGCAGAGCAAACTGGTACCCTCAGGTGAAAACTCCAAGAATTTTCTATTTTTGGTTCTTCACCACTTCCTTGAATAGCACTGTTGGTTTTATTGTGGAGGAGAGGGCAGACAGGATTTCACCCTCCTATGCATTTCTTAATTTTCTGCTGACAACTTGGGCCATTTAGCTGGTTTTCTTTTGAAGTCAGTGGATAAGTAATTTGCGTGGATAATTAGTCAGTTGGGTTCCCTGCCAGAAGTGTGTCATTTAGTACCTATGAGTGGTTATGGGGGTCAGGCATTACATACTCTGCATATTTCTGAAAAAACACACCACCATAAAGGTCTTGCCCATAAAAAATTGAATGCTTTCAGGGCTGAATCAGGCTCTCTTGGCAGTTTCTCATGCATGACCAAAGGTGTGGATTTTATGTGCAACTCATAAAGAAAACTCTCAAATTTGTACGTTGCAGGCACCAGCAGGTGATGGGTCAAGGGATGGAGGGAGGGAGGGAGGTAAAAGTGTTTGGCAAAGATATTAAATTGTGCGTACATATAAAGAACACTCCTTTGCTATTTAGTGCAGGCACTGCATATGGTGGCTTAGTGAGCTAAGCATCAGGTTTGAAATGTTCCCTGGAATCACAGCTTCGTATCCCAGCAGGATTAGGTCAGCCCTTTGGAAGGTGAAATTTTACAGAGCTACTTGTAAGTGCATTCTAATTTGCCCCAAATGCTCTCGAATGGTGCACCATCCACATGGCGTTTAATACACACTCTGCTTCGCACAGATAGCAGGTAATCAGTGACATGCTAACCACTTGTCCCTTGTCCCAGCTGGTTGCATCATGAGTTGCCAACCCTCCAGGATTGTCCTGGAGTCTCCAGGAGTTAAAGATTATGTCATCTGATGAAACCTCCAGGAATACGTCCAACCAAAGTGGGCAACCCTAGTGGCAGCTGCCAGGAAAGTGGTTTCCATGCTACTATTAGCTGAATTTGTTTGCAGAAGAGCTGTTAAAGCTAACTCTAATCACTTCCTATCTCTTTTGAAATTTCCATGTAGTAAAGGAGTTAGATTAAGTCTGTACTGCTGCAGCTAATGAAAAATCATCAGCAACAAATGGACCAGGCCTGTCTATAGCAATAAATCACACTGACATTTATCCAGAGGTGGTAAACAGTGAGATCATGTTTGTGTGGATCATCATCTCTTTTGGCTAATCTAATACACCATTACTACACCACAGCTTTCTTCTGACAACTCACTCCAATATCCACCTTATTCTCACACCCACTTCCTTTTGGAATCCAGATGAACATTAGGATCTGTAGTAAAATACCACCTGTCTCCACATAATGCAAGTCCTCCTGAAAGCGTGAGGCACCAGACAACATCTACCCCATAGTTTTCTTCTTTTGAACTAATCATCTCAACCATTCTCTTCACTCTCTCTCTGGTCTGGACAGTACATGTCTAGCTTTAGGTTTGAATGTGTTGTTAATCCTCCTCATGACAAGACTTTGACAGTATGTGCAAACAGCTGTCTTCTGTTGCTAGGCCCACGGATGCTAAACAAACCCATCTTTTGATGGGCAGTGCTGTCATAGTTAATGTGGACTTGAAGAATTGGACTCAATCTAGAGTGGTTAAATCTAAGTGAACATTCACAACATGGTCATAGATCTGAATCCAAGACATACACTCAGGTCATAGGCCAAGGCTTACACACACAGTTTTGTGCAGGCATTGCATGCAGCTTGCACTTCCTGACTTGCACACAAAAGACTGTGTAGACTAAGAGGCTGCACACCATACACCTACACATGTTCAGAGAATCATAGGCATAAGAAATGCAAAGGACTTATCGAGTTATCCAGTCTATCAATATCCCATATAGTCCAGAGGTGCTCCTGACAGTGTTTTATCTAGTGGGTTGTCTCACTATTGTCAAATTTAAGGATTAAAAAATCATCAGATTTTTAAAATAATTAATTGTGGGTCCTTTTTATTAATTTGTCTTATTGTCTTGAGGATTCATGTTTTAAAGCTCTTTTCTACAACCAGGAGGGCTAAAAGACTTTTTTTTTTTATTATTAAAAAAAGTTATTTATTATTATTAAAAAAGTTAATTTTTTTTAATATTGTATAAGCGGAAATCTCCACATAATCACCAGAATCCAGGAGCTGGAGCTTTAAGAAAAACACCTAATATTGTGAGACTCACAATAAAATCATGGGAGTTGGCAAGAATGCTAACTTTTTTGAAAGATGGGGTTTCCACCACTTTCAATGGAGACTATTCCACTATAGATTCCATTATGTTCATTTTGCTGTCACTCAGCAGTTCTGTATTTTCTCGAAGAAATTGGTTCCTTCATTTGACAAAGGGAAGCAGAAAGGTGGAGACTTGTCAATTGTACATAGTACTTGTGGATGCTGGATGAATATATTTATGTAGTCAAGTGAGGGATATCACGTGGCGTTGTACTCAGGAAATGAGAGAAGAGAAGGTGGCTCTTACACGGTTTTAAGCACACAGCAAGAAAAAAAAATCTTTCCAATCTTCATGCTTAACAAAGAAGATATTGTTTGGAAGATAGTGGAACATTAATTTATTTTCTATGACCTCATTAAAATTGGATTTAAGCTCCAGCCCAAAAGAATTTTAGAACAACATTACAGTCTCTTATCCTTAAATCTCCATCTATTGAAGCTGGTCTATTTATTAATGTCTCTGCCAGAAAGCATATTTTGACTGGCCTGTGTGCTGAACAGACAGTCTCTCCTTAGAAGCTCACACTTGAGGGCCTTTTTCATATGCGTTTCTCCTCAGCCTTTCCAGCCATATCATTTTTAATCACAGCACTCTCGACTTAGAAACAATTGTTCCTGTTGATAGACAGATAGGATTTGATCCTGCCAAGAAAATAAAAAAGGGCAGTGCCTCTCTTATCTGCAGTGAATGAATGAGATTAGCCACAACCTGTTCTCCTCTCACTGCACAGCCTTTCCAAAGTATACTCTCATCACAACCGCAGATTCCCATCTTGTAATTTTTAGTACAGGACACATACAGCCCGAGGTAACAAATTACTTGTCTGTATTCAACATGCCTCAGTACCTTCAGAAAACTGCACTTGAGAAACTGCACTTACTTTGCTTGGCAGAGAACGCCTTTAAAAAACAAAGGAGAAAGCCCTCTGTGATGAAAGTAAAGTTCATCCCAAAAGCTACGGAAGAACAGCAACTCTGGAGGTTATACATGCCTTGGTGGAAAACTCTCAAGACATGAGTTTATTTTCTAATTGGCATTTTGCAGGGAATTGTATTTCTGTACAATCCAGAGGAATTGCAGTCTGAAAAAAACACACCCAAAGGCCATGGAACTCTCATATCCTCTGCATTAATCTCCCAAGTTCTTACAAGGCAAGAGCGAATGCCACTGTCCTTCCTCCAGTGTTTTGTCTGTCTTGTGTATTTAGACTGTAAGATCTTTGTGTCAGGGACTCTTTTTTACTATGTGTTTGAACTGCAACTGTAACTATGCCGCCCTGATCTCAGCTAGTGCCTCTAGTGCAATCATAATACAAACAACAAGGACATATACAGAAGAGAAACATCTAAGTGTCTTCACACATAAGATACACAGGCTTGTTGTCTTGTATTTCATTTACAGTTTTGCTAACCACAAGTACAAAATCAGGATAATTCAGGCATCCCAAAATAATAAGATTTGCTTAAAAATCATGTGATTTTAAAAATAATAAAATTTGAATGATCTTTTTTGGCCTTCTGAGGCCTTTGAGCCTATAGGATTAACCTTTTAAAGCTTTTCTCTGCAGCTATGAGAAATAGAAACTTACTTTACCTTCTTTTTTTTTGTTTAAATAAAAGCTGAGATTTTCATGGAATAACCTGACTCCAAGAGCTGGAGCTATAGGAATAACATCAAATATTGTGACACAATTAAATCACAACACTTGTCAATACTGAATTTAGCCTCATTGATTTAGGAATCTGATCCTTTTTTATATTGTATATTTGACAAATGACCTTAAAAATCTATGAGCAAATGCTCCATTTAATTTACCTTTCTTCATATATTTGCCACACAGGGATTTTTACAGAACTGAAAATGTCAAATACCCAAAATGTCTCAATTTTTCCAACTAGAGTAATTTACATGAAGATGGCCTAAATTTCTCTTCCTACTTCAGTTAGATAAAGCCTTCTACTTCATTAGTAGAGCTATCTGGAAAACCCAAATTTTTCTCATGGAAAAGAAATTTTCAAAAAATTTTGACCAAAAATTCATTAGGTTTTCCATAAGAATTTTTATTTAGAAACTAAAGAAAAATTGTCATTTCATTTCACTTCAAAAGACATTTTGAAAATGATTTTTTGTTGTTGGTTTGTTTCAAAATGTTGATGTTTCATTTCACTTCAATTTAAATGTCATTTCAGTTTTTGATAAGTGAAACATTTTGGTTTTTCATTTTTGCATTGGGGATTTGGGTTTTTTTCCTTCTTCTCTCCTCTTACTTTCTCCCCTCAACCCCCTAAAATAAAAAAAGTGATGATGGTAAAAAGTGTGTGAGAAAGTATTGGAAAAAACCCACTTCCCTCTTTTTTTCATCTAAAGAAAGTTTTCAGTAAAAAAAGTGTTAAAAGTAGATTATTCCCAACTTGCAAATAAAGTTCTTATTTTCCCCCTTTTCCAATGGAAAATATTGACTCAAAATGAAATTTTTCAGTTAGAAATTTCTGATCAGTATATTGGAAAATTTAATTGAAATTGACATTTCCCTGTGGATATAATTTAAAAAGAAAGTACATTTTCCCATGAGAAAAATTTTCTTTTGAAAATTTCAAATTAGCTCTGTTCACTACTTTTCCTAAACTGTTGAATAGTGTTGTGAGCAGAGGGTGCTGTGTTTCATCAGTGACCTGTGTAGAGTTTGAATATCATGTTGAGGCATATGCACTTTGGTAAAATGGTCTGTAATCCTTCTGGATATACAATGTTAAAACTGTTTTCAGAACTACATATGTAAAGATACATGCATCATTTGCATGTGCAATTAGCATAACTGTGATACTTATGTCTGCTAACATGCACATTTTTGCAATTTTATTCATGTTATTCTGAAAATCTAAATTTGTGTGTGTATGTTCAATCGGCTTTTTTCCTAAATATTGCATTGTTTAGTGTTTATATAGAGATAACATACAAAAAGTTTGCTCCTCTTACACAAAGCCCATTTATGCAGCCACAAAAACCCTTACATAAATAGCAAGCATGCCCTCTGCAATGACCCTGATAGTGTCTGATCCCTATTAACTATGCCCCTGTGATATTCCAGTTTGATGGTGTGATGCAGTGGTGAATGAGGCCCACAGTGATTATCTAAATCAGAATAACCAGCATGTTTTTTTATTTCAGAGGTGAAAATCTTGTGAGAGAGGGTTTGCCAGTTGCAGCACTTCCTGGCTGCCGAGAACATTTACTGCAAATCAATGCTCTATCCACAATCTGATGTGAGTAGGAATTGTAGTGCAGCTGTTCAGAATCCATACCGCTTCCTAGGAAAGTTTCTAAGCCCTTCCAGTCCTTTCGAAAAATAAAAATGATGAATGGTCTTGAACACTGTGAACCAACTGTTTTGAAGTGTAACCTGCTGCTTGTAATGTCCTCAATATTTCTGATCTATACTGTATGGGCAATGCATTCTGGGCCACTGCAAATTTACATTATAATCAGCAACATTTGAAATATTTAAAAAGTGGTTCATGAAATCTGACTGAAGAATCTCGTTGCTGACCTCCCAGTTTGAGCTGTTAAATAAGCTACATGAGTAACATTTTCCATACACTCCCAAGGGCAGCAAAAGAAGCTGGAATTGTGAATACATTACAAAAAAAAAAAAAAAGAGTTAAGTGGGCACCGCACAAGGAGTGTTTTACCAGGTTACAGTTCAGTAAAAGGTGAAAGTCAAAAAATGTGCTATGTGAACCCCGGGCCTAGCAACCACGTAAGTACATGTATAATTTGGGTGAGTAACCGTATTGACTTCAAGTGTCTGCAAAATCAGGGCCTCTGTCTGATTTGGAGAAATATTCAAATATTGGTGTCATTTGGTGTGTCTCATAATTACTTTGTTGAATATATTGAGTTAGAAATTTTGCAGGAACAGTTTTTTCCTTGTGGGATTTCTAGTATTCAAGGTCCTAGTCAGGCTGGACGTAGAGTACTGTCATGAGAACAACTTTTAGAATTGTATTTTGGCACTTCCTGTTCTGATCCAAGCCAAGAATTAGCAGAGACTCTTGATAATAAGGAAAAAATGTTAACCAAACTATTTTGAGCCACAGTAAAATGCTGATGATCAGATTTCAAACATGCCAAGTGCACAATTGCCCATGTAAATATATGGTGATTTTGTTATGTGCATAATGTTTGCATATTTGATTATTGGGTCTGCATACCTGAACTAGGTGTGCAATTACATAGTCACCTGTTTTGAAAAACTGGCCTTAAGCCTACATTTTGGGTTTGCTCTTATTTAATTCAGACTTGTTCACTGATCTCTAGCACAAAACACAAGGTGGATTAATGGAAGAACCTAGATCCATCTGTATCCATCCATCTCCAGATAATATTGTTTTATAATCTACTCGAAGAAATAAAGACAAACAAGAACAAACATTGATATGAGAGTCAGCTGGGACCAGTGGACAAGTCACTTCACCTCTTTGCTTTCATTTCTCCATCTGTTCAATGGGGATAATAACCTTATAAAGGTATTCTGGAGATCCATTAATTAATATTTGTACAGCACATTGAAGATGTAAAGCGCAAAATATTATAACAGTCTAAACTGAGTTTACAGGCCATATGTACACAATTACTCTTTGGACAGCATACTGTACTCAAAAATATATTTCATATATTTACAAGGATCCCAATCCCAAGCCAGTAAAAGTACTTAAATAGCCCTAAGTCAACTAGAGATCTTATCACACTGCCTCCTGCAATTGCAGCTCTCAAAGAGAAGCAATTCCAAAGTTATTCTCCTGATAAAATAGTAGATGAGTGAATCTCTTGGGTTAGGACTGAACTGTATTGTATAGAGCTGATGTTTGCTTTTTCTTTCCCTCCACTGAAGAAATACACAAAGCCCGGTCTCCTGTTTGGTCACTCACTACATTATTAAGCAATAATTGGTGAAAGTTGAAAATAGGATTTAAAAAATAAAAACAAACACGAGAAACTGCATTTTTTTTTAGGAATATCAGGAGGCATGTGGACAAACTGCCTACTTGAGCACCAAATGAAAAGGAAACATTTTGCCAGAGAAGTAATTTTTTTAAGTTATCCTGGAGAAACAGATAGTAGAAAATCTTCTGTAGAGCATAAGTCCCAAACTATAAATCTCATTGATTTATTTGCTTTACCTCCCACAGGGGTGACCAAAGAGTCATCTGAAGGCCAAATACAGCCCTTGGTGATGTACCATAAGGATATTGGCTACACTCATCCTCAATATGGAGGTGTGGCCTATGCAGAAGTCCCTGCAAATAATCTCCCAGCTTTATCAAAACAGTCCCTCAGCTACTGTATTCCCACAGGCTAGAAAAGCTGAGAGTAGACTAAAGGTACTGGTGCTTTCCACCTGTAATCTATGTCTATGTGCTCTTTCCTCTAAATTGGTTAAACTGGAATCTCTGGATCTCTGCAGCTTGAAGTCACTTGCATTCTTTCATAAGAGTTTGGCATTTTGAAGATATCCCAAATGGGTGTTTTGTGATTCTTCAATAAACAGATTGTCCTTCCATCATTTATCTAATAGGTTAAAGGATCCAATTAACATTTATTGAGAAAAAAAATGACAAACTAGTTAGAAATACTCCTAAGAATTCCAAAATGCATTTATTCTTGTTTCCACCATGACAAATTATCACTAAGCTTTCAAATATGTAGTAAAAGGACATGCTTTGGAATATTTCTGGAATTCTAACCCCAAACTTATAATATTTCTAATGAGTTTTAGGGCTGCCAGATTTGCTCATCTGAATGGAGCAGTTAGTCTGGCAGGATTGACTCATGGTCATTGTACCTGACAGTGTTCCTTTTTGTGGGAATGTAACTCTTACTGTGAAAATGTTGTACTAAGCAAGCCTTAGTTCCGCTCATAAATCAGCCTTTTGAAAGCCTGTTTCTCTGCTGTAGTTAAGTTACATTGAAAGTACAATTGAGTTGGTCCCTAGTTTCTCCATCAAGTGTAATGTAACTTAGAAGGAAGTTAGCTAAAGCAACAGTTCAGTATACAAAACCAGCTGAGATGTCTTGAAATAACATTGAAGAAAACAGATTCTCAAACATATTTAAGATCATAAAATTACAAATTCTCAATAGTTACTAACTACTCATACAAACAGGATGAGGCTCAACACCACTAATACAAAACAAACATTTGCACACAAAAAAAGGGCTAGCTCTTAAACTCTTCCTGGGATAATTAGCTACTGATAACTGAAATAAGATAACAAATCTCAACCCAAGACCTCTCCCCAAGATAGATTGTCCTTCAGATTTCCAGACTGTCTCTCCCTATTTCGGATCCTAGTTTCCTCTACCTAGGGAGCCACTCCCATCTCATTTATATCCTGTGAAGGATTAGTGACCTTCACCTGTCAGAGTGAGTCAGCAGAAATCAGTCAGTATTTGCATGTAATGTTCCAACATCTGCTAATAAGTTAGTACAACAGAAGATTTCTGTGTCCTGTTACTGTGTGTTTGTGCATTGTTATATTAAAATATCTAATAAAAAGGCTGTGGGCAAAAATGATAAATTAACCCACATTTGTTTTAAATATTTGTATCAAAAGTTTATGAGATTCAGTTTCTACCTTAAACATTTCCACTTCCAAAGCTATTGTTTAGGCAAATCTAGCCACAGGTGAAATTTTGTTATTCCTACCAGCAAACATGGTTTTTCACAGTAAAAGTATGGTAATATTCCACCCTGGAATAAATTACAACTTTTTCCACACGTTCTTTTTGTGAAATTTCACCATCTTCACAGTGAAAGCAACTTTTCCATTGCAAAAAAGAGGCATTTCCTGTTTTGTGAGAGAGTGGAAATTTTCAAACAAACCTGCAATTTTATTTTATTAAACAATAACATAAAAGCTCCATTTTTTCTAGTCAATTCAGCAGTGCAAATTAATTAACAAAACCCGTCTCTGCTTGATACCAATGGGGCAGATCCTGAAGTAAAATGGCACAGTTCTATTTTTAAAAACAGAACGAGGAAAGAGTTGTAAAACTAAAAACCAACCAGGCATATTTGATCATTTTGCCATGAAAAGATCAGGCACTCACAGGGTGCAGGGTTTTATTTTTGTGCATTGTGTTAAAGATTGGAAACCATATGTTTCAAGAACAGCTTCAATAATATCAGTAGCTATGGTCCTCCTCTCAGATTACTTTTTACTGCCTACCTAATTTTGAGCTTTAATTGCTAACATGCACTTTGTTTATCAGTTACAAATGTTCTGAACTTGAAAGCAGTGGAAGGCAAAGCAACAAATATTGGTCCCTCACAAGTACTAAAGAAACAACTAAGAATTTGTTGAATATTATGACCTGATTTTTATTTGCTATAAATAAATACAAATGCAAAAAATATAATAAATGGATGCCTCCAGTTCTGATGATAAATAAGAGATGCTAGAACAGGGGTCTTTATTAAAGCATGTGCTTAGCTACTGAGGACTCAGTCCAGCAAGGTACTGAGTGAGCATGCTGTCACTAATTCAGCGAAGCACTTAGCTCATGCTTAATTTTGAGCAACGGAATAGTCTTATAGGATAATCATGTAAGTACTTAAGTGTTCTGCTGTATTGAGGCCAATTTGAGACTACTTGGGTGCTTAAAGTTAAGTATGTGCTTAAACTGCTTTTTGGATCAGGGCCAGTGTGCTCAGTCTCTTGCAGGACTGAGCCCTAGTATCTGGATTTTTTTTTTTAAACTATATTTATCTCTATAAAAAGTAAAGATTAGGATAACTTTGGTCTTGTATAGATTGTAATCACTTTGTGGCAGGGTGCCTCTCCTCTGTTTTTAAAGCAGATGTAAAATTAATGGTGTTCTATAATGAACAATAATAATTCAAAAAATATTTAAAAATAAGAAAGCATACATTAGTTCTGGGAAGGCAAATTTCACTGCAGTCCAGGAGATCATTTGTTATGAGACCATAGTGCCACCAGCTCTTGCTATTTTATACCAAGTCTCATGAAATTTGGAGTTTTTCTTATAGACCTAGCTCTTAGGGTCATGTTTTTTCCAGGAATCTCAGCTTTCATTTTTAGGGCGGGGGGAAAGGAAGTTATTGGCCTTCATCGTTGCAGAGGAAAGTTTGAAAAACTCTGCACCCTAAAGACTCAAACACCAGAAGACAAATAAAAAGGACCCTAAATTTTTTATAAAATCTCATGATTTCTAAGTCAATCTCATGATTGTTTGCAGCTTTGTGCATAATTTTTGGATGCTTAGGGTTGGCAATACTGGATCAGTATCCCATCAAATCCTTCTTTAACCCCATTTGAATCAATATGACTTTCCAGCTTTCTAGGTACGTATCAGAAGTTGGTTTAAGGTCATAATAACTAAAGCTAAAGGTGCTGCTATGTTAAGTTTAAATTAAGTGTTTCTCCTTTGTTGCCTGGTTTGCTATATTGGGGAAACACTTGTTTGCCCTGATGTAACAGTGTTTGTTTCTTGCCTGTCAGGATGAATACTAGGGCTGGTTGGGAATTTTTCTTTGGATTAATTTTGTGACAGAAAAAAAAAACCCACTTTGTACGAAACTGACAATTTCTGCTCCAGCTCCCTAGCAGCCTGACTAGGATAGGCTGCAGTGGATCTGGGGCCTCCAGCTCTTCAGTAGTCCACATGACAGACTGCCATAGAACTGGGGCACCTCAGGCTCCAGGGGCAGTCAGCTCCCCAGCTGGCTAGCTCCCTGGGCTGCTTGGCTGGCAGCTGAGTGAACTGCCCAGTGCCCCTGGATGTACAACTAGATTGCCAGCAGGGCAGTTGGGGACCCCACTGGGTAGTCAGGGAGCCAGCAGAAAATGTTTAAAAAATTCCCTTTCAAGTTTTCTGGAACAGAATTGTTCAAATATTGCTATTCCTTGGGAAATTTTGCACTTCTGACTTTTTGTTCCAATTTGGAACTTTTTTTCAGAAATGCAAAATTTTCCATGGGACAGAAATTCAGGATCCTGCCCAGCTCTAGTGAATATACCTCGCTCCTCCAGTTGCATTTTGTGTCCTATTTTTATCTTTTCAGTTCCTAGAAGACACAGGACCAGTTCTGAATTGAATGCCACCACCCTCTTGGAGATGCATAAGAAACCAATAAACTAAACTGGTTTCTGGCAATTTTGCAGGGTTGGACCCAACCATAACAGTGAAATAAAGCAGCAGGTACGGTTCCCACAGTTAGCTGAAACATTAATCCATTTTGAATAACAAATCTAGTAAATAATAAAATCTATGAACACCTAAACGGTGTCCATTTCACTCTTACATTTATGCATGAGCTGTAAAGAACAGTTTCACTTGTGCTTTGGCTCTAATGGTCTTGATCTTCAGATGAAAAGTTATATAAGGTGCTATATATGAGAACTGGTAAAAATATTTTGAATTATGAAACTAAAAATGAAAGTGAATTCCCTCCTCTTTTTAAACTGCTCTACTAAACATATTATTAAAGTACTTCAGATAAATAATAAACATGCTAAAATATATAAATATGTTTATCCATCAGCTCATAACAAGTGCTTCAGGCCCCAATTCATAATTTGTTTGCCTGTAAATTCTTTGGGGGGCAGGGACTGTCTTTTTGTTCTGCATTTCTACAGCACCTAGCACAACAGACTACTGGTCCATGATTGGGTGTCCTAGGCACTAATACAAATAAGAATAATAACTTAAGCACGTGTCTAGCTGTAAGTACATGAGTAATCCTACTGAGTTCAATATGACTGCTCACATGCATAAAGCTGGGCAGCTGCTAACATACTTTGTTAAATCAGGGCCTGAGTGTATTTTGTATGTAAGACTTTTTGTATGTAAGTACCATTATGTATTTACCTGCTTGGTAAGGAGTCCTGCTAACAGGGCAATTAGGTTATTGGAGGAAGGAGGGAAAGTTGCAGAGACTATTCATGAAGGACATGGTTACTTATGGATAGCCTGTGGATCAGCACTGGGTCAGAAATTTAGGTGAAGAGAATCAGAGAAGTGGTAGTCCAGGCTAGTGATTTAGGTTAATTTAACATGTGAAAGTGACACAAATTCAGAACTGCAGCAAACCCGTGGTGGGTTAGTGCTGTGAACTTATGGAGAGGAGGGAGAGTAACAACTGAGTTTTGGTTTTGTGGGGCTATAGAAGGCAGTTCATATTAGGAATTTTTCCAGCTCCAAGCTGATGCTGGACTCTAGATTTCCTTTGAAATGTTGGAATACTTTGCAGTCAGACTGATCCAAGGGATTTTGATAGTAAAACCAGCTGTCTAGTTGCAATGATGTTTTTGTTCCATTGTCAAAAGTCTGAGTTAAATCCATGAGTGTATTAATGTGCGTGGATGGATTATGTGTGTGAGAATGTGGGGTGGATGTGAAAGAAGTGGATATACAGAGTATGCACTTGTACATATATGGTTGGGGGAGGAGTGGGGAGATTTGCATGATTCAGTAAGGTGTATATACTGAGAGGATCAGAATGTATCTCTGAATCTCATGGTCTTTTTATGTATATATGGGACATATCTGAGTGTTTCTATTTGTATATGTGTGGCTCATGTATCAAGCTAGTCTGTGTGTACGTGATGGGTCTCCTGGCAGAGGAACTGCAGAATCTGAGGAGGCTGCTTGGGGCAGCACATGCACCACCTGGTTTGTGAAAAGCTCTGCTCCCTGTGCATCAATGAGCTCAACGGGACAACACAGGTTAGTCACCTTACTCCCGTAAGCGTTTGCAGGATCAGGCCCTAGCACTCTAAGTCACCAGTCTGCGAAGCAATGGGTATAAACGGAAACTGCCACAAAACAATTGTTTTACTGGAGTGGAAACCGACTTCCCACTTTAAATCAGTTACAGCATCAATCTTTTTTTTTTTTTTTTTTTTACATTTTATATTTAAATGTATACTTATACCATTTTATAGCTACATATTTCTCTTAATAATACAGACAAAAGCATACTATTCTATTACACCTTACCAAATGATTGAAACCATTTATTGGCTTTTGTTATGAATTCTTTCATATTTTATAAAGGTACTTCTTCAGCAAAACAATTAAAATGTCATAATAGGAGGCAGATTTGATAACAGCAAAAGAAGCATTATAAATTCAGAAGAAGGGGAAGATAGGCTAAACAACTACCAGCACCAATTAAAGAGAAATCAAAGAGGGTAATAAATAAAAGAGGAACTCAGAATAATCTGAAAGACAATTGAGAGTGAAACATATACCTATTAGCAGATTTATTTACACAATGTACTTGGATTGTGAGGTACTTGGAACAACCCCCATGATCTCGCCCTATGAAATCTTGAAGTGAAGGCACCATGAACATCTCTGTTGCCAATCCTGATGATTTTTTGGCGAGGTTTCGCAGAAACTGGTGTTTTACCTCTGACCTCAGCTTCTGGAGACAAGTGGTTCCATGACCATCTCAGAATTCTCTCCCTCAACTTTCTAGCCCTCGTGTTTGAGGAGAAGAGCTTGAAAATGGGACCTAAGTGCGCCCTGCAGGCTCAGAGCTAGAAGGCAAATTAAAATAAATTGTTTTGGCTTTTTAAACTCCGGTGATTTTTCAAGCCCATCTCATGATATTTTTGGGGGGAGGGGGCTGCTTTATTAAGCCTGGCTCCAACGTTGACTTCGCTGTAGGGATCCCCCCTCCTCCTTGCTCCAGCATCGCAGACGCAGACCGGAATTCTGCCATTCCCTACTAGCGCTGTGGCCCCGCGGTCCAACACCTGCCCTTCCAGCAGCCCCGTGCTCCGGGCTCGCGATCGGACTCCTGGCAAGGGACAAGGTAAGGGCAGAGGCTTCACTTCCCCAGCGGGCATGTGCGCACTCACTCCGCACATGCTCACTGGGGCTGTGTCAGGAGTTTGGAGGGCACATTGGGAAGCCCGGCAGAGCCTGCTCTTACACCGGCTCCAGACTTCCCAGCCGCGCGGCAGCTGCCCCAGCCTCCCTCCCCTCGCGGGCGGTGCGGGGACAGGGAGCTGAGAGCCCCGGGGCGAGCGCCTTCCGCAGCCGGTGGTGAGTGCGACCCCTTCCCTACCAGCGCGGTGGGGGCACTGGCCCCGCTGGGCACGCAGAGGGGCACCTGGGGGTGCTTTGGACACTGGCCCTTGCCTGCGAGGGGCGGGGAGAAGCGAGGGATGCTTTAGGCACCGGTCCCCACGCCCTTGTCTGGGGAGTGGGGATTTCAGCCGGGCGGCTGCCTGAGAGCTCCAAGTTGAAAGGAAATGTGCAGCCCTCCGCACAGGGTTTACCCGGCTCCTGTCCTCCCCATGCTGCGGCTGCCTTCTGTTTCTTGGGGGGATGGGGAGGGGGAGCCTAGTGCATCCCCCAGACCAAGTGCCCCTCCACCTGCCCCATCGCAGGGAAGGAAGAGGAAACTGTCACTCACTTGGCCGCTTTGTAATGACACACGCTGGTTTTTTTCCTAGCAGAAACAGAGCTCGAGAAAAACTCTTTCCCCCACTTTCTAAACTCCGAGACGTTATCGCAGCGTGCCTGGGTCTCTCCAAAATTTCTCTCTTCCCTTGCCCACCCCAGCGAGGTGCACTGTGTGTGGAGTGGAGAGCAGGGACTGGTAGGAGAATCTTTGTCATTTTACACTGATTAAGCAGTTAAAAAAAACCCCAAACTCATTAGCTTTAAATTATGCTGTGTTTTTTTTCAGTCCCCCGCCCGCCCCCCCCCCCACTTTAGTATTGTTTCTGGAGCAATTTGAGAAAGGCACAGAGGGTGCATCTACTAGCCTGAGTAGGGGGTTTAAACAATGTTGATAAGAGTAGGAGGGAGTTCTTTGTGGGTAAAATCTTCTTTAGTGACGCTAGTTAGCTCGTGGGGATAGAAGCAGGAGAGTGGATTTATTGAATTAATTTTAAGCCTCGTGCCATTCTGGGTAGGTGACTATTGATTCTGCTTTCTCAGTTTTCTGTTATGTTAACACATGGAGCAGTTGTTATTTGCTTTAAGTCGATGGTGGCATGATTTACCCTAAACGGTAATAGCTTTGAACCATGTGGGAAAAGTGTGTGTGTGTGGACAGACAGTAAAATTTAGTAATATACAAAAAATAGAGATTTTTCCCTCACTAAAGAGCAATTTGATGTACTTTAGAGTGGAAATGAAAAGTGTAAGTTATTTGTTCATAATAATTGTTAAGACTTAAGTACTTCTATTTATATTTCCACTTGGCCATTTTGTATCCTATAAATTAATTGCATTCTTCTTTTGGTTTAATTGGCATACATTTAATTTAAAGCAAAGTGCTAATAAATTGCCTTGTGTTTGTATTGCTGTAAATACCATAGTTAGGGAGCCTTAAATCTGAAATAAGTTGTTTCTGAGACACTTCAGCCTGCTTCTTAGAAAGAGTGAACGGAGACAAGAATATTAAAATAAAGTCATTGGAAAATGAAATCTCACCATGAAATCTGAGGATGTAAAATGTTAGCTTAGGTTTGATACCTCAGCGAATACCTTAGTGCCAAAAAAGGTAACCTTAAAAATGTCAGAAAACTGCCTTGCGAAAACACTGTCATCAATTCTGCAATGTCTTTTTAAGTGCAGTATTAATATTCATGTTATGTAATAGTTTGACTGGAGCATAAGATTTAAAGTTTTATATATTGAGTCAATCTAAATTAGTTAGTTGATGTAGTTTTAAGAAACTCTGTGCAAGTCATTTAACTAGTTTAAAACAAGTTTATTTACAAACCACAACTGTTTGAGTAACTTAAATATAGACTTAAAATTAATGAATACAAAATCTTTGTTCACAGTGAACATAGGGGGAAAAATTAAGTGTATAAATCACACTAAAGGTAACGCTCAAAGTTTATTTAATGTTTGAGTCAGAGAATGCCTCTAAAGGAAATTATTTCAGGTATACAACTGCCATATTTCAAACGTAATCTATTAATTTAATGATACATTCCTCTTGGATGAAATTTTAATTGTTAAAATACATATGGTTAATCAAACTTTTATTGGTCTACATCCAATTTATTAACAACCGTTTTGTTCAGTATAGTATCAGGCATGCACATCCCTTAACGCTCCTAATGTAACTGGCAGGAATGGTTTATGGTTTAGACTTAATAGAATTTGCTGGTTTACTGAGAATTTTCCTCCTCTGGAACGCTTTTCATGGAGGATTTTGTTATTCTTAGTTTCCAAATACATTGAGTGCTTCTATTTTCATGTGACATTGTAATTCATATGTATTGGAACATTCCTGCATGCTGATCCCAAGAAGATGGCAGATATTTAACCTGTTTATTTCCAAACTAACATCTTAGCTCCTTTCAGGATGCTTTTAGATTTAAAAAACACAGGACAGGCTATCTTGCACCATCAGTTTTTAAAGATAACTCCATTCATTTCCATTTCTGCTTAAAAACTGATGTCATGATTGTCCTATAATATTGTAAACGTGAATATGAGAGACTTCATTATGGTTGTCCTACAAAGTTATAAATATTTATAGCCTTGGATATGTTCCAGTGTAATCTCTTAAAATTCACAATTAAAATTCACTTGAAGTGGCATATTAAAGCCAATAATGCTGATAATTGTTTTTTTAAAACAAACTAATCTCTGTCCAAAAAACAAAATATTTAAAAATATACTGCCAAATGTGTACTTCATGATTCCATGTTGAGTCATAAATTTAATGAAAATCAAATTGTTAAGGAAAAATTCATGTGGCATCAAATTTATTTGAATGAACAGCAGGTAATATATTTCTCCATTAAACTTTATCATTTGTTTGTATTCCCCCTCACCACCATTTTGTTTTAAAATATTGCAATGAGACTTGATCCCCATGACTTGCTAATAATATCATAATTTGGTTGAAATTATCTAAATGTGCTACTGTTTAAAATATCTCACAACCTTTGCAATTGTAAATTTCATTATAAGAGCTTCATTTAGGAGGAATAAAATGTTACTTGTTGAAGAGGGACTCTAAGAATCTTACAAAGCTACAATACGTGTGCAGACACACTACTATTATACAGACATGTTAAACTCAGACATACACACTGGAAACAACGGACATTGAGAATATTGTCATTTAGGGCATGCTAAATGCTATTGCATTGTGCTTAGATAAGTGATTGACGCTTTAGTTTTTGGTAAAGATTAAATAGCTTAATATAGGTATCATTCCTGCAAACACTGATGGACTTTCTTAACTTTAAGCTTGAGTAGTCCCACTGTAGTCAATGGGACTACTCGTGCTTAAAAAGTATGTGCCTGTTTGAAGGACCTGTGTACGTATTTATAAACAAACGAACTTTCAACAGAGATCTATTAAACAGATTTCCATAATTTTCTGCTACCTTTCAGCTATTTTTCATGCAGTAGTACAACAGTTAATCTGAAATTGGTTATAATTCTCTTCAGTGAAATTAGTTTCCTCTCTGCCAAACTTTGCAATAGCCAGATGTTTTTAAGGTGTCTTCGGCTGGAGTAACCAACTAGAACAGTGTTGAAGACTAATTAATCTTTGCAGTAAACTCCTGCAGTAAATTCACAGGTTGTTATACTTAATATGTTGAAATGACTGTTAGGATTTTTTGTGCAGTCAAAAAACACTTAAAAGCTAAGTGAAAATAGAAAGATATTTTCAAAAATACCAGGAAAATAGTCCATGATTAATTTTGCCTGAGTGGATTTACTGTTAAGGTCAAATGATTAAATTAAGTTGCAAATTCAAATTCTGTTCATAGTGTGTTTGACCTAATCAAAGAATCTTGTTTTCAAATATGACAATCAAAAATAAATGTTCCCTGCGGGTCAGGTAGGCTTTGTAGGGAAAACTTGTTTTGGCATTGCCTATATTTTGTGGGTAAATGTAGGATGTCAGTCTCCAGGGTTGTTAATCTGGTACCTCTCATTAAATTTCACGGCAACAAAGACAGGAAGAAAAAATACGGAGGAACATGTGCCAAATATACAGCGTATCTAAAACTAGAACTGTGAAACTAGCACATGTAGACCATAAACAAATTAGATGCACAATCACTATTCAGTGTTTTGACTTTAAATGTGTTTTTAGAAAAAGTAGTGATTGAGCTAGTCCAACAAATCTCTTCACATACTGCTCACCCTAGTAAGAATAGGATATAGAGCTAAGCAATCCCTAAACAGTTAACAGAAAAATCCCCTTTTTTTTCTCCTCCTCCATAATGACAGAAAGACCGTCCTTATTAGATGCTTTTTGTTTGTTAGAGTTATTGGCTGAAAGGTCCAATCAGAAAACAATTGGTGATGGCAACTTAACCGAGTTAAGATCTATAAATAAAGAAGATGAGGCATTGTTTTAACTTGTGTAATGGTGTTTAACAAACACCCTGTTTTAATCAGGTGAGGATAAACCCCTCAGTTAGGTGGCAAATAACTGCAGCTTGGTGACAAGAGTGTGTCACTTGGGGCTCAGAGGAGCTGCCGCTTGTCAGAGGACCTGATGGCGCTGTGGTTTGTTAAAGGAAAAAGGGAAATTTTCCTTCATATGGTTGCAAAATAACTTATTTTTCACTGATTAGACCTAAGGTTAATAAGAAATGTCTGATTCTCCTCTCTGATAGGCTATTGTAAATTCACGAGTAATTCTACTGAAATTACACTGATGTAAAAGCGGAGTGAGAGAAGAATCAGATCTAAAATATCATGGCAAAGGATTCTATCTGCTGCCACACATACTGCATCTTCTTTCATTTTAAATAATCAGACCTCTGATTCATCCACTGTATTATACTCTGGCTTTAGTTATGTATCTTTATGCCTTATTTAAAAATACTCAGCCTAATGGTGTATCAATTAATGGGGAAAAAACACCTACAGGATTATCACCCTTCCCATCTAAATTATCTAATGTGTAACTGCTTAACTCCTTGTACTGAGTAGCAGCATCTAAACAAGTTTATTTAACGGCTATGTTACTGAGTCATACTATATATGGTCCGATGAAGTGAGCTGTAGCTCACGAAAGCTTATGCTCAAATAAATTTGCTAGTCTCTAAGGTGCCACAAGTACTCCTTTTCTTTTTGCAAATACAGACTAACACGGCTGCTACTCTGAAACCTGTCTATGGTTTGTTAGCACAGAAGGAATTATTTCTGTTTAATAGCACGTGTGGAATGCTAGAGATATAAGAGAGGTTTTTTTTTTTTTTTGTTAGCTGTGAAATACAGATGACATCTTCAATGGTCTCTTCCATCCCATTTTATCACCATAAACTTACTAAACATATTGCATTCAAATAGTGTATCTTCCATAAATGTGCAGAGGCTCTGCAGAAAGCCATAAGTCTGCTTCAGAGTTCTGGTAAAGTTTAATGTGAAGCATGTTAAACTAGGTTTTTATTTTATGGATGATTCATGTAGTCAGAGAATGGTTAGGAAAGGCAGGTTAAAAAAAATGGAGAACCAAAAAATAACAGAAAAAGTAATAGGTTTGGGTGAGGCAGGTAACACCTGGTTATGTCACCCACTATGTAGAGCTTAACACTAATTTATGGTATCTTACAGAAATGTGAAGATGTAGGACCATAAGCTTGAGATGTACAAAACTTTTGTTCTTAGACACAACACCTTGTGTAGTCTGTGAACCTGTTGTTTGACTATCTCTGTTTTCACCTAACAGCTGTTGTTGGTTTTTTGTTTTTTAAACAAAAGAGGAACTTTAGGATCCACAATACAGTAGCAGAAGTGGTCTTTTTTGTCTTGTTATGAAGGTTATTTGGGGCTTGGTGGGCATACTTGTTCTGGGTTGGAGGCATGCTCGAACTTGTGTGCTGGATTGAAATATTCAGAATAGTCAGGTACATTATAAACACGGTTAAGTGACTTGCAGGATCAAAACAGAAAAGGCAATTTCTTAAAACATTCAGAAAAATATTGTGATTTGTTTATGAATGTGCCAGTCAAAACAAATGCACAGACACAGTAAGATACACATAGTGTTCAGAGGAACTACTTGGAATCCCGGTTTTCCAGTTCTCACTTAAATAGTCACTTAATTCCCTCACCACCCAAGCTCTATTTTTTTTTATCTCCGAGGAAAGGGGAATGTTTTATGCCCTTTTTTAGTCTGAATTTTAAAAAAACATTAGATTCTATGTTTCTTCTTCAGCAAGGACAAATAGAGGACTGTAACTGAGAGACTAATGAATATTACTTTACAACCTACAGACTGATTCATTGTAGTTTTTATTTTTCATAACAAAAAGCCCACACCTCAAAAGTGACTCTGGGCAATCAAGATTTTAGTTAGTGGGAGTAAAAGTAAAACTCTGACAGTTAAATTTATGTAGGATGTTTTTAAAAATTAAATGAATAAGAGCCCTAATGTTACAAAGAGAACCTGGGTTGTCCCATAGAATTACCGTTGTTGAATTGGGGTCAAATGGCCTAGTTTTATACCACTGGAATCAATGGGAGTTTTGCTTTTGATTACAGTGAGACAGGATCAGGGCCAAACTGAGCTATGCTACATTTTAATTGTTACAGAAGGAACTACATTATAAAGTGACTGTAAACACTGCACAGAACATTGAATAATAAGTCCAAATCCTGCTGTCTTGTTACGGCAATATTTTCACTGACTTCTCTGGGAGTTTTCCCTGTTTGAGGACTTGCAGAATTGGGCCCATAATTTGGAAAGCACCTTGAAGATGAGAAAATTTACCTTAAAAGGCCTGTTGCGTTTCAGAAAAAGTGAAAGTCTGAATGCATCTCTTTCTAAAAAGTTACCGATTAAGAAACTATTGTACACACTCAAAGTAATCACAGAATATTGCTACTACTTTTTTTTCTAGAAATACGAAGGATTCATTCAGGTTGGTGGAGAATGGGGACTCCTGAGAACCATATTTATATATCTGAGTCTGTATGTCTATGGTTTTCACCTGAATTATTTTCAAAAACTACCCTCCCTGTATTTTTAAGAAGTTATTGGACAGCAATTTTGTTTCTTTACCAAAGGAGTGAAAACCCCAGGAATCCTTTTATAATTTGGAAAGAATGTCAAAAGAGTAAAGTAGTTAAACCTAAGTATTAGATCATATGCTCTAAATGCATAAATAAGCATAACTGCAATTGCAGAAACCTAAGTTAAAACCACTAACAATGCTCTCCCACAAACTCTAATTGCTAAAAGGGAATGACCTCAGCTATTGTGAAATTTGTGCCTGTTTGTTGACCGATGGTGGTGGAAGTGGAGTGTGTGTTTTGTTGGGGTGTTGTGTGTTTGCTAATGCCAGAGCGGAATACAAAGCCTGAAAATGGAGCTAATTGCAGCGAAAACCTTGGATATGGTTTCAAGGTTAGGGATTCTAAAAGCAGGTGAAATGACTATTCCATTGAAAGACGGAGACTGACTGGTTGGAAGCCAGTTTGTGGATGTTAGACAGTCCATTCCTAGTATATACAGAATTGGTTTGCCTTTAAGAAAACGGGGGGTTAAAATATTTGGTTACAAACCTGACATTTCTTTGTGTACTGTTCCTATGCCTGAGCACAGCATGAAATATTAGTGGGTGTTTCATCATGCCAATTTTGGAAGCTTTTTGTCTCAAGTTTGTTTTTTCTGGGAAAGGGAAATGATGAGACCTGAACTTGACTTCATTCAAACATCACTTAATTCAAAATTTTCATTCTATTGCATGGTTGTGTTCAGTGCATCAGAACATGCATATTACAAAGCTGGTTATAATGAACTTTGGCTTAGAGCAGTCATTCTGTGGACAGAGTTCCACAGTCTGCATAGAGATTCCTATAAGACAGGTCTTGGCTCCCTGCTGTGTACTCATATGAACCCTTATAATTATGATCCAGAGGACTGCTTGCCCATTTTTAGTCATACGAACACTTGTAGGAAAATTGGTACTTTTAAACTGTTTCAGGGCACATGAGAACAGGTTTTGACTTGCAGCCTTGTATTGTAAACAGTTTGACCATCCTTAGTTTTGAGAAGGTGGACAGCCTAGTGAATGGAGAATGAAAGTAATGTTACTGGCTGAGTCTAAGATGCCATACTATAAAGACTCCTTGCTGAATACAGTGGACTCCACAGAGAAGTTAACCAGAGTAGGAAAGGGGAGGGGAGATGGGGAGAATTTTTTAAACTCAGCAAATGCCTTTAAAACTGGAAATGCCTCTAGTATTACTCAGACACCCACAAGAAACAGAACCAACAAGGGGAAAGTGGAGCAGGCATTGGGGGGGTGGGAGAGCGGGATTTTTAGTTGAGTAAGCAAAGCAATTATGGGGGCTTGTGTGTTATTCACAAGTGTCTGCACCACTCAAACACACCCATCAATGGTTTCCACAAGATTGTGAAACAGTTCTGAAAGTTCTTTTCTGAGCAGCATTTTTATGTAACCCATTCTTTGCCTTTATTATATTTTCCCCTTAAATAATTTGCAATAGATTTAAATTCAGAACTGAGCTAAGTTATCTAGCCAGTTGTGTGACCCTCCCCCTTTGCATTTGATTATATATATAAATAAATAAAATACAGAGAGAGAGAGTTAGTTTAAAACTTTAAAAGGTTTAATTCTAAATCCTTGAAGACTCCTTAGGAATGCAGCAGGCAAAATCTTGACATGCTTACTGAAAATGAAACAAAACTATTCTGTAAATTTTTTTTTTAAATGAAACGCAAGCACCGTTAAAGTGCTTGGAGGCATTGAGCTAGGCATGGGGTTGGAAGTCAGTGCTGACGTCTAGGGCTTAGTGTATACAATTTGTTTTACATGCATCTTCCCCCATACAGTACTTAAGTTTGGACAAATGTAGGACGCGTTTGGGCCCGATGCTGTTCCCAGCGCAGTAAGAGACTTTTGCTATTTACTTTAGTCAGAGCAGGATTGGGCCCTTTTTTTGGAGCATCCTTAAACCTTTTGCACTCACTGCAAAAAGTAATTGTATTAGTCTTATGCTGCAGTCATTGTGCACAAAACACCTATTGACTTAAGCCGCATGCGTATAAACTTACAAGGAGGGACAGCGTCACCAATACAAAATGCACAGAAACGGGCACATTATTCTTGACTCTGTAAAGTTCATTTTACACAAGCTAACAAAAGCCAGCAAATCCAAAGGTGATGGAGGGCTGAAATGAGCTCCTTATCATTCATTGACATGCTTGACATGCCTGTAAGTATCATAGCTCCACTGGTGATAGTGTAAGTAACCTCACCTTATAATGCTAACCCACAGCAGTGTGTTAGAGGGGGAGCATCACCTTTGATTTAATCCTTTTGGGTACATAGGTATGGCTGTGTGCCTGTGAGGGAGTATTCAGTTTTCTAGTTAAGAAAAGGGGCGGGGGGAATGACTCACTTCTAGGCCATAGGAACCTTTGTAGTCTGTTGTGTAAATGTATTGTAGATCCTCTATGTGTGTGTGTGTATGGTCAGTCGGTTCGACAATGAAGTTTTCATGCTCTCTCTTTTTGTGGATTCTGGAGTGACTCTGAAGTCCAAAGCGTGACATGCATGCTTGTGAGCAGATGGGGCAGTCATTGGTGAGCGCCTTGGTAGCTATACCAGTAGTATGATGCTTTTCCCTTGCAGCTAACAATCTATTATTTCTGTCCTCTTCAAAGGTTTGAAAAGCTGTGTGTTGTCATGTTGATCTATTTAATGCAGCCTTCTCAAGATCATTTGGTTTTATTGCACCACAGCGTGTGCTGGGTTTGCTGTCCTTGTAGCACTTTCTGGGGTAGCCTTGATTCCACTGTCCTTGTGCCAATTCTCCACAGAAGGGGAGTCAATATTCAGGCATCCTAATGATGTGTCCAGCCCAGTGTAATTGGGCTTTTATCATCATGGCCTTGATGCTTATGGCATTTGACTTTTGGAGAATCTCCAGGTTGGTAATTTTGTCCTGCCAGCGAATCCCCATAATGGCGCACAGAGACTGCATATGGAAGGCCTCTAGGTGTTTGATATGTCATGTGTATGGTGTCCAGGTCTCACAGATGCAGAGGAGAGATGTGAGCAGAAAAGAATTATAAAGTTTTATTTTTGTTGAGAGGGTTATGTTGTGGGATTTCAGGACTTTTACGTAACTTTCCTAATGACAGAGCAGCTTTTAGATACTGTATATATTATAAAAACCTTCAGTTCTTTCTGGGTTAAGGAGCAAGTTCAGGTTCGCGGAGTAAAAACACATGGACGTTCAGATAGTGTTGAGAGTGTACACAGCCCTTCACAAAAGAGAATGAGATGTCCCCTGCCTTAAAATGTTTACTGTCTAAGAAGTGTTTGTGTCAAGTACTTGCTGGTTTTTTGGGGGTTTTTTAAGATGTTTCACTCAGTTCAGTACCTCCAGAATTTTAATTTTTGGTTGCAATTCTTGAGAATAACCAGAGCACTGTGGGCTATTCACTAGGTCTTATTTGATTTCTCTTTATTTTAAAAAAACAAAAGAAAACAAAAACACCATGAAAGCAGTCTAATATACTTTGATTGGAAAAAAATAGCCTAATAGAACAAAATGATTTCTGTGTAAAATATTTTATTTATATAAAAATAAATCTGCTTCCATGCCAGACTTTGGGTAGATCAAATTTTTACAAGTAAGTTATAAACCCTAGGAAAACAGCATACAATTTAAACCATTGATAGAACCTTAAGTTTACCAGCACTACTGGGCAGTATCATAAATTAACTTCTTTAACTATTTCATTCCTAAGGATTCCAGTCCTCTTAAACTCAATATAATCAAGATTACTTTACCCACTACTGTGATTCAGCCACGGATGCAATAGCTGTTTAACAGCACACGGCAACATTTCACGGTACTGCAGGCCAGGAAGTGAAAAAATATAGTGTCCGACTTGAACTGTATGGGGGTTGTGGTTGAGTAGATAGAATGTAATTACCTGAACTGGAATTCAGCCAGGATTAAGGGGCTATTGCTCCCACTCTTGTGAGAAGTGCCATGGGATTTTAAATGGCCACAAACGTTCCGTGTCTCAGTTTTACATCTGTGCTAAGATTGTACTTCCAGCTGCACAGCTTTTCCGAGGCAAGTGACTATGGAATACAGAAAGATGTTTGCACACATGCTTCATAGTCAACTGTACAAATCCCCCTCCCTCCCCTTTGAATCAGAGAATAGAAGAATGATAAACACAAAAGTCAATGTTGTTGTGTAACTGAAGTCTGATGCAGTGAAATGAGACTTGGTCCGTTGTTCACTATTGATGTGTGTGTTGGAGCACATTCCTCCAACTCTGCTAGCCTCTGTTTTTCCGTCTTTCTTATCAGTTTGCTTCCTTTTTATGTACTCTTCCTCCCCAGCACCACAGCCCTCTAATAATGTTTTCTTGATAGTTATTTAATTGAACAAATGGCTTCTGCTTTTGTCTTCTTCCCCTTCCTCACCTATTTTACATAACCTAGTTCTTATATGTTCAGAAACAGACCTGAACTAAATGTGGGTTGGGAGACAGGAACTGGAGTTTTATGCTGGCTCTAACACTAACTCCCTCTATGGTCTTGGGCAAGTCTCTTAGACTCATTGTGTCTGTTGCCAGTATGAGAAATGGGCATAACTGGTGGTACTGTGAACTTTAATGTATGTGAAGTCCTTTGATTAGAAGTGCTGCATTAAGCCAGTGGTTTTCAACCTTTTTTCATTTGCATACGCCAAAAAAATTTGGAATGGAGGTGCAGACCCTCTTGGAAATCTTAGACATAGTCTCTGGACTCCCCAGGGTCTGCGGACCACAGGTTGAAAACCACTGTTCTATGGTAACGACAACCTTTCACGGACCCCTTTTTACATAGTCCGCTAACTCAAAACCACTGCATTAAGCCAACTATATTAGGAATTAAGTAGATGCTGTGGAAGTTTATATTCCTAATAAAAATGGCAAAACCCACTAAAATTACATATCTAAAGAAAATTTTTTAAATATTAAGTTCACTTTAATTTCAAAAATATCCACTTTGATAAAGCATGCTTTAAACAGTACACCCTGACCACATTTTAAAAAACAAAAACCCACGACATTACTGATGAAGTCAAATTTTGCTGTTGAAGTCAACGAGGCCAAGGTTTCACTCTACCATTTTATGAGGCTTTTCCTGCTCCACTGCTGCTGTTTAAAGGCCTTTTCAGCAAGGAAGATGCTTTTCTGATGACTATTCTGATGAAACAGTGACTTTGACTATACGCAAAGTGCTGTCACGCACTAAATAAACTAACTGAAGAAAAAGGGGAAAACAGGTTTTTGTTAACTTTTCAGTGGTAGTACACTTAGTTACTTTTCACCACAGTAGGTACAATATTTTTTTTAGATGGACAGAAACTTGCCCCTCATCTCCTCCAAGTTGACAGCATTCATTTTAAAGGCTGGAATGTTTCTATTGAAAAGGCAAAAAATGTGTACCCCACATTTTCTTGTTTATTGAAATGCCTTCCCTGATCAAATTTAATCACAAATAATGGTGTAAGTTCTCTTATCCAGACAGTTGTGACTTTTTTATTTTTATGGTCATCATGTAAAGGTAGCAAAGTTTGTCACGTAGAGGGAATTTTCCCACTGACTGATTGATTTATTTATTTTTAAAAACAGAAGGAGAGAGCCTCTGGATATGTTAATATCTTCCACCTGGTTTGGACTAGGAAGAAAATATTCTTTAGTCAGTGATTAATTTGTCTCTGGGGTTCCTTGGTGACCAATGCAGAGATGTCAGTTCCAGGAGAAGTTAATAGAGAGAGGACAAAGTATAATTTTCCATTGCAGACACTTACAAAGAAGAGAAACAAAGACCTTGAAAGCAATACACCCAATATGAAGGAAGATTCTAAGTGAATCAGTCACCAGCAAAATGACCAGGGAAGCATTCTACCTGCAAACTTCAATGAAATAAATTATATGGTGTTCGAGGAGGGAAGTCACCTGATACCACTTGAGAGAGAGAATTCTGACCTGCATTAATACTGAGATTGATTCTCAGCCCTCCTCAAAACTGCATGTACTGCAGGGAGACCAAACATTAACTGCAAAGTGGCTTTAGCAACTAAGGATTTTTAAACTTTAGCCCCACCGTTTAAAAAAAGGGTTGATTGGAGATTTCTGCTGTGGTTTAAATAAATAAATTAGGCATAGGATATACCTACATCTATTGACAAAACACTTACAGAGTTAAGATCGCACCTGTATTTCAGGCCTGATCCAGGGCAGCCTGAGCCTTCAAAGTGGCAGGAAGTGTTGGGTTGAGGGCTTAACTCTTCCTTTTTTCTCATGAATAGCCATGCAACATTGTGCATGTTCACAAGTGACATGAATGTAATAATGCAGAAAGTGAGTGAGTGGTTTTTTGTTTTTTTTTGACACAAGATTTTGCTTGAGTTCTCAGGTGATCATGCTCATTTCCATTGCGTGTAACAGAAGGGAATAAAGATCTGATATAGCAGAACCAGCAACATTCAGGATTTCTGCAGTATTCACTATTTGTGTTCTCAAAAGTCAATGTAATCTTTAAAATGTCTCCGATAGTGTATCGCTGCAAATTTTTAGCTCTGCCTGGTGTGTATTGTTTCCTGGTATATTCTTCCAAAGAAAGTAGATGCTAATCCAGTCCTAAGCTTGTCACTGGAGACAAATGTGAAATCTCCTGCATTCAGTGGTCATTTGGAGGAGGGAGAAACCTTATAATCCATCAACAGCAAATCGTTGGAAGGGAAGTGTTGGCTTTTTGCCACATTTTCCTCTTGAAATTATAATAAACTCCGCAGACAAAATACCATGGAAAAAATAAATGGATGAATGAAAACTTTTTTTTCCCCATATGGAAAAAAAAATCAGGATTTTGTTAAGTTTGTATCAGACTATGTGATCTGGAGTGCTAGCACATCCCATTTCAAAGTATTTCATAAGGGAAACTATGGAAACAACATTATTTTCCGTCTTCTCTGAAATGTGAGACAAGTCTGATAATGAGGAACAGTTTCTGATCTCCAAAACCTTTTCAAAGAGCTCTGAATTGACGGCAAAGTGCTGTGTGAGCGTCTTCCAGGTAGATGATCATGCACACAAAGTTGAGGGCACATTTAGATGCAGTGTTGGAAAAGTCAGTCAGGCTTGGTTAGTTTTATAACGTGCTGATTGCAGAAGTGTACACGTGTGTGGTTTAATGCTAAGGATTCCCAATTACCTGGATTGTAGAGTCATTTTCCCCATGATGCAGAAGTTCCCATTTGTCAAAGAATTGTAGAACTAGAGCTAGTTGAACTGGAGGAGGGCGGAGGGGGAAGGAGGAGGGAAAGTAACTTACCTAAAAACAGGGAAGAATTTTCCTGCCTTAATGTTTCAACGAGTTTTAAATAGAATGTAGCAATGGAAAAGATTCTGTATGTGACCTTACCCATCCAATAGCGGCCAGCACAACTGTTCCCATCAGCATTATCTAGTGTTTTGCCCAGTCTAGTTCAAACTGTCTCCAGGAATGGAGCCTTAGTTTTGGAAGTAAGTCCAAACCTGTATGCAGCTTCTATGGCAGAATTCTCCCAACTGATTTGTCCTGCAAAGGGAGTATGTCCTGCACTCAATTCCCAACAAGGCACTTAACATTAGTATCTATGGAAGCTGTGTGCGTAGGAACTGTGCGGAATATGCAGTAGAGATCCTGGTACAAAGAGCAGCATTCTTTTCTCTCCTACGAGGGGGAATAGGGTTTACTTGAGATGGCTCATCAAGCAGCTCGCCAATAGCGGATGACAGAGCTGTAAGTGTAGATGATGTATTATAATGTTCCAGGTGCTGTACAGACATGTTTAAAATTTTTGGCCTTCACTCCTTCCCCCAAATATCTACCTACATACTTTCCTCTTGGGTTTGGGTGAAGGCATTTTAATAGCAATAACGTAAAAACCAGCTATAGGAAATGTTCCTATGCACGCAATCCTGCCACGTTAAATTCCTGCCACAGGACATCATCTGCCGCTCTACAAGCGGACAAGTGTGTTTTTCTTGAGTCACTCAGGCAGTCGTCCCCCTATATGGTGATGAACTGCACTTCCTTCAGCTGGTATTAGCGCCACACTAATTTCTCTCCCTCTCACCAAGGGCTGACATTCACACCTGCTTCTGCATGGCATGTGTTCTTCCCCCTTTCACCCAACATCTCCTGTTGCAAAGACTGGTCCAAAGCCCAGTCTACTAAGGCCACTTCCACAAGCAGCAACACTATTAACCGCATAATCACAATCCCTTCCTCTAATGATAGTCTGCCAGCACAACCCTCTTTGAGCTTCCTTTAAATGGATGATCTCTTCACTAAGGAAGGTGGCTGGGATTTGGGTCAGTATGAAAAGAAAATTGCTAGAAAACATGGCAGGTAATGAGAATGAAGTGCTGGTTCTGCAGTCATGGGGAAGTTTGGTGGTTTATTGAATACTCACGGTGTATATTCTTAAAGTTCAGTGCATACCAGCTGCACATCAGGCCCTGGAACTGTATCAAATTCCTTACAGATCCCCAAATTATTCAACAAAATAAATCACTTGCCAGACTTACGGTCAGAACGTGGTCCACAAAGCAGAAATTAAGGAAGTAAATAGTTGGGACTTGGCCTATGAGAGGCATTTTCAAGTAGCTTCTCTTCCCTGTGCTCTTTATATTTTTAACAGCACTATTTGCATGCTCAGAAATTCACATTTGTGCCTGTAAGTTAGATAACGACTCACGCAAATGGGGTGTTGTCCAGGTCATATTTGCAAGGAAAAGAATGCAAATATGGCAACAATCTTGGATATTTGGCCCTGGAAGTCTTCTTATAAGAGTAATATCTGCATTCATTGAGAGCTTTGAGCTCAAGGATCTCAGAGCCCTTGACAAATACTACTAACTAGGCCTCACTTCTAACCTGTATAGTAGGAGTGTTTTACTGCAGACAGATAGGTGTGCATACAAAAACAACGTCAATTATGATTTTTTTTTTTTTTTGGAGGAAAGACTTTGTACTCGGAGTTATAGTCTAACCTTTCTCCCATATTTTATATGTAAGAAGTGCTGCTCAAAGATAAGCTGCCGAGTATCAAAGTATAAGGGGAACTACAAGCATCCGTCTGTAGCACAGAAATGGTCTTTCCCTGGGCATGGTTGAATGAATGTGTGATTGGTGTGAGGATTTTAGTTCCAACTTCTTGCTTGCCTAGTATTTTTTTTAAAGTTATTTTTGAGTTGGGGTTTTGGATGGTTGAGATAATGCCTGTGGACTTACCTGGGGTCTCAGATGCCTACAGGCCTGTTGACTTTAGATCCATGGACTTACTGAGCCTGAAATGACTGAAATGGGGAGGTTCTACATTTTCATAAAAGTACTTAATCAGGCCCCATTTGGTGATGCCAGTGAACTCTGAAGAAAAGTGCTCCAAAGACCTATCTGGCTTTAAGATTAAACTCGATAAGTTTATGGAGGAGATGGTATGATGGGATAACATGATTTTGGCAATTAATTGATCTTTAAATATTCATGGTAAATAGGCTTAATGGCCTGTGATGGGATGTTAGATAGGGTGGAATCTGAGTTACTACAGAGAATTCTTTCCTGTCTGGCTGGTGAATCTTGCCCATATGCTCAGGGTTTAGCTGATTGCCATATTTGGGGTCGGGAAGGAATTTTCCTCCCCGGCAGATTGGCAGAGGCCCTGGAGGTTTTTCACCTTCCTCTGTAGCATGGGGCACGGGTCACTTGCTGGAGGATTCTCTGCTGCTTGAAGTCTTTAAACCACAATTTGAGGACTTCAATAGCTCAGACATAGGTGAGAGGTTTTTCGCAGGAGTGGGTGGGTGAGATTCTGTGGCCTGCGTTGTGCAGGAGGTCGGACTAGATGATCATAATGGTCCCTTCTGACCTTTGTATCTGTGAATCTATTTGATTCACCAAGAAGCTTCTATGAGGAGTTCCAAGGGGGAGGAACCAGTCAGGCACCATCTTAAAATTGAATGAAAGGAAGAAGCTTTTGTTGCAGCATTTGGCTTGCTTGCCTGTAATGGCTGCTAGCCTCTAGCTATGCTGACCACCTAGGAGTGGGAGTTTAACATACAACATTTAAGATTAGACATTTACAAGCAAGTAACTTGTAGCCAGCCAGCAACTCCATCAACATTAAACGCTGGTGCCAGTAAGACCATTGGTTAACGTTTGCAACCACATACCAACTTCCTGAGACTGAATAAAGCCACAAGACCCATGACAATCATCCTCCATAAGTAGTAACCTTTTTTGGTTTTGTTGCATTTTCTATCCTTTCTTACTAGAGAGACACCTCTACCTCAGCATTTACACTTGTTTTTTATTCCAGCAGATGGCTAGGAGTGAGGGTGTGTGCATGAGTGTGTGGGGCTAGAACTCTCGGAATTCATTTGAGAATAGGGCCTAGAGAATAATTTCTCAAATACCTAAAACAACCCTAGGTTAAACAAGCTTCTTGTCTAAAAGATCGCTTATGCGTGTATTCATGGTTTAGGAGTTATGTCTTATCCTGAGAAATCATATTATTTTCACCTATATTTGTAATTTGAATATTAAAATGTAACAAGCTGCATCGTCTTTAATTGTATGGGAATGTTTTATTGTAATACCTATGTTTGGGGGCTAGGGAAAGAGAAGGGATTTGCTGTCACCTAACCAGTACATTAAGTTGGGCAGACTACCTTAATTGGCATCAGTGCTTGTAGTCTTAACATTGCCTTCAGCCTGGGAGTGACTTGATCCTCCCTGTATCAGATATTTGGCTGGAAAAAATATATAGATCCGCACTAAGCTTGATAATGCCTTATTGCTTTTTGACTCTGATGGCTAAACAAGACTGATGCCTTCCCAAATTACATAAGGAGTTGTTGATTTATCAACCTGGTAATTAGATTAGTTTGTTTTGATATTAACCCACTTTCTTAATTTGAATGGTTTACATGTATTTTATCTGGTTCCTTATTTAGTTTGATTAATATATAAAATTGGAAATCTGTGTGGTTTGGATGTTTCTTCCCTAGACCTTAGGCCTCTGAACCTGAGGAACCTCCAGAATAAATAAGAGGCCAAGACGCAGCCTTGACATCATCCATAGAACTGGTCTGATGCCTGAACTCGAACGCTGTTTGTTTTTGAGGAAATGTCTACTTAAATATTGGTGATTTCTTTCGATAAGTAACGTGGATTCCAAAAGTTTTGTGGGCCTGGTGTAGTGGATATGAGCCAGTCAACCTAAAGGCTGACCAGTTCTCTATAATATGTCTATACTCTTCATATTATACATAGGAAAAATGAGACTTGGAGGTTAAGTGACATGCCCAAGGTCATATCACAAGACAGTGGTAGGGCTATGATTAGAATCCCACCCAAGCTCCTGCACTAACCACTAAATTGACTACTTATGCGTTTTACCAAATGTAGTTATAGCAGTTCCTAAATTTGTTTTCCTTGTCTATACACTTTTTGAAAACTACATTTTAATCAGCTTGTCCACATGACAATAATTCTCCCTTAAGCCAACTTAATAGAATTGATTGACTAGCTATTTTAATTACTGAGCATAGACTACATATCGACAAGAAAAACTTCTCTGAAAAAAGTGTATTATATTTTGGCTCTTGGTTGAAACCAACCCAACTTTAATTTCACAGTTTGCTGCCAACAGCTGCCTTAGTAAGACAGAGCAGTTGTAATAAATGACATTTATTTAAAAACAAGAAAAATGAAAACCTAGTTCCAGCTGGATTTAGGAAACTGAGCATATTTGTCTTGCATATAAAGCTGCCATCCACAAACATTTCAAAATTATTTTTCATTTGTAATAATCAGGATCAGACTTTAAAAAAAATAAAGTATTGGGGAGAAGCACAATATATTAGAAACATATAGTTTCATTCAAAGGCCATTAGTTATTGAATCCTTTCCAAAGCCATGCAACTAAAAAATTTCAGGGAAACTCACATAATAGTTTTAAGCATTTTTATGAACTATTTGGAGGAATAGTCTATGATGTACACGGTCAGGCTAGACAGACACATATATGCATCTATTATATTTACTCTTTTATTGTTGAAAACCATTCATCTGATGAGCACTTTCCCTTTTTACCAGCAGGAATCTTGGTAGAATTTTGGAACTGTATTTGCACATGGAAGAAATTAGTTCACACGGGCACAAATAGAATGCGCAGTGCTAACTGAAATATATTGCCAGTAACTAGCTCCTCTGTCAACATACTCACAGTACTAATACAACCAAGTCTCTTTAGTACCCTATCATCCCAAAGGATCAGCTAACCCTTGACTGACTCAGACTACGCGCAGGGATCACTGGAGCCACCTTTGGGATAAAACCCAACTTGCTGTTTAACAATGCACAGGAACACTACACAACCTCTTAGGAAAGGACATTTGCCGCCAGAAAGTTTTAGGAAGGCAGAACATAGCTACAAGAGAAGAATTTGGCCAGATTTGAAATTACCACTCTTACATCTCCCCGTCAGGTCTTTAGCGACCACGAGTAAGTAAGATGTTGGTTTTATGACTTATCTAAGAGATGGAACCATGTTTTCAGCAGCACTGTAAACCGTAATGCTATGCTGGTATAAGTATACAATATTTTCCTCAGAGAGACATCTGTAAATTCCTCAGTGCCTAGTGCAGATTCCGCAGAGAAAGGTCTTGGTTTTGGTTGTCTTTAAAGTACAATGTACACATGGTGCTACCATACATAAATAACCCTGCAGAATCACCAGCACTACATAGGTGATCCTTGGAAGTTTCTCCATCCAAAAACTGAAATGGCTTACTCCTCCTTTAGCCTGGTCTACATTTAAAATGTATACTGATGTAGCTATGTCGGTCAGGGGTGTGAAAGAAAAACAACCCTACAACCTAACAACCCCATATGACACAACTATGCCGCCAAAAGCCCCATGGTAGGAGCAGCTATGCTGACCAAGGAGGGCTTGTTGACATAACCAACGTCGTTCAGTGAGGTGGTGTTCCTGCACTGTCTGAACTCCTCCTCCTGTTAGTATACGCTGACCCCTATGTGTTAGGGGATCAGCCAGCGTAGCTATGCCGACATGGGATTTGTAGTGTAGACATAGCCTTAGTTTGAGATCTCACAAGATTACAGCGGGCCACACAAAACCAGTAGTTGTTGATACCTGTGTTTGATATATTGACATGTGTCAAGACACTTTCATACGGTCAGAGACTAGTTTTCAAACCAGCTTTAACTGGATCTATTTTTAAACCCAGAAATTATGGACACAAATAACTGCATCTGCATTTCTGACAGGTATGTATGTGATTTCTGGGGCAAGTACTTAGACATTTAAATGGCATACGTTTTGCCTGCACTTACTTGCATCTGACAAATGTGAGTACAAAAACCGTAACTACATTTGAAAAAAAAGTCCTAGTGTCCTGGGATGTACTTTCATATACACAAGGATTTATTGTCTGGCAGCGAACAACAAATAAATCTCCAATTAATGTACATTATTGTGTGGATAGTCCTTTGGAAACACCACTTGTCTTTCCAAAATGTGGTTCAAGAGGTTAGTAGCACTGCTACCTAGGAGATTCAAGTCAGCGTGGTCTCCCTTCCAATTACTAGCAGTCACCAAACACATGACAAGGACGAGCCCTGTGATCAATCCCTGTTGGCTTTTAGCAGCTTTGTCAAAGGGGTTTCAGAGGCCACAGAACAAGCCAGTGTTACGGGCTTGATGGAACGCTAGTGGGGTGCTCTCCTTTTGCAGGGCCAGTATATGCATTGAGCCAGCAGGAGCATTCACTGTCAGTGACCTAGGGATCCTAATATTGAAGTCCAAGGGATGCCCAGTGCCTTCATTATGTGCTAGTATAACATGCAGTATATTGTACATTAGTCAATTTAGCACTGTGTATGCCAAGGGTGGGCAAACATTTTGGCCTGAGGGCCACATCGGTGTTCCAAAACTGTATGGAGGGCTGGGTAGGGAAGGCTGTGCCTCCCCAAACCGTAACCCTAACCGCCCTCTCCCACTTCCCACCCCCGACTGCCCCCCTCAGAACTCCTGACCCCTCCAACCCCCCCATCCAGTGCCCCCTGCTCCCTGACTGCCCCGACCCCTATCCACACCCCTGCCCCCCAAAAGGCCCCTTGGGTCCCCACCCCCTATTGATCCCCCTTCTAAAGCCCCTTTCGGAATGCGGCCCTGCGAACATGGGCGGACGACTCAGGGGGAGCAGAGGCAGCCACACAGCCGGAGAGAAGCGGCGGTTTCCCCTTCAAAGCACTGCTTCTCTCCGGCTGGCTGCACGGCCGCCAGCTGCTCCTCCTGAGTCTTCTGCCCGCGTTCGCCGTGCTCCCACCACCCGCCCGCCTGCTTCCCTGTGGCTGCAGATGAGATCTCCCTTCCCTCTTTCCTCTGCCCCCGCCGTGCAGCCCCCTCCCACGCTGGCGGCATGGTGCGCTCAGGCTGTGGGGTAGGAGAGACAGCAGGGGAGGGGCCGTGGGCTAGCCTCCCAGGCTGGGAGCTCAGGGGCCGGGCAGGATGATCCTGCGGGCTGGATGTGGGCCGTAGTTTGCTCACCTCTGGTGTATGCGCATTGCCATTTGCAAAGACAGAAGATCACCAAGGAGCTAATCTGCCTAGCTGATGCATTATAGCCAATTAATGATTAGGTTGAGTGCAGACGGTGTCCCAGATTAAAGGCCACAATAATGAGTTTTCAAAAGGGAGCAAGGGTAGAAAAAAGTTGCTTAGTCACCATTACCTAATGGCACTAAAATAATCTGAACTAAATTATGGGCCATATTATTAATTAGTACTACAATAGTGCCTAGAGGCCTCAGCCCCACTGTGATAGGTACTGTACAAACATAGTAGAGATAGTCCTTACCCTAGAGTGCTTAACATCCAATCATAAGACTAGAGACAGGTGAATACAAACAGACAGGGACACACCAGGTAGCAAGATGATTATGATCTGATAGATAAGTGACAACATAACTCGAGCCAGTATATCTTTCATCTATAGTTTCTATGACTGTGGTCTTGCTCAGTAGCTGCTCCATAATTTACAAGCAGGTTCCTGCTTCAAATCCTAATTTCCCAAGGGCCTCATCCCGCGAGGCTGAGCACCTGCCACTTTCATTGTTTTCGGTGGTATTTAGCCCTCCTCTGGATCAGTCCTTGTAGATTGTACAAGCAGAGGGAATACCCTCTCATGGAGCTGAAGGTTGTTTGGATGTATTTAACCCATGGAGGGAAAACTAGATTGTTATAATATCCCAGAAAAGGAGATCTCTCATTACCCCCAAACTGCACGCTTTTGGTCTGTTTAGTATTGTGTATGCTGTAGTTATTCTATCAAAGCCAATAATTAACAGTAGGCATCTCTCACTGCCAGCAAAATAAGCAAAAGTGTGTGTTTGGCAGGGGCGGAGTGTGGAGGGATAGTTTTTGTGGGTTCTGAAAAAGCAGAACACATTTCTAGCTGGGATTGGGTGGGGGATAAGCATGGGGAGAAATAATGTCTTCTGCAAAGATGGCAACACCTCACCTTTGTGTGGGGAGGAATTGGAGTTGTTGGGTTTTTGTTTTTTTTTTTAAAATGCATGTGTATGTGTGTGTGTGTGTATATATATGTGTGTGTGTGTATATATATATATATATATATATATATATAAAATGTATAAAATACTTGGGCCAGAAACCCTCAAAAGAACTGAAAAAATGAATATATACATCCAAACCAATCTATTCCCAACTCTACAATATTTACACTTCGATCTAATACACAGAACAGTGTGTAGAGTCCTTTCCAGACATTTGATCTATACTGTCCATAGTTCTTCTATATACACACAAAGGGATTTAATGCTTTGTAATCAAGCTGCTCAAGAAAAATGTTGTCTTTATATTCACTGGGGACGACTGTAATAAATTAAAATGGCTTCCCATTAGCCCTCTGTACTTAACTGAACCACTTAAAATTACTTTGGACTTTGCCCTCATCTGACCTCTTCACCTCTGCTCAGGCATTACTGCTGCTAGGAACATAGCAGCAGTGGTCCGAGAGCCTCAGTTTTGTGAGCGAAGTTACAAATCATTTCAGAGCTGGAAACAGAGCACCCAGCACGAAGTGACTTCTGAGTCACAAAGAAATATTTAGCAGCTTTAAATGTTCAGACACATTTCTCGTAGGCATCCTATTTGTGGACAGTCACGGTCATTCTAGATATCTCACGGATAGAGGAACCCAGTAGTGGCAAAATCCTGTACAGATTCCTTCGTTCTCTTTGTAAGGATACATGTGCAAAATGAAGATAATAGGCCTATGAACAAAGTGCACCTTTTTATGGCACAAATTGTTTCACCCTGTAGGGACAAAATCACCAAGTTACACACTTGCCTGACTGGTGCATAACTTCACATATGTATAGTTTTTATTGAAATTTATTTAAACAAGCATATAAAAAAGCCAGCGCCCAGTTAACATCCCACTGCTGGGAGCTGTCCCCTGAAATGATATCACTTGAATTGAATAAGTCACTCGGGTCATGCTGTGCAGCTCTTGGTGTTTCCCCAGACACGAAACAAACTAGTCTTACACACCTGCTCCCAGAAAGCATTCTTTAAGATTGCACACTTCACTATTCACACAGAATGTGGTACATTTTATAGACAGCAAGTGGATAAGATTCCAACCCCCCCCCCAAACTCGTATTACAGAGGCTATTAAACAAGCCAGACATGGATCTGAGCACACCCTTCAGGAAAAACACTCTTGTGAGAAAGTGACAAGAGAAGATTAAATTTAAACTGCACTCAGGCAAAACGTTTTACTGTAGCCTAGTTTTCTAGGAATGAAGCCCTGAAAAAGGACAGTGCGACCCAGAAAAGAAAAGGTTTCAGAAGTTTTCTAGAATTCCCTAATCCCCTCTCCTCATTTATAGGTTCAAAGCTTCAGTGTCTTCTTCACAGGGTTAGGGATATCCAGTCAGAGAACAGAAATAACACCGTGTGACTCATGACCAAGCACACAGCTCATATTCTGAGTTGTTAATTCTACAGTTAAAGACAACTCAGCCTGAATAAATTTGAATGAATAAATAAATGAGTAAACTGCAGTCTGCCTGTGGATATTTCACAGGAAGGTAAATGTATTAAATATTTGCTCAGAGTCATTAAACTTAAAGCTAAGGCCAACAACCCAGCATCATGGGCATTTTCTGGTCAAGAGGAAACCAAGGCTAAGATAACATTGAGTGCTACAGCTTGGGTCTGTGGTGCCTTGGCAGAATGGTATGAGGTGGATTGGGGAATTTGCACAGAGTGTGCCTGAAAGATATGACAAGTTAAGGCATTTGAAACTGTTTTTGGAGTCAGTATTAACATACGATGGGGCTGCAGGGGCATGACTGCAGGAGGTTGATGGGAGGAGGGGAACCATGGTACCCAGCATTTTAAAGTTTCTTTCAAGATGCTAGTACTTTCACACACTCACTTTAAATACTGAGAGGATACCAAGTAAAGCAATCACCCAGAAAGTCTGGTAGACATTCCAAGAGAAACTCTGAGTTGAATGTATGTGTAAGTATAAGAGTTCAGAAACTGACCCGTTTGTTTGTGTGTGTGATATGATGCAGAGACCAGAACATATTATTTCTAATAATTGCAGGAAAGCTCACACCAAAACACTCACTTGTGAGAGGGCCATCTCTGGCATTTCATAAATCAGACAGCTGCTAACGGTGCTGTTTGGAGACGTACATCATTAGCAAGTTAATAATTTTCAGGACTCTGCTGTAATTATTTTATGGCTTTTAGGATGAAAGACAGTCTATGCTGCCTCTGCTATGCTGAATCCATCACGGAAGGAGTGCAGGGGAAATGGAGAGAGGAAACCAAATCTTATCCTTCATATTGCCTCAGTATTGTTCTTGACTGCAATCTTTTTTTTTAAAAAAAAGTAAAGTAACAGCTGAAGCTCTCTGCTGCTTGGCTCAATCAGCCATTTCTGAAGCCGACAGACTAGGAGGAGGGATACTATTATTTGGCTCAGACTGAGTTTTGTTTGTTTGCAGATCTTAACCTGGACACTGTACATTCACTGCTGGTGCTTCAATAATCTTCAAAATTTGTAACATCTTGGGCAAGATCACCAGTTGCAGAATATTAAAGTTCACAAAACTACATTAAAGTATTAAAGAGCAGAGATGTCTACTTTTGGATGAGAATTAAATTTGAGGTAATTGTGGAAAGAACTGTGGGCTTACCCACAAGAGTCATCCCAGTGTCTTTCCCAAATTCAGGATAATTACATTCAGCCTATCTAGATTCCCCCTGGAGTTTTAGTTGGACATTGAATTTTGTCTCAGTTGTTCTTAATCTGAAGATGTTGCAGCGTGCAGTGTTAAAATGAGGGGACAGTTCTGCTCCAGAAGTTGCTGAGTTCAAGTGTGACCCCCTATATATAGGTTTGTAGTGTATGTAAAATGTTTTGGGGTGTTCCTGGGTGAAAGGTGCTATATAAATAGAAATGAGTTTACATTGCTTCCCCTCTTGTGTAACTCTTTAGTAGTTTTATAAGCAGAACAGGCAGAGACAAAGTACAAATGTTTAACTCTCTTGCAGGGATTAAGTTGCCTTGTTTCACTCATGGTTTACAGAAGCATTTCAGTTTGTTTGTTCTTTTCAGTGCTGCAACACAGTTTGTGGTTCAACCAGAGGGATGGATAGTGAGATTCAGTCTCATATCCACATATCGGATAAAGTGATTTGTAATTGACTAGACCTACACTTGGATCTTCCCTTGACAGGTCCTTTTGCTTAATCATAATTAATCCTTCCACTAAAACAATTCAGTTAACTTAGTAACGAGTAGTCAGGTGGTATTTCAAGTGCTGCCATGTATTGCATTAGCTCAGAGACCACCAAATACTCATCTATGTTTTGGATGAGTCACACAGCTCCATAAACCCACTGCATAAATCTGCTTCAAGCCAGCTGTTAGCTTAGTTTCTTCAATTCTCATGATGTACCAGTGGATCCCTGTCACTTACAAACTTAAACTGGTTTTAGTGCTTTGTATAGCAATGGTCACATTTTATAGAGCAGGATTAGAATTATATTGCATTGTGCTTAATAAATGAGTTAAAAATATCCATGACTCTGCTTCTTTTATGGAAAAAACACTGACCTTAAGTTTTTGGCGTAGGAAAATTTAAGTGTCCTCAGCATCGAACTATTCTTTTTAAAATCAGATTCCTGATTATAATTGCACATCATCAAGGTGGGTGTGAGCATTTCAAAGCAAATGGACCACATGGCTAGTGACCAAGCAGTACATGGTAGAGTAGAAGGACGGAGAAATGCAGCTATTGCTGCTTTGGTTAGGTTTTATGTTATGTAAATAAAGTGTTGTTCTGTTTTGTTTTTTCAAGGTATGTCAAGGTCTATGTGCCACCCATAATGATAAATGCACAGACATGCCACAATGTTGAGTTATAATTAGGGAGAGGTCTTAAAGAGGGAGATGGTTAAAACCAGCTCTGTATAATTGTAGTCAGATTAGGGTTTTCTGCTTCCCTCTAACAGCACTCTTTAGGGAAAGGATTCCCCAGCCCAGAATTAGGGGGAGCAAGAAGGTCTTTTGTTAATAGATTTGTTTGGGTTGGGAAAGGCTTCATGTGGGAATCCTTATTGTCTCTCTCAGTATTTTGAAACATGTGCCTCCAATGTTATTCATTAACATTCAGGAATTATGCCAGGAACCAAACCCAGGATTTCAAGATGTCACTTGAGACCCAGTACCAGAAGCTCACATTAAATGGAACCAGTTCCCTAGTTCTAGCATCTGGATTCCAAACCTAAATAAGCAACTATGAAATGAATGCATCATTCACTAGACTCCCAGGGAATAAGAAACCTACAGACAGACCTACATAATCTTCCTGCTACCAGCATGTAAGACTAGCAGCTGGCCTAGGGGTTAAGACATTGGTTATGCTTAATATTTAGGCTTGGCAGAATTTGATATTTTAAAATAATTTTTACAGATAATATCCATGTTTATTTTTAAGGTTTTTTTCCCCAATTTATTTACACTTTCAGAGTTGCAGGAAAATATTTAATGACTGTAGATGTTGAGATGCACAAAGTTTTATAACCACTAAAACACAAATTGTCAACATCACATACAAAATATATAAAGTAAATATCCTTGTCAGACTCTACTAAGTTCTTAAGCAGCCCTTCTCTTACTTTGCCTATGTGTAAATTTAGAATGACGGGGAAAAAAAATTGTTTTGTGTGTGTACAATAAAATTGATGTTTCCCAACATTTATTGAGTTTTAAAAAAAAACAACACTAATTCTAAGTCTATTAATTTTCAACATGGAAAGAAATTTACTGATGCTGGAAAATGCACAGCATTTCTAAGGTCAATTCTAGACACATCAGATCAGAGTGGTTGGGAAAGCAGACTACAAAAGCCACATGGAGATTTGAGAGGAAAATTTTGCCTTTATGAGTGGCGGCAGAGGAGACGGGAATGCAGTCTAGTGGACTAAGATAGGAGCTAGGAACTCCTGAATTTATAATCCTTCTCTGCCTCCGTGTTTCTCTTAGGCAGACAGATTTGGAGTATGCCCCTCCATCTGTAAAGACATAATAAGGCACAGACACAAATGGACAGTCACCATGAAAATGCTATTGGTTCTGAGACCCTTCATCTACAGTCTAGAGAAAAGTTACATTTCTAGTGGCACATGGTGCAGACTTCCCCTCATAATAGCCAAGGAGAAATTAGTTTGCATTTATCTGTTCATTCACGTTTCCCACTGAATATAAAGGATGAGGCTTTTTCTGAAATAATTTGACTGGACACTAGAGAGCTGCCATTTTGCTGTACTTGCAATTCAAGAAAACCCTTTGCAACTACTTTGGAGTCCTGTGAACGAAGCTGTCTTCTGGGGATTTTGAATCCCTTCAGCCTTGTGTTTGCAAGTGATGGCTGACCCCAGATATCTTGCATCTTGGATCCCTGACAGGTAAGCTACAGCAGGCCTCACAGGTGATGAGCTTCATTGCCAAAAATGATGTTGAAAGCTAAAACAGCGTTTCCAAGGATTGCTGTTACATTGATTGGTAGTTGGGGGGGTGGGGGGGAGAGAGAGGGGGAATCTTAGAAGAACCAGAAATGGGCTTTGAGATGAGGATTCTTTCACTGTAGCTGTAAATGTAACCTCTAAAGCAGGGGTGGGCAAACTTTTTGGCCCGAGGGCAACATCAGGTTGCGAAACTGTATGGCGGGCTGGGTAGGGAAGGCTGTGCCTCCTGAAACAGACTGGCCCCCTATCCGCCCCCTCCCACTTCCTGTCCCCCTCAGAACCTTCACTCCATCCAAGCCCCCCCCCACTCCTTGTCCCCTGACCGCCCCCTCCTGGGACCCCCCCCATCCCTAACCACCCCCCTATTCAACCACCCCATTCCCCATCCCTTGACTGCCCCAACCCCTACCCACACCCTCACCTCCTGGAACCCCAACCCCACCCCCCATTCCCCATCCCCTGACTACCCCACCCCCTAACAGGCCCCCTGGGACTCCCATGCCTATCCCCTGACCACCCCCCGCAGAACCTCCACCCCATTCAACCACACCCTGCTCCCTGTCCCCTAACTGCCCCCCCAGAATCCCCTGCCCCTTATCCAACCCACCCCCGCCCCTTTACCATGCCGCTCAGAGCGGCAGGAGCTCGCAGCCCTGCTGCCTGGTGAGAGCCAGCTGCGCAGCAGCATGGGGACAGTAGGGAGGGGCTGGCTGGGAGCTAGCCTTCCGGGCCAGGAGTTCAAGGGCCGGGTAGGATGGTCCCGTAGGGCCGGATGTGGCCCGCAGGCCGTAGTTTGCCTACCTCTGCTCTAAAGCCTGGGTTCTCAACTTTTCTTTCTGGCCCCCCTAATACATGCTATAAAAACCTCCATGGCCCACCTGTGCTACAACAAAGTTTTTCTGCATATAAAAGCCAGTGCCAGTGTTAGGAGGTAGCAAGCAGGGCATTTGCCCAGGGCCCCATGCCACAGGGGGCCCCACAAAGCTAAGTTGCTCAGGCTTTGGCTTCAGCCCCAGGTGGCGGGGGATCAGGGCCTCCAGATTCAGCCTTGCACAGTGGGGCTTTGGCTTTCTGCCCTGGGTCCCAGTGAGTCTAATGCCAGCCCTGCTTGATGGACCCCCTGAAACCTGCTCACGGGCCCCCACGCCCCTGGTTGAGAACTGCTGCTCTAAAGGTAATCATTTATAGTCATTATTTGAAATTTTGCATATGACTAGATCTGACAGTTGTGCTTTGTGAGTTTATTAGTCAACGGAAGGAGTTGGGATGCATATACTAGCTGATTTAAGTCAGTTTGTTTAAAACAAATAAATTCTGCTTGCCCATGGAAATGCCCTGCAAGTATGTGCCAACTCATGCTGTAAAGGAGTTTTTATTGTGCTTCTGTATTCCTACAAGCAAGGGCTGCCTTCAAGGATTATTCCTGCAACAAGTACAAACAAAACAGCACGGGAGGGTTTCATAGTTACCGTTGAGGATCAGACGGACATGTGCATGAGCATGAGCCTCAATACCTAGGGCCTGCTTTGGAACGTGCCTGCAAGGCTCTGGTACTCTGGCTTTGATGGTAGCCCACATTCAGGGTGGAAAGCCTTCTGTACCACGGTCCCCCATGTCTGACTTGTGTCCATCTTCACCAGGCAGCCAGAATTTGAGCCCTTAGGAGCTAACATGGGAATCTGGGCTTTCATTCTGGGGATCCTGCTGCAAATGTAGAACAGATAACTTTCATTCGCTAGTAATCAGATGGCAGTCTGGTTGTCTGTGTGAAATAAACTGGTGGCATCAGTCCTGTGCCAAGCAGATGTCCACATCACAAAAAACACCAACCCAGTCCCCTGCAATGAGCATGGGAAATAAATCCCCCTCCTTCTCCATTTAGGTCAGGGATAAGACATACTGGAGAGCAGACTGGAAGACTTGCACTATTGTTGTCAGTCCGAAAGATGCTATATGGATTTTTAAAAGGACATCAGTCTCCATTAGTTCAGAACCATCCAGTAGTACAAAACCCCCTTGTAAAGAACGCCTGAAAAGAGCAACTAATTCAGACCTCTGCGTTCTCTTTGTTCCATACAGATCTGTATTTTCTTTGAGTAAATGCAATCCACTGTCAATTGTGATTCTGCACAAAGGTTTGGTTGGCTTACAGCCAGCTAGAGGCTTTCTGTAGGTTCAATTTGGTGTGGAAGTGAGTGAATACCTGCTGCCAAAAGGATGGTTTTCTTATGCTCTAGACTTCACCAGTGACCTATATTATGGTAACACCCTTGTCAAAGAAACCTAGCAGCTAGTAATAAAACTCCTTAGGCTAAGTGGCTAAACTGCCAGCACCTTGTCTGTTACTGTAATTGAGAGCTGTAGCCCCTTCAAACATCATTTTGGTTACTGCTCTGCGTTCTGTTTGTAAGATGCATTGTACTGCAACTGCTGCAAAAGGCCAACATCATGGGAAAGGTGGAAAAAGGAGTAAGAAGGCTATTTAAAACTATTTAAATGCAATTCTTACAGAAGAGAACCAGTTCAGGTGTTTGTATTCCTGTAATTTTTGGTAGGTGATTCAGATCCTGTTTGATTTTGTTTCATAATACCTTCCGGAAGCACCATTCTTTATCAGAACTGACTTTACAAAGAGGACTAGGCTCATGTGTGAGAACTGTGCCAGCCTGGAATATGTTGTTGGTTTTTCTAGTTTTGTCCTCTCCTTTTTGGGTCTTGCTGAGCTTTGGCATTTCAGTGGTCAGGGCAGTAGCGTCACTGCAGACTGTGTCACAAGAGCTCGCTGGTTGACAACACTACTGTCAGCGATGAGTCCTGCCTACGCTGAGAATGAATTTAAAGCTCACTGCTTCCTGATTCTGGTCTCACCAACACCAGCTTAAGGCCATGTCAACACTAATACTTATGTCGGTTTAACTTATGTCACCCAGGGGGTGTGAAGAAAAACACACACACCCCTGAGCAACATAAGTTACACTGACATAAGTGGCAGTGTGCATAGTGCTATGTTGATGGGAGGGGGCTCTCCCATCAGGGTAGGACATCAGTACAGCTGTGCTGCCATAAGGTCTCTAATGTAGACATAGCCAATGAAATAACTTGTTCGGCTGCTGCTCCAGAGACTGATGTGAGTTCAGTACAAGGCCCATCAGAGATGCAGTGTGAATCAAACTGCTTCCAGTGAGTCACTATGGGAGGTACAGCACGAGGGGAAGCTACTGATCTAATGGAGCTTCCCTCCTCCCCCCAACACAGAGCTGTGTTATGCTCTACTTGTGTCTGCTTACACACCATGTGCATGGTTACAAAGGAAAAAATAGTGCATTGTCTTCCCACCTCCCACTACGGATCAAGGCATCCCATTGTAATGCCAGGTGACCATCACCCCACTCATGCTCCAGAATTCTGCCACTGAAAATACTGACACTACATATTCTTGACAAGACATTCACTTAAGTAATGAAGTTCTGATTTAAAAATAAGAATAAGAATAAAGGATGGAGGCTCATGATTAGGGCTGCAGGTTTGTCATGGTGACAAAAGTCATGGATACTGAAGACTCTAGGTGGGTCACCCGACTGGCCTGGTGAGAATGGGAGGCCCCTGTGGGAGAGGGGGTTGGAGAGCAAGCCCACCATGCACTCATCCTGCAGAGGCAACTCCTGTGTCTCGTGTGGCTGGGCCTGGCTCCCTACTCCAGGCATTGCCACCTGGTGCATGGGGTTGCAGCATTGCTCAGGTTTGGCTCTGCCAACACTCTGTGGGGCACTGGAGCCATTGCTGCCAATGCTGAGGTGAGTGCAGGCAGGCTTGCTCTCAACCCTGGGACCAAGCAGCTGTCACTGTGGGGAGAGTGTGGGGGGAGAGTGTGGGGCAGGCTTGCTTTCCAGCCCCACCCTGCCACCCCAAGGGTCTCCCCTTCTCACCAAGCTGGGATTAGAGTTGTGGTGGTGGGGTGGAGGGTGTTGCTGTGGGTGGTCACTTCCCCCTTAGCGGGGTGAGGAGGTGCTGGCAGTGTAGCAGGATGACGACGGTCTATTAGGATTTTGAAGAGTTTAATGTCTTTCTCAGAGCATTTTGTGTTTAAGTCGAAAGTCAAGGTGCAGTCATTAAACCTGTGACTTTTACTAAAGTTACCATGACTGCTTCACTCTTTTGATAAAAATGCCATGACAAATCTGCAGCCCGACTGAATTTTCTGTGAAATTACAAGCCTGATGAGCATGCAATACTGGCAACTATGCGTGCCTGAACTGTGTGTGCAAATGGACAGCTAAAGACCCAACATTAATTTGTGCACACAATTCCACTCAAGTGTGCAAATTAAGCAAGCGATTTTTGCATATATGGTTCTAATTGATCACAACAATTGAGCTAGGTCATATGCAAATTGAGGAAGAAGTGATTAAATTACTTACAGGGCCACTGAATTGGTGCAGAGCTGCGCATAGAACCCTGGCGTTGTTCTGCCAGAGAACATCTCTGCTGTAACTTCTTGGTAACGTGTCCCTCCCATGACTTCTGGTAACCAAGTAGTTTTCCATCTGGCCCAGGGGATGAAGGCCACAGGGAAGATTTTTTTTTTTATTATTAAAAAAATAAAAGAAAAGAGAGTGGTGCGCTCCAACTCAAAGACCACATGCTCTCTTCAAATAAATAAGAATGGTTGTGGCAGAGAAACGTTGGAGGTTCATAGTGTGGATTTATTAGAATTTTAAACATTTTTCCACAGTATTCAGCTGAATCCAAACTGGTGCCCTGACTCAAAGCCAATACACAAGATACGGAGACATAATCTCATTGAATTTCAGGAAATACTAGGAGATGAATGAGTCCTTGCCCACTTACAGTAAAAGTACTATTTTGTTCTCTGAATTAGATATATTGAGACTGGGATTCATGGGTCTTAGTGAAGATCAAATATTTTAAATCAAAACAGTGAAAGAAAATTTGAATGGCTTCAGGGCTTGTCATTCAGGGGTAGATTAATGTTAGCTCCAGGACTTGCACTCTGAGGGAGCTGCTGGGTTATTTAGTAGTATATGGTACCAATTGTATCCAAATTCAACTTGATGGCCTTTGCTATGAAGCAGCATACAAAGAGCTTTGGCCCCTAGGGTCATGACTAAGGATGTTCAAAGCGGGGAGAGAATGAAAGGCAAGGCAATAGGTCTGTCCAGTTTGAATGGACACGGTACCAGATTTTCTAAGCACTAAATCCATGATTCCCCACAGACCAGTCTACATTTTTTGTGCCCTCAATATTACAGTAATCCTTAGCACTAAAACAGCAATTTCATTCAAAACATTTACAAAGATGGGTGGAAGATTTCCCTGCCTGTAAAATGGGCACAAATGAGACACAGAGAGGCTAAATGACTTGACCAAGGTTACACAGAAAGTTATCTGCAGAACCAGGACAGGGGTCCAGGTTTCTTGACTCTCAGTGGAATGGGCTTCTTCAGTCTTGCAGAAGTGGGAGGAAAGAATCCTTCCAAACAGAGGACAAATAGCCTGCAGGAGAATCGCCCTGCCTGCCATACTATCCTCAAACTATGAAAAGGACTTTACCTTCTACTGCTCCCATGAACATGCTTAATCAGGAATTACTCAATGCGTTTTAACTACAAGTTCTGATTTAGTGGTGCTTTAACAAAGACCACAGCAAGGAAACCACAGGGGTGGGGGAAATCAGACTTAACAGAAAATGAGCAATTAGGAGAACCAACTTTTGGGAGCTAGGGGTTTATTATACTCCTTGCTATTCCATCATATATTAATGGACTGCCACAATTTCTTCACATGAAGAACTGAGGGATGGTTGAGAAGATGTATAAATTCCAGACTCCTATGCTGAGTCAAAACAGTACAGGGTCTTCAGACACTATTAAAATGTAGTAGATTGTACTTGCTGTCCACGAATGCAACTCAGTTTTAAAGGCACTACCGTTTTTGGCATTCCCCTTGGATGTACAGGACATCACCTACAGCAGGGATTGCAAGACTAGCATAAGGGGTGTCCTTAGCCAAAGTAGAGAATTAGTAAGTGTATTGGTACATCTTACCTCTCTGGCACAGATGAATCCACTGCTTCAGGTTGCCCTTCAAGACAGTCTTCCCCAGGTTGGTAGGACAACTCAGCCCTCTCACCAAACTGAAGTCCTCCAGTGACAGGGTTGGGGATGACCCCATCCAGTGTGGGGCAAGTGCACCCCGTCACACTCCTAAACCCCAGTCAATATATTCTCCATTCTTAGCAGGGGAGTGCGGTCCAATAAATTGGTCCCCGTTGGTAGTGCAGTAAGGCTCAGCTGCTATAGTCAGCAAGTTAGCCCCAGTGAGACAGGGCAATGCAGCCCAATGGCTAGCATCAATAGATTTGCCCCTCTTTGCGGGGTAGAATGACCTAGTAGCTACAATCAGTACAATCGCCCCCAAGAGACAGGGCAGTAAGGTTTAGTGGCCAGAATCCATGGGTTCACCCTTCTTGGCAGGGCAATGAGGTCTCATGGTTAGAGTCAATGTACTCACCCCCCCCCCCCCCCCAAGAGCAGGGCAGTACAGCCCAATGGCCAAAGTCAATAGGTTCGCCCCTCTTAGCAAGGCAGTAAGGTCTAGTAGTCAGTCTATAGAGTCACCCTTCTTAGTGGGGCAGTGAGGCCTAGTGGCTAAAGTCAGTACATCCACCCCAGTTTGCAGGGCAGTGGGGCCCACTGGCCAACATGAATAGATTTGCCACAGTTGGCAGGACTGTAAGGCCTAGCCGCTAAAGTCCATATATTTGCCCTTCTCCACAGGGCAGTGAGGCATAACAGCTAGAGTCCATGTATTCACCCCTAACAGCTGGGCAGTTCAGCTCTATGGCCAAAGTCAATAAGCTTGCCCCTCTTAGTGGGACAGTAAGGCCTACTAGCCACAATCAGTACATTCACCCCAAGAAGACAGGGCAGTAAGGCCTAGCAGTCAGAGTCCATCAGAAAGCTGGATGCCACACACAAGGAGGGGGAGTGGCGGTCCTGGTAGGAGGGGTCCAGGCCCTTCCTCTCCACTGGACCCAAGCCCAGGTAGTGGCAGGGACACACATTGCTGAGTCAGCTGGGAGGTTCCAACCAAAACACACTGACTCAAAACACCAGCTCACTAACTGGGCCACTATCTAATTACCCTGGGCTGCTTCCTACTGTAGTACCCATTGCTTTGGTCTGGGCATCTCTGCTGTGTCTGGTCTGCACCATCCCCAGTGACTCCTGACACCGCGGGGTCCCAGTAGGTGCCTTAGCACCTGCTTGGGTTACAGCATCTCCAGCTTCAGGCAATCTTCAACTAGAGCCAACAGAGCACATCCTTTCTCACCAGCAGTCAGCCCCAACTGAGCTGAGCTGCTCCCTCTTATACCAGTGCATCTGGAGCATGCCCAGTAGGGTAAAGGGGGTGTGGCTTCCTCAACCCACAGTGTAGGGTTAACCCTCCCCCGTCCAGTGCGGAGCAAGTATACCCCATCACACACCCTTTCCAGGGCAAGGATGAGTCCAAACCAAACAAACAGCCCTTCCCAGGCACAACAGTCTTTCACCCTGAGGGCCTGTCCTGGTCTCCTCCTTTGTAGCAAGGGAATAAGGGAGACTTTCTCCCACCTTCTCCAGAAGCTCTGGCCTTGGGGCCCCTAAACAAAGACAGAAGGCATCATAAATTGCGGGGAAGCCCCCACGCTCCAACCCCGCTGCCCAGCAAGAGCAGCGAGCGGGCAGAACGGGGCAAACCCCTGCGCCCCGACCCTGCTCCCCAGCAGGAGCAGCTGGTGGGTGGAATGCGTTGGGGCACGGAGGCGCCCATTTTTCTGGGTCACCACAATTGGCTGGGGCCCATGGGCACGGGCCCCGTTGGTCCAGTGGCTAATCCGCCACTGAACATGCCAAACCACCAGCGTTCCTGATTTGTCCCAGTAAGCACCAAGAGCAGTAACTATACCTGGAGAGGTTATCTACTTTAGCGTTTTCCCCTAAAATAACCCACCATTACTACCCCTAGCAGGTCTGCCCCCACCAGTGGGAGCAATGGTGGGAGCACAGACCAGCCACAGATGTCTTAAAGCACATCTAGACAAATGGGCTGAGGTTTTCAAAGAATCTGAAGGGAGTTTTTTCCTCAGCTCCCACTGAAATTCCCTTTGACTCCTTTGAAAATCTCAGCTATGGTGGTTAAAATGCTGGCAGCAGCCTATCTATGCTACTGCTTGGTATGCCACTGACTTTCTTTAACTCTTCATATTTATTTAACATTCAATATATTTATACATAGTTTTCTATAACTTCGGCTATGTAAGATCTTCCACCCTTAATTTCACTAAGGCAATTTGACAGGCACAGCATCAAGAATTATTCAAAACAAAGTTGTGTTTGCATTTCTGTAGCACCTTTCATCCAAGAGACATCCAAGTGCTTTACAAACAAGTAACCCTTCCAGCATCCCTGTAATTCAGGGAGATATTACCTCCATTTTACAGAAGAGGAAACAAGTACAGAAAGGTGATGTGACTTAGCCAGGGTCACACAGAGAGCCTGTTTCAGAACCTACTTATCTTGAAGCCCACTTATTCACTTTAGCCACACAATTGCCTTCCTCCATCAAGCTGTGTTGTGTGAATGGAAAAGCACTGTTCCTGGTAGAGCACTGTTCCTGAGAAGCACTCAACGGAATGCTCGCTTGAAAGCACACGTTTTTTGCAATAATTATTGAGTGTGCTTCTTATGCAGCTCCTCTGTATTGGACTGACAGCATGGTACCACACCTTCCCCAATATTGTTGCAGCAAATACTTGTGTTTATTAAACAGCATGGTAAATAGTTCTGTAGAAGCAGGGTAGATTGCAAGAATACAAATGAACCTGCCTTGGATTAGGTTAAAGATACACTGCAGTCTTTAGGGGAATGTGGCTCTTTTTCTTTATTTTTATTTGTACTAGAGTAGGAACTAGAGGCCCCAGCTGAGATTGGGGGCTGCTTGTGCACATGCCTGTGTAAGAGATGGTGCTTGTCCAAGGGATCTACAATCCAAATAAACAAGCCACACAAATGAGAAGAAAGGATAATAGAGGTGAAGAACTTGTCCACTATCACATGGCTAATCAGTGGCATAGTAGGGAATAGAACCCAGCTTTCTTGGGTCCCAGTCCAGTGCATGAGCCACTGGACTATGCTGTTTCCTACTGAAAGCTATTATATACTCTCTCTTGTATAAGAATAAACCTGTCTTGTTTAGTTGGGAACACCTGTCTTTCTCACATGCATTCTTTTCTGTGGGTTGATGAACAGAGGTGCTCTCTATTGTGAGCAAGTGTGTTCTGCTGCTTTCTTTTTACAGTGCAAACTGCCATGGGAAATCTGCATAAATGATGCATCATGACCATGTGAATCAAGAGTTGTCCCTTTGGAGCTGGGTGGTATGAATGTTTATGGGTAACCATGCACATTCAAACCCACAACAAACCTAAGCCATCCATCTGAGAAGAAAGGCAGCCTCCAGCACTCCTTGCAGCGGGCCTCCCCTCCCCAAGGTAAAACATTCTGACACCAAACTTCCTGGAAAATGTTTCACTTTGGCATTTGTTCCACCTAATGGCCTGAGTTACACATTCTTCATTCCTCTTGGTGCTCAGAAACCATCCAGCACCGCTCCTCCTACCCTCTATTGCTAAAGTAGCCAAAGGAAAACTGACGTTGCACTACTATTGTTCTGTTTGCAAACAAAAACTCAGAACTCCTGGAACGAGCACACAGCTGGAAATGGGTTCTGTCTGCACAAATAATGTGCCTAAATTCCCCAAAATGAAAAGACTGCTCCATCCATTTACCCTCCCTCTGTGGATTTTCTGCAGCCAACCTTAGGGACCTTTGGCTCTCCCATCAGCTCTCTCTTCCCTCTGCCTGTCTAGTGCTGGCTTCTTTTCTGTATCTTTACACAGTCTCTGTATTGTTGCTGCAAGAGCCTTCTTCACTGCACAGTCTGCCATCTCGAACAGCTTTTCTATGCCTTTCTGTCTCTATTAACTCTTTATTTTAGCATATTTGCAGATGAGATTTGTATAAGGCCTTGTCTAGCTTTGGGACTCAGACACAAGTATCACTGTGCTGGTGCAAACAAACCCCCAACCATAGACAAGGAAATTTGTGATTTGCACTGGCTGAGTTCACTTGTGTTTGAAATGGAGGTATGCTCTTGAAATCGCAGGTTTAATTGTTGAGACCAGTGGTTCCCAAACTTGTTCCGCTGCTTGTGCAGGGAAAGCCTGTGGCGGGCCGGGCCGGTTTGTTTACCTGCCGCGTCTGCAGGTTCAGCCAATCGCGGTTCCCAGTGGCCACGGTTCACTGCTCCAGGCCAATGGGAGCTGCTGGAAGCGAGGTGAGGCCTCAGAGAAGGGACGGGGCAGAGCGTGGGGCCAAGGGTGTTTTGTTTTCTGAGATTAGAAAGTTGCCAACCCTAAATTAAAGAAATGAAGAGGGAACAGAGACAGAGTCCTCTTCACACAGTCACAAATGCAGGTTTAGCCAAATGCCCAGTGAAGAACATATGCCTGCAATAGGAAGGGCCTTGTCTGCACTGCAGAGTTTTGTTGTCAAAAGGCAGCTTTCGGCAATGAAACAGTGGAGCTGTACACACTGCAGTGCCACTTATGGCAACAAAACTCTTCAGTTTTGGCGACAAAATAAAAGCACCTCGGCAAGGGGCATAAAACTTTTTGCCACAAACCTAAAGTGACAAAGTGTCAGTGTAGGGGCTGCCGTTCGTTATATTGCCGTAACAGGCCTCTCCCAGTATCCCACAATGCCCGCCGTGACTGCTCTACTCACTGTTTTGAACTCGGCTGCCCTGCATTCCTGCTACACAGGCATGCATCCCTCCCAATTCAAAGCTCCGGAAAGTTCTGACAGCTAAGCATGCTGCTCAACTCCGGCAACAAAGAGCAAATCATTAACGTGGAATGGTGCTGTGCTGTCTCCCACACTATGAACACAGAGGCAGACAGGCAGGAGCTGTCTGAACTTACAGACAACCTGCCAACACACTCACTCTCCCCCAACCTTGGTATCTGTGAAGGTAGACATGTTTCTTTCTGTTTGAAAACAAGTTCAGTAGCTGGGAAAGTTTGAAATTTTGACAAAAAAAGGTCTGAAAACTTTAGCAGAACATTTTCCCATTTTCTGCTCTGCTCTGTCAGTGGCTTTTAATCCTGGTTTACACTTAAAAGCTTTACCAGTATAACTGTTTCAGTTAGGGGCTCTAATTATTTCAGTTTAAAAAAAAATCAAAAAGTCATACTAGTAAAAGCCGTAGTGTGGACACAGTTATGCTGGAATAAAGGTGATTTATGCCAGCATAGTTTATTCCTATGACTTGTATGGCTATGTCTACACTACTAAATTAGGTCGATCTTATAGAAGTTGATTTTCAGAAATCAGTTTTATACAGTTGATTGCATATGTCCACACTAAGCGCATTAAGTCGGCGGAGTGCATCCACAGTACTGTGGCTAGCATCAACTTTCGGAGCATTGCATTGTGGGTAGCTATCCCACAGTTCCCACAGTCTCCACAGCCCACTGGAATTCTGGGTTGAGTTCCCAATGCCTGATGGGGCAAAAACATTGTCGTGGGTGGTTTTGGGTACATGTTGTCAGTCGCCCCTCCCTCCGTGAAAGCAATGGCAGACAATCATTTCGTGCCTTTTTTCCATGCAGACGCCATATTGCTGTCAGCAGATGGTGCAGCAGGGCTGCTAACCATTGTTGTCATCCACCGCTTCCCCTGCAATTCTGCTCTGCTGTTATTGTCTCAATAGCGAATTTCTCCATGTTGTCTGTCATGTTCTCCTGGGAACTTGAGTTTTATCTCGGGAAATGTGCGCGGTGCTAACCGTTGTCCTCCACCGCTTCCGCAGCAACTCTGCTCTCCTGCCCTCCTGGTGCCATGAATCCACCTCTCAGGTCCTCTCGTTGTTCCGTATAAATATCTATTTTCGTGGCATCCGTCGTCGTCCACCACTTCTGCTGCAACTCTGCTCTCCTGCAGACGCCATACCACAACAAGCGTGGAGCCCGCTCAACTCACCGCTGCAGTTGTGAGCATTGCAAACACCTCGCGCATTATCCTGCAGTGTGTGCAGAACCTGCAAAAGCAGGGGAGGAGGTGACAACAGCGCGATCACGATAGTGATGCGGACATGGACACAGACTTCTCAAAAAGCGCTGGCAATTTGGACATCTTGGTGGTAATGGGGCAGGTTCATGCTGTGGAACACTGATTCTGGGCCCGGGAAACAAGCACAGACTGGTGGAACCGCATAGTGTTGCAGGTCTTGGATGATTCCCAATGGCTGCGAAACTTTCGCATGCATAAGGGCACTTTCATGGAACTTTGTGACTTGCTTTCCCCTGCCCTGAAGCGCAAGAATACCAAGATGAGAGCAGCCCTCAGAGCTGAGAAGCGAGTGGCGATAGCCCTCTGGAAGCTTGCAAGGCCGGTCAGTCGGGAATCAATTTGGAGTGGGTAAATCTACTGTGGGGACTGCTGTGATCCAAGTAGCCAACGCAATCACTGAGCTGCTGCTATCAAGGGTAGTGACTCTGGGAAATGTGCAGGTCATGGTGGATGGCTTTGCTGAAGTGGGGTTCCCTTAACTGTGGTGGGGTGGTAGACGGAACGCATATCCCTACCTAGGGACCGGACCACCTTGGCAGCCAGTATGTAAACTGCAAGGGGTAGTTTTCAATGGTGCTGCAAGCACTGGTGGATCACAAGGGATGTTTCACCGACATCAACGTGGGATGGCCGGGAAAGGTGCATGACGCCCGCATCTTCAGGAATTCTGGTCTGTTTGAACAGCTGCAGGAAGGAACTTACTTCCCAGACCAGAAAATTACCGTTGGGGATGTTGAAATGCCTATAGCTATCCTTGGGGACGCAGCCTACCCCTTAATGCCATGGCTTATAAAGCCATACACAGGCACCCTGGACAGTAGTAAGGAGCAGTTCAACTATAAGCTAAGCAAGTGCAGAATGGTGGTAGAATGTGCATTTGGACGTTTAAAAGCTCAGTGGCGCAGTTTACTGACTATGTTAGTCCTCAGCGAAACCAGTATTCCCACTGTTATTGCTGCTTGCTGTGTGCTTCACAATATCTGTGAGAGGAAGGGGGAGACGCTTATGGCAGGGTGGGAGGTTGAGGCAAATCGCCTGGCGGCCGATTACATACATCCTGACACCAGGGCGATTAGAAGAGCGCAGCTGGGCGCCCTTCACATCAGAGAAGCTTTGAAAACCAGTTTCATGACTGGCCAGGCTACGGTGTGACAGTTCTGTTTGTTTCTCCTTGATGAAAACGCGCCCCCTTGGTTGACTCTACTTCCCTGTAAGCCAACCGACCTCCCCCCTTCAATCACCGCTTTCAGAGGCAATAAAGTCATTATTGTTTCAAAATCATGCATTCTTTATTAATTCATCACAAAAATAGGGGGAAAACTCGCAAGGTAGCTCGGGAGGGGTGGGTGAGCAGTGAAACATCGGGTGGGGTCGTGGATGAGGGGAGGAGGGAAGGACAAGGCCACACTACAGTTCAAGACTTATTGAATGCCAGCCTTCTGTTGCTTGGGCAATCCTCTGGGGTGGAGTGGCTGGGTGCCCGTAGCCCCCCCCACCCCGATATGTTCTTGGGCATCTGGGTGAGGAGGATATGGAACTTGGGGAGGAGGGCAGGCAGTTATACAGGGGCTGCAGCGGCAGTCTGTGCTCCTGCTACCTTTCCTGCAGCTCCACCAGATGCCTGAGCATGTCAGTTTGCTTCCCCATTAGACTCAGCATTGCATCCTGCCTCCTTTCATCGTGCTCCTCTCTCCTCTCTTTGCGTTCCTCCCTCCTCTCATCGCGTTCATTTAATGCTTTCCTGGTCTCTGCCATGTTTGCCTCCGTGCATTCTGCTGAGCTCTTTCAGTGCGGGAGGACTGCATGAGCTCTGAGAACATTTCATCGTGAGTGCAGTTTTTTTCGCCTTCTAATCTGCGCTAGCCTCTGAGACGGAGATGATAGGGGGAGCATAGAAACATTTGCAGCTGTGGGAGGGGAAAAAAAGGGAGAGTAGTATTTAAAAAGATACATTTTAGAGAACAAAGGGAGGACTATTTCACACTGAATTAAGCGATTCACATTTCATAGCACATGTGCTTTTGGTACAAGGTCGCATTTTGCCTCTTATATTGAGTGCCTGCCGGTTTGGTGTGAGACATCACACACACTCGGCTGGGCAACAGAATTTGGCTTGCAGGCAGCCATGGTAAGGCAAAGGGTTTCAGCTTCTTGAACCTTCATAACATGTGGGAATGGTTTCAAACAGCAGCGTCCTCCTTTCCCATACCAAGCAAAGCCCGTTGAGTTGGCCATTTAAAAGGAGGGGCTGCGGTTTTAGGGTGAATGTGCAGCACAACCCAACACCCCCCCACACAGTTCTCTAGGATGATCCCTGTCAGCCAAACGCGAACAGCTCAGCATGAACGGGCCTCCCGTCACCGCTTGGCTATCAGTGGGGATGATTTCTTTTCAGCCAAAGGCAAACAGTCCAGTAGGAATGGGCACCTCTGAATGTCCCCTTAAACAAATTTCCCATATTTGAACCAGGTGACCGTGAATGATATCACTCTCCTGAGCCTAACACAAAGAGATAAAGAATGGATGTTGCTTTAATGCCACCAAAGCCCAGGCCAATTCGCTGCAATGCTTTGTTCTGCAATGATTCCAGACTACTTGCTACTGGCTTGGCGGTAAAAGTGTCCTACCATGGAGGACGGAATAAGGCTGACCTCCCCAGAAACCTTCTGCAAGGGCTTTTAGAGTACCTCCAGGAGAGCTTCATGGAGATGTCCCTGGAGGATTTCCGCTCCATCCCCAGACACGTTAACAGACTTTTCCAGTAGCTATACTGGCTGCGAATACATCCCAAGTCTTCAGGGCAAATTAATCATTAAACATGCTTGCTTTTAAATCTTGTATTATATTTACAAAGGTACACTCACCAGAGGTGCCTTCTCTGGCTTCATGGCCCAGGAGCCCACCTTGGGGGGTTGGGAGGGTATTGGCTCCAGGATGATGAACAGTTCCTGGCTGCTGGGGAGAAGGGATTCTCCGCTTGCCTGCTGTGCGCTATCCTCAGCTTCCTCCTCATCCACAAAATCCTCATCCCTGTTGCGTGAGACTCCCCCCATGCAGGAGTCCACGGACAGTGGTGGGGTAGTGGTAGGGGTGCTCCCTAGAATTGCATGCAGCTCATCATAGAAGCGGCATGTGTGGGGCTCTGACCCGGAGCGACCGTTTGCATCCTTTGTTTTTTGGTAGGCTTGCCTCAGCTCCTTAACTTTCACGAGGCACTCCTGTGTGTCCCTGTTGTAGCTTCTGTCCATCATGCCCTTGGAGATTTTGGCATATATGTTGGCATTTTTGTCTTTTGGAACGGAGTTCTGCCTGCACGGATTCTTCTCCCCGTACAGCGATCAGATCCAGTGTCTCCCGTTCGGTCCATACTGGAGCTCTTTTGCGATTCTGGGACTCCATGGTCACCTGTGCTGATCAGATCACCACTCTGGCCAAACAGGAAATGAAATTCAAAAGTTCCTGAGGCTTTTCCTGTCTACCTGGCCAGTCCATCTGAGTTGAGAGTGCTGTCCAGAGAGGTCACAATGGAGCACTCTGGAATAGCTCCCGGAGGCCAATACCATCGAATGCATCCACATTACCCCAAATTCGACCCAGTGAGGTCAATTTTAGCGCTGCTCCCCTTGCTGGGGAGAAGTACAGAAATCGATTTTAAGAGCCCTTTAAGTCGACAAAACAGGCTTGGTCGTGTGGACGGGTGCAGGGTTAAATAGACCTAACGCTGCTAAATTCGACCTAAAGTCGTAGTGTAGACCAGGGCTATGGGAATAACTATACTGGTATAAAACACCTTTATAATGAATGACACCTTTATAGTGTCCGCATCCACAGTAGGGAGTTGCAGCACTTTAACTATTGTACAACTTGTGCGTAGACAAGACATTAGTTTTCCATAGAGTCCGATAGATAAGAGAACTTTCTCCTTCAACAGTCTTTGAATAGAAGGTCCTCTGCGTACAGGAATGCAGTGTTACCAAAGCTGATTCTTTCTACTGTCCACTCCCACAAGTGAAACAGAGCTGACCTTTCTGAATGAGCAGAAACTCTTCATGGGATGCGGTTTTTGTTCTACTTTGAATTTTGTATCCCAGTGAAATCTATGACCACTTAAACTATGAAGATCTGGTAGCTGGATTAGCTTCTCAAAATATTATTCACCTTCTAATATTCATTAAGTACTAGATAAAATAGTAATGATATAAGAGTAACAGATGATTTTTGGGATGAAATCCTCTGCAGACTGACACAGCATGAGATGGAGTGCTTTGGTGCATGTATCAGTGTTGCCACTTCTTAGGGTATTTTGCAAATCTCATGGCACTTGGTGTTTTTCTTAATGCACTAACTCCTGGAGTCATGTTATTTTGTGAGATTTTTAGGTGTTTTATTGTAAATAAGCATGTAGAAAAACCAGATAACATGAACCTTAACGACTAAAAAAAACAGAAGGCAAATAATCCAAAATTTATTTTTTTATTTTAAATCTCATGATTTTTGAGTGCTTGAGGTTGGATGCAGCGTTTTGGTGCACATACGGAGAACAGGATATTTGAAGACAGAGCCTCTGTGTGAGTGTCTGAGGAGAATGTTATCCTTGTTTTGAAGGGCTCCAAGCATTCACCTCCCTGTGTATCCCTGCAGGTGTGCCTTTATTATTATGTTGAATTGTGACATTCAGTGTTTAAAATGCTGTTAGTGTTGCATACTGCAGTACAGCATTTCACAACATTTTAAAAGAAACACTTTTTTTTCTTTTTTCTTTCAAACCACACCTTTTTGTTTGTTTCATTTCAAGTCCAGTCTCTTTCAAGTGGTACTTCACTACACTCAGTGGGAGAACAGAGCCCTAGGATCAGCTCTTCTCTTACTTCCAAGTTACCTTTCAAACCTCAGACTGTGTCTCCTGAAGGGGTTTTCCCTGTACTTTGTAACAAACATTCACAGTTGGCTGGGTTGGCTTGTTTGTTTTATATACACTACATTTTCTTGGGATGTTTAGTCCCAAACAACCTTGGACTAATCAACCAGAAAGTGCTGATGCATCCTCTGGTCTATCTTCCTCCAATCTCTTTCACACGTTAATTGCAGGAAGTGTACAGAGGACCATTGCCCAGTTATGGCCTCTGTTAATGAATGGCCACCCCCATTTTGCTCTGTCTGACCACAAGGCAGGTGTGGGGATTGAGAGTTTTGGGGACAGTGTATAGAAAGAAGGGATGCCAGGTAGCTTTGCTGAAAGAAAGATGGGCATTTTATTTACACAAAAAACTGTCCATCTTGTTTAACCTACAGGCCTGAGGCAAGAAGCAACAGGATGTACGTAAACATAGGGAAGTGGTCTGGAATCATACGAGGTGACTAAGGCAAACAAGCCAGTGCTTCAGGAAATTCAGAACTTGTGGTGGGACATGTACAATCAGTTTTTCCAACCCCAGCCATTCAAAAATCATGAGATTGGCTTATAAATTACTAGACTTTAGATAATTTTTGATTCTTTTTATTTGCCTTTGGGCTTTTAAGCCCTTGAAGTTTGTTCTGATGCTTTTCTCCACTCACATGAGGGCTAGAAAAGTACAGTTGTATTAAAATGAAAGATGAGATTCTCATAGTCACATTATTCCAGTAACAGGGGCTTTAACAAAAACACCAAATGTCACAAGACTGGTGATAAAATTGCATGATTTGGCAGTACTGTAAAATATTAGTTTGTCTATAGAAAGTGTTAGTAATGCTGTGGTATATTAAATCATAGGCTGTCAGTTTATCGTTCTGTTCCTGTTGAAATGTGAAATGTTCCTTCTGACTGTGAAATTTCAGAAGTATTATTATTATAAATATTAAAGTAATGTGCTCAGTAAAGTACATGACAAAATAAAAGATGGTCCCCTGCCCTGAAGAGTTTGAATACAAATAAATATTTAAATCAGTGTTAAAATAAGGCCAAGCATGAATATTAGGCCAGTTACAAAAATGCAGACCTGCACTCCGTTGTCCGAATACTTGGGTGTTGAAAATGTCTGAGAGCAGTGGGAGCTGTTTCCTGTTGTATTGGATGCCCTCCAATATCTGGGCCCACTGGGATGAATTCAGAGGGCACTGACAGACTTTCATGTGGATTCTTTTCTTGATTTAGTCCGTAGGAACTTGATTTTTTAAATAACATTTATTTATTTAGGAAGTTCTAACAAGTTTATAAATTCTTGCCATGTAAATATCAGAAACAAAACAATCATTACAAGAGTGAGCTTTTGTTTAAAGAGGCATTATACAGGAATAGAGTCATTCTTTCTATTTAGCACAGTGTCACCTTTGGAGCGTTGTTATAACATCTCTATTACTTTTATTGTTTTTATTAGATTGAGTGAAATCTCTGCCTAATCATATTTAACAGACCAGACATGCTTATCAAATGTTAATATTCGAAAACATTGGACAGGTGTACTGGTATTTGTTTTGGGGTTTTTTTTGCAGGTGAATGCACTTTGTCTGGGTACTTGACTTAATTGTTTAATAGGAAAGCTATTAACAAACGCTGCCATTGGCATCATAATTGTACTTGTATTGGCAGAAGTCATTGTGCTGGCCTGTCAGTGAACTGGGTGCATGATGTCCTGCAGTCCGTGGGTGGTAGGAGTTCAGAATGGGGCAGAAGCAGTACACCTCATCCTGGATATGTGGTAGGAGACCTCTGTATTACTGTCAGGTACCCCCCTGCCCCCAACTGATTTAAAAACAGGATCAACTGGCCTCAGAGGAAGCTGTCTCTAGCCTTCCTCTGTTGTGGAGGAAAGAAATAGAAGAGAGATACAGGGAGAGAAAGGGAAGCAGCTGCTCCATTGTACCATAGACGCTGCAGTGACAGAAGGGGTTCTTCCATCCCTGTAGTAAGTCCACCTCTCCGAGAGGCAGTAGCTAGGTTGATGGAATAATTCTTCTGTCGACCAAACTGTGTCTACCGTGGGGTTTAGGTCAGGCTAATTACATCGCACAGGGCTTTAAAATTTTCATTGCAAGATTTATGTACAGGTAATATATAAGGAACAAAGTATTTATATTGAAAATATGCTCTGTGGACTACGAGTAGAAATCAATCACCAAGAAGTAATGTGTCTCCGGGGTGGCCCATCCAAGCAAGAGGGAGTTGTCACTCCTTCCTTATCAGCCAGTGAGATAATGCAAGGCTCGACTGAGCAGCCTTGCTCCCTCCCAAAACTATCAGTGGAAAACCATCAGAGGCACCACCAGATAATCAAAACTTCTGAGAGGAACATTACACCAGACAGAGCTTTGCACTGGCTGTGAATAGAAACAAAATATTGATTTCAGTACAGCAGAGTGTAGGGAAAGACACTCTGGATCCATTCACTGAGGAAACCTGTAGAGGAGTGGGGAATGTCCATGAACTTTTGGATCCTGGTTATTAGGAAATGAGCCAGCCCTGCAACTAACTGAACTTTCAGGGGAGAATCTACTTTATTAGATAGGAAAGATATAGACCAAGGTTTGCGACTGATGTTTTGTTTTGTATTGTAATGGCTTGTTTCCACTACACTCTCTTATTTCTAATTAAATCTGTATTCTTCCTTTAATAAACCTTATTTTGTTTTATTATAAGTGCTCACAAATTTGGTGTGGTTTACAGGAGCGGTGGTTTAAGGTAAAACTGGTAAACTATGGTACACTGCCCCTTTGTGTGCAGGGGATCTGGAATTTCTGTGAGTGTCCAGTGTCAAGGGCTGGATATCAAAGGAGAACAATTCAAGGGGGGCTCAGGGATTGGGGTGCACCTATTGTTAACCTGCAAGTTGAAGCTAGGGCTGGCATAGCCCAGAGAAGAATGCTTGAGTGGCTGAAAGACTAGTGGTGCCAGGGATCTGACACCCAGCTATTATAAAAAAGACTCCCTTTCCCTGGGGGTGGGTTCACGAAGAGACTCACAGTCCTGGGTACCCCATAAGCCATCACTAGTGTTTTGTGCTTCAGCCCACAACAGAGTTACTCAAGGCCCTGGCTTTGTGCCGTGGAAGAGAGAGAACATAAGAACGACCATACTGGATCAGACCAGTGATCCACCTAGCCAAGTATCCTGTCTTCTGGCAGTGGTCAATGCCAGATGCTTCAAAGGGAATGAATAGAACTGGGCAATTATCAAGTGATCCATTCCCTGTGATACAGTCCCAGCTTCTGGCAGTCAGATGTTTAGGGACACCCAGAGCATGGAGTTGCATCCCTGACTATCTTGACTAATAGCCATCGATGGACCTATCCTCCATGAATTTATCTAATTTTTTTTTTAACCCATTTATACTTCTGGCCTTCAGAACATCTTCCGGCAACGAGTTCCACAGGTTGACTGTGCATTGTGTAGAAGTACTTCGTTTTGTTTATTGTAAACCTGGTGACTCCTAGTTCTTGTGTTATATGAAGGAGTAAATAACACTTCCTTATTTACTTTTTCCACACCATTCATGACTTTATAGACCTCTATCGTACCCCCCTTAGTCATCTTTTCCAAGATGAACAGTCGCAGACTTTTTAATCTCTCCACATATGGAAGCAGTTCCATTCCTCTAATCATTTTTGTTGCCCTTCTCTGTACCTCTTGCAATTCCAATATATCTTTTTTGAGATTGAAGATCAGAATTGCACACAGTATTCATGATATGGGCATGCCATGGATTTAAATAGCAGCATTATGCTATTTTCTGTTTTATTATCTATCCTTTTCCTAATAGTTCCTAACATTCTTTTAGCCTTTTTTGACTGTCGCTGCACATTGAGCAGATATTTTCAGGAAACTATCCACAGTGATTCCAATATCTCTTTCTTGAGTGGTAACAGCTAATATGGACCCCATCATTTTGTATGTATAGTTGGGATTATTTTTTCCAATGTGCATTACTTTGCATATATCAACGTTGAATTTAATCTGCCATTTTGGTTGCCCAGTCACCTACTTTAATGAGATCCCTTTGTAACTCTTCATAGTCAGTTTTGGACTAAACTGTCTTGAGTAATTTTGTATCGTCTGCACATTTTGCCACCTCGCTGTTAACCCCCTTTTCCAGATCATTTGTGAATATGTTGAACAGCACTGTTCCCAGTTCAGATCCTTGGGGGACCCTGCTATTTATCTCTTTCCCTTGTGAAAACTGACCATTTATTCCTACCCTTTCTTTCTGATCCATGAGAGGATCTTCCCTTTTGTCTCATGACTGCTTAGTTTGCTTAAGAGCCTTTGGCGAGGGACCTTGTCAAAGGCTCTCTGAAAGTCCAAGTACACGATATTGTCTTGTTCATCCTTGTCCACATGCTTGTTGACACCCTCAGAGAATTCCAATGGATTTGTGAGGCATGATTTCCCTTTACAAAAGTTGTGCTGACTCTTTCCCAACATATCTTGTTTGTCTGTGTGTCTGATAATTCTGTTCTTTACTATAGTTTCAGCCAATTTGTCTGGTACTGAAGTTAGGTTTACTGGCCTGCAGTTGCCAGGATCGCCTCTGGAGCCTTTTTTAAACATCAGTATCACATTAGCTTCCCTCCAGTACTCTGGTACAGAGGATGATTTAAGCGACAGGTTCATACCAGAATTAGTAGTTCTGCAATTTCATATCTGTGTTACTACAGAATAGTCAGAAGCTTCTCTGAGCACCTCTGCTTTTAGTACTTGGAATGGTGCAGGGAATTATCAGATGAAAAATCTGCCACTGCATTAAATTTGATAATGACAGTAGAAAATAGCTATCTCTCAGGAATAAAAACAGCCCAAGCTGCAGTGCCCTCAAGGTCACCTTGAAATGATATCTCGTCATCACAGCTTATTGTCAGTTTTGCAGAAGAAGCATTTATGCCAGCTCAGGTTTAAATTTATGCTTGTTCAGGTCTTTAGTGCATGGATTTATCTGCTGTATCAGGGGATGGACTTCGTGAGCTAATAGGTCTTTTTCCATCGCGGGATCCTCCGATTCATATATATGAGAGAGAGAGAGAGAAAGAGAGAGATGCTTTCACCTGCAGAAGTGCTGAGTGCCTGATGCAGAAGGAGCAGAGAGTCTATTACAGAGAGAGCAACTATTAGAGTGATGCATAATTGAACATAGCAACAAGGGAAACAGGATTGCTCACCTCCACTTGGTGTGTGTGGAAGTGAGAAGCCAATACCTTCAGTACTGGGAATTCCCTCTGGTGATAACTTGGGAGGTGGGCTTGAAATCATGGAGATTCTCCCTTTTGTGATGTGTCCAGGTAGAGGGGAACTGGGATTCCTCCCATCGCTGATGTCTTAGGGGGAATGGTGATTTTCCCTGCTGGTGACTTTTGTTTGGCGTGGGAGGATGTGGAGAAGAGGAGCTGAAATTTGGCAGCTGCATAGAAGCTGCAAGCTGTGTGATAATTTTACAAGCTCTTAGGAAGGCAGTTCCTGCCAGAAAAGCTGTCTGAGCTGCAGCGTCATCCAAGGAAGCAAAGCATTTAAAAGAAGCATGTGAGAGCTGTATGGTGATGCCTGTAGTGGTCAGTGAGTGATGCCTGCACCTGGATTCCTGGGAGCCTTTTATTAATGAACTAAAATTCTGTAAGAAGTGGGAGCGTGAAAGGAAACATAAAAACTGAGCCTGAACCCCTTTTTTACTCTGCTTTTCTATTCAGAAAAAAGGCCTGAATACTTCTTTTGCATTTACAGCTATTTTTTCTTGTTTTCATTCTTACCTTGGAAATGATCAGCAATAGCCGTATTTCCCTCTTCTGGTTTTGCTGGAGGAATTCATGGGGAGGGCCTCAGAGAATGTGTACAGTGAACTCTCCCACCTAAACGAAGGTGAAGGATGTTGAATCTCTACCAAAGATGTCGCTTTCTCCCAAGAGTTAATTGGGCATTGGAGTTAAATATACATTAACAAAAACAGGCAACAAAAATTTTAAAGTCTGCCTGAAAAAATTCTTCCTCTTTCAACTTTTCAGATTTTAATTTTTTGTGGTGGTGTAATTTCACCAGGTCTCCAGCTACCATAGAATCTCCCAGTATAGATGAGGTAAAATGTTCATAAGTGCTAAGTCCCATTTTCACAAGTGATTTAGGAACCTGTCTCATTGAAATCAGTGGGAATCAGGTGCCTAAATACCTTTGAAGATATGGGCCTCAATGCTTAAGTCAATTTTACAAATAAAACTTTGGTTCCTAAATCATTGAGGCATTTTTGAAAAATTTAACCAAGACTTTTTTTTAAGAAAGGAAAAGAAAGTAGATCCTCTGGCCTTTTTTTTCTTTTAAGGACGAAATCTTTTCAGGCCTTCTTATATATCATAAAGAAGCAGAGATCCATTTTTCTTCTTTTTTTGCATGTCACCTTTTAGATCAGGGGTCTCAAACACACGGCGGCCCGTGGAGTTATTTGCTGCCACCTGCCAAGCTCCCCTCACCCGTCACCCTCCCTTGCCCCGAGTGCGTTGCATCCCCACTCCTCGGCCTACCTCCAGGCACTTCCTGCCACCAAACAGCTGTTTGGTGGCGCTTAGCGCTTTCCAGGAGGGAGGGAGGAGGAGCTGGGAACTGCGCACTCAGGGGAGGAGGTAGAGAAGAGGCGGGACAGGGGTGGGGATTTGGGGAAGAGGTTGGAATAGGGGCAGGGAGGGGGCAGAGTTGGAGTGGGGACTTTGGGGAAGGGGTTGGAATGGGGGCTGGGAAGAGGTGGGGCAGGGGCGGGGCCTCATGGAAGTGGAGGTGCTTTTGTACCTTTATATGAAAAGGTGTCAGTGATGCCTCCCTTGGGCCAATATACTCGTCCTCATGTGGCCCTTGTGGTGACTTGAGTTTGAGATCCCTGTTTTAGATGTTTTTAAGGCATCCAGCATCATTACAGCATTTGGCCTGGCTGGAGGTCCGTATTCTTCTGTATAGCATACAGCACACCATGCTCGTTTCAATATATATAATAAATACGGACAAGTTTTCCCAGTTGTCCTGTGATGATACATGCTGAGTCTTGTAAAAAACCTGTGTGGGTGTATTTTGGAGGGGACTGCCTCTGCTTCAGCTGCTGCGAACTTCTGGTCTGGAAATCAGAGGGACTCTTTGCAGGGCATTTCAAGCAAGAGTATGTTTCCCTCTGAAATCAGCAAGACAGAAGATCAAGCTCTCTGGGTTGTTATAATGCAAACTCTTGTGAGTCTGTAGTCCTAAGCTAGTAACTGTCTGCCGAGTCCCCTTTCCCCAGTTCGGGAGGAGCGGGAAGGTGAAACTTATCAGCGAGGTTAGTAAAACCAGACAAAATCAGGGCAGAAAGACAAAAATGTTCCTTCTGTCTCTATTCCTCCCCTCCCAAACCAAGCCAAAGCAAAGGATTAGACATGTGCTGATCCTGCCCAGGGCTCTGTGCTGGCACATGCACGTAGTTAGGCAAATCTGGTGGTTTCAGCTTGTATTTGGCCTCTAGCCAGAGAAAATTAAGATTTCTTGAGGGGATCCCCACATACGGTTTTTGCTATCTCTTGGCAGGCCTTTCTCCACCATTCACATAGCTTATTCTGCAACCTTTGGCTCTCCTAAAAACCTGTCCCTGCTCCAATGCCCTCCTCCCTCTCGCTGCAGGATCTTGCTGACTTTTTCAAAGAGCTAATGATCCACCTTTCTTCCTTCCTTCCCTTCTGTCTTGTCCCCACCTCATCCGCTCATCTACTGACAGCACCTTCGATACCCCGCTTCCCCCACAACCATCTCAGCATTTTCTTCCATGCTGCCCTGTATCAATGGAATATCCTTCCTGAGCTGGTCCAGGAGCCTCTCCTTATTCAGATCTCCTAAAGACCCTCTGGTACAGAAGCACCTATAGTAAAGCCGACCAGTTGACAGCCCTTCTTTACCCCTTCATGCTGTGCGATACTCACTGGGCAACTGGGCCACTGTTCTTAGCCTATTGTCCTGGTCACTGCTAACATCCCAGTGAAAACGTGGCCCCCTACTGCTCTCCCGCTTGCTTGTGGTGGATGCAAAATCCTGTTTATCTTGTAAAAAATAAAACCCCGGTAACTCTGCAGACATGCTTTTAAACTTGTTTTGTTTTGAGCTGCTGGCCCAGAATCGCTGCTGTATTCTCGCTTCTGAAAGAGCTGCATTTCAGAGGCAAGTGAAGTTTGCAGACACACACAGCCAGATCCCGTCCCCTTTTCCAGCTCCTTTGCACAAACAGGCAGCCAAATATTCTCCTGGGAGGGATAGGAATGCCTCGCTAGCTCTCCCTCATCCCCAACCTCACTTAGTGGTGCTTCAGGTGTCAAAATCAGTGGAACTTTTAAAGTATCTTGAGGGCTGCTCTAAGTTATGCCAGGGTCAAACAAATCCAAGGGATCCAAGGAGTGCAAAAGAACCACAACCCTCCTCCACACACCTCCCTTTCGGCAGTGCTGAGCAGAGCTGTGGTGCAATTGGATCTGACCTGCAATATCTAGGCTGGTTTTTGGTTTCCCCTTTTCAGAATACTATATATCTGATTCTCAGTACCATCGTAGTAGAGTGCTTGTCTGGCTCGGTCTGCACACTGTGGCCCCAATTCAGCAAAGCACTTAAGCACAGGTTTAAGTGCTCTGCTGAATAGCGATAGGATTACTCACTTACTTAATCTTAAGCACGTTTTTGAATGCCTTGAATTGGGGCCTGGGTTTGCAGCCTTCAAACAGCATTGTAAAATAAAATGTGATTTGTAAGTTACCCTGGCACCTCAGCCAAGAATCTGAAACCTTAAAATGTTTAATTTGGCTTCTCTAACTTCAAAATGACCGAAAAGATTTTTTTTTCTAAACATTAGTAAAAGAAAAGTTTCTGCTTCTTGGCCGAGATACTGTGGGCCAACTTTCGGGGCAAAATATTGCTTTTTGAGAAGGGGATTCTAATGGAAAAGCTGAGCACCAAATTCACACATGGTTCTTTTTTTAAAAGATTATAAAAACCAAAAGCTCTTCCAGATGTGTCTCAGACGAACATGCTACCATTGATGGTTTTAATCAAAGCAGATTCAGCAACCATTACTGCTGATTCTCCTGTATGTTACTCAACCCAGAAACTGTTGTCTGCAGTATTAAATAAATAAATAAAACCCATCATTTCACAGATTGCACCCTCAGATGTAATTTTGCTGAGCCCAAGTTCATCCAGGCTCCCCTGTTTTACTGAAGATTTTCTTTAGATAGTTGGTATAAAATTTTCAAAATTTAGATGTTGTTTTAGCAAGATACACTTGTTGGTAACTGTGTGTGAGAGAGGGAATAGTACTCAAAAGCGTAAACTTGCACACACATATACACATTTTACATGCAGTTACCTTTTGCACATGCCAAAATATACAATTTAAAGAAAAACAGGAGTTGAAACATTTGGAAAAAAGTTAAAGAGCACATACTGGGAAGTGGGATATGACTTTGGTATTACAAAAGCGAGCAGGGGAAAAACAATAGAAAAATCATCAATCAGGCAATGGCTAATGAAATCCCTGAACAATGATGTAATTAGAGTGCATTAATCATTATAAAAGATCCACCCCCCCTTAAACATCTGCTCCCATTCACTTGGCAACAATCTGGGCAGTGTCATGAATAATGGGATTTTGGAGTTCATTGAAGGGTGCGTGTTATTTGAGAAATTGTATAGAGCATCCCAATCTTGGCAGGGATCTGGAACTAAATATTTTTTTCCCCCTTCCCAATTCGGTTGTAGAGATTTTAAAATATACATGAGACAGTTGGATGTCACTTCACAATGGAATAGAAAGCCTGACCAACATACAGTAACCTAAAGGCTTTGCCTGCAGATTTGTCTAATGGATGCACTTTCAATATTTTAAACTTATCCAATACATTTCAGGACTCTGCCTCCAGGTCACTGGCATTCTTAAAATACTCAGGGACAGATTCTGCATTGTACTGGGCACAGCAGAGTGGAGTGGTCTGCAAGGAAGTCAGTTACAGCTCCCTAAGTCCTAGGAGCTGCTCTAACTTGCACAAGATGACAACAGTTCCCAATGGTTTGCCATCTTTCTGGAGATAGTCAGAGCCTATCACACTCTGGCTAGTTCTCCTTCCCACCTTGGCATGCCCTCTGGACTAGGGATTGCCGGGATAGAAGTATATGCGCTAGCTACACCAGCTCTCCAGCTGCTAAGGTTTCTCCCACTAAGGAAATCCCCACCTGGGGGAATCACAGGAAATCTCCCCTCCCTTTAAGTTGCTGGAGTGGCACAGAGGGAGCTTGCACTATTGTTATGAAAAGCAGTAAAAGGGATGTTTCGTATCATAAGCAGCGAGGGAACCCATGTTTGCCTTTGCTCTTGAGCTTGTGCAAGTGAATGTAATACAATCCAGCAGATCACCACACTGCTAACCAAAGGAAAATGTAAAATCTTGTATGTGTCATGCAAAAATGTAACTGGCTCTCCTGTTATACATTATGGGATTATTATTGTTAACAATGGCAGAACCAGGGTATATTTCACTGTTTCTTCAAAGTGTGCTGTTTGACTTTGTAGGGATAGTTCGCTGGATTGTGTAGGTTAGAGAGTCAGGACTGGTGGCTTCCATTTCCAGCTCTGCTGTTGACTCACTGTGTGACCAGGACAAGTCACGTAGGGAGAGATTTTTAAAGCCAGAGGCCAGTTTTGCACCCACTTATAACTCCGATAGCTAGATAAATCTAAATGCAATTGACTGCACAGACAAGTATTTGTGGGTGTAATTAAAAGCTCCCCCCCCCACCTTCTGATTTTTGTCTTGCTGTGCTTCAGTTTCCTCATCTGTAAAACAAGAATAGCACTTAACTTTGGTTGCCCAGCCGTTCTGAGGCTGTGTAAAATGCTTTGAGGTCCTCAAGTGAAAGGGGCTATCCGAATGCAAAATATTGATACATGGGAGGTTTTCTTTTTAATGAAATTGTCTGTAAGAGACTGCAGTTATGGAGCAGGGAACGTACAGATTTGGCCAGTTTCTGCTGATTTCAGTTCACCCAGTTTGTGCACAGTTAGGTGGCTTCGCTGAAGCACAAGATTTGATTCTGTGCGTGAGGTACTGTACTAGAAGGTAATGGTATGCGTGTGTGCATGGGCAGTCCAGGGAGGCAGATGAGGGGAAGCCAAAGGTGTCACACTGGAGGAAGAAAAGGGAGAAGGGGCTGTGAAGATGGAGTTGATGCAGCTGAACATTTTTGGTATCCAAATCCCATGCAAATATTCAAGCTATCTGGTATCCATTGTTGGCCTTGTGCACATCCCTAATGGATAGATTTGATGAATTGATGGGGAGCAGTTGCTGCGTAGTTAAAAGTGAGGAGTTTGAAGTCAGAACTTCTGAATTCTGTTTCAGTCTCAGCTGTTTGATCTTGGGCAACACACTTTGCCTCTGTGCCTAGCTTACCCCAGCGTATAATGATACTAACCTACCTCCCAGGGGGCTTGTGCTGTTTGTAAAGTGGTTGGAAATGCTCAGATGAAAAGTACATAGTTTATTGTTCTTGATCTCTCCATGCTAGTCATTTTACATACTGATATTTTCCCTTAAGCAAAAAAGAAAAGAAAATACAATAGGCCAAATGGAAGTGCCTAGGCTAGTTTAACAGAAGTACAGTGTCCAGGCTTCAGATTTGTATGTTGCTAAGTTTTAACGTCGTGCCATTTTAAGTGTATTGTACTATGCATTTTAATACCAGCTCCGCAGTCACTGCCACGCCATCTGCTGCCTTTATACTACTGAATAGACAGATCGTTATCGTGGAGCAGGGAGTAGTCCGCAGCTGAGTTAGCTGAACAATGTGTTCAGCGGTAAATAGAAAGGTGAGCTGGTTCAAACCCTGACTTGGGACCCTCCGTATGCTTCTGATCCATTCACAGCAGTGGGAGCCTTTTGAAGTACCTCTCCTCCCCTCCCCCCACTCCCTATCCCCACAGCTGTCATCTCCCAGGTTCTGCTCCCTGTCCCTGCTCTGGAACGCTTCTCTAAAAGCAGAATCATGCTTTCTCTTAATGCGATAGCCTCAGGGGGACTGGAGTGAGGACAAGCCTGACAAATGGTGCAAGCTGCTTGTATGGCTGCGAAGCGCAAAGGGAAAAAAATAGTGCAGTGTCTTTGAATCCTTCGATCTGTTTTTGTAAACAGTTCATCTTTACCCATTTAGCTCTGGAATTTCTAAGGCCACTGGGTTTCCCTCGTAGGCCACTGGATTTCTTCAAAGTTCAAAACTTAGGGGAGGTTTCCCTGTCCGCACAGGAAACAAGTGACTTATTCCTACTGCCGATCTTTGTAGAAGATTGATGTCTATGAAACTTATTTTATGTAAAACTGCCTGCACCTTTCTAAAGTGACACATGGGTCCCTAGTTGTGTCTACCCCGATCACAGTGGCCAAAATTTTCAAACTTAGGTGCCCAAAGTTAAGCACCTAAACCCATAAATAAGTAGCCTGAAATTCCAAAGGTGGCGAGCATCTGTAGTTCAAAGGGAGGTCTTGGGAGCACTTCTGAAAGCGTAGGTGCTTGAAGTTAGGTTTGAAATGTAGTGTTTAGATTGGTATTCACACACGTACTCTGTGTGTGTTGAGTTTTGAGTAATGTTCCTGGTGGTGGTCCTTATTTTATCTGCACTAGTTTATCTGCACTGTTGTTATCATGTATTATATTACCATTGTGTGGATGTTTTATATATACATATATCTGGTTTCATCTGAAAACTTAAACCCCACATGACAGCAATTGCTCCTGTGGCATTTCAAGCTTAACCAAAATCAGGTGACTTTCAAGAGAGAGACTGTTCTTGTGTAACTTTGCCACCTGATGGTCAGAACAGAGAGGTTTGGAGTGGCTTTCGGAGAAACATCCAAAAGTTATCAGGATTAACCTGGATCTTCGAACCTCTCCCATCACAAGTAATAACTTTCTTCTTGTTATATCTTAAGGCTGGATAATATTGTTAACTGCCCTCAACTTCAATATTCAGCCCTTAATTCTTATTCCCAGAGCCTTATCAGATACCACTGCACACATAAGGAGGTGTGGTTAATACTTAAATATATTGCTTGTTCTGACGGCATTTAAGAGATTCAGAAATTTAATTTTGTGATGGCAAAATCCAGGAAGAGAGAGAAACATTAATCAAATGGGTGTAATCTCCAAGGAAACAAATACTTCATTTTAATTCAGCATTTCCCTTTGATGAAAACTTTAGTGAACGTTATTATGTAGAATTTATATGAAGCTTGGGTTTAGGTAATCAGCTTTAATATTTATACTCTTAGGGATAAAATGGAATCATTAGTAAGCATGCATAATTAATGAATAAATTATATTTTCCTTTGTTTTCCTTCAGGTATAAGGAAATGCTAGATCTAGTGATATCACCCAGCCTGACTGTAAACAGACAGTGTCCCGACAGACTGAAGCTTAACCTTTCTAACATTTATGCCACAGCTCCAGATGACATAGAAGGTAGGCTGCCTCTTCTGCTTACGGTTTATTAACTTTAGACTGTTAGCATCAGGGGTATATACAACAACAAAAGGAACTGACCAGGTATGAGGCCTGTGCTTGTAAGAATTAGTCCTTTGATGCAAGAAGCAGTTAAAATTTCTATTTGATGTTTTTGTAACAAGTCCGGTGATGTTTGAATCTGATTTGAATGCAATTAGAAATGAAATCATAGACATACATGCACATCAGAATAATGTGTGTATAAAAGTGTATTTGAAATCATCATTGGCTGTTTTATTTTTGGCCCCCACCAATCCATCAGCCCTAACGGTGGCATTAATTTGAACCCCGAGTCCTAGTAGTCGTGTTGCTGTTCGGAGGAGAGAAGGGGTGAAAGCACAGAGGCTGCCATTCCTAAATCGCCCAGAATGCAAATAGGAAACATTTTACCAAATCAGTTGCTGTGCCACACTTCATGTCGAGCTGAGATCATTGCTGTCATTTCTGAACAGTCAGTCCCCAGATCTGTGGTATGGAGTTTCATATTTGGCAGGTACCAAGGGGCAAATTCTTTCAGTGGTTGAGGCTATGATGGAAACTTATCTGCCCTCCTCCTTCTCCTCCCCTCCCCCCGCCATCTCTCCCATTATACTGTTCAAGTGAAGGAAACAGAAGAATGTTAAATCTGTTTTTAAAATTATTGGCAAATGATGCAGCCAAACTAGTTCTCGCCAGTACAGTTCCAGCTATTGTTTGCTGTGGTCAGAATCCCTCAGCCTTCCTGTTGGAGCAGAGTTAGCAAAAGGCACTGACTATTATGTTTAACTATCATGTTTAACTCTTTATTTGCAGGGTGTTAGAAGCCACTGTATGTTGGCTGCGTGTGTTAGAAGCCACATGTTGTATCTGTGTTTGTTGAGCCTTTAGGAATTAAGTTGGATCGAAGCATGTATAGCATGACCACCAATTCAAAAGGTTTGTTGGAAGGATCAGAATCTATAGGAAATACCTTTAAAATGTATATATTTATAGAAATGTTGGAGCTAAAACTTACAGACTCCTTGGGGCAAAGACATTTTCTTCTCATATGTCTGTAAAGTGTTACCAACTTTTATTGTGCTATATAAGAGTCATTGCAGGAAAAGCTCTGCACTTGAACACCGTTGTGCTAGTGACAGCTAATGTTAATGGCTTTCTACCAGAAATATTGTAGCTATTTCTTTTTGCATGTTATGAGAAGCTCCCCGAAACAACATTGTATGTTATATTCTTTCACTTGAAAATGTTACTTATTGATTTGGGGGAAATGAAAATATTTGTGCAAACGTTAGGGTGCAGATTTCCAGAGTTTCATCTGCAAAAATGGATACAAATTTATGTGCCTGAGTTTCACATGGAATTGTCACAGCTTCAAGTTCAGTTGCAATGCTTGTGCATGCAGACGTCCAGTTAGCTGTCTGTGTGGTCATTTTCATGTGCAATTGCTGTCACTGGATGTGACATCATAGTAATTGTACATGCAGATTCACCCAGCGTATGAAATCCTGAATATTTGGATCAAAATGTTTATATTTTAATTGACCTTACATTTTCCTTTAGGACACAGAGTACAAGTAATAAAAGTATCCTATTAAAAAAGGACAGTATTCTAAAGTAATGGTCCAAAACAGTGTAGTAACACGTTATACATGGACATGCATACCCCCAGAATAAGTGCCTATTTCTCATTCTGAAAGAATGTATTGAATACATATTCAACCCTGAGCCTGCTTTTAATGTTAAAAAATATGCAGCAATAAAACGAACCTGCTGCTGTTGGCCTGTTATTTCTCCTACCATTTTCAAACACAAAGGCATTAAAAAATGAAAAACAGAAAGGATGTATTTTACAAAAATACAGTGTTATTAGGGGAAAAAGGGTCTAGGCTATAGAAAGAGTAAGAATTTATTTTCAAAATCTAAAATCTAATTGTATTAAAAACTTTCTTGCAGGTAAGTCCAAGCAAATTGCTCATAGTGAAATCGTTGAATCAGGTAAGCCCTACTTTTTTAAACAGAATCTTTCTCCTATATCTCCTTGTCACTAATACGTCTTTTTTACAATGTTTTACAAACATGAAATAATCCTTACAGTCACACCCCAGTGTGGTAGGTCAGTATCATCCTCATATTACAGATGGAGAAACTGAGGCAGAGAGGTGAGGGCTGGGATGTTCAAAAAAGCCTCAGGGATTTAGGTGCTCAACTCCAAGGGGGATGTCCGATTCTTTTAGGTTGCTGTGAGAATCCCACCTTAACCTAAACGATTTGTCCAAGGCCATTGGAGGAGTTATTACTGTTATTTTGTTTCCATCAATACCGCCCCGTGCAGTATGTGCTGTACAAACAGATAATGTGCTATACCCTGCCTGGGAAACATTACAGTCTAAAATGTGAGAGGTACAGGCAGACTAATGAGGGGTAGGACAAAAAGATGCATCATTAAATACAGTGTCAGGTAGCCCAATGGTTTTTCCTTTTTAAAAGGCGTAGGACCTGAGTCGACAGTTACCTTGCCATTATCAGCTGACAAGTTTCTCCTAGACATCATGGTAGAACTGGTCCTTTAGGGTGGATTTGGATGTGGAGAGGGTAGTGTCTGTGGGTTAGCACAGGAAGAGCTTTCCATATGGAGCAGATAGCTTGGATGCAGATGGCTATGGGGGCAGTGAACTAAGAGTGGGGTGAAATCCTGGCCCCATTGAAGTGAATGGTAGTTTTGCCATTGACTTCAGTGGAGTCAGGATTTCACTCACTGTGTCAAGGGTGACATAACTGGCAGAAGGAAGGGGGTTAGGCGAGGTGTGGAGGTTGGTAGGGAGGAGTGGAATCAGGAAGGGCTCTGAAGGGAAGGACAAGAAGCTGAATTAGATGCTCAAGAGGTTGGGGAGAAAGTGGCACATAGTGGAGTAGGGATTCAAAGAGGGAGGTGATACGGTCTGAGCAAGTAGCAAGGAATATGATCTCAGTAGCTATGCTTGTTATGTCCTGGATGGTGGAGAGGGCAGGTGATGTGTCAGGGAAACCAGAAGGAAAGAGGTTACAGGAATCAAATTGGGGGGTTGAAAGGCATAGGGAAAAAAAGATGTGTCGTAGACATTGTGTGGGAGGGAAGTGGGAGAATCTGGGCATGTCTTCAATGTGTGGGGCAAGAGAGAGAGAGCAGTCAAAGATGACTTCAGGTTTCGGGCCTGAATGATAGGGTGTTGTGACAGCAAATGAGAAGAGTAGGGGGAGTTTCCGTAGCATCTCTGGAAAGAGGCACCTTTCCTTTAGATGCCTAAATATGGCAATAAGGATTTAAGTACAGTCACTTAAGCTCTAAAGTAGTTGACTTCTAACCTCTATAAAAACATTGACACAACTACATATAAATAGACAGATGAGTGAATAATAAATAAGTTGTATACATTTTGTGAATGTTGATTTTTTTGAGTAAACTTTTCTTAGACTATTCGAAACTTTGACCAAAAAAGGAATGAATTATTTACAAAAATGTTCATAGAAATGTTCCCATCTTTTGAGCAGCTCTAATAAATAATTATTTTTCAGGAAATGCATCTGTTTAATCATTTGTAGTAATAATGTTATTGAAGGAGAATATACACATTTAAAATTTAGAAAGAGAATAATTTCCCTTTTAATTACTATTAATAATAATTTTGTTTTTCAAGTACCCATTACACTGTTAACATGTTCATGGCTCCCCATAAACAAGGAAACAGAAAAATTACAATAGATACAAATAATTTTTAATTAAGTCTGTAATTAAAAAATTCCATTGGGTTTAATGTCTTTTTTCTTAATACCTCAATTTAATCCGAATTTTAGAATAAGAATGATAAAACCACATAAACCACCATGAAAAAAGCTGGCGGCGGGGGGGGGGCGGGCGGGGAGGATAATTTAATTTCCAGGAGAGAGCTGGAGAGGGGACTGGGAAAGATGAATCTTTTATATAACAGCATGCTGTATATTTTGGAAATGTTCTCTCTAGATTAATGGAATGACAAGTTACTTGAGCCCATAGGATTATTTCCATATATTTCGAGTTTATACATATTTGCATATTTCATTAAATAAAACATGTTTAAAATGTTTAATTCACTAACTTATGCATCGCTGAGCACACTGAAGTCATATAATTTTAGGTGACTTCCTAATGAGGATAATTCTCTTGTAGCATTGCGGGTGTGTCCTAGCTGATGCATTGGATTGTGCTGCAGATGCTTCCTGCCTCCTGTGTCACATGGCAACTTGCATGCACTGGGAGGCGCTGCAGGTGCCCCCTCTCTGGTTTGTGGGGCCTGCAGTGCAGGTGCGTTCTGTTCTGCCTGACAAGTTGGGTGAATTATGAATCCTGCATAGCAAATCGCAAAGTAATGCCAGCACTGGGGCTGCCCCTGTAATGTAATGGTCATGCGTGTTCTCCCAGACACATTAAATGACGCTGGGCAATAGGACATTAGATGTGCACTCCCTGGCACAGTGTGCAGTTAGCCTGGCATGTTGGATAGCACTGTTGACATCAGGAACATGGTAGATGTGTCCTGCCTGACATTACTGATTATGATTTATTGTTTATAGTGCTGTAACATCTGAAGGCCTCAGTTAGGAATTGGGACCTAGCACGTTGGATGGCATTGTTGAAGCATTCTGCTTAGTACACAAGGTGGCATTGTGAGTGCACCCCAATGCATGCGTGTCTGGTATAGCAGGACACACTGTTGTGTATCCTGCTGAATGCATGCCTGTGGCATCAGGCAACTCAGAAGTTAACCTAACAGGTTTTTTTTTAGTCTTAATTAAACCTAAATTTGCCTCTAAAAGAGATTTTATTGATTTTGCTGGATATAAACATATGGTGCGTGGGAAGGCAACCTATGTGTGTTCACTTGTGTTACCAGTTTTCAGTGCTATGCTAATATTGTAATCAACGGGCTAGGCAATAATTGTCTTCCAAGATCCAGTACAAGGAGAGATGAAAACTTAAAGAACCTTTGTCCTGATACATTTTAAAAAAGTGGGACACCGAATGGTGGGAATACAAAAGAAATTTTAAAGACAGAACATGGTGTGTTTTGTAAATGTCATTTCACAACTAAAGAGGTTGCTTTTGCAACCCTTGTCACATGAGTAGTCCTATTGAAATCATGCCTTGCTGAGTAGTCAACATGGGTAGTGGTAGTGAAATCACTGGGACTGCTGATGGCTGCAGAACTGGGCCCACCATCATTATGTGGCTCCATACTTACATCAAGAAAAACCCGGTAGATTAGTCAATCAATTGATAGGTTCCTGGGTGCACATAAAGATGATTTTATTAATTAGCATTAAAATGGAAAGTTACCGTGTAGTTTCTCATAATTGCCTTAAAAGTCTTTGAGGATTTCAATACAAATATTCGTCTAGTTATTGTATACATTTCTGTGTCTAGCAATGATCAGAACAGGGGCATCAACTTAGCCATATAACAGAATGTTACTGAAAACCAGAGACACTTTAATTTTGTTTTTCAGGTAACAAAGCAGCATCACAGTGTCCTCTCCATCTCTACTCCACAGAGTGAGTGTGTCTGACAGCGTTCAAGTACTATAACTTTGTTTTGCTGATTAACCATTTTGAGGGGGGGCCCCTGCAACCTTGAAAAGCCTGAAGAACATGATCCTTCAGCCTTTGCACCTGTTCTACTGCAAGTTGCAGGCCAGATCTGCCCTAGGAGCCCCTGGCTGGCATAGCTCTACTGGTATCCTATCCCAGCAAAATCACCCCTAGTGTAGATGCGGTTATACCGGTGAAGCTTCTTGTGCTTTTGCCAGTATAGCTTATTTCCCTTCACACACCTCCTGCCCCCCGAGCCAAATAAACTTTACAAACAAAAGTACAGTTTTAGCAAGATGCTATATTAGGGGCTTTTGCCAGCACAGCTATGTCAGTCAGAGAACTCCTCACCACACCTCTGACCAATACAGCTGTGCCTTCAAACGTTTGTAGAGTAGACCTGGTGTTAGCCCCAGAAAACCATTTCTTAATCAAGTTGGACAGGGAGTCAAAGAGACTTGGAGGTTCTCCATACAACTCATTTCTACCCCGGGAATGCAGATCTTATCATTTTGAACATAGGATCATTTATAAGTGACTACAGAGGAAAATGTGACATTTCAAAGGTGTTCCAGGAAACTGGATTGTTTTTGTGACTTTGAAATGAAACCTGAAAATCACAGATTGCAACAATTTTAAAAAGTGACAAATATTTTGTGCAGCCCGAGGTTATAGCACTGACCAAGCATTAGGATGGCATTGTGCCCTCTCACTTAGTGATATCTCTGTAGCCCACTGCCAGAAGTGGGGTACTTGAGCAAATAGTCTGATCCAGTGTGGCATATTTTATATGCCTATAATATGTAGCATAACACCACGTGTAGCCATTCTAGTCAAATATGTCACTGGAAGATTTTGCAGCCAGATTAGTGAGATTACTCTAGAAAACCACATACGATTAGTATTGCCATAGACAGTCTGTTTTCTTGTTCTGAACAGACATCATCCCCATATAGTGACAGTCCCATCTTTTCCAACAATGGCAACCTATGGACAGACCCAGTACAGTGCAGGAATCCAGCAAGCCGCTACTTACGCTGCATACCCTCCACCAGGACAACCTTATGGAATACCCTCCTACAGTGAGTAATCTTACTTTGTTAGGTTATCTCTAAGAGCTTCTGCTTTCACTAGAGAATGTCTTATTCTTCTGACCCAAAAAGAACATACTTAATGATTAAACCTTCCAGTCAAAAACTCTTTAATTCTATAGTGGCTGGGGTTTTTTCCTTTTCTTTTTTGGCTTGGAGAAAAGTTTTAGAAAGTTTGTCAAAAGTTTTAGAAAGACTTTCCTCTGTGCTCTCCAGATATTCAGCTCAAGTGGAAAGGCACATACTAGCCTGAGTTATAATCCTATAAACTAAGTAGGGTTGGACCTGGGCAGCAGCAGAATAGGAGATATCCTGGAAAAATCCAGGTGCTGCAAAGCATGACAGTAGGGAGTCAGTAGCTGGTGAAGTTTCCTGTGACTCAGTACTGAGCCCAGCTTCCTAGAAAGTGCTTTTCTCTTGGAGGTACCATCTTTGTAATAAGGCTCTGACCACTTGTGACCATTAGAGACCTTGGGGTAAATCCTCAACTGGCGCAAACTGGCATAGCCTCACTGGACTGCAATGGGAGCTATGCTGCTTTACATCAGCAGAGGATCTAGACCTGTATGTCCAGGCTTGCAAGATTGGGAGGGGAGGTGAGGTGGTAAAAAAAATCTACTTTTGTAAACTGTGCTTTGCCTCCCTACGTTCCCTTTGCAGTTTCAGTTACATGGGCCAGTCTTCATTTCCTTCCTAAAAACTTGTGTGTATCACTGATGATACAGAATGGTTGTTACACTGCAGATGAGTAAATTTAACAAGTGGTGGGTGAAATGATCTCTGTACTACACAATGCTTTGTGATTAGAGATACTAATACATTTGCAAGGTATTATTATTAAATATTGCATATATATTCTAAATGTAAATACAATAAATGTTTTCAGACATACAGTATAGTAAAGATAATGGAAAGCAGATTTTTTCCTGAGGCTGTCTTACCATTTCAACATCTAAGAATCTGTTCCACCTCCTCTGTGTGTGCAAATTGTAGGGGAGCCAGTCTCCATTCTGTGTAAATTGATGTCATGTGAGATCTATTTAGTGGGTTTGATTATTTTCACTCACACAATAAAGCTTCAGTAGATCTACTTGCTACTGGAATTGTGCTATTCACATGCTTATAGCATACTCAGAGTTGACTGTAAATAAGACAAAATGATAGAGGTGCCTAAACAACCAAAGTCTGGGTTAGTAATTCCGGCTGGATAAAATTAGAACCAAGGGTGAACCATCACCCAAACATGTTTTTGAGGTTCAAATATATTTTTCACAAAACTGGTTTTCATAGCCCCCTGTGGAAATCCCTAAAATCCTTCAGGGAAAGATTCTTCCGAGGAAACTTCTTACCCAGTTTTGTAGACCAAAGAGGTTCATGTCATTTAGCTATGGCTTGGAAACGGTGGACATCCAGTCTTGTGGATGCTTATCCCCAGCTGAAACCGTGAGCTCCTTTTGGGTCATTCAGTACTACCCAAAACTGCTGTGTGGTTTTGCTTCCAATCCTACAGTCAGTTTTGACAGTCTTTGAGCTCCCATGCCCTTGTTTATTTGGTAAGTACAGTATTGCTTCCCAACATATAGCCATAAAAACACAAACCTGTTACACAGCTATTGACAAAGTTTTTAGTTCAGGAAAACTCCAACCTAACAATCTGTGAAAGGTCTGGGTAACAGGCTTGGGAAAGTAAAATCTATCATGACGATTAGAGGAATGTTTTGAGTTGATTTTCTGGAATTACAAACACAAATGTATGAGCTGGATGGTTTCCAAGGCAAACTCTGAACAGTTGTCCCTGTTAGGGCAGGTGAAAATATAGCCATTTGCTACTGGCTAGCGTCTTTAGGGCACACACATGTCAGGCCCACATACTGCTTATAAATCCTGTAGATTACCTATTACCATCCTTGAAGAGTGGTTTCCCTCCCTTGCCCCCACCCTCAATAATATATATGATACTGTATATGAGAAATCCCACCTGGCTGACGACCAAGAACAATGAAGCAGTATTGTTTTTAGACACAAAAAATAAAACTAGGCCAGTTTCTAGACAAAACAGAGCATTGTGTGGAAATTAATTTGGTGCTAAGTTATTTCGCTGTCTGACAACAATTTTTAGACTTCCAGAAAGGCCCAGTCACTGAAGATTAATTGTGATCAGGGCTGTAATAGGTTGAGTGTTCACATGCATGGTGCTGATGTAATTGAAAAACAAATGTGATGTTATGAAAAACAGTTTCTCTTTGCGCACACCCGCAAACCCCCTAGCAGACAGGCTCTACCAGCAATAAGGGAGCCTGACACCTACCACAGCCCGCACTTGCTCATTGTCCAAACAAATTTCCTGGGTTTCAGTATGGAATGTTGTTATCCCATTGGTAATCTGTATTTAAATTGCATGCATTTCATCTAACATTGATTGTTTCTCCTTAGAAATACGTGACTTTGTCCCAGGAGAAGCTATTCAGTAAAATTTACTCCCACCCTCAGCGAGTGCAGACTCACTGTGCTTTCTCACATTGAAGGAATTGGCCAAGATAGACAGCAACAACTTGGTTGGCTGAAGCCAAATTAATTTGATGTTGCTTTGGATGGTTTGCCCAGAAGTGCACAAAAATGGCAGCAACCTGGGCAGCTCATAAATCCAAGAGCAGACCATCAATAGTCTCTTTGTTTAACCATGGCACTCAGGGTGTGTTTTGTGACCATATTTTGTTTTGTGCAAATACACATGCAAAGAGGCAGAGGACCAGACCCAAAAGGTTTGTAAAAAAGACACACCTTTCAGCTATTTACTTTAAAAATACAGCAGCATGATCTCAGCAGGCCCAGGTGATAAAATATCAGACCCTTTCGCTGCCTGCGAAGGTTCCATCTTGCAATGTTAAATTCAGTTAGTGTTGCTCCTTCTGTGATTTGACATGCATTTTAATTGCCTGATTTTAGTACCAAGGAGATTTTGACTAGGGATTTGTGCATTGCTCAGCTTTACAATTGTTAACTATATGTGACTATCTAGTGTTCACACCTAACTGATATCCCTCCAATATGACTTGCTGACAAATATTGCGTTATCTCATTCTAAATGGAGCTGATGAAATAATTTAATTTAAAAAAATCTTTAAATCATGAATGTTTACGTGAATAGAAGTAACTGAGTTTAGTTTACTATAATTCATGTGATCATGTTGTTAGCAATTACCAGCATTCTGAGAACCCCTCAGTATGTTCACAACTGCAAAAGTTTAATGAAGTTTGGCACAAGTGTTTAGTTGTCCAAAAAATCTTTCTGGAAAGTGGATTACTTGTTATTTTCCTGTCTTTAAGTTAGTCATCCATTCAGAGAACAGAAACTGTATCATGGCAACCAATCACCCAATAATGACTACTTAGTATAGGTAACACAAACAGTTTGTGGTGAACATATAGGCCATACGTTATTTCAGAAAAATATTTGGCTAATGCTACTAGTGAATAATGAAAATGTTTTAAAAAATTGGGATTTGTTTGCTAATAAAAAAGTTTAAATCCAAACTGAATATTAAAAACAATAGTTTGATCAGTGTCAACTCTAGCTAAAATGTCAAAGGCATTGAAATTTTTTGTTATATCTGTATATGATGAGATCAAGCAGAACCCTAACATTGTGCGTTTGGTTCCTTTTATATCCTCCAAAGGCATCAAAACAGAAGATAGTCTGAGCCATTCTCCAGGACAGAGTGGGTTTCTTAGCTATGGATCCACCTTCAGTACCCCAACAACAGGACAAGCACCGTACACCTACCAGATGCATGGTCAGTAGGGCTAATTTCTTGCAGTTTATAGTCTACTAAGGCCTGCAGCTCCAAGCACCAGGCAGTAAAATCAGGTTTCATCTGTTGGAAGTATGAAGAAAAACAGGAGAGTACCAAATTGCTGTTACTTTGATCTGAAATATGCTGAGTGTGGAAGAACCATTTTCAATATTGACAACCCCAAGTGTTCATAGATGATGAGTCAGGCTCCAAAAATCAAATAATGAGATTGGCTTTAAAAGCTTGAGATTTTTACACAGCTTTGGGTCACATTTTCAAGCTTTTCTTGACAATTATGAGGGGAGGGCCAGAAATTTACTCCACTCCCACACACCCAGTAAAACCTGAGTTTCAACCTAATCACTTTGACTCCTGGAGCAGGGGCTTTTAGAGAAACACCAGATATCATGAGACTTCCAGATATCATAAGACTCACAAGAGTTGGTAACACTGCTTTTTATTTGTTGATTTCAATGTGGAGTCCTAAGACTCATAAAGTACATTAAAATATTGGAATTTAATTTGTGATTTTTTTTGTTAGCCCATTTTTTTGATGCAGTGGAATTTGATTTTGGTGCTATCAGTCAGATACCTGAATTGGGAGTGGTGCACTTCCAGTATCTTTCTTGATACTTTATATATTCTGTCTGCTTTATGCTGTGGCATTTGCAGCCCCTGACCTTAGTGAATAGTATTAATTTTCTAATACTTCCTTGTGTCATTCACCAAGAGGATGGGGGATGTGTTCTCATTTTCAAAATCCTTACAGGAAGCAAAAAAAATGTGGAGGAGGGCAATCTGCACTACAGTTTGGGTTATGCAATAGCTCTAATAATCGGGATCTAAAAGTGCTTGCCCAGAAAACATTGCAGGAAGTGGTGATTAGATCTAATGTACTGGCAGCTGGAGAGTGAAATTATTGTGGCATATTTCCTGTTCTATGTACCAGTGCGCTGTTGCTTTTTACAGTGAGGGGCATAGGGTATAGGAACTGATTAGTGTGTTGCTGATATAAAGTGGGTCATGTCATTCCTACACATGAAGTAATCTAAAATATCCAAGGGGAGAGTAGCTTCATTTTCACTTAAAGTAGTGACACACCAGTTTGAGTCCAGTATGAAGGTTGCACTGAATTGGACAGGATGAAAAAAAGTATTTTCTCCTCCTCACCTGGAATTTTGTCCTTCACTAGACTTCAGTGCACCTACATTTTACAGTGCCAGTGACTTCTCTGTGATGTGAAGAATTGTGACTAAATGAAACTAATGAACATTAAGGGACTGATGCTGAGAGGACTTGTGATCTATATGCAAAATATTTCTGCTGTTTCTTAGCCTGTGCAAGCTTCAAAAAGCCAAGGGTGTGGACTCTGTGGGAGGCTGAGTTATAGAAGGGAAAGGATAAGCATTTAGAGAGTCAGAACAAATCACTCCAGGATTCAACTGGGAGAGGGAAAGCAAAATACAAAGGATGATAATGCTTTGCACTTATCTTGCCCCTTTATCTGAGAGTCTCAACACATTTTAGAAACTGAACCACAGAAAAGTTAAGTGACTTTCCCAAGGTCACATAATCAGTTAGTGGTGGTGAGGAAAGAGAACCCACGTCTTCTGTCTTCCAGTCCTTTCTTTTGATCTCTAGACTATGGCCTTGTTGTGGCCACAATGCCCTTTTCTGTTTACAGCTAAACTACCCACGGACATGCTGCAAAGAAAGAGGAAGGGAATTGTTTTCCTGCCCATCCGTGAAGGGATGGACGGACACACTGAGTATAACTTGTCCTCTGGTCTGCTTTATTTTTCTTTTTAAATTTAAAAAAATCAAACCCTAAATAGACATATAACCATAAACAGATTTTTTTAAAATTTAGATACAGCAATAATCTACGGAAGTTGGGAAGGGAGAGGTGATCCTGGGCTGAGATGTCATATGCTAAGATTATCAGAGCCAGTTTTCATTGTAGGGTGCTACTACACCCCTTAGAGTATGTGGGCCAGCAGAAACTGATGAATCCTTAACCACAGTAGCACTGGCAGGACATACAGGAGCACTGGGGGAATTGGCTGTAAACATCAGCCTTATCTAGTACTTAACCCAGAGCCCACTGAATCAACGGAAAGACTCCCATTGACTTAAGCGAACTCTGGATCAGGTTTGGAGGAATCCAGAATGAAGTTATCAACTGCTAATCACATCCCTGGAAGCTATATATTTATTCTGTCCTGAAATGTAAAGGATTCTTCCTGACCATCCTTGTCACTGGATTAATGGTTGCTTCCACTTTCTCCCTTTCTGCATCTCAGTCTTAAAATAACTCTGAACAATAAGCATGCTGTTCTGCAATAAGGACCCTTCTTTCTGTGTATCGTTGGAAAAGCATCCGTTTGTTCTTACCATCAGCTCTAGATATGGGAATGTCGTGGGCTGAGTGCAGCTTCATCTGTGTCAGGAAGTGCTGGGCCTGATGTCCCCTTGCAGCAGTAGCAGCTGTACTGTGTCCCAATTAACTTCAGTGAGATTTAGTGCTAATGGCTGTAAAACTGCTATTGACAAAGTACAGGCATTTTCCAATGGTGTCTCGTAAGGCGGGTAATATTCCTGCCCACTTTTTGTTTCCTCAGACCTTTTAGAGGGTCTGCACATGTGCTTTGTATTAGCTACAAAAATCTGAGTTGTTTTGGAAGGTACTCGTTACTCACTTGGGACCAAAATTTTCAAAGATGGCCTCTCTTTGTGCAATCTGGAGATTTGTATGAGCGAATCTTGTGCACTATCACTTGTGAATGCAAATACTGGATGCTACTTGTCCAAAACTACTGACACAGGCAAATAGTGTAAATTATACTTAAAATGAACTGGAAAGAACTTCATGCTTGTCTGCACACACAGAAGTCTTTCAAGTGTCCACTGTGTCAATGCTGTACAGTTAGATCATTTCACAATGCTTTATTGGTGTCCCCAGTTGGATAATTTCAGGCAGCCTCTCAAAGCCGGTACTGTAAAAAGAGTTTTTATAGTGGCAGGTGCTGGTCCCCAGTAAAACTGTCCAGGAATAAATAAGCTGTTTCCCCTTGTCCTAGCTGCTCAGGAGCACAAGGGCTTTAACCTAAAGTTTATTTACCTTTCCTGAGTGCTGGTGAAAGGTTTGGCTGGGATGCTCTGAGCCTTCCTGCCCCAATTGCTACTGAGGAATGTGCACTCCACGCTTTCCCACGCTAGTGCTCCTGGGAGGGAGGGGGTGAGGGCAGATTGTTTTCTCTCCCTGACATTAACAAGTGACTTTCCACGCTCACTCTGTCTCCAGGACCTTATTGGATCTCTTCCCAGCTCAGATCAGTCCCGCTGGTCACCCTGCTGTTGAGCCCACAGAGTGAGTCAGGGTGATGGGCTAAAACAGCTGAAAGTACAATTTATTTATTTACTTTTTATAAAGCCAAAGCTCAGGAGGGCTTTAAAAGTCAAACTCTCAACTCTGCATCAAGGACAAAGTATTTTACATCATTTTAAAAGAGAAAAGGGCTCTTCAAAGACAGTGACACATGCATGACTATGATCAGGAAAGGTTCTTACAGCACCCCATGTTGGACAGTTCTGCATTTTAATTTGTGAGAAAAATAGTTCTCCTGGGAAAAGATGTAAAATTACTGAAATATATATAGTACAAATGTGTAAATGAGTTAGCTTCAACTGTGATTTCCCGGATTTAGGGCTGACTTCCGATTAATATTTTAGCAAATGAGTTTATGAGCAGGAGTGTTTGGTGAAACCATGAACTCTAAGCAAATCGTGCAGAATTCACACCAGAACACTGGTTCTAAGAGTTACACACATCCAACCAGGGAATAGGAGCATACCATGGATGTATTGTGCCAATCAAGATTGTAAAAAATGCCATCATGAGCTCCACATGCTTTGTCTTACCATGATAGATTACATTTTCTCAGGTCCCAAGTTAAAATTTGGGTTTTTTTTCCCCAAATGCCAGCACAGCCTCAGCCTGGGATAATGAGAAGCAAGCCAGAATCTCTCCTCCTTGTCCATCATTATAAGTAATAAGGATTCTTGAAGCCAAAATCTGCTCTCCCTGTGCAATCTCATTAGACATTGTTATAGGGCAGAATTTGACTTTTCGTTTGGAACTCCAGATGCCAATTGTGTGCATGATGTGCTAGCAGGAGTAAAAAAATAATTTTGGTCACTAAAGATATGCAGAATAAGAGGGACACTATTCTGAAGACATAGTGGGGGAAACCCAATGAAATAGAAAAGGTGGGCCTGGCCCCTGACACGAAAATAACCCTAATGTGGTGCCAGTATCCATATGCTAAATATCTGATACAGTGTGACACATATATGTAAAACATAGGGGATAGGACTAAGCAGTTTCACATCTTGCAAACATATGGCATAAAATGAAATATATAACAAAGATATTTTAAACTGAAATCTCTTTTAATGTAATTGCACTGTAAAAAAATCGATCTTAATGTGTGATCAATCTTTGAATTATACGGCTACACCCTGAAACTTTATATTTGTTCTAAAATAGTGAATGTATGTAACTGGCATATAAATTTACATGCAACAAATATCTTTGTGAAAATAAAATGTTTTTCATGATGAAGGAAATTCAAGAACACACAGATAGGAAAATGGGAGAGACCAGGATATGTGACTGATTTGGGGGTACCAGTTGCTCCCAGGGCAATTTCAAATGAAAAGAGGAGGGAGCGCCTTGCTTTAGACCCTTTTACTTTCAAGGTAATGTGCCCTAGTGCTCACTAATTGAAATCTCTAATTAAGGTGTTTATGCATGAAGGAAACATTGCTTTAGGCCTATACCATTCCCTCAGTGGACCTGCATCTAGGCACACACCTTCGGTGTATATAATGTCTTCTGCAGTTTCCACAGTATGCATCCGATGAAGTGAGCTGTAGCTCACGAAAGCTCATGCTCAAATAAATTGGTTAGTCGCTAAGGTGCCACAAGTACTCCTTTTCTTTTTGCGAATACAGACTAACACGGCTGTTACTCTGAAACCTTCGGTACTGACTCCCAGAAAGATTAGAGAGACAGGGCTGGGTGGGATAATCTCTTTTATTGGAACAACTTCTGTTAGTGAGGGAGACAAGCTTTCCAGCTTTTCCCAGAAAGATGACATCCTAGACTAGGTAATAGAAGAGAGTTATTGTGCCTTTTAACAAACTACTTCTAGGGCCAAATCTTCAGACCCTTTAGAAGAACAATGATGTGCTAATTTGCTTATGAAATTATCATTCATTTAGCACAGATAACATGATGCAAGACATACAGATTAAATTCAGTCCATGCCCAAAACAATCTAAAAGGGCAGTTACCAAAACTGAGTGCAGACATCAGATGAGCAAATCCCTAAATGCATCCGATTGGCAGTTACCTGTTTTGCCTGCAACTGTGGTAATTGCACATGCAAATTAGGTGCACAATAGTGCATGCATTTAGGCTCCTAATCTGGCCAATAAATAAATAAATAAAATTAAAAAATCTGACCCTGGGTGTTCCATTAGCAAGGGAGGGGAAAAAAACAATGTTGCACCAATCCTAGCAGAGGGAATTTTTCCAAAAAAATAAAATAAATCCTGGACATTTCCTTCCTATCTTCTTCTAGCCATTAGAGCTGATCAAAAAATAGGAAAAATGTTTCCCTTCCCCCCCGCCCCCAAAATTCAAAATTTCAACAAATTTTCCATCCAGCTCTAATATGGTAGCTGGTCAGAATATGGGAGAAATTTTCCATTACTTTATTTTTTTTTTAATTCATCCCCTTTGTTGAAATTCAGAATTTTGACAAAATGTTTAAAAGATTGAAACTTGGAAAATTTTGAGCAGATCTTATATCCATTTTGTTGCAGAATCCATCCCCACATTTGACAGCCATTAGGCCACTGGCGTCCAATACATGAGGGCGGCCCCTCTTAGCAACACTAACACTCCAGGCTGTACCCAGCTCTACCAAGTGTATTAACAAGTCTTGTGTGTCCCTTCTCATTTCCATCCCTCTTCCACCCCCCTTTCTGCCATTTGGTTGTTCTTGTATCTTTTGGTGCCACCTTTCCTTTTCCTGGGGCCAACTGCTGCTGGTGCCCCTTCATGCGCATGTCTGTGTGTGAGAGAGAGAAAGGAACTCTGTGTCTGGTTTCACCCTCAGTTACTGTGGATTTTGGCACTGGTGTCACTCCACCAGTGGAGTTTCCTCTGGATTTTCACTGATGTAACAGAACAAAATCTGGTCCTCTGTAAAAGCAAAATTGTCACTCCTTACTCTTAAGAGACTTTCGCAACAAGACAAGATTGTCATTTGATCAGCTGAGTGGAATACTGAGAAACAACTCCAGCAGCCATGCTGGCTAACATACAATGCATCAGCTGTGTGGAAACAGCAATAAGGACCAGGCTGCAGGGCACTTCCTGTGGATTAGTGAGCGGGTGTGGTCCCTTAATTGCACCTCAGGCCATCTCCTCCCAGCTGGTCCTTAATCCCCAGGAAATGCCCTGCTCTTCAATTATTATTGTTTAAACAAATGCTGGTTTGAAACTATGTGCTAATGAAATTGCACAACACTTAAACTGCAGCCAAAGACCATTCCAAATGTTTTATTTGGGCAGGAAAGTGTTTGCCCACCATTTAAAAAACAAAAAAAATCCAAATCCCTTTAGTCACAGAATACTTTGTATAGTATAAAGAAAAGTTCAGTTACATAACTATGATAACTTGTCTTTGCCATGAGATTGCAGGGCAGTATTGAGTTCTGTGCACATATATTTGGGGCCAAAAACCTATAAATGGGAATTCTTTGTTACTGCTGAGAATGTAGCTTCCTTGTACAGATAGCAGATATCATAACGAATTAACAGATAAGTAGATTTCATATCTGCAATGATGACTTGCATTGGACTTAACTGCATATATTACCTATATTTGTGATATGAAATATTGCCCTACCTTAAACACCCTCCCCCCCAAAAAACAAAACAAAAGTCAATATATATTTAGTAGGCAGATGTGGGTTTTCTACTGAAGGGAACATTTTTAGCTCATGATTTAGGTACAACATAGGTAATATTTTCTACATTTTAAAATGGATGCCTAAATTGCTAGTAATCTTATGTAACGCTTGCACATGTACAAAATAGGTGCTTGTGGACCCATGTAACAAGTGATTAGTGGTGTGCATATGTGTGTTTAACAAGGAGAAACTGAGTGCTAATATTTGAAAATCTAGCATCTTAAACGCTTAGTGATGAAATATACAAGTATATGGTGAGGTAATTTAAGCTCTCACTTGAGTAATGTGAGTTACACTATAGGATGTAGACAATAAATCCATCTGAAGTCTCCCAAAATGAAAGAGAGGGAGAGAATGTTCTCAGCAAACTGTCACTAAGATGCTTTAGCTTCATAAAATTAAAACCTCCCTAGAAAATGAGTAGCCCCTTTCAAGTCTTCTGCTCCACCAGCTGGTTCGCATTAGTCGCAGTCTAAGACTATGGCGGCAGAGCTGTGCCCCATATCACAGTGAGTTCAGGGGGGAGAGGCCTCTCGTCAGAAGGGGTCAGACCTCACTTTTTACAGTATAAATACAAGTTCCCCATGAATAGCAGCACAGTCTTCCTTTCAAACGTTTCAAAACACCAAATGCGGACCGTGCTAAATTTACTTTGTTTTAAAACCAGGCATTTTTGTGGCAGAGGGGGGTAATGGAGGGGGAGAGAAAGGTGTTGACAATGCTGCACTGTATGTTGCAAGGGGATCTGTGCTACTGCTACCTAGGGAGAAAACTCCACTTTAGCTCTGCCATGGTTTGCTGCTGTAGAGACACTGTTGTTGACATTTGCATTCACATTCATGTTTTTTGTTGTTGTTGTTTGTTGTAACTTGGACACAAAAGTGTACTCTTAAGCCTTTATTAAATGAGGTCTTCATGAACTTGGGAGGGAGATGTGATTGGGTATAGAGGGGAGGGGAAAAGATAGACATACAGATGGGTGATCATAATTTCGAGACTCTTTTTAAACCAGATATTAATTTAAAAAAATGGTTTGGAACACCCATCCCACCTGTCCTGGCCAGTGGCTGGAAGGATGATCTGTGGTGGGCACCAGGGTCAGTGGATGAGGTTTCAAGTTTGGGATTGGATGGGAGCAGATTCTCAAGGCTCAATGGAGAACAGGGAAAACCCCACTGCCAAAAACTAAGTTAAATTTAAAAATAGCAGTTTTTGTTGCGTCTTAGAATTTCTACAACCAGAAATAGTCATAAATTTTGAAGATGAATATTTGCTGCGGGTGGTGGCTGAGGTATCATCCGTTGAAATGTTCAGGAGAAGATAAGAGGAATCCCTCCAGAGACAAGGGTAGAGGAGGAATCTTCCAAGCCCGTCTATATATGAATGGCTGTTGTCACTATATTGTCTGTACACTAAGTAAGATGCAATAAAAATGGAAATTCACTGAGCTTGATTCTTAATGCTTTAAAAATATCTGCCCTCCTCTCAAAAAAGACTAGAGGCCTTTCTGGAAGATATGCTTTAGTCAAACATGAGTTATTTGGCTCAGTACAGGAGTAACTGGATGAAATTCCATGGCCTGTGTTATACCGGAAGTCAGTCAAGATGATCTAATGGTTTCTTCTGGCCTAAAAATGTGTGAAATTATGGAAAATCCTATATCTAGTCTGCTAGCTGAGGAGCAGACAGCGGCACAGAATGGACATGTTAGTTGAGCCCATATTCAATAGCTGGACTTGCTGAGCACAAGTCCTGCATGGTATCTGTGATGAGATTAATTAGGATCTTTGTAGGCTTTGGGCAGCAGCTCTGTTGAGAGATAAGAGGAACCAGCCGCTGGCTGAGCAGTAAGAACCATCCAAAGCTAATTTCAACTGGAGGTTGCTGTTTGTACATCTTAAGCTTAAGACGTAATGTCCAGATTTTCAAAAGACAGCCCTTTGTCTTTTTGCAGGCACAGTTTGGCCTGGAAAAATTGCACCGGCAGACTTCATAAATATGCTATGAATTGTGTGAAACTTCAATAATCCTGGGAAAATATACAACAAATATTGAATAAATGGTTGGAACAGAATGTGGATTCTTCAGTGAATCAAAGGATTGTTCTCCTCGGGAACCCTCCAGAAGATGACTCTGCTTATCACAAACAGAAACTTCTGTTCTTTATAGATCTTTATATTCTTATTTCTTGTGTCTCATTCCCTGGTGGAAATCAGAAAAAGCTGTTCTGACAATATACAAATGGAATTCAGAAGTCTCACCATCCTCCATGACTTAGGAGTTAATTTAGACTGAGAAACAAGAAGATATTTTCCAAAAAGGCTGAATCCTGGAATAGGAACAATAGAATTTCACTGTATAAAGTTGAAGTGCAACTAGATGTAGTAAGTCTTTGTACATGACTTCTCCTATACTAATTTCAGTATTAAAAAATGCCTGTATTTTTTTCTGTGACCGAGATGAATTGTGGCTATAAATACTAGCATGTGGACTGTTCACTGATTTGCAAGCACAGATTGGGTCATCACCTCTCCAAGTGGTTACATTTGCTCTTGCAAAAAGAAAGGCTTGTCTGAGGCTAGTCTGAAAACCTGGTATTTGGTGTACTAGAACCTAACTACTGTGTTGCTTATGGCATCTCAGAATGTAACACTCCTAGATAAGAATTTGGTTTATATATTACAGAGGAATGTGGTGTTTAAATTCTTTGTTTTCCAGGAAACTGTTGACAATAGACAATTATTAGAACAGGGATCTACACATGCAAAATAGTGTTGGCTTGACACATTGAAGTCCTGGATGTTTGAAGTCCAAGTTGGCACTTGATCCTCAGCACCTGTTCAGTTTCTTCCTGTCAATAGCATAGGCAAAGGTTGGGAACCCACCTTACTTCTGAGTTTCCAGGCTCTTGTCAGTTTGTGTTATGCTCACCTTTTTATTTTCAGCTTTAAGATTTGGTTTTAGTTGGCAAGTGCCATTAAAGGGACATCTTTCTTACTTCCCCCCTGATCATCAGGACCCAGGCAGCCCAGTTCACTTAATTCTTCCCATCACAAAGCAGTTTCTAATGCAGAGAAGAGTGTCTGGAAGCCCCTACACCTGATTACAAGGCATGTTGACTGTGCCTAGGCGCCATAACCAATGAGTACTTTAGAAATGCAGATATAGTTCGAATTTCCCAGGATTTAGATTAAAAATGCTGTTAATTCATTGGACCAAAGCAATAGAATTCTGTATTGACCATCCATATTTACTCTTGCATATATATGCAGTTTTAAAATTAAAAATAAATTGGAAGAATTCTAAGGTATATAGCACTTCAAAGATTTATGCTGAGATTCCTTTCTATGAATCTATACTGTTGTTTCTATTGCAATCTGAATTACAAACCAAATTATTTCATATACCCTAAAGGAAACAATACATCTTTGCTTCCAGAAGATCTTAGGTCTCAATTCCCCATTTCTAGTGAGCAATCGAACTATGTATAACTGATAAAAAGAAGGCCAGGAAAAGGGCATATTTTTCCAAGGGCTAATAGAAATATATTTAATGCTAAGAGGTGAATACATACTTGAATCAGCTCACATCCAAAATTCATATTACAGCTTGAAAAGACACCAAACTGCAGGATTTTAAGAATTGTTACTCAATTTCCAAAATCTAATTTCTGGTGGCAGAATTAAATTACATGGAGTATCTTGCACCTCTTGGGTCATTTGCCAAAAAAGAAAAACAAATCAGAATATAGTATCAATACCTGAATGAGGAATGGGCATCTAGTTTTGAAATTATCGATTATTCTTTCATGTGCATTTGACATCACAGTAGAAAACAGGGTTTAGTCCACAGTTGCATCATTAACCCAGTCTACAAGCACATGGTACAAAGTGATGCAACAGAAGCAGAAGACAGAGTTGTAAGCCATGAAACTCTGTAGCTCTGCAGTCATTATGCATGAGGACTTTTGGTATTCCAGAGATCTTACTGCAAGTTCATCTGCAATCAGAATTCCTTCACGAGGTGTTCCTGACTTCGACTAAGTCTACAGTGAGATTTAAGATGGGAGTGATGGTGTATGCTTTGGGGGTGGAGGGCATTGTTTTGTTTGGGGGGAGGGGTTGTTTTTTGCAACAGAGTATGTTGTGTGCCAAAAATAACTTAGTGGGAGGGAAGAAAGAGGAGAAAGATAATGAAGATAAGGAAGCTTTTCTTGGTTACTCACCTTAATTTTAGGCTTGCATAGAATATTCTAAAAGTTACACAAGGTTCATTGAATACTTGACTTGGAACCCTAACAATGCTTTCATAAAAATGTTTATCAAGTAAAGGGAATTTTAACATAGTCTAGATAAAATTATATATAAAAAACTACATTAAGAAACATTAAGGTTGCAAGGTCATGTACTCAAGTTAGAAAATGCCAGATTTACGGTGGCCTGTGTAATCTTAATTCTTCCCTCTTGTGCTCCGTCCATTCTGCGTACTGAATGAGGCAGGGATCCTGTGGGAAAAAATGTTATCATGTGATTATAGGCTATCACACTGCATCTGGACAAAGGGGCTCAACATGTGTTTGCACAGACAAGTAGATCTGCTATTTCCTAACTTTCAAATGCTACAACCAAAATAATGTTCTTTTAGGTCTTTTTTTTTTTAAAGAGGGAAAATAATGTAATTTTCTGGAGCGTTTTTTAAAGGAAAAAGATAAAAACTAACTACATTATATATCACTATAACATACCTCATTCCAATCCCATGATAGATTTATCAGCAGCATTTGAACCCTGAAACTTCAGCACTGAAGCACAGACTGCTACCACTTGACCTATAGGATTAACTACACTAGCTGATAGAAAGAGAAGACTGTTATCCTAGAAGGAGGATGGCCCACTAGGTCCAGGTGCTGGGTCCAGGGGTGGGAGAGCCTGTGCTCACTTTCTTCTCCTCCTTGCCCCCATAAATTAGGGGAACTCCTACTCCATGTGGTGCCCCCAAGGGGAAGGGGCCATTGGGTACAATCTTGTGTTTGCAGGGCGCCTGGCTAGGTTCCAATCCCATGTGGTGCCCCCAGAAAATGGTGGGCAACCTAAATATAGGGTTTGTTACCAGCTCCTGGATAACATTCATGCCTGTTATGCACCACATAAAGTTTAGATGGTGTAACTAGATTTTAGTGCCGGCTGAAGGTATCTGATAGAGAGCCCTTGAACCTGAGGGCTTCTCACCACAAGACAGGTACAGCACAGTTAGTGGCAATACATGTTTATTTCATGTTGTCCTACTAAACTTGACCATGCAAGGGACCACCACTAGAATGAAAGGGTTATTTAGTATTTGGTCCCTCTGCTGAGATGTCCAACAAGAGGTCTTTGATGGTGGAGATTGTGATGTGGAATTGTACTGAATTCAGCTAAGTTTTTTTTGCAGCACTGTCTACTACTTGCTCAAAAAGTTTCCTTGTGATGCATTTTTAAAGAAAATGTAACTTTGTTTCCTATGGTACCTGCACCGGCCACCTATAAAGCTGGTTAGAGTGAACGTTTTCTCAGAAATAATATAGGGGACACTTTCTCAGCACCAGACTCCAGTTAGTGAATGCAGGCAATCTAGGAACTTTCAAACCCTTAAAATGAATTGAGTCATGTGGAGCAGGTCACCTATAAAAAGGAAAAGGAAGATAAAAGCCAAACCCTTACAGCAGTCTTGTTCATCATGCTTTACAGCCATGGGTGAGTAATGAATTATGGGTCACAGACCCAAAGCAGCATAAGAAGGAGATTTTGGTCCAGAAACGTTGTACAATGAAATATGTCCTAAATAGTCACCCAAGTGACCAGCAAAAATCAGTCAGCCTAGTAGAGATGGTTTCTAAACCAAAGGTTGAACAAAATCATAATGGAAATCCCATGGGTATATTTTAAATTGGTGGCGTAAAACAGGGTATTCTACAGGAGGTATTCGTTGGTGCAAGATTCATTGTGTTTCTAAAAGAGCAGTATGCTTTAGCAGAAGCTACTGCAGTAAAATGCTACAGTGCTATTGTGCAGAGCCACTCTTTCCATATAGGTTTTTACAGTGTGTTCTTCTCAGTAGTATCCAAGTCCTTCCAGATGGAAATACAGGACAGGCTGTTTGGTGGAAGGAATCATTATGCCTAATGGCAAACAGTTGAGCAGTATGACACAGCGTACATATGGGCTGAGTTTATCTTCTCCTTTAGCAGGTCAGATACTCACTTGAAATACCTTCACAGCTGACAGCAGTGTAACATTTTATGAGATTCTTTGCCCAATAAATGCAGGCAGATGTCATAGGATTTAGAATCTTACAAGGCACTGGAGTATTGTTGGTGGGGGGTAATTTTGACAGGTGCTTAACCTCTATCTAAAAAAGTATCAGCTTGGAGAAGGCAATATTTACTGCAAGAAACATTAGATTGCCAGAGAGGTTAAATGCTGTAAAAAACCTTCTGAATGACCACCGAAGTCACCAGCCAGATGTTGGCCATAGAATAGAGTAATGCAAACACTACTGGGAGTTATGCTGGTACTTTTCCTTGCATCGCTGACTGCCAGCACTGTTCCCTGTAGGAGCAACAGCTTTTTAATGTAAGTCTGAACAACATGTTGTGTGTAGAACAGCCCATGCCACGTTGTGCAGGGTTATAAAACCTGGTGTGTCACTATTTCATGGGACATTTAGTTTATTAGTATTAGGAGATTATAAAAAAAAATCCTTTCAGAGATCTTTCATTGGAACTGATCATTTGTGAACTGGAAGAATCAGTGGATCATCATTTTGTTTATATCTTTTCCACCACTTCTGCAAGTTGTCACCACCATAACATCAGCCACCACTCAAGGCGGCCACGGGTAGTCTAGATATTGTGCATCCTTTGGGTGTTCCTGGACTCCTCACTGCTACTGTATACCAAAATAGTTAAGTCTGTGAAAAATGCCGTGTTCCACACTTACATCTCTTCAGACTTGGCCATCTACATTCTTGTGACACTTGATTGTTTCAGTGTATTCAGTTCTAGAATGAAAGCATGAACTAGAAAAAGCTCCTGTTAGTTCCGAGGGTAGCAGCTCACGTACTCACCAACAGAGCCCACCAAGAGAACATCTCCATGGTGCTCTCCTCCCTACGTTGGTCCCCACGGACTGTCAAGTTCAAGGTCATAGCCCTAATCTTCAGAACCCTCTGCGGGACTGCCCCACATTACCCAACAGGTCACATCATTTGCAATAACTGTAGCATCCCATGACAGCTACATTCCTCTGAAACAATGGAACTCTCAGCAGCATGAGTGAGCCATGTAAGTGCAGAGACAGAGTTTTCTTGATAGTGCCTGGATGGAACTCACTCCCGAAAACATTGAGAACAGCCATCAATCTCATTGCCAAACTTGCTTTGTCATCCTTACTTTCCCGAGTGGAAAAGGGATGGAAAAAACCCACCATTAAGGAGATGGGGTAGGGAGAGAAACTGAGAACTTTGTAACATCTAACACATAGAATTTGTTAGGCATTCCAGCACTACCAGGAGTGCAGTATAGAGAGATTGCATAAAAGATTGGGCAGTTTACTGTGGTCTTTGGATTTCAAGAAGCTATTGGAGGTAAGGAGGTGAGGAGTTAGGCACAGGAGAGAAGAATGGAGACATTTTATAAGTGAAGAAAGCATAGGAAAATAAACAATGTTGCTGGTGGTTTTATTGAAATAGAAATTAGATGAATGCAGTAGTAAATTAGGTCCAAGGACTCTCCACAGGGATCAGTGCAGGGCAGCTGGTTACCGGCAGACTTTCCAAAGAGGACCAAAGCAGCAGAAGAGATGTATGGGCAGGGCCCACTGACAGCCTGTCTGAAACCTTGTTGGGGCTCTCTTGAGGGGCAAAGGCCACAATTAACTTCTCAAAGCCTATGGCTGAATCCATTAATGGCTGAAAGGGAGAGCTAAAGGACTACTACTAGAGGGCCTTACTTTTTTTTTTTTTTTTTTTTTTGCAAGTTCACAGCTGTCAAGTTTTGTGCAGATTCATATGGGACATTTTGTGCCTATTTATTTGCAAGCATGCAAATTACTCATTAAAATTTACATGTTTGTAACTGACCATAAACTTCGGCTTAAAGTCATTGTTCCCTGCCCCAGATGCTGGTGCGGGAAGGACAAAACCTGGCAGCTCTAGCAGGTCCTGAAGGATGTCTGGGGAGTAGGTGGGCATTGGTGAGAGCTTTCAGAGGACAGGGGAGTACCAGAATAGCTGCGCTTGTGTAATGTCCACGAGGGCTGGGAGATAGCTCTAGGGTAGTTAGATTTGCGGGTGTAACTGGAGGGGGAAACTGGATTTGTGAGTGTTGGCAGGGCTGGGGGGAGAAGAGACAAGCTCAGTGGCTGGGACTAGAGATTGTGGGAGGGAGAAGCTGCCTAGAGTTAAGTTTGGGGGGTTGTTCAGGGTGTCTGGGGAAGCTGGGAAGAGGTAGGTGGGGTTTGTGGGATGTCTAGGGAGGGAGCTGGATGGCTGGGTGAGAAGCTGGAGACAGCTGGGTCTATGGGGGTACCTGGGAAGATGGGGGTAGCCGGGTGGGGTGGCTGTGGGCTGGGTGGAATCTGGGACTTGCTGAAGGGGTCAAATTGGTGGCTGTGGGAGGGAGCCTGGGGCCAGTACTGGGTGCCCCTCGCCACCTGTCCCTGTCTCCACTTGCTGTTGCTGCCACCTGGCTGCCCTCCCAGCTGCTCTTTCCCCACTTATTTCTTATAAGGGGCGCAGCAAGACAGAAGCCATTTGTGTGCCTGCTCAGCAGGTGCCCCAGCAGCCCCGACGGTAGACTATTTCTGCAATCAAGCTGCATGTGTGACATTCAGTCTGTGGGAATGCGTGGCGATTTCTGCATGCGTGAGTGTCGCATGAGGTATGGAACACCTGGCAGGCCTGCAAGTTGCCCTGTCAGCTTGGGGCCTGAATGCTCAGTATGAAAGCTTTTTCTCAGCAGTTACTTGCAGCCCCGATCCGGCTCAGGCACAAATGAAACTGTATCTGAACATGGCCCACATTTTTTAAATCTATTTTAATTTTTTAAAAAAAGAGTAGAGGAATAGCAAAGGGAATCCATTTACCCTGATGGACAGGCTATAACATTAATAAACTCACTAAAGTTTCACTTTGAGTGTTGCCCTTGTGCACTCCAATGTATCCCTCTTCTCCCCATCACAAGAAAGTCTATGGCACTGGATCTACGGAGAGATTTTTTTTTTTACAGAGCATGCACAGCTGTTGTATGGTGTCTCTGCATTTGTGTTCGCTTGTGCTAGATGTACTCGGTGGGAACATTTACTGTACAGTATGTCTGAAGAACTGTTCTCTTCTAGAATCCAGGTTGTTTTATTACCAGCTAAATGTTCTTTAAGCGACCTGTGAATGAGGGCATTGTGACATTTAGCAACTGATTTGATTGAACACAGATGTGAACTACACTCCATATGGAGAAGATGCCAAGGGCGAGATTCTGGGCTGTGTTTCTGATTTAAAAGTGGGGAGTTCAAATGCAAGCTGGGAGACACGGATCCAGCAAGGTAGATAAATGTTGCTCACTCACTCATCCATGATACAGTAAATGTATCCATTAGGTGAGAGAGAAACTCTGAAAGGGAGAAGTGCTGAATAAATGTGTACTTAATTATTTGTGTTTCCGTGTTATAGAATGGTAGTATTATTATTAGGAATGGCTGAGGATTTCAGTGTACAACATGACTTGCTGTATTACTCCCTTCCTCCACCATATAGCAGTCCTAGACCTTAGTAAATCAGGTACTGGCGGACTAAGGAGTCATAGGAAAGCTTTGGTGTTTTAATACAGCTTCAGGAAGTGCCTCCTCTTGGTATTTCCTATAGATGGACTGGAGCTATAGAGTTTGGCTCGAATTTCACAGTGTGACAACTTGGTGGAGTTTGGCTCCAGATTTTTGATTTGGGCCCATCTTGGTTACTTTCAAGTACACTATTAAAGATCAGCCAATTGCCATTAGCTCAAGGTTGGGATGTTGTGCCATCCATTAGGAGCATCTAAAAGCAATAGCCCTACACATCAGGGCAGCATCAGTTCAGAGATGAGAGAGCCCAGGCATTCCAAATATGGGACACATCCCAAGGACTCCAGAGACCTCCCCTTTCTCCACCCACACACACACAACCTAAACTTTTCAGAAGCTGCTCAAGCCCATCGCTGGTTATCGAAGCACATCCTACCACCTGGGAAAGAGTTTGACATAAGTGGACAGGTGGCAGGAAACAACAGGAATGGAAGGGAGGTGCTTGATAATGGCTGGGTGAAGGGGTGTCATTTGACAGTGTCACTACTGGAACTTTTTGAGAATTTTTTGACTTTTTTTTGTGGAAAATGAAGTTTCCACAAAATCAAAACTGTCTGTGGCAAATGTTTGATTTTACTGAACTTTTTCAGTTTTCAGTCAGGAAAAACTGAAACAAAATATTTGGGGTTGGGTTCACCATTAGTCTGTGTTCTTGTGAACCGCGGCAGTGCCTTGTGCCCACTGCCCTCCATCTCCTCGCTGGGCTGGGCTCTTTGGCCAGACTGCATCTTCCATGATGCAGCACAACAGTTTAGCCAGAAAGAAAACCACCCAAAAAAAATTATGGGAAATGTAGTCTGGCTAGGGAGCCCAGCCCATCGGTGAGAATGGGAGCAGGAGCCATTTGAACTACAACTCCCACAGCAGCTTAGAAGAACATAGAGTAATGTTGAACCAAGCTGAAATTAAATGTGTCTACACTTTTTATCCAAATCTTTGAGAACTTTCCATTTCATAAACGTTTTTGATATTTCAAGTCTTTATTGTGAATCAGCGGAATGGAAATTTTGATTATTTATTTTTTTGTTAGCACTGGTCACAAGAGCATTGCCAGGTGTATCTAATGATGGAGCCAGCTCTTTCTGCAGCCCCAGTTGTAGGGTGTCAGGAGAAGACTCTGCTCAGTGGGCATCTGCAGAGCACCCACTGAGTGCTTTACCCGTACAGCGTGATACGCATGATAAGAGAGGAAGCAGGATGGTTAACTTTGGTCTAATTAAGACAACGATGCGCAAGAGTTTAGGAATGGAATACAGAGCTAATTCGCTGGTTCAAATCCAGCCCACTGACTGAAAGACACTACCCAGTGAAAATCTGTTTGGTGGCATATGTGCAATGAGATGATGAGTCTTGGTCCAGTTCCCAGTAGACAGGTGTCAATTCTGCCTCCCCAACAATTGGCAGTAACTGCCTGTGATACAGCATGGCCAGAAGGCAGCAGGAGAGTGATATAGGAGAGATGAGTAAGTCCCAGGATGAGGAGAAGCCTTATTCCCTGTAGAGGGAAGAAAGGTTTCTATAGATTAATTAAAAGCACCTGAAGCTAGTCAACTGATAAAACCCCCCTGCTTCAATCAGCCAAAAACAGGAGTTGGAGCACAGAGCAGTTTGAAGGAACTGGAGCAGAGGAGAGTTTGGAGAAGTGCCGTGACTGGCTAGAAGACCAAGACCCTAGGTAAAGAGACACCCAGCTTGTGCAGAGAGAGAGGGCGGGAAGCCCCACAAGCTGAAGAGCAGGAGAGGGAAGTAGTCCAGAGGAAGGAAGCACTAGTTCAAGTGGTTTACCATTATCCCTAGGGCCCCTGGGCTGGGACCCGGAATAGAGGGCGGGCCCGGGTCCCTCCCTCTCCACTACCCTTCTCTGGATTACTAGTCGGACAGTAAATATCCTAGTTCAGGGGCAGGAAACTGTGCCCTGAACCCCCACCCAAGAAGAGGAAGCGCGGGACCCATCATAATCGTACTGGCAATTTGCCACACTGCCCTTGTTGGCAGTCTCAGTGAAGAGGCTGAGTATTGAATGGTTAATGGAGACTGAACTCCTTTCTCCAAGAGGTGGATGCTTCTAGTCACGGTTGGGACACATTGACAAGAGACAGTGTATGTATGTGGGAAGTGTTCATTGCCTCTACCCTGCATTCATTTCTCCAGATTTATCAATGTAGCATCTTTCTGCCTTCCCTAAATTCACTGAAGGATAAAATTACAGAATTAGAAAGTGTGTTTTCCTTTCAAGTTTTCCCTTTTAAAATCCCATGGGAAAAGGAGCAGCATTGTACACATCTGGGAAGAGAGCTTGTTAAGATACTCTTGTGTGCAGAATATTTTTGTGGTTTTGAGCACAGATTTCTTCAAAGAGACATTAACTCTCCACCACTTTTCCTTTTGCACTATACTGTTTTTGGAGTAGTTTAATCGATAGTGTAGAATCCAGTCTTGAATTTGATAGGAGGCTACGAAGCTCAACCCTCCCACACACTACTCCTGCAATTCCCCTCCAGATACACTCACAAACACACACTTTGATTACACAGCAGGTGCAAAGGTCAATGCAAGTTCATTCCCATATTACATATTGACTTTTAATTACCTCTAATCATTTGGAAAACCAGAAAGATACAGTATCATCTGCAAGTAGCACAGCAATAAACATGTTCTCATCACAATTTACACATGGAGCATGAGTCCCTCGAGCTAACTCATCCCCCTCCTGACAGCTTTAATAAAGGATGATGGATTGTTTTAAACTGACAGCTGAGGAAGATCAAACATTCCCTCCTGTATTGTTTTGAGCTCCGGTGTACAAGAGCTGTTTTGTGTTCTGTGAAAGTTGTATTTGCCTGTAAGCGTCGGGGATCTGTTACTCTCTTTCACACTTTGTTCAGAGATGCTTAGTTACTAGGGGAATCTGTTTATCCTGTTTTTAAAAAGTGTGCAAAGAAGAAATGACAAAACTGAGTGTGGGATGAATGTCTAGCTGAGGGTGCTGTAGTATAGAAATGCTCTTCCAGGCTGCTACAGAAGGGCTGGCTTGACCATTTTGGGAGGGAAGGATCGGACAGTGAGTTGTCACGTCCTCCAAAACCACTAGTAGCAGGTGAAATTTGCTCATGTGACGCTTCCTCTTCCAATGCCACCAGAGCATGACTCTCTGGCTCAGACCCCAGCAGTGGACATGGAGCATTTACACAGACTGAGGATCTGGACCACTGAGCGTATCCAAGGACCCACACAATTACCAGCACTGCTTGTTTGAAAACCAGGCCTGGCCTATTAATCTCTTGGATTTTGATTTACCCACTGACATTCTTTCTGGGTAGGGGGTAGACCTGTTTCACCAGAAAACAAAAAAAGCTGTTAATATCTGCAGGTTCTTTTTGATGTATTTCTCTGGCATCTGAACCCTCTGGTGTGTGTGTGTGTGTGTAATAATGTGGGATGGTCCCCAGATGAAGAAATGACAGGGTCTGGCATTCTACAGGGGGCTGCACTGGAAGAAAACTTTAGCTCTTGATCAGCCCATCCTCCCTCCCCTCCTCCTCCCACTTTTTTTTGTAAGGCTTTTAAAGGCTACATGTGGCGACAAATTAGTTCTGAAGACAGATCCTCCTCTTTGTTTCTTTCTGGCATGAGATTTATTTCTCACTGCATGTGCTTTTGTGACTGCACTTGGCGGGCTGCAGTTTGTTCAGCTGTCCATTCCTCAGCTAATCTAGGGTCTTAAAATAAAAACAAACAAGTCAATCTTTGGAGAAAGGACACCACGTGAAGACATTGAGAGGCATTTGTTTCCAACTTCTGGTTGGAGCAGCACTGGGCATATATATATATATGAGAGAGAAATTCACATGGCATTAGCCAGAGTACGAAAAATGACGCTCTTATGTGTATCTGCAATTAGGGTCCTCAGGTTCTAGTCTAATAAAACAAAGGGGTGATTGAATGATGCCCAGCCAAGGACCACAGTGACAAGCTGCCAGGAGCACAAAATAACATCTAGCTTGCAGATCACAGCTGCCCTCATCACTAATATGAAGTTGAGGCTGCCACAGAGATAATAGGTCACAAAAGGTAATGCTTTTGTGGAGGCTGGCTGGAGGTTTCCATCAAGATGGAGCACTATATGTTCTTTAGATTGCCTCTCTCTGTTAGATAGGAGGGTAGTTTACAAGCAGAATTGGGCCCAGCTCTGGGAGCAAGCACTGCTTCACAAATTAGGGGACAAAACACATGGTTCTGAGCTATTGTCGCACTACACAAGCTGAAGGAAGAAGAGCTTTCAGGATGTGGTTCTCCAATCGTTTGAAGAGGGAACTCCTGAAGCTGAAACTTTGTAGACTGCAGTTAATATAACAGTCTAGACATTTCCAGGGGGGAGGATCTAGGGGATGGGAAGCTTCAGGATATTCTGTTTCTGCGCCATGACCAATTCCCCCTTCTGTCCTTGTGCTGTGAATTCTCAATCCTCCCCTCACCCCATCCCTGCACACAATGTCCTGCAGTGCAGATGCAGTAGCTCTTCCCCCCAGAAGCAGATGCAAATATCAACCCAAGGAAGCTATGCAAGGGTGATATGAGGCATCCATCCCTCTTCTTAATAACATCAGGACTAAGCAGTGCCAATGCTTCCAGTCCCTGCATTGCCAGGAAACTTGACAATGAAATTCTAACCCTGGAAAGAGGCATGTAGGTCCAAATTTTCAAACTTCATGTGTACTTGGTTTACCAAAACATATATTTGCAGGGCATATGGCTTGCACTTGAAGTCTTTGTTTGCACAAACAACTGATGGGATGTACAATTGCAGGTATTTACGTGGATGAAAAGATGTAAACTCTAGAGGCACAGTGTAGGAAGACATTTGGAAAGTTCTGTGCTAATGTATCTTGAAAAATACAAATCATGTTTCACAAGGACCCATGTTGCAAGCTTGTTTTCAGCCAACTTTTCCAGCTTTAGCATGTGGCTACTTCCTGGCTCCATTACATATTTTTAAAATGGATTTTGCGGTTACCTTTGAATTCAGCAGTGGCCCAAATCTTGGCATTAGAAGCAATTCCCTAGCTTTCTTGACTTGCCACATACTGTTTTGTAGGATAAATGTATTATTCCTACCGTTGTGTGACTGTCGATGTAAGCATATTCTGTTACATTGATATTTAGGAAATCTGTTATATGTAAATGTGATATTATTTTTCACAGGCACATCAGGGATTTACCAAGGAGCCAATGGCCTGACCAATTCTGCAGGATTCAGCACTGTTCATCAGGTACAGCCTCAGTAGTTATTTCCAATGTCCCTTATTTTAAAGACCAAGGTCTTCCAGATCAGAGAGACTGCCACAGTTTTCACATGTATTTAAGGAGGCTAATAGTATATGTAGTCACAGAAACCACCTATTTCCATGGATACCTGGCCTGGTGATTGACCTAACATCTGGCCTTTTGTGTTTTAAATAAATGGATACATATATCCACAGCAATGGCTCAGCAGGGATCTTTGCAACAGAGCCCTGCCAAAACTGTATGTCTCTCCCCTGGCGTTCTCTGACCTGGGCAGTTGTTGGGCTGCAATGCTGAAAGCATTTCAGAATTCTTATGGGGAGCCCATGGTATCATATGATAGCTTTCTTAAAAGCAGTGTCTTTCCATCAGCTATAGAGAGCTCCCCCTTTGTACCCTTTCTTCTGGTCTCTTGGCTTTAGGTAATAAATATGAATAAACAAATAAATATGAATAAACAAGTCTGAAAGTGTCATACACAGACTCTGGTGAATACTGAGCTATCTAAGCCATCCGTACTCTTCCTTATCTGAGTGTACACCTGTCTGCGAGCTTCACACTTCCATTTGTTGGCACCTTTATATAGTGTGTGTGTATTATATAAGGCACAGCCACAATAAGAAAATTCAGGCTGCTTAATAGCCAGTTGCTCAGTTTGTCTGGACCAAACATGAAGACATTGTCCTTAGCAAGTCACCTTGCAAGACCAAGGAACAGTAAATTCCAATTTCCTCCCCGCAAGGAGTTGATAGTGGCTCTTGTATTTCTGAAAACAATAGTGGGTTGTTTCTTTGTTTCATATTCTGCTGAAAGACAGTATGGTCAGTAAAGGCCCAGAGACATGCACCTGATTGAAGTTTGAAGGTGACGTGCAAAAGGGAAAAAGAATTGGGCTCGTGTCTTCTTTTTTTAATGATGGGATAAAAAAGACCTTAAGAAAAAGGAAAAAAGCCTTAGTTTTCTTTTCAGCTTTATTTTGTATTGGAAACTCAGGTCTGTTTGCCCTTGAGGACTCTCAGGTGACTGAGAACTAGTGGAATTATCACATCAGCCTAAAACACGATTAGTTGAGGGAGGGAGGGATTTTTAGTTAACACCTATTTAAAATCAATGTCACGTGAACATTTCTGAGAATGCCTCTTTGTTAAAAATTCAGTATTCCACCCCTTAAGTTAAAGAGTGAGAGCTCACAAGATACATCTGAGACCCTTACCCTGTCCTGCACAACAGCCAGAGAAGATCGGGTTTGACATTCTTGCTATTTCTGAAGTAAAAAAAAATATTTTTTTTTGACAAATATTTAAAACAAAAAAATTCCACCTTTCGTTATATGTCATGAAGAAACAAAAATGGGCAAAGACTTAAAGTTTTTTTAAAAAAAACCTTGGTATGCCACCTTGATCCTGTGATTTGTTTTTTCAGGGTTGAAATACCCAAAGCAGAACTATTGTTTCAATTAAAAATAAAAGTATGGTGTTTTTAAATAGCTTTACCTGAGTTTGGAACCCTCATCAGCTCTCCCAACATGAGGGCTACAGCGGCGATAAACAGTCAAACACTACCAGCAACCACCCCAGTGTGTTAGACTGTGGCTTGGACGTCACTGGTATCTGCATCCCCGTACCATAAGTGCATGCAGACTGCTTTGTCACGCCATTCTGATCAATTGATGTGAATATGCTAGGATCTGAAATTTACAACAGCAACAAAATATCATGTTTTGAAGTGCCCAGAGAGGAATAATCTTGTGTATTTCAATATCCCACCTCCTCACAGGAAAGGAGCAGATAGGCAGAATGGAGGGAGGCTATGAAGGGCATGTGTGCTCCTGAAAAGCAAAACACAGCTGGAAGGTATTATTTTAGATCTCCTGGCCTTGATGCTGTCCATTTAATTAATTTATATGTCTTATTAAATCCTAGAGTGTGGTAAGTAGTATACAGTACACTCATCCCTCACAGAGAGGCCCTGCAACTTTAGTGGAGAACCTAGAAATGTGCTGTATGCTGAACTCAGCAAAGGGACTTATTATCGTGATACTTTTGTGATGGGCCTGATCCAGCTCCTACTGAATCAGTCAATGGACGCTTCCCATTAACTTCAGGCCTAAGATTGCTTAAAATGTTTCTCCCAGGATTGAGTTCCAGTGAGGTGTATTGGGATTAATCCTCCTATCCCCCCCGCTCCCCGCCCCAGCAAAGATCATCTGCACCTCTTATGTAAAAAGAAAAGGAGTACGTGTGGCACCTTAGAGACTAACCAATTTATTTGAGCATAAGCTTTCGTGAGCTACAGCTCACTTCATCGGATGCATACTGTGGAAAATACAGAAGACGTTTTTATACACACAAACCATGAAAAAATGGGTGATTATTTGTAGTGATAATTAGTCTCTAAGGTGCCACAAGTACTCCTTTTCTTTTTGCAAATACAGACTAACACGGCTGTTACTCTGAAACCTCTTATGTAGTTAACTTACCTTTGGGAAGGGGAGATTGTTTAGGGATTCATTCACTAACTAAACCGTTTGGGAAACACTTCAAAATATTTTCTAGACATTTCTATGTGGCTTAGTGGATAGAACACTAGACTGGGACTCAGGAGCCCTGGGCTCTATTCCTGGCTCTGCCCCTGGCCTGTTTGGTAAACTTGGGCAAATCACATCACCTCTGTGCCTCAGTTTCCCCATCTGTAAAATGGGGATAATAATGGTACCCTCCTTTGTAAAGTGCTTAGAGATTTACTGATAAAGGCGCTCTATAAAGCGGAGTATTATTTTTTTCATTTTGTCACCCGTTCTACAGCTGATCAAAAACGTTGATAACAGGTAGAGGAAAATTGCAAATATTTTTGTGATTTCCCCACTCTGTATTTTTCACCTGTTCTTTTAGTCACTTTTGTGCTTAGAACTGCTTACAGTGGCCATCTGTTGCATCTCAGTCCCTTTGGAAACAGTAGTTCACATCACTCCCCTGCATAAAATTGCTGTACCCTGTGCTCAGAAAGGGCCAGCCATGGTGAACAAATCCCACAGAAAAAGTCAGGGCTTGTTATGACTCTTCTCTCCTTGTAAATTCTGCTGATGCAAATGAAGCAGAACTAGACATGGGCGAAGCAGAAATACCTACCAGAGTGACCTGAACAAGAGTCTTTGGAAAAAGTGTGCCCAGATCCCACAACTCTTGAAGGTATCTGCCACGTGCTTTACCTTACCCACTTGTCTGTGTAGTAAAAGCCTGTGATGCAGGAGGATTACTCATGTCTCTTTTCCCCCAAAGGAATACTCGTCCTATCCAAGCTTTCCTCAAAGCCAGTACTCTCAGTATTACACCTCTTCCTACAACTCTCCTTATGTATCGGCGAATAGCATCAGTCCATCAGCCATCCCGACATCCACATACTCTCTCCAAGAGTCTTCACACAACATCACCAGTCAAAGCACAGAATCACTGTCTGGTAGGTGGATACATTATATTACGTAAAACCAGTTCACTGTTTTACAGGCTCAATCATCTGTGGGCACAAATAATACAACTTTGCTGTCTGATTTGTGAGCGTATAAATTTACACCAACAAATTAAAGTTCATGGCAAAGTTCTGTTACTTACACCAGCAATTTTGCATATGTCCTTTGTGGGGGCAAAGGCCGATGACATTACAACTGCAGGCACAAATGTAGAGAACAATTCAGAAAATGTAAGTTCTGTATAAGCCATTTTCTTTTCATGAGTATTTCTTAATTGCTTCCTATAGCCCAAATGTGTTCCTGGTGTGAGTGGTCTCACACCTTCAAATAAAAGATGGTTTAGAAAGGGAAAATGTTGGTAATCACGACTTTTAAACAGGCTAATGTGTTAACAGATAGTTTTTATTAGTGATGAGCCCAACCCAAGATCTATATCCAAACTCACGCAAAATCTAAAAAGTTCCTAACTTTGCAGCCTCCTTCTAGTTTTTAGCTAATTTCTAGCCACTAAACATAACATCCGACTTTGTAAATATGTTAAAAGGAATTCAAGTGATTCTCTCTTAAAAAAAAATCAAGAGAAAACAGGTTGTGTTAAATGTCAATTATGAATTCCACATATGGCATCAATACCTTTGAAATTATCTTGACTCTCCTGGAGTGCTTACTTTTGAGACTCTGAGGGCTCAAGCGATCTATGGAATTACTGACAGATCATTATCCTCCTATGTACTGTCTGAATACAGCTTTCAGATGTCACTTTTCCACTAAAGTTTTCATTGGCATGCAATAACATTTATATAAAATACCACATAATTTGTGGATGATCACAATATACGCCCATTGTATGGTCTGCTGACTTATGGAACAAATCCGAACATCTGTGGTTGTTCAAAAAGAAAAATAAACTAATATTGCTTTTAAAAAGTGATCGCAGATTGCTCTAAAAGCAGTTGGAGGATTTTCTGTTCCTTAGATCTTATCTCAGTCTACTTGAGAAACAGTGATTTCAAAGAGACTTCTTAGGAACAACCCAAACTCTCCTTAAGAAGAGTGCCTCTCTACCAGGAGGATTGAGAGGCTACAAGTTAGCAAGGTGAAAAGAAAAATGTTTGAAAAGGATTTGTAATTTAACGTAAGTGATATCTAGAGAGTTTTATGAAAGTGAATCCTATCAATTGATGCTTTACACAGTGACCTTCACCTTTGGTTTATTATTCTCAAGTGTTTCTAAACTGCTGTACCTTCTGTCCTCTGATAAACAGCTAAACTGGATTAAAACACACATGTATTTGGGAATATTCTAGAGCTGGGTTTTGTAAACAATTTTTTGTTGTTGAAAAATGGCCTTTTTAATCATGAAAATTCACTTAAAAAAATTCATGTTTTGAAATTTTGCTTTTTTTACTTCCCCATTTCCAATAAAAAAGGGAGAAAGGAAACCCCAGAATACTAAAAAAAAACCCTGATTTTAAAAAGTATGAAAATTTTCAAAAAAATGAAATCTGTTGGGTTTTTTTTTTTAAACTTTAAAATATATTTTCTTAAATGTTTGTGAAATGTTTCTATTGTTTGACCCACTCAAACACAAACCTTTGGAACAAACTTTTTTTTTTTTAAGAGGCTTGTGCAATAACTAAGTACCAAATACCAAAGCAGTTGTCACGCCTTTGCTAAAAGATACTTCTTGGATAACATAAAAGTATCACAAGAAACACATGTGAAAAGAAATACACTGCAAAATTTAGGCTTTCAGCGAGATCCCTTTTTCTCTCAATAGGGGAATATGCAACCACACCAGTAAAAGATACAGAAACAGACAGGCAACACCGAGGGTCTGATGGAAAGTTACGAGGCCGATCAAAAAGAAGCAACGATCCTTCCCCTACAGTTGACAATGAGATTGAGGTAACAATATTAATTCCTTTTCTGATCATAAATCCAGCCAAGAGAAATTGCTACATTGATTTGCAAATAATCCATTGTTAGACCAGAGAATGGTATGAGCCAAAACATGGGCAAAATGTTTGAGATCTCGCCACCACGGCTGATGTAGTTTTAAAAGAAAAATGATTGTTGTCTCAGTATAATCGTCATAGGCAAAATTCTGTACTCTGGCTTTTAAGGCAGCGTTGGAGTCTGTTATTTTGCTCTCCTGACATAATATCCTACTGGGATTTCTATGCATATTGGGAAAGCAGATTGTCAGACCAGATATGGAATCGGAGAGCAGAGTTTGGGATTTTTTGTTTGTTTGTTTTATCAACCTTAAAGAGGCAGCTGTGATCAATGCTTAAAGTGATTTTGTTACCTTAAAAAATATGTAGCCACATAATATTTTTTCCTAATTAAATTCACTCCTGAAAATGCTTAACGTGTGAATGTATTTGTCTCTTTCCCTCCCCTTTGTCTTTCACCACAGCGGGTGTTTGTGTGGGATTTGGATGAGACGATAATTATTTTTCACTCTTTACTCACGGGAACCTTTGCATCCAGATATGGGAAGGTAAAATTTAATTCATATTTTTTTAACATTATTGTCTGTCACGCAAAATTGCATTGGGAATTGTGGGGGCAGTTAATAAGGCAGCTTTTCTAACAGATGCTGCCCGTTTTGTTCAGACAGATTTTGTTATAAATAAGTCCAGTGGTATTTCCCTCAAACATGTGAAAATTTAATTTAGTTTCCCTTTATATTGTATGTAGCCCTTCTTCTTCAAAAGCTTGCATTGTTCATTTGCTGCTAGATAGGACACTGAGCTGTTGTTCTTTCAAGGCCTTTCTCCTAGGAGAAATAACTTATCCAGCAGCCAGAAAATAGTAACTCTAGCCTGCACACAGTAATATTTTCTGCTTGTCTATTGTTTTCATAAGAATCTCAGACAAATGATTTCTTTTTTTTTAAGAGACTTTTTATATTGATTAACCCAAGTTCCTTCCAAGTGTAGCATTGCATCTTCCCACTAATGAGCTCAGATGGCCACTTAAGGCTAGATTTTTTTAAAGGTATTTAGGCACATAGTAGGATTCTCAAAAGTGCCTAGGGCCTACTACCCCCCAGTCAACATCTTCAGGGTACATAAATACCTTTGAAAATCTGGTGTTTAAGCTGATGAGGGCATTTATTTAGTAAACCCTATCTGTAATTAATAGAGGAAGCTTTGAAATATACTGAACTTAGCTGCTAAGGAATTCTGAAACAACAGGTACTTAATAATAATAGTACTTATGCCTCATTTATTTGTATGGCAGTTTTCCTATTATAAATTCTTGTTCAAATGACTGACTTACATAATGTCAAGCATTTTTAAATGAGGAGAGAAAAAAAGACAATATCATTACCTAATTAAAGGTGGATAACCTATCTGACAACTATTTCTGCGTATGACTTTTAACATTGCAGCTTCATTGAGAGACTGGCAAATAATCCTATTTCTCTTTAGAAACTAGGAATATGATTTGACATCATTTTATGGCTTTACCAGCTGTACTTGATTTATGATGGTTATAACAACCTGGATGTGTAATTAGTGAGATAGATTTATTGTCCGCTGTTAGATGTGCACACTTGTAAAGGATATAAAATGGTGTTTGTGGTGCAGAAATCCACTGCAGCATTTGGAATGCCACTAACACCTCTAGCAGCACCTTCTGAAAATCAAGCACACATTTCCGAACAGGGATTTATTCAGGCCTATGTTGTACCAGGTAATTGGAATAGTTTCTTTTCCCACTGAATGTAATGAATGAGACAATTTGCAGCAGACGTGTAAGTTCCCACCTGGCTGCATGCAAAAAATAGAAAAGGAACAGGCAAGAGAGAGAAAAATAAACTTGTGCAATCATACTGAGGATTGAGTTTTGGTGGTAAACGGCTGATGGAGAATTTCCCTAATGGAGGGCAACTCCATGCTGGTGCAAAGTCAGCTCCTGTGCTAGCCATCCTGGGCACAGGAAGTATGTCGGGGCAAGGTAATTCAATGGTGGTGGTTGAGTTCAGTTACGCTGTACAGATCCTCTACTAAGATGAGATGACTTGGAGCCTACCGCACTGGGGCCAACATAGATTGGTCTCTGGATCAGGGAGCTGTAACTGAGGCTATGTGAACATAGGCTGTGTATTCTGAAAGAGCACATGCGAAGGTTAGGGAGAACCGAGAAAGTGAACTTTAGACTAAGATTTTCAAAAGCACTTACCATGGACATAACTATTCCCATTGACTTCAGTGGTAAAACTCATGTTGATTTCAGTGGGAATCTTACCTTTCACTTCAATGGAAGCAGAGGTAGGCTAATCCTGAGCACTTTTGAAAACCTACTTGCATAAGGGATTGAGGGGAGAAAACAGGAAAACGAAAACACACTTGGCTGTCCAGTATGAAAAAGCTCTATGGAAAATAAAGTGAGAACCTTTCCATAGGGTAGTTCTTAAGCATTCTGTAGAATAGAGAATTATAGAATTTGAAGGGGTGGTTAAAAATATCGTTAGAAAGGCTCTCCTTTTTTATTAAGTTCTAAAAGATTTTTTGAATAACTTTTATAGAACCCCATTGAATTTCAACAGATCCTACTGGTTTCATCTCTATTGAATTCCATAGAACTTTTCTATAAGGAAAATGGCTCCAAACTAAAACGATGATTAGCCAAGGTTTTGATCTAAAGACCCATATTGAAATAGAGCCTGATCCAAAATCAATTTAAATCAAAAGGGAAATGGAACACACACCAAACTTCTGTCATGGGAACCATTAAATAATAAACCCAATCCAGAAGTGTTTAAGCAAGTTGAATTCACAAATATGAGAGAAGCAGCCAAGTCAGAGTTGAATAGAGCTCCAAAATTTCATACCTGAATAATACAGAAAGTATTAATCTCAGATATCCAGGCCTAAAATATATTCTCTTTATCCATAATTGATATTAAAGATACACATGCCTCTAATTAGACAGACACATTACTAATTAAATCTCCCTCTTCTACTGGGGCAGCTGGGATTAGAACCCTGGGTCTCTCACCTCCAAAAGCGCACACTTCTACCAGCAGTACCTCATTGACCATACTAGTAGGGTAGAGCTGACCAAAACCTCTTTTGCAAAATAAATAAATAAAAATTCACAGTATTTTTCAGGTTTCATCAAAACTTTGTTTTGGTTGAAATTTTCTGACCACGTCTAGTGCTGGAGCTCCTAGTTATTTTCTCCAGGTCACAACTATAAGGCGGGAACATCCCACTCAAAGCCAGGCCATTCCTTAGCTAATAAGCTCCTTGGAGCAGGGACTGTCCTCTGGAAGTGTTTGGAAAGCACTGAGCATGGAGCACCAATAAATAATAATCATAATTGCAGCACAAGTTGGACTGATCACTTGCCCATGGTTAAACAGCATGTTAATGGCTGAGCCTGGACTTCTGCTTCTACTTATCTCCCAGCCTCAGTCCTCTGCTCTGGGCAGCAGACTATACAGCCTCCTTATATTTAATCTTAATGGGTTTCGCATGCAGTCCATGCAACATATCCCCTCTGTTGGAAATCAAAAGTGGCCTGTGAGCTCCAAGTCTCCCTTTATTTTCTTTCCTGGTATTTTTTCACAAACAAATGTCAACAGGTGGGATAAAGTTTTTAAAAGAAGTGCTTCCTATGCCTTAGAGAGGGAGCTGGGGGAGGAGCAGCTGTAGAAAAGGTGAGACTTGAAGTACGATGGAAGCTTCCGTGCACCTATGAGTTGTGTCTGTATTGTGAGGGGTCAGCATGTCATCCTGGAAGTCAAAAGATAGCCTTATATGCTGAGGGTACAATTCCCAGCTGAGCCTGTCAGGACAGAGGTTGGTCCTCAGTTGCCATGCTTGTGATTAAGGGGATGTGCCATTGCTGTTCCCATTGTGAAGTGGAATAGCTATCAAAATAACAAAATATCTTCCATGGGCAGGTAAAGTGAGTTTTTGATCTAACTGAATGTGGTAGAGAAGCTGGCAAGCGGGAGAAAATTTCTCCACCCCCTTGCCTCTCAGCAGGAGGCCCCTGGATGCAGAGCAAAACAAGGTTCCACCGCTATATCCAATTAACCCTGAATATTGTATTCAGTAGAGTTTAGAAACCTGTTCCACAGGCTTCTGCTTACAGTATGGGTGTAGAGTATTTGTTGTGAGACTAGAATGCTCAATAGACATAGCAGTTCATTTTTATGGCTTAATATACACCCTTAATATAATCCCTTCAGGCACATATTAAAGAGAGCTTCCATGCCTTCGAAAGGATGATTGCACTCTTTATTAGGTCTGTAAAGAACTGAACACCGAAGTACTGGCCTCTGAGGAAAACACAAGGGGAAATAAGTGAGTTAAAACCAATTGCAATGTTACTAGAGCTTTAGCTGAATTCAGTGCAGAGGTCTCAGGCAGGAGGATGGTACATTACCGGGTTTGGCCTCTCGTTCCAAGTTTTGGTTTGAAATAACCAGACGCAGGGCAGAAAAGTGCCTCTTTACGTGCTGTTAATTTAATACTTGGTAAAGGAAATAGCAAATACTCTTGTCAGGAGAATTCATTGACCTATTCTCCTCTTCCTATGCCCAAATTTTGGGAAATTTCTAAACCCGTTCTTCATAGCTTCTATAACCTTAATTGTCAACAGATTTTTTAATTTGCACGTTCCAGTTGTTAGGGGTCTTTTCTGCATTCCTTCCCAGTAGCAGTGAAACACAATTATTTGATAGTTCACTCTAACACTTTTTTAATGAATGGTAAAGAGAAAAAGAGAGACACTAAATAAGTTTTTTTTCCCCAGCTGCTGGTATGTTAAGTAGGGGATAATAATACTTCCTTACTCCCGCACTTTTTCTGTTTTGTATATTTAGACTAAGTTCTTCTGGGCAGGTGATGTCTCCTACTCTGCTAGTATAGTGCCTAGCACAATGGTGCCCTAATCTTAAGTGGGGTCTCTGAGTGCTACTGTAATAAAAAAAGTGACTAGAGAACTACATCTAGTATTATAATTACTCCTTCCATATAACAAGTCTTGGGGGGAAATGGAATGGATTTAGTTTTAGCACTGAATTACAAAACTGAAAATGTCAGAAAACAGCTGACATTGCTATCAGAACATGGAATTTTGGTGGATCTTCATCAACCCTTTAATATTGTCGACAAGGGGGTTTGATCTGTAAATTTGAACGTAAGATACACATCACCTTCTGGAATTAGTCAGCATCTCAGATTGACTGGATTTTAACAGACACCACTGCAGATGCATAACAGAGCACATTGTGTCTAATTTTTAAACAAAAAAACTTAGAAACAGTTATGCTCTTACACTCATTTTCTGGATGTAGTTTCTTTAGAATGGGAGAATTTAAAATTAGCTATCTTTCTTATACTATATCATCACAGGTCTTATCTGTCTGGGGGATTTATCTGAATTTCAGCCATCAGTGGCCAGCAACCAGCAGTACAAAGCATATGGTAGGCAAGGAAAGCACAGTGGAATTTACCCCAGTTTTAAGCGGGTGTAATCTGTACCACTGCACATACTAAAGCTGGTTGGAAATATTCTAATTGAATGTTTTTCCATTGGAAAATGTCAATCTGTCAAAAACTTGTGTTTTGCGGAAATGAATCTATTTCAGCTAATCTTATGAGATAACACAGGCAAGGTTGGCTGTCTTGCTCTGTGTTTTCGGTTCAAACAATGATCCCTGTATTTCACAGTGAAATTCATCTAGAATCACTAGGTTCAAGTTGAAGTGAGGTTAAACCTACTGAGTTTTATACAGCTTCCACCCAAAACTATACATTGGCTCAAGTTTGCCCAAAACAGCATAGATTCACCGCACATCGATAAACATGGCCAGATTTCCAGTTAAAATAAAACCCTGAAACTAAGTGGTTTGCAGCTTAACTATGCATGTTTGGTATAGCTTCACTTAGGAACACTGCACAAACGGAGAATTCCAGTATGCTGAAAGGAAAAGTGTCTTCCTGGTGAGCATTATTCGACTGTGGAATAAACTTTCTGAGGAAAGTGATGAAAGCTCTGTCACTGGGACACTTTAAAACTAGCCTGGGAAAAGCACTAGGGAAATATACTGTGGGGAATAATCCTCTGTATCCACAGAGTCTCTGCTCCGTGTAACCTCATTAGTGACAGGTTCAAGTCTGAGGGAGAACCTGAACCAGAGTTTCAACACCCCTTACAGTATATTTCTGGGTTTTCCTAGTCTCTTGTGTGCTTGATTGACTTTTGAGATTTATACTCCAACACCAGCTTTAAGGAATTTTCAGTGGGACCTTGGGGAATTAGGTGCCCAATTCCATTGACTTTCCATGAGAATTAGATGCCTAGCTCTCTCATGACTAAGTCTGGCCAGAAAACACAAATTCTGTTTCACAGAGAATTTCCAGGTTTCGGCATTTGGTTTCATATTGGGACAAGCTTGAGATCTTTTAAAATTTTTCACAGAAAAACAAGGGAGAGAGACCTCCCGCAGAGTAGCAAGTAATCCATTCATTTGGGATGTGGGAGACCCGTGTTTAGATTCCTGCTCTGCCTGATTTGGAGCAAGAGTTTAACGTGGGTGTCCTCCCACATCCCATGTGAGTACCCTAGCCACTGGGCTATTGGCTGTCCTGGGGTGGGTGGGTGTCTCTTGTTTTGTCCAGAAATTCCATTCTGGACCTAAGAAACCTTCCTGACAAAAGGGAATTGGCATTTTCAGACAAAAAATATTTCATTAAAGAACTTCCGACCAGTTGCACACAAGGCTCTTTCAAAATCCCAGCCCTGATTTTCTTTCTGCCTTCACTTTTATGCCTAAAACAGCTTGTGCTGTGCATTGCCATGTGCTCAGACAGGCCCCCAAAGCTACTATCCAATTGAAACACCATAGGGATTTAATCAAATCTGATGGTGATTCATGGTTCTAATGGCTGGATCTGTCCTTTACTACTTTACAAACTGAGAAGGAATAAAAAGCCATTTTATTACTTAGCAGTTAAAAACTATTTGTAGAAGTTGCTAAGGTTCAAATCAAAAGCACTCTCCCTTGAGGACTATTAGTTAATTCAAAGTGCCAAGGGCTCCCCCCACATTCGTCTTCTTTTGCTTGAGATGTGGCCCTATATCACTGCTGCTGTTCAAACATCTAAGAGTTTTCCGTTCCTTTGACAAACATGAGCCAAAGTGCTTAAGGACATCTGTTTATTTTATTTCTTTAATGAGAAAACCTTCCAATTTCTCCCTGGCTCAGCTGTGTTTATTTTCATTTTGTTAGTCACATGTGCTGGGTACCTCGCGACATTAACAACCTGCAGAGACCTAGGCTAGAGCCTGCTAGCAGGCATCCTGGTCAAAAAAGGCAGAATAAGCCCTTCCTAAGGAAAACAGAGTCCCTGGAACTCTATAAAATAGATTTTCAAAACAAATACAGCCTAATTCACTCAGTAGATCCTGGATTAAGTCAAGATGAATACAATTTGGGAAGGATTTTCTGAGGAAGTTGAAGAGTTTTTTTTACCCACTGGAGGCTACACTTTGTATTTAATGCCCTTTTAAAGTTAAATAAGAAAAGCATTCAGTCATTTCAGGTAATAAGGAGTCTGTTATTTTAGACATGTCATTGTATCAATTATTAGTTCATTATTGGGGGGAGGGCAGACTATATAAGGATAAATAATCGCAGTGATTCAATTATTTTCTAATGTGTATTTCGGGAGCAAACTTCTACATTAATAATTTCTGCTGATGGGAAGCAGGAATACAAAAGAGGGAAGACCCATGACAGTTCGAAAAATGGGCACAGGAGACATTCTGAAGAGCTTTTATAGATTTAATCTCTTGTCGAAGAGTTTACGTAAACCAGGGATTTTCCAAGCAGAGTGCACGTGTGGCATCCAGGAGTATTAAAGGATTATTTCTATCATAAAATACATTTCACAAATGGTGCTTGATTGTCAAACCAGTGCTAGCTAAGGAGGCCTGCTCCCAGGGCTGTCCTTAGGCATACGCAGCTGCGTAGGGCACCATGAAATTTGGGGCACCTTGATAAAGGTTCCCCCCCATCCGGTGGCGGGAAGTGGAGCCCCGTGCCCTGGGAGCTGGTGGAGTAGAGCTGGCTGGAGCCACGGCACTCTGCTTCCCGCCACCGGTGAGGGGGCGGGGGAACCTTTCCCTACCCCTCCCCCACCCCCGAGCGAAACGGCTGGGGCCGGAGCAAGGGAAGCGGAGCGGGCTGGGGCTGCATCGCTCCGCTTCCTGCCGCCGGGGAGTGCGGCAGGCGTCCTTTCCTCAACCTCCCCGCACTCACTGACGGTGGGAAGCGGACCAACGCGGCTGGGAGCTGGCGGAGTAGAGGTGGCTGGGGCCAGGCTGCTCCACTTCCCACCACTGCCGGTGACTGCCGGGCGGATCCCTTCCCCCAATCGACATGGCTGGGGCCGGCCCCACACTAATCCCTTGGGTGACTCTGGGCCTGTGGGGCCCCCAAAAGTCCCCCCCCACAGCTCCTGCCTCCGAGACCCTGGGAGGAGGCCGGGGGGGGGGGGGGGGCTGCGTAGGGCACCCAAATGGCTAGGGATGGCCCTGCCTGCTCCTGAGCATCTCTAAATCATGACATTTTGTTTTCTTCTGATATTTTAGGGGCAGGTACTAAAAACCTTAACTTCCTCAGGTAAAATGCAGGCACAAACAGGTAATTCTATATGTAATACACCTGTTGTAAATGTTTGGTGTCCATTATTACCTGTCTCCATCCAGGTGCACACTGTTTTACATGTGACCTTTAGGGGCTTGCTTGAGAAAATGTGGCCCTTTTCTTTGTGCGGGGATTTGGATGAGAATTATTTTACATTCCTGATGAGGGAGAAGGGAGGGTGATGAGAAATAAATTGTAGACTGACAAAACCTGTGGGCATAAGCCGTTCATATGCCTTAATAACAGGAATTATTTCCTATCGCGCTTAAGAGCCATTTGCCTCTGCAGTTCTGAGGATAGATTCTTTTCTGATCAATGGACTCCTGGGGTTTTGCTCAGAGATCCTTTGAATTACCATGAAATTCTTGTCGCCGTGTCATAAGCTGCACATTTAAAGCAGGGACATATTTGGGGCTATTGTTGACAGGCCCAGTAGTCCATCCGCTTTTGCTCTATCTGCTCAATGAATGAACTTTATCCATCTTCTGATAAAAAGTAGAACAGTTTCAAGGCATTGTCCCCAGCTATATCTGGACAGGTACCCGCTTATAAAGATAGGATTCTCTTATGTAAGACTCCAGCCAGTGGGACCAGAAGCAGTCAAAGAAGGGACTGCTGCACTGGGGAGCAGGGGGCAAAATGGAGTCCAGCTGGGGCCCATCCTCCCCCAAGCATGTCCTGGATCCAGATCTGGGTTGGGGAGACCTTCCAATCTGTGGGTACAAGGAACCAGAGGGTGTCTTCCCATGCCGCTCCCACAATGTGGCCTGTGGGGAAAACTGCAGGAGAGGAGCCAGACAGAAGGACCAGAAGCAGCACAAGCAGGGACCTCTGGACATTCAGAGAACTTTCCGTCATTTTGGCTGGAGTTTTTCTGCCCTGTGCTGAGTGACCGTTTGCTCCCATCTTCGCCCTCTCCCTCCTCCACTGTCTCTTTGCCTCATCTTCGCTCCACACCTGCCCTTGTGTTCTGTCCCCTTCCCTACCCCGTGTCCGTCTTGTCTATTTAGATTGAAAGCTCTACGGGGCAGGGACCATCTACTACACAGTGTCTGTACAGCACCTAGCACAATGGGACCCTATTCTTGGTTGGCCCTCAGGCGCTACTGTAATAAATTCGATTAATACCTAACATGTAGTGCTGCACTGGACTTCAACATACTGCTGCTGTGTGAAAAGTGACACAGGATGGATAGCACGATACTGCCATTTTCAATCTGACCTCCACGTGTCCGAATTAAATCTGCTGCTTGGATAACAAAAGAGCAAAAAAGAGTTTTTCATCTAAAGAAACTGCCTTTTGGTTTCACCACTGCCATGCGTGCACATACACACACACACAAGGGAAAAAGAGGTTTCACTTTGGCTATGTCTACACTACGAAGTTAGGTCGAATTTACAGAAAGCGTTTTTATACAGATGATTTTGTGTGTCCCCACACAAATGGTCTTAGTGCATTTATCCGGCATTTAGTCTGTGGAGTGCATCCACAGTACCGAGGCAACCGTTGACTTCCGGAGCGTTGCACTGTCGGTAGCTATCCCACTGTTCCCGCAGTCTCCCCCGCCCATTTGAATTCTGGGTAGAAATCCCAATGCCTGATGGGGCAAAAACATTGTCGCGGGTGGTTCTGGGTACATATCGTCAGGCCCCCCTTTCCCTTCCTCCCTCCCTCCATGAAAGCAACAGCAGAAAATTGTTTCGCGCCTTTTTTCCTGGGTTACCCGAGCAGACACCATACCATGGCAAGTATGGAGCCTGCTCAGCTCTCCGTCACTGTATGTCTCCTGGGTGTTGGCAGACACGGTACTGCATTGCTACACAGCAGCCGTTCATTGCCTTTTGCGGCAGACAGTGCAGTATGACTGGTAGCCATCGTTGACGTACTCCAGGGTGTTCTTTTAAACGACCTCGGTGAGGTCGGGCGCCTGGGCAAACATGGGAATGACTCAGCCAGGTCATTACCCTTTTAAGTTTTGTCTCATGGCGATTCAGTCCTGCCGGCAGTCCTACTGCACTGTGTTTTAATGAGCAGCCAGGAGACGATGATGGCCAGCAGTCATACTGCACCGTCTTCTGCCAGCAAGATGTATAAAGATAGATGAAGTGGATCAAAACAAGAAATAGACCAGATTTGTTTTGTATTCATTTTTTCCTCCCTCCCTCTGTGAAATCAATGGCCTGCTAAACCCGAGGTTTTGAGTTGTATCCTTGAGGGTGCCATTCTGTTTCTCCTTGATGCAAAGCCACCCCCTTTGCTGATTTTAATTTCCTGTAAGCCAGCCCTATAAACCATGTTGTCAGTCGCCCCTCCCTCCGTCAGAGCAACGGCAGACAATCGTTTCACGCCTTTTTTCATCGCAGACACCATAGCACTGGGAACATGGAGCCCTCTCAGATCACCGTGGCAATTATGAGCACTATAAACACCGCGTGCGTTATCCAGCAGGATATGCAGGACTATAACCTGCAAGAAAAGCAAAACCAGGCGAGGAGGAGGCGACTGCAGCGTGGTGACGAGAGTGATGAGGACATGGACATAGACTTCTCACAAAGTACGGGCCTTTGCAATGTGCACATCATGGTGTCAATTGGGCAGGTTTATGGCATGGAACGCCAGTTCTGGGCCTGGGAAACAAGCACAGAGTGGTGGGACCGCATAGTGTTGTGGGTCTGGGACGATTTCCAGTGGCTGCAAAACTTTCACAAGCATAAGGGCACTTTCATGGAACTTTGTGACTTGCTTTCCCCTGCCCTGAAGCACAAGAATACCAAGATGAGAGCAGCCCTCACAGTTCAGAAGCAAGCTGTGATAGCCCTGTGGAAGCTTGCAATGCCAGACAGCTACCGGTCAGTCGGGAATCAGTTTGGAGTGGGCAAATCTACTGTGGGGGCTGCTGTGATGCAAGTAGCCAACGCTATCAGTGAGCTGCTGATATCAAGGGTACTGACTCTGGGAAATGTGCAGGTCATAGTGGATGGCTTTGCTGCAATGGGATTCCCTAACTGTGGTGGGGCAATAGACGGAACCCATATCCCTATCTTGGCACCGGAGCACCAAGGCAGCGAGTGCATAAACCGCAAGGGGTACTTTTCAATGGTGCTGCAAGCACTGGTGGATCACAAGGGATGTTTCACCAACATCAGTGTGGGATGGCTGGGAAAGGTACATGAAGCTCGCATCTTCAGGAACTCTGGTCTGTTTCAAAAGCTGCAGCAAGGGACTTACTTTCCAGACCAGAAAATTACTGTTGGGGATGTTGAAATGCCTATAGTTATCCTTGGGGACCCAGCCTACCCCTTAATGCCATGGCTTATGAAGCCATACACAGGCACCTTGGGGAGTAGTCAGGAGCTGTTCAACTATAGGCTGAGCAAGTGCAGACTGGTGGTAGAATGTGCATATGGATGTTTAAAAGTGCGCTGGCGCAGTTTACTGACTCCGTTAGACCTCAGCGAAACCAATATTCCCATTGTTATTACTGCTTGCTGTGTGCTCCACAATATCTGTGAGAGTAAGGGGGAGACATTTATGGCGGGGTGGGAGTTTGAGGCAAATCGCCTGGCCTCTGATTACGCGCAGCCAGACACCAGGGTGGTTAGAAGAGTACAGGAGGGTGTGGTGCGTATCAGAGAAGCTTTGAAAACCAGTTTCATGACTGGCCAGGCTACGGTGTGAAAGTTCTGTTTGTTTCTCCTTGGTGGAACACCGCCCCCCCGCCCCGGTTTCACTCTACTTTCCTGTAAGCTAAGCACCCTCCCCTCCCCCTTTTGATCACTGCTTGCAGAGGCAGTAAAGTCATTGTTTCTTCATATTCATGCATTCTTTATTTATTCATCACACAAATGGGGGATAACTGCCAGGGTAGCCCGGGAGGGGTGGTGGAGGAGGGAAGGGCAAGGCCACACAGCACTTTAAAACTTATTGAATGCCAGCCTTCTGTTGCTTGAGCAATCCTCTGGGGTGGAGAGGCTGGGTGGCCGGAGGCCCCCATACCGCATTCTTGGGTGTGTGGGTGAGGAGGCTATGGAACTTGGGGAGAAGGGCGGTCTGGTTACACAGGGGCTGTAGCGGCGGTCTGTTCTCCTGCTGTCTTTCCTGCAGCTCAACCATACACTGGAGCATATGAGTTTGATCCTCCAGCAGCCTGAGCATTGACTCCTGCCTTCTTTCAGCAAGCTGATGCCACCTACCATCTTCAGCCCACCACCTCTCCTCGCAGTCGTATTGTGTTTTCCTGTACTCTGAGATTATCTGCCTCCACGTATTTTGCTGTGCTCTGTCAGTGTGGGAGGACAGCATGAGGTCAGAGAACATTTCATCATGAGTGCTTTTTTTTCTCCTTCTAATCTTCCCTAGTCTCTGGGAAGGAGAAACATATCCAGCTGGTGGAGGAAAAAAAAAGGGAGAGTGGTAGTTAAAAAGACACATTTTATAGAACAATGGGTACACTCTTTCACAGTAAACCTTGCTGTTAACATGACATAGCACATGTGCTTTCATTACAAGGTCGCATTTTGCCTTTTATTGAGGGTATGCCGGTTTGGTGTGAGAGATCACTCACGCAGGGCCGGGCAGCAGAATTCGGCTTGCAGGCAGCCATGATAAGCCACAGTCATTTGGCTTCGTTAACCTTTATGACATGTGGGAATGGCTTCAAACGTCAGCGCCCTCATTTCCCATACAAAGTAGCTGTTGGATTGCCCATTAAAAAATGGGTTGGCAATTTAAAAGGAGGGGCTGCGGTTTCCGGGTTCACGTGCAGCAGAAACCCAACTAACCCCCCCCACACCCCCACCCCCACCCCCAATTCTCTGGGATGATGGCTTCACCCCTCCCCCCACTGCCTGGCTAACAGCGGGGAAGATTTCTGTGTAGCCACAGGCAAACAGCCCAGCAGAAACGGGCACCTCTGGATGTCCGCTTACTAAAACCACCCTGTTTCAACCAGGTGACCATGAATGATATCACTCTCCTGAGGGTAACACAGAGAGATAAAGAACGGATGTTGTTTGAATGCCAGCAAACACTGGGACCATACGCTGCAATGCTTTGTTCCTCAATGATTCCCGACTACATGCTACTGGCCTGGCATGGTAAAGTGTCCTACCAAAGAGAACGGAATAAGGCTGTCCTCCCCAGAAACCTTTTTCAAAGGCTTTGGGAGTACATCCAGGAGACCTTTATGGAGATGTCCCTGGAGGATTTCCGCTCCATCCCCAGACACGTTAACAGACTTTTCCAGTAGCTGTACTGGCCGCGAATGCCAGGGCAAATTAATCATTAAACACACTTTCTTTTAAATGATGTATAATATTTACAAAGGTACACTCACCAGAGGTCCCTTCTCTGCTTTCAGGGTCTGGGAGCCCCCCTTGGGTGGGTTCGGGGGGTACTGGCTCCAGATCTAGGGTGAGAAACAGATCCTGGCTGTTGGGGAAACCGGTTTCTCCACTTCCTTGCTGTGAGCTATCTATAACCACCTCCTCCTCATCATCTTCCTCACCACCAAAACCCGCTTCTGTGTTGCCTGCCAGTCCTTGGATGGAATCAAAGCACAGGGTTGGGGTAGTGGTGGCTGCACCCCCTAGAATGGCATGCAGCTCATCATAGAAGCGGCATGCCTGGGGCTCTGAACCGGAGCGGCCGTTTGCCTCTCTGGTTTTTTGGTAGGCTTGCCTGAGCTCCTTAATTTTCACACAGCACTGCTGCTGGTCCCTGTTATAGCCTATGTCCTTCATGCCATTGGAGATTTTTTCAAATATTTTGGCATTTTGTCTTTTCGAATGAGTTCTGCCAGCACGGATTCATCTCCCCATACAGCGATCAGATCCTGTACCTCCCGTTCGGTCCATGCTGGAGCTCTTTGGCAATTCTGGGACTGCATGGTCTCCTGTGATGATGAGCTCTGCATGGTGACCTGTGCAGGTGAGCTCGCCTCGCTGGCCAAACAGGAAATGAAATTAAAAAGTTTGTGGACCTTTTCCTGTCTACCTGGCCAGTGCATCTGAGTTGAGAGCGCTGTCCAGAGCAGTCACAACTGAGCACTCTGGGATAGCTCCCGGAGGCCAATACTGTCGAATTGCATCCACAGTACCCCAAATTCAACCTGGCAAGGCTGATTTCAGCGCTAATCCCCTTTAAGTTGAAAAAAAGGACTTCGTCGTGTGGACGGGTGCAGGGTTAAATCGAGATAACGCTGCTAAATTCGACCTAAACTCCTAATGTAGACCAGGCCTCAGTTTTGCCAAGATGAGAAGGAGGGATTTCTCTTGGCAGCTTCAGCGATTTTGCCCGCTGAGAAGATGCTCTCACCCATCTCTGGTCATACCTCCAATAAACATGTGACACACAAGTCTGCTGGTAAGAGATTGAACTTTATTTCCTGGCCCAAGTCACTTGATCCTAAATACACTCTGTCTTCTGGTAGGAGATCTCACGTCCATGGCTCTGCATCTGGCATTTGGAAATTATTTTGAAACAAATTTAAATGGTGCAGGACAGAGACATAGGGATACAACATGGCGATAGTACCCTGAAAAAAGCCTTTGGCAGATTCTAAAAGCAATTAATATTTTATAATGCATCCTACATTATTCCTCAATGTGTGGCCAGCAAGGGTTACTATGCTCTCCACAAACTGCAGTCTGAAGGCGACAAAGAAAGGCATGCTGGTATTGAAGACTTAGCAAATGGGAATTTCAGAGCATCCAGCTGCCTGATAAAAGAGAGCATGCACTTTGGTTTTGCCCTACAGTTTATAGGAGGCAGATGTAATCACCTCTTGAATACGAGGCTCCAGGTTTATTTTTGGATCTATAATTGCCCCTTTAGATGTCTTACTCTGGCAGCAAAGTATAACTGCACAGTGTATTTTCTTGTTTTATCTCCAATGGGAAATATTTGTCAAACACAACTCCAGGAGCATCAGTAATTTGAGTCTTTTCAGAATTTGCTTTTGAACAATGTGAAAATATCCATATTATCACCTTTGAGGTATACTGAGGATGGCACAGAAGATTGAGGAGGCTGCTAGCCAAGCAAGAGAAATCAGGATTCCAACAGGTTTGCCCTCCAGTGGCCAGAGCCTAGAGGCAGGATTCCACATTACTGCTGACCAATATTGAAGACTCTCCTTTAGGTCAAAAAGGTATGCAGGACTTTTTTTAATCGGAGGGTCCAGTTTTTAAGCCCTACAAGGAATGGATCCTTCACGATGTTTGTTGTCAAGATCACAGTGAAAACAAATAATGCAATATGAGAGAATCGGAGCAGTAATGTGTATAACCAAAACAGCATTGGGGCCAGATGCAAGTCTTAGGAAAGCACCAGCTTTATTTACATTCTGATGAGCCGTCTCCAGCCAGCAAAACTCCATATGAAAGAACACAGCAGAATTGTGCCAGACAAGCTGATCAGTTCCTCTGAAGGCTCACCTGAATTGCATCATATGCTGAATAAGCTGTGAATGGGGGATCCAACAGTAAGAGACCTGTAAATGGACTGCAACCAGAAATCAGTGATTTTCTAATGTTCAATAGGACATTCTCTGTATTATAGTTAGTGATGACAGACTAAGGAGGATACTTTCAGGAGAGGCAGTATGGTCTATTGGATAAGTCACTGAACTGAGAGGCAAGAGATCTGAATTCAGTTCCCTGATCTGCCATAGATGTCCTTTGTGACCTTGGGCAAGTCACTAGGTCTCTAAGTCTCTCTGTGCCTGAGTTCTCCATTTGTAAAATGGGGATAATAATGCTACTTTTTCCTCCTACCCTTACAGTCTTGTCTGTTTAGACTGCAAGCTCCTTGGGGTGGTTAGTGACTTTCACTGTGGCCTTGTCTACACTAGGATTTAAAGGTTTGATGTTACAATGTTAGCTAACGTGTTTGAAAAATTGCAGTGTAGACAAGGCAGTGCATACTGTAATGTATGCTAAGATGGTCAAGTTAAAGTCTAGGCTGCCCTATCCCCAGCTAACCCCATCAGCTTAGCACATGTTAAAGGCTGCTTCAAGATACAGACATAAAGATTGGCTTGTACTATGGACAACTCTGTTAAAATGGATTTGAAAATTTTTTACTATTTTTAGTACTGTACTAACTTTCCATTAGCCATTCACCGTAGAAAAAGATTTTAGGAGACAAATCAATTGTATGAAACAGATCAAAAAGAACATCTCATCTTATTTAATTCAGTGCTGCCTTGGGATTTACTGCTGGTATTTAGGTACCTGTCAGGTGCCCTGGATGATGTTAGCAGGGTTTGTTTTGTTACTTCCCAAATCACGTTAGCAGGATATACAAAAAGGCAGCTGTGAATAAAAGAAATCAGGGAAGGTTTTTTTCTGTCTGGCATTTACTTTTGCCTGGCAAAGTTTACAGTGGTAGTGGTTATTAGGGCTGTTCATTCAGGTTGCACAGGATGGCTAATAAACCTGAATTTTGCAGAGTTCAGGTAAAGCAAATATCTATACATGTGTATGTGTTTCACGGGCCCTTTTAGCTTCTGGGAGATGGTCATGGGGTTGGCATAATGAGAGATCATAAAGACGGTCGTACTGGGTCAGACCAAAGGTCCATCTGGCCCAGTATCCTGTCTTCTGACAGTGGCCAATGCCAGGTGCCCCAGAGGGAATGAACAGAACAGGTAATCATCAAGTGATCCATACCCTGTTGCCCATTCCCAGCTTCTGGCAAACAGAGGCTAGGGACACCATCCCTGCCCATCCTGGCTAATAGCCACTGATGGACCTATCCTCCATGAACTTTAGTCCTATTTTAACCTGTTATAGTCTTGGCCTTCACAGCATCCTCTGACAAGGAGTTCCACAGGTTGACTGTGCATTGTGTAAAAAAATACTTCCTTTTGTTTGTTTTAAACCTGCTGCCTATTAATTTCATTTGGTGACCCCTAGTTCTTGTGTTATGAGAAGAAGTAAATAACAGTTCCTCATTTACTTTCTCCACACCAGTCATGATTTTGTAGACCTCTATCACATCCCCACCTTAGTCGTCTCTTTTCCAAGCTGAAAAGTTCCAGTTTTACTAATCTCTCCTCATATGGCAGCCGTTCCATACCCCTAATCATTTCTGTTGCCCTTTTCTGAACCTTTTCCAATTCCAATATATCTTTTTTGAGATGGGGCAACCACATCTGCATGCAGTATTCAAGATGTGGGTGTACCAGGGATTTATATAGAGGCAATATGATATTTTCTGTCTTATTATCTATCCCTTTCTTAAGGATTTCCAACATTCTGTTAGTTTTTTTGACTGCCGCTGCACATTCATAGAATATCAGGATTGGAAGGGACCTCAGGAGGTCATCTAGTCCAAACCCCTGCTCAAAACAGGACCAATCTCCAGTTTTTGTCCCAGATCCCTAAATGGCCCCCTCAAGGATTGAACTCACAACCCTGGGTTTAGCAGGCCAATGCTGAAACCACTGAGCTATCCCTCCCCTCCAAACATCGAGTGGATGTTTTCAGAGAACTATCCACAATGGCTCCCAGATCTCTTTCTTGAGTGGTAACGGCTCATTTAGACTCCATCATTTTATATGTATAGTTGGGATTATGTTTTCCAGTGTGCATTACTTTGCATATATCAACATTGAATTTATCTGCCATTTTGTTGCCCAGACACCCAGTTTTGTGAGATCCTTTTGTAGCTCTCCGCAGTCTGCTTGGCACTTAACTATCTTGAGTAGTTTTGTATCATCTGCAAATTTTGCCACCTCACAGTTTACCCCTTTTTCCAGATCATTTATGAATATGTTGAATAGGACTGGTCCCCGTACAGACCCCTGCGGGACACCACTATTTACCTCTCTCCACTCTGAAAACTGACCCTTTATTCCTACCCTTTGTTTCCTATCTTTTAACCAGTTGCCAATCCATGAGAGGAACCTTCCCTCTTATCTCATGACAGGTCACTATGCTTAAGGGCCTTTGGTGAGGGACCTTGTCAAAGGCTTTCTGAAAATCTATGTACACTGTACCCACTGGATCCCCGTTGTCCACATGCTTGTTGACCCCCTCAAAGAATTGGTGAGGCATGATTTCCCTGTACAAAAACCATGTTGATTCTTCCCCAAAAATTATGTTCTTCTATGTGTCTGACAATTTTATTTCTTACTATTGTTTCAACCAATTTGCCCGGTACTGAAGTCAGGCTTACTGGCCTGTAATTGCTGGGATCACATCTGAAGCCCTTTTTAAAAATTGGTGTCATGTTAGCTATCCTCCAGTCATTTGGTACAGAAGCTGATTTAAATGATAGGTTACAAACTACAGTTAGTAGTTCTGCAATTTCACATTTGAGTTCTTTCAAAACTCTTGAGCGAGTACCATCTGGTACTGGTGACTTATTACTGTATATCTGGAGTGAAATTTTAAGTGACTAAGTCCCATTTTCAATAAGTCCCACTGACTTTCAATAAGAGTTAGGCTCCTAAATCACTTGGAAATGCGACTTGACTCCTAAGTCACTTAAGCACTTTTGAAAATTTTACCCCCATCTTATCATAGCTCTACCATCTAGGAACCGAAATGCTTGGAGAAGACTACATCTAGCATTAGTCTAGCTCTATAAATGTCCCCTCCCCCCCGGACTTAAAAAAAAAATTGCCATGGAAAAAATTGAAGGATCCCCCCCCACCCCCCGCACAAAGCCCAATACAAAAAAATCACACCTACTTGCACTAGAAATAACAGAACCCATGCACACCCCTGCTGGTTACTCATGGATGAGAAAGCCACATCCATCCGTCACGTTCTGATCAGGGCATGCAACTCAACAGCCAAAAAATAAATGATTCTTACAACCTGTCTTTGTTCAAACATGTGGCCCATCCCTCTCTCTCTCTCACTCTTTACAACCTTCACTTTTTTATATATATTGCAATCAAACAAACTGGTCCATTTTCAAGGAGTTTCCAAGTAATTAAACCCAATTAAAACCATTAAATTCTTTCTTTTAGTGACAACTTCATTATTAACAGCTAACCGCAAGGAGGAGATTTAACTTGGAAAGTCCTTGATTGTGCACTAATCCATCTCTCACCTCTGGCTGACACCTCCATCAGATAAACCTCACAGAATAGGAGTCTGATGAATACTCTTAATTAATACTTTCTTCCTTGTAGAAAAGTAATTATTTGTTCACAGCATAAACAGGTATTTGGCAGGAGGTTAAAGTCTGATTGGTTTTAAATACTAGGGTTGGTTTTTTTTATTTAAGGAAAAAAAATCTGAATTCAAAATGTGGGCTCAGAATTACATTGTCCTAACATCCAGAGTGTCAGGTTAATTGGCACATATCTAAACAGAGACAAACTCAGACAACAAGCTGCCTCAATGTGTTATCCTGGATGTGTTATCAAAGCAGCCAGCTCTGCCCCTTTGCTAATGGCATGCAAGTCTGAACAATTTACCTGCAAGACAGAAGCTTGGAACTAGAGTGTTTTGGAACCAGAAACCGAGGAGAGAATGACTTACACTTGAGAGATTGCCAGAGATAAAACTGCCTACTCACTTCCTTTTACAATATCACCAAGAGCTTTAAAGTAGAAGGTAACTGGCTCTGCTGGGCCAGCCAACTGGAGGGGTTGTAGCTGCAGGTGGTAACAAATGCATGAATTTTTAATGCATACTTTAGGGCAAGGTGTGTGAGGTAATATCTTTTATTGGACCAACTTTTATTGGTGAGAGAGGCAAGCTTTTGAGCTTACACAGAGCTCTTCTTCAGATCTGGGAAAGATACTTAGTGTCGCAGTTAAATACAAGGTGAAACAGATTGTTTAGCATAAGTAGTTAACACATATTCAAGGGAGCATTCAAGGTGAAATGGCCCATTAACACCTCTCCAGTCATAGGAGGGAAAGGCAAAAAAAAAAAAAAAAAGCTGGGGAGGTAGTTTAAGTAGGTTACAGATTGTAGTAAACCATAAATCCAGTAAAAAGAAAAGGAGTACTTGTGGCACCTTAGAGACTAACCAATTTATTTGAGCATGAACATGTCTTCTGCAGTTTCCACAGTATGCATCCGATGAAGTGAGCTGTAGCTCACGAAAGCTCATGCTCAAATAAATTAGTTAGTCTCTAAGGTGCCACAAGTACTCCTTTTCTTTTTGCGAATACAGACTAACACGGCTGTTACTCTGAAACCCGTAAATCCAGTGTGTCTATTCATTCCAGAATTTTTAGTATCTAGCAAAATTATAGGAATTTAACCCCCCGGGCTCATCTTTTGAAGGTGTTGTGCAGTTTTCCTTTGAGGATGAGGACTGAGAGGTCAGACATAGAGTGATTGTTTTGTGAAAAGCGTTCACCCATAGGTGATATGGTGTTTTTTGTCATTTTCCTGTGTAAATTCATTCAAGAACCTAGTGATTGTCCGGTTTCACCCACATAGTTGTTATTGGGGCATTCAGTGCACTGGATGAGGTACACCGTGCGTTGTGATAGGGCATGAGTGGGTCCCCTGGGTTTTGAAAGGTGAGTTGTGGTGGGGTGTGTTGATCATCGTAGCTGTGGAGCTATGTCTAAGGTTTTGCATCTGTTGTTCTGGCTGGGTCTGGTGCCACTTTGAGGTGGTGTGTCCTGGTCTGCTGGTAGCTTCAAACAACCCCCCAACCTCTGTAGCTGCATTAGCTGATCAGTGTTGTTTTATATTCAAGTAATCCACTAGTCTTAATAATAATTAATTGCTAGTAACTTAACTATATATCTAATAAAGTCTGTTGTTGACATAACATATATACAGGTCAATCTATCAGTCTAAAACCAACTGCCTCCTCAGATTATCAGCTTCCACTCCCTGAAGAGTCTGTTCATTCTCTTAAAGTCACAATAACACCACAGTCACTAAGTGGGATCAAGAAGAAACTTCATCCTGATGGACTGAACATTTTTTGCCTTCCTCTGAAGCTGTGCTAGCCCTGGAGCTGGATAGATCATTGGTCTCCTCCAGTATGGCTGCTCTTGTAGCAAGAGAACAAAACATCATTCCCCCAGAGCAATGGAGCCAGATCCTAGGAGGGTCTGGATGCCTTTAGTCCAATAGGAATAGCGGATGCAAGGCATCTCACAGCATCAGGCACCTGACTTGAGCTGTGCAATAGCATGTAATCCTGAAGTCCTCCTTGGCTAGAAATAACAGCGATGGCTGAGCACATCACAAGGAGACAGTTTTAATATCACTTACCAGTTCAAATACTACCAGTCCAAACTGTTGTAAAAAAAAGTTGTGTCTTTCCATTTTTGGGAGCCCACCTTGCTCATAGAGAAGGAGTTGGAGATTTTCCTGCCCATTGAGAAATACACTGAAGCAGAGTGTTTGACAGTGGGAGTGTGTAATTAACCTCCCTATTCTTTACAAGCTAAGCGCTTAGGTGCCCAGCCCCAGGCAGGAGAGGAAGATGAGGTACGAGTGCAAGGGTCTTCCCTCCTGCATTAGATGGGCACAGTTTCAGTCCTTGTATTGTACTCCCACAAGAGACTGCACAAGAGACTGTTCCAAACTGATGCTGCTTTGTGGCTAGCGTCTCCAATCCCATGGGAAGGAGCAGGTGTTACATCTAATGGTGGCACAGCAGCTAACATCCCTAGGGGCTCCTGGATCATCTCTTAGTGCCACAACCGAGCCTCACAGGTAATTGAGTGAGGCTGCTTAATTTTACCATGTTAGGAAGCTCCAGCAGCTGTGCATGGCTGAGGTGAGGTGACACATTCAGGGATGGATTGTGATCACCTAGGTTTTATAAGGGATTTATTTCTTGTTTTCTATCCCACCTTCTCATTGTTCTTCTTTGCTAAAGCATAACCAGTAGATTAGTAAAAAGGTAGGACTTCGCTTGTTTAATGTTACTAAACAAACACTCAGAGCTTGTATTTCCCGTTTAATTCATTTTCAGCATGAGGTCTGGTTGATGGGAGGAGATTCATTTTCTAGGAGTCTGAGGGCCCAGTCTCCCCAGTGGGTTCCTATGCAAAGTGAAAGTATCATTTAGAACTGAGCAATTTGGGTTAATTGTTCTCAGTGCACATGGGCATAACACAGTGGGGAAGTAAAAGATCCCTGAGAGTTATAGGGCTCAGCATTCCAGAGTATTAGGGCAACTTTGCACTCCTCTGCTGATACAAAGCTGCCCGGAAGCTGGCTTAGCCACCTACTAGAGCATCCCCCTACAGCGTAAGGGGAACCTCAGGTAAAGCAGAGCCACTGTAACGGCTTTTATGATACCTGCTCTCCCAAAACCCAGTGCTCCCTTATGCCTGGCCGATTACTGGCTGCTGAAACAGCTCTTTAGGCTCGGTGCCAGCCAACATAAAAGGAGAGCAGGCCTGGGACTGAGTCCAGTTCTCAGCCTGTCTTGGTAGGAAGGGAGTGCAAAGAGAAAGCTGGCTGTGGAGCAAAGTCTCCATATGACAATTACTATGGGCCTTAAGTCTGTCTTTGTGCCCCGATACCTATATTGACATCAGCTTCAAACGCTTTACATAGGCTTACATGGGTCTCAAACAATTGTATCTGGACACCGATTTTGTGTCCTACCCTAGACGTATCTGCTTGATACTGAGCTGACAGTGCTTCCAACTTGTTCAAAGTGATCTTCCAGAAACTCAGGTCCTCCCAGAGAGGAGGACAGAGTTTGTCCTGTCTTCAGATATTGAACGGCCTTATTTCTGGGTGAATTCAAATCCATGCATCTACATGTAAAAACAATAAGCCTTGACTGGTGCTTCTGGGCACAAACACATATAATAAATGATACTGAGAGTGCTGATTTTCCTGTTTTACTTTGTCAGGCTGTTTAAGACTTGGAAAAGAATCCCACTGTAGAGGAAGTGTCCATACAGACCTATGCATTAGTGCCAAATTATTTCCCCAAATGACTTCCCCATTTTTTTGTTTTTATTTTCATTCCATCACACTCTCTATCTCAAGGGAAAGATTTTTTCTCCTCTGCAGTTTAATCTACATATTGTTTTGGTTTAAGAGAAAGTGAACTTCATACACTGCTCTGAACAAACATTCCACACTCCAATTTGGCTATTGATACCAGTAAAGCTGCAAACAGACCCAAATAAAAAAACCAAATGAAAGATACTGAACAAGATATGCTAAAAGAGGTTTAAAAGGCAGTGGCCCTTGGTGTATAGAAGAAATAAATTGTTTCATTAAAACAAAAAATTGATTACTTCCTAGCAACGTCTTTCTTCCAAAACAGCTCCCTTGATGTAACTTTGAGGGATTATGTGTCTTGAACCCAGACCTTTTGAAAATGGGAGGGCCTGGCCTGTCCACTTCTCAGGACAGGCCCTGGTCCCCTACACCTCCTCTTCTGTCTGAGCGCCACCCCCCCATCCCCCGACCAGTCGGAAGCCAGAGCCAGGCTGAGATAAGAACTGGCTGGGGGCCCGGACAGCTGTGTGGCGCCCCGGACCCTCCATCTGACCTAGGTGGGGGTCTCAAGAGCAGCCCCTAGTACATGTCCCCACCCCTCAGGGCAGGCGGAGGGTCCAGGGTTCCCCACAGTAGCCCAGGCCCCCCAGGCTGCTCTTACCTCACCCGTCTGCTGCTCTTCGGCCCCTGAGGCTCTGCCCCATCCAGGCCAGAAGATGGAGTCGGGCCAAGGTAAGAGCTACCCAGGGAACCCAGGCAACTGTAGCGAGCCCCGAACTCTCCACCTACCGTGGGGGCCCTGGAGGATGGGGACATGGGCTGGGGGCTGCTCTCGGGCCCCCCACTCAGGGCAGGTGGAGGGTCCAGGGCTCCCCACAGCTGCCTGGGCGGCTGTTACCCTGGCCAGGCTCTGGCTTCTGACCTGGGGGTGGGGCCTCAGAGGGAAGAGGAGAGGCAGGGCCATGGAGGGGGCAGGGCCTCATGGCCCCCCACTTTCATGAAGGATCCGGCGCCCCTGCCCCAGATGCAGCTATCACCTAGCAGCTTGTTGGTACCAACATGGAGTGTGGGCTGATGGATTGTAGTTCAAAATGGAGGCACTACCCATGAAGCTCCTGATTGGAAGAGACATCCGGCCTCTTCAATTGGCTCAGACTCGCTATTTAAGCCAGAAGGAGGCAGAAGAAGTTATCTGAGGACCTAGATGAATTCCTGCCTAGCTGCTGTGTTGGACCTTGTCTGACTCCTGCCTTCCTGCCCTACTCCTGGTTCCTGCCTTGTACCAGATCCCTGGTTCTACACCTCCACCCCTGGCTGCTGACTCCAGATTTGACCCTTAGCTTGACTCCTGACTCTGTCTCCGACCCCTGCCTCTGGTTCCAGGCACCTGTCTCCCGCTTTGACCACTAGGCATGACCACCAGATATGGCTGCCTATGTGCTAGTCCATGACAGTAAGTTCATTTGTATAATAAAATTCAGTTCAGTGTTATTCATGTAGAGCTTTTATGATAGCCAAAACGCATGCACAAAATATTAAGTAAAGCCTCCCAAGCACCCAGTGTCCTTAAGAGAATTAACGTGCTCTAACTTGTGTCACTATGTGATGGTGCCATGTACGCTGATGATTTGCTCTGATTTCAACCATTAGTGGTACTGACATTGATGTGAACTCCTAGAGTAGGCAGGCAATGCCCTTTTTAAGACACGTTTTGCAACAGTGCGTCTTACCCCAGTTTCAAGCAGAGGTAAAGTTGCACTGGCGCAGATCACAACTTATAGCAGATGTGATGTCTCAGGCCTCAAACCCAGGCTTGCGAGTTCCCAGAGAGCCACCGCATCTTGGCCACCACCTGATGTCTGCTGAAACCTCGTGGGCCAATGAGCTAGCAGAACTACAGCCTCAGCCAAGGTACCACCCACAGGAGTCCTGACTGGAGGATTGCCTGGCTTCATCAATTGGTCCAGCCATGCTATTGAAGACAGAGGGAGGCACAGGAAATTGTCTGAGCAACTTGGTGATTGCCTGTTGCTGCCGTGTTGGACCCTACTCGTGCCTGCATTCAATCTTGTTCCTGATTCCTACTCTGCTCCTTGCCCCTGCTCTTGCTCCTATTTCCCACTGTGCTGCTGCTCCATGCCTGATCCTTTCTTCTCCTCTGGTTCCTGCCTTTATGCCTCACTTCTGACAATCATTTACCAGTCCTGGCTCTGACTTCTGACTCTGGCTTGACTCCTGGTATCTAATCCCAGTTCTGACCCTCAGCTTTGATTCCTGGTTCTGACTTTGGCAATCAGCAGTTGGTTCTGGTGTTAATCCTCAACTCTGTTCCCTGGATGCCTGCTGCACGCATGAGACCTGACTCCTGCTCTGACCACTAGGTCAGACCACCTGTATCCTGGTCACTAACAGCAGGTTTGCTAGTCTCTGTTAGGATTTCACCTGGTGGCAGCTACTCCAGTAGCTGAAATCACCAGCATAGACCTGGCTCTTACTCTGACCCTTGATCCCCATACATAAATATTCTCAGAGAGAAATTGTTGCACTGACATGAAATAAACAAATACTTAAAAAGGTAAGATGTTGCAGGTGAGTGACTTAGACTTCTGATGACAACATTTTGGATCAGGAGTGTTCAAGGAGAAGCTTTTGATTTTTTACTTTCCACCCAATAGGAGAAAGTGCCGTTCTCTCTAGGGCAGTGGTAAGCATGTTCAGGCATGAGTGACAGAGCTTTTCTCTAGTTTAGTGCAGTCCCTATGAGTCATCCATAAAGCTGAAACCACAGCCATTGTCCTCTAATTAAAGAGCTACACCAAGAACGTAATAATTAGGTTACTGTGTGATACACCATCCGTGTCAACAGCATCTGCCACAAAGGTTGATTGAAACATAGCCTCCAAACATTGTGTTCCCCGGTAGACCTCCCAAACTAATTCATTACTGACCTCACCATGCAATAACATGACTCCACAGAAATCTGCAGAAAATTAGGGCAAAGTCCACATATAAATCTGTACTGTCATAGCAGGACTTGTAACTTCAGTGGGAGAAAACCACACACGTACAGTCAAGGCACACAAAGATGCGAGATCCCTGACCTAATAAAGATGAATTACAAATGAAAGCCTGTTGTGGAAGCTCTCCTTTTTCAAGCTTTCTGTTTCTGTTTAACTTGATCAGGCAAAATCCATTTGAGCTAGGAGGGTGTTTACCAAATTAACAACAGTATTTTTGTTTGTGTCGTAGAAATATTTATTTAGTGATTAAGAAAATAATTTTCACCTGAATAGCACTTAAGACTCTGCTACATCATATGTGTTCCTATTATTTCACACTGGGCTTGGAGCAGCAAGTTAATTATTTGGGGCTGAAGGTCTGTGTGTGGGAAGGTGTGACATGGAAAATGACAGAATTGTATTTAATATTGTGGAGAACTAGGTTGAGGTATAGGTCACAGCAGATTCCTAAGGAGCAATGTGGAGCAACAAATCACAGAAGAGGCTGTGTCAGGTGCTTGTTTGTCAGTTTTGAACTAATAAACTAGGTGGTTATCAGGAGTTATACATTCCCAACAAATGGACAGCAGGTCCCATACTGTGGGACTGCTTACCTGATGAGAGGAGCTTCCTTCCAAGGCTGGTGTAAAATTAATTATACGAAAAATCAGTGATTATCTGATTTCATTTAATTTTGTTTTGGGAACATTGACTGTTTTCCAAGTGGTAGAATGGGGTGACCAGGAGGAATTTTTCTCTTATGTATACAGTGCTCTGGTTGTACAACGCACTGCATAGGAATAAAATAGACACGATCCCGGCCCCTAGGGGTTCACGATCTAAGGGTTGATACGATGCAATGAATGAAAGCAACAAACAAAGCTGGGGAACTGGGAGGATGAAGGTTATAATAGTGCCACAGGAGGCACAGTTCTTGCTGTAGTTGAACTCAGTGGAGGTTTTGCCACTGGTTTCATTGGTGGCAGGAGCAGGGCCTGGGGTACGTATGTTTACGTGGACTTCTTGATAACTCTCTGTGTGTAACTTTCACTGATATAAATTTGTTTTGAAAAGCTGGAGGCATCGTGACCTGTGGCTAGGGAACTTGAGCCTCTCCTCTGTAAAGCACTTTGAGATCTGCAGGTGAAAGTCCTGTACAAGAGCTAAGCATTACTGTTAGTGGTACTACTGATATTTGAAGTTATTAGGAAAAAAAAAACATCTTAGGGTTGGTCAAACTTGAGTATGCAGTGTCCGAGGCATATTGCTATTTCTAACACACAGCATAACCAGTCTGGTTTACACATGTTTTTATAGTTAGACCAGTACAGACTGTAGTGTGGATGCAGATATAGCAGTAGAAAGATGCTTTCTGTATGGCAGTGGTTCCCAAACTAGGGGCACCGCTTGTTCAGGGAAAGCCTGTGGCGGGCTGGGCCAGTTTGTTTCGGCCGATCATGGCTCCCAGTGGCTGCGGTTTGTTGTTCTCAGCCAATGGGGGCTGTGGGAAGCGGCACGGGCCGAGGGACCTGCTGGCCGCCCTTCCCGCAGCCCCCATTGGCCTGGAGTGGCGAACCGCAGCCAGTGGCAACCGCGATCGGCCAAACCTGCGGATGCGGCAGGTAAACAAACTGGCCCGGCCTGCCAGGGGCTTTCCCTGAACAAGCGGCTCCCCTAGTTTGGGAACCACTGCTGTATGGGAATAACTCTACCCAGAAGCACACTTACACTGATATAACTCTGTCTGCACTAGGGGGTTTAACTGTACTTGGATAGTTAAAGTAGTTCAACTGTTGTGTATAGATGAGGCCTAAAAGAAACACTTAGTCTGTCCACCAGATCCCCATTGCAGTTGGTGGGAATTTCAAGAATAGAACTAAGGGTATATCTTCACTTCAGAGTTAACCTTGGCTTTTACCATGTTTTAGCCCCCCTTTCCCTTCTTTCTCCCCATCCACGCACACAAACCTTTTACTCAGATTTGGAGGTGCCTTGACCTGGCTGGAGTTGTGAGTTAAAACCCAGGCTACACTTTAACTCAGGCTAGAACCCACCCACTTTGTAGTGAGGATGCAGGTTAAATCACTCAAGTGCAGAAAGTTCTCCAGTGCCCTTCCCACAATTCCCCCAAAGGACAAACAAGTTCTCCTACACAATTGACTGGGAAAGAATCTTAGAGTACCTCAACAAAGAACCATGGGATATGCCCCCAGATACACATGAGTAAATGTAGAAATAGTGAGGACATAGTGATGCAGGTCTGGCTTTGCTGTGGGGATGCTCATATGCAGGCTAGCCTAACTCAGGTGCCTATCACCCAGGTTAACTGTGTAGTGAAGACATTTTGTTGATTGAATGATGTGAATATGCCCTGTAGAGAAAGGAGTCTGACTTTATAGTTAGAGCAGAGGGGCTGGAAGTCAGAACTCCTGGATTCTGTTCACTGACTTGTTATTTGACCTTAGATAAGTCACATTTACAAGTAAAATGAGGAACAATACTGACCTCCCTTGTGAGCCTGGAAGCTTAAAGTTTTTAAAGCTTCCTGTTGTCCTCATCTGAAATGTGCTAAGTGCAGGGTTTTAATGTTCAAAGGGAGCTGCATGCATCACCAGAGGACAGAGTTCAACCGTATACCAGAGTAAAATTCGAGGGTAGAAACCTATGATAAATATATTTGAGAAGTAAATTACATTAATGGCTGCATGAGTAGGACAGGTCCCAAATTCACTCCCAATAGCCAGAAATCAGGGAAAGAGGATGATTAAAATCACTAAAGACTGCACACATTTTTTCTGTCGAACAGGACACCACCACGTCTGTGCGGATAGGTCTTATGATGGAAGAAATGATCTTCAACCTTGCAGATACACATCTGTTCTTTAATGACCTGGAGGTATGTAACCGCATATTTTATTTAACATCTTCCTATTTAATCATCTGCATCTGATTTAGAAACCCTTGGTTTTCTGGTCCTGAAACTTTCATTACTGACCCAAAGAAGTGGGCCTAAGATGGCTTATTGGAAGCATACCTTGCCACATCTCTCTGACATCTTTGCTCTGCTAAAGCTTTAAAAACAACAACAACAACAGAGTAACAGTGATGTCTATTGGTAGTTTTACTACTACTACTACTACTACTAATAATGAGGACAATGTTGCTTTGTCCTTCTGAAATTTGCTATTTAATAATTTCATTAAACTAAATTAGCACAGATCTTATGGGGGCAGGTTTACAGTTAGTTCTGAGCCAGTACAGAAGCGGTTGAAAGGGTCTCTGTTCCTCTACAAGCTCTATTCTGCACACACAAAAGGTAGAGTGAAGAGCTCCTGATTGTCAAACTCATGGCACGAATGAGAGCATGTGTGCATCTTTGCACTAACGCCAGAAAGTCTTCCCTAACTGAGGGAATGCCAGTTCTGATGATGAAGCATCCAGTAAAAATATACCATCACTGATGTAAAACACACCAAAGGCCATTTAGAACAGGTGCTGAAGCTCAAGAAAAGATAGCGTATATACAGCTGAGCAACTAGCTATACAGTGTCGATGAAAAGCTTTTTGAGCTTGTAACCAGCCCATCATAAGGAATGGGCCTAAATGAGTTACATAATTTTGTTCAGGGTTTTCTAAGGCCGGACGACATTTCCTTGAAAGGAATGAGTTAGAATTCTCTTCAGGTGCTTTGGGCACAATACACTCAGGAAATTGCTTGGAATGGTCTAGGGGAAAAAACATCAGTTCTGTGCCTGCATCCCATAGGCAGAGATCCCTCCTCAGTCTGTTTATTCATTTGGAAAAGTAAGAATTTAACTGTTCCAGAGCCTGCGTGAAATGGGCCCCATGAGGGCTTCTAATTCCTTTGTCCTTCACTTCTCAGCTATATTGAATTGCTATGTGGGTTACAAGGAGTTAAAAACTTTCCTTGTACGGCTCTCTATAGAATTTGGGACTTCACTTGCTAAGAATTTTCATTTCCCTTGAAAGACAAATGGTCTGTAGCACCTGAACTGACATTTCCTTCCTCTCCCAGCCTTCCAAGTGAAGTGTTTAGTGATGGGGATACATAAAGTGTGAAGTGAAAATCTTTCATAGAGAAAAAGAGGAAGAAACTATTTAAGGCACTAAATAAAAAGTGATAATATTTAGCACATACCCAACACTCTTCATCTGAGGTGGGTAGATGGTGTTAACTCCATTTCACATGTGTGGAAACTGAGGCCGGGGGAAGCGATTTGTCCAAGCTTGCACTGCAGCAGCACCATGCTCATTCCACTAGACCTGTACCACAGCTGTGAAAGATTAAAACTTGCACATCATTACATTTGAAAACATTTCCCCCCTTGTTTTACTTATCTTTCAAGACCTGAATTCAGTTGATGGTTTGCCAAGCACCTCAGAGCAGGGTGAGGAATGTCACTGCCACTACAGTTACAAATGTCCCTGAGGATTTCAGCTGCTGCAAGCAGAACAGAATCCTTAGCTCAGGTCTTGGCAGGTGAAAAATTCTTAAATTCACCTATAACTACTGGAAAAAGGTAAATATTTTATTTAAAGTGACCCAGCATTTGAGATTTCCAGTCTTAGCTTCTGGTGCCTTAATGAAGGGCTATAAAACTTCTAGACTTGGTCTGTAGCCCTTGCAAGACCTGATGCACTGTGTGACCTAGTGGGTAAGTCTCTGCCCCTCTCTGCCTCAGTTTTCCCATCTGTAAATGGAGATGATGATGATGACGGCACCCTTCTACCTCAGACAGGCACTGTGAGTAATTAATTAATATCTCCATAACCCCTGTGAAGGTGGAGAGGACTACGTAAGTGCTAAGATTACATCTGCACTATGGAGATGATACCACCGTAGCTACGCTGGCATAGCCCCATAGCATAGACGCAGCCTACACCAACAGAAGGGTGTAGGAACACCACTTCCCCAAAAGAAGTTAACTGTGTTGCTGGAACGCCACTCCCATCAACATAGCTGTGTCTGCACAGGGGGTTATGTTGGCATAGCTACCTCAGTCAGGGGTGTGTGTTTTTTCACGCCACTGACTGATGTAGCTATGTCAATATAACTTTTCAGTGTAGACCAGGCCTAAGTAAAACCATTCCCCTGAGTACTGTTCTGTCACCGTTAAGTTTGTCCACATTAGTCACAAGCTGTTGGCTCCAGGTTAAATTCACAAAGAGTGAAGTATTCTGTTGTTGTTTTTTTGTCACTTTCCATGTTGATGCATAAACCTCAAAAAGGTCCGATTTGGTATGAAGAAATGCACAAAGACTCCAGCTACTTCCTTCTCCAAACAGTCCAAGCACACTCGAGCAGCAAACCTGTGCTGTTAAAAACTTTCAGCTTGATTCTTGGGCTTGTGGAGTAACTTTATTTTATCTGAGCCAGTTTGGCGCATCCATAGCAAAGTTGTGTGAGTATGGGATACAGGTGTGCTGGTGAAAATAAATGATTTTACTGATTTCTATAGCACTTGTCAGTCTGACTGTGTTATTTCAGAAGTGTAACACATAAGAACAACAAAATAAAAAACTGCATCATGGCTTTGATGTATCTGTCAGTGGGAGTGAATAGCAGTACAAGAGCCTTCAGCAGCGAAGGTCTTTCTGCAGGACATGAATTGTTCAGAACCCAGTTCTGAGAACAGTTACTCCCAAGCTAACCTTAACTACCCAAAGAGGATTTGAGGTGAGAGACAGGCTTATCAGACAACTTTGAAGATTATTGTCAACAAATATCAGTCGTACAGCCGGTTGGAAAGCAGTAGGTGTTTTCCATGAAATTTTATTTTCTTTCCGTAACTTTTTTGCAGAATTTCCCCAGTTTTCTAAAATGAAAACAACCTCCGTTTTTGGGGGGGGAAGAGGGAGCATTAGACTGTTCATCGAAAAACCGAAATTTTCAGAAGAAATGAAAACTTTTGACAAAAATGTTTGCCTTGCCATACTCCTCCCACCCCTCAAAAAGCAACACAAAAATTTCAACTTTATTGAACTTTATTCAACTTTAGTGTCTTTATTCACTAGCCATGCCGCTCCTGATAAAGTAATGACTTTCAGGCCAGAGGATTCGCGGAGTGATAGCTGAGGATTGTATGGGCACCAACTGCTGGGCTTGAAGGAGATACAATGAACAACAGTCTGTGGGAAAAAAAAAAAAAAAAAAGAGAGAGAGAGACAGAAAAACAAGCCCAGAGAGACTGACTCAGGTTTAGATCTGCTGAGATTACGGTATACAGCAGCCCCACCAAGTGGCGTAATGGTGACTTGATCAGGGCTCAGTAAGCTCAATCCACACCATGCTACAATGCTGAAACTGCCCGTGGAGCTGCCCTGCATTCAGGCATGTACAGAAGAAAGGCAAAGTGAGAGCTTGTATTAAGGAACAAGAAAACTGCAGGGAACAGATGAATGTGACATCTGATACTGTTAAGCCCCAGAGCAAGAGAACTTGTGTTCAGGCCAGCCATTTTAAGCACAGGTGCCTTCATTTCTGCACAGCTGAAAAAGGCCAGAGGAACGGAAACTAACCATTTATTTGAGCCAGCCCTAAGGCAAATGAAGAAACTGAGGGAGCTTATTAGTGGTAGTACAATGTCCACAAAGAGCATCTATTTATTTCCAGGAAGGCAATGGCACAGCAAAGCTTCTGATTGCCCTATTTTCCCTGCAGTCAGCTGCAGGACTTGCATATGGATGTTGTACTGGAACCACAGATATCAGATCACAGAGAGAGAATTCAGACTAGTGTGCTGTATTCACTCACCCCATCCTCTTTCCTGGCAAGGTGAGTTCATTAGAACAGTGGTTCCCAGCTGTTGGTGAATGTACCTGTAATAGCCCCTCTGGGCTTTTTTGATGCTGGGTACTTCTCTTGTCTCCCATTATCCCCTTGCACAAAGGTCTCCTCCATCTACAACCTTCCTGCCTAGCTTTATATTGAACTAGCAGTTCAGGATGAGTGCTGAGCCTCCAAATGCTGCTGCTGTGCTCACCTTCCAAACAATTGCACGCATTATATGCTGCTATAGCAGCTGAGTCTATTCTCACACAGTCAGGCATGGAGGCTAGAGTGCTCCAAGTTCTGAAGGTTCTACCACATGCAGCTGACCAGGAGATAGGAAGCAGCAGCAAACCAGGCCTCTGCCCAATGGGTGGAGGCCAGTTTGTCATTAGGGAGTTGGGAGTTACCCCATTGGACTTCAGGAGGTTTTTTGATTCATCTATACAAGGTCTTTTTACTAGTTTACTAGTGGTTTCCCAGGAGCAGGGCCAGATTAATTCTCCTGTGGGCCCAAGGCTATTAGATTTTGTGGGGCCCCGGGGTGTTTGGAGTTGGGCTCAGGGCTGGGGCAGGAGATTGGGGTGCAGAAGGGGATGCAGCTCCAGCTGGGGGGGTGGGCTCTTATTGGACCGACTTCTGTTGGTGAAAGAGTCAAGCTTTCAGGCTACACTGAGCTCTTTTTCATGTCTTCAGACCTGTAGCTCGAAAGCTTGTCTCTTTCCCCAACAGAGGTTGGTTCAATAAAATATATTACCTCACCCACCTTGTCTCTCTGGTTAGATGTGTAACTAATCATCTGCATACACAGTTACTGTGATGCACACAAATTGGGTGCCCGTGTTTATATGCCTGCAGTCTAAAAATGGAGGCGACACAGTATATTGTGTATATATAGGCCTCATATAGCATTTTACCTCTTCAAAACACTGCACACATGAACTAATTCTCACACCCCCATTGAGAGGCAAGTATTATCCATTCTCCATTTTATTAGATGGAAGAGTAGAGAGGATAAGTGACTTGTTCAAGGCAATATAACGAGGTAGGAGCAGAATTAGAACTCGGGTGTCTTGGGCTTCAAGTTCCATGCTTATTTCACTAGACCCTGCTGGCTCCCTGTGCATCTCTGTCTAGAAAGATATGCATCCCTCTCTTCCACATTTGTTTGGTGGGCAGTCTAGAAAATGCAAAACAGAAAAACAGGTGTCAGAGAGATTAGTACAGTGTTTATAAACCTACCTTTTGAAGCCATCCCTGGGGGCTAAGCATTCCGAGTGTTGTTCAGTGGCCCTGTTGCCACAGTGAGGGATAGCTGTTTGTGTAACCAAGGATATCCTAAATATCACCTCTTGAGCCTTTTGTAAAATGTGGACATATCATGAACACAAACTGTTTCCTGTTACTTTAACTTGTCTGCATCAAGTCCCACCTGTATGCAGAAGTAAATAAAAGAATGGTCCAAACATTTCAGAACTTCAGAAAAGGTTTGGTTCTCAGAGGCGGTTGGGGCCTTATATTTCCTGAATCAGGTATAGCCTGTATGCACCACACTAATCATGTAGCTCTATGAGATCCCAGAGAATCATTTCAAAAAAGCCAACAGATGTGAAAACTAGGGTTTGGAAATGTCCTCATTGCTGACTTTCATTCAAACAATCTGGATCTTCTGTTCAGCTGCCCAGATATTCCTGTCCTCCTTCCTCTTTCACTAAAGTCTCAAGTAAATTCAGTGAGAATGAAAAATTAGTCTGGTAACCAAGTAGTAAAGCACAGTCTACATTCTTGCCTTGTTCAGCTTCTCTGTGTTTTACCCAGTAACATGATAGGTCGGCTGGTGGACTATGAGGTAGCGTCTCACCAAGTGTCATGGTATTTTATTAAGTCAGAAATGTGATAGCTACTGTTGTCACACTTCAGTGTACAGAACAATTCATTCGTAAATGAGAAAAGCAGATCCCCCACAAATACCTTTCCCCTTACATAATGCACAGCACAATGCAACTGTAGCTGAGTGGGCTGTGACAATATTATTCCAGCATGCTTTCACAGCTCACAACCACTGTTGGGAATGTTTTTTTAATTTTAGAACGGGGGTGTGTGCCAGCAGAGATCTGTTATTAATTTATTTTCTCAGCTCTCATTTGTAGAGTCGGCGCTCACTTAAAATACTGGCGTCAATTATAAAGCAAGAAACAGAGGAGATAGGAAGTGGATTGGATTAGATACTTTAGAAACCCCTACTCAGCAAAAGTCAGGAATTGTATCATAAGGGATCCAGCATTATACCATAAGGGAAGCAGCATTAATACATCTCTGACATGATGGTTCTTGAAATTTTAGGGCTACATTTTCAAAGGAAAATGTGTGCACAAAATTATATGCACTTCTATCGCATTACAACCCTCAAGTGCATTTGCAGCTCAGGAAACTCTGCCTTCCTGATAGGGATGGTGGGTAAAATTTTCAAAAGCACAGGAGTGATTTAATCACTTCTGAAAATGGGACTTAGGAGCCTAAGTTATACTTTCAAAATGGCCTCAGTCACTTAAGTGATTTTGAAATTTTTACCCAATCTGCAGAAATGTAGGATTTGTGAACAGACCTGTCTCACATGCATTTCTGAAGGCACGTCTGTGATGTCCTCCCTTTGGAAATCTAGCCACAAGATTTTGTGTGTGTGAGCAGAAAGGGTGGATTTAAATCGCTCATAGAAAATCTTTGGCTGTGTAGAGAGATTACTACAAGCTTCATAGGGTAGATAACAAAGAGTGACTAGATCAGCCAAAAAACCAGAACAATATCTGCTGACTTCCAAGGGCCTTTGCAAGATACATTGTCCCTTCCCTGCTAGAGTCAAAGAAGAGAGAGAAAAGGGCTTCCTGACTTTCTTCCCATCCCCTTTTTAATCACAATGTCAAGTCAGAGAAAGAAACCATAGAAATAACATTTATTGAGATTTTGAGGTAAAGCCGTCACCACTCAAACAATGAAGAATTTAGATGATATGATCTAGAGTGCATATTTCATGCTCCAAGTGCATAATCTATTCAGTTTAAATTTCCTGTGTATTGATTTCCTTATTACTTATGTGCATTATTTCTTAACTCTGTCTGTGGAATGGGGATATGAAAGGGTCCCTTCTCCTCTTGGTGCCTGGGCAGGACAGGGTAAAGCCCCAGCAAGCACTGGGGAAACACTATAGGAACAAGACATGTCTCAGACAAGAAATTTCTGTGGAAAGACCTAAAAAAAGGGGTTTTCTTCTTTTCCTTAAATTAAGCCTGAACATTCTTATTGGTACAGGTTTCAGAGTAGCAGCCATGTTAGTCTGTATCCGCAAAAAGAAAAGGAGGACTTGTGGCACCTTAGAGACTAACAAATTTATTTGAGCATAAGCTTTCGTGAGCTACAGCTCACTTCATCGGATGCATTCAGTAGAAAATACAGTGGGGAGATTTATATACACAGAGAACATGAAACAATGGGTGTTACCATACACGCTGTAATGAGGGTGATCGGGTAAGGTGAGCTATTACCAGCAGGAGAGTGGGGGGGGGGACGGGGGACGGGGGGGGTAACCTTTTGTAGTGATAATCAAGGTGTGCCATTTCCAGCAGTTGACAAGAATGTCTGAGGAACAGCGGGGGTGGGGGGGGGGGGGGGAATAAACATGGGGAAATAGTTTCACTTTGTGTAATGACACATCCACTCCCAGTCTTTATTCAAGCCTAAGTTAATTGTATCCAGTTTGCAAATTCATTCCAATTCAGCAGTCTCTCGTTGGAGTCTGTTTTTGAAGTTTTTTTGTTAAAGAATTGCCACTTTTAGGTCTGTAATTGAGTGACCAAAGAGATTGAAGTGTTCTCTGACTGGTTTTTGAATGTTATAATTCTTGATGTCTGATTTGTGTCCATTTATTCTTTTACATTGAGACTGTCCAGTTTTGCTAATGTACATGGCAGAGGGGCATTGCTGGCACATGATGGCATATATCATGTTGGTAGATGTGCAGGTGAATGAGCCTCTGATAGTGTGGCTGATGTGATTAGGCCCTATGATGATGTCCCCTGAATAGATATGTGGACACAGTTGGCAACGGGCTTTGTTGCAAGGATAGGTTCCTGGGTTAGAGGTTCTGTTGTGTGGTGTGTGGTTGCTGGTGAGTTTTTGCTTCAGGCTGGGGGGCTGTCTGTAAGCAAAGACTGGCCTGTCTTCCAAGATCTGTGAGAATGATGGGTCGTCCTTCAGGATAGGTTGTAGATCCTTGATGATGCGTTGGAGAGGTTTTAGTGGGGGCTGAAGGTGATGGCTAGTGGCGTTCTGTTATTTTCTTTGTTGGGCCTGTCCTATAGTAGGTAACTTCTGGCTCTGTCAATATGTTTCTTCACTTAAGCAGGTGGGTATTGTAGTTGTAAGAATGCTTGATAGAGATCTTGTAGGTGTTTGTGTGAGGGGTTGGAGCAAATGCGATTGTATCGTAGAGCTTGGCTGTAGACAAGACTGGGAGTGGATGGGTAATTACACAAAGTAAAACTATTCCCCGCCCCCCCCCACTGTTCCTCAGATGTTCTTGTCAACTGCTGGAAATGGCCCACCTTGATTATCACTACAAAAGGTCCTCCTCCTCCCCCTCCCCCCCACTCTCCTTCTGGTAATAGCTCACCTTACCTGATCACTGTCGTTACAGTCTGTATGGTATCACCCATTGTTTCATGTTCTCTGTGTATATAAATCTCCCCACTGTAATTTCCACTGAATGCATCCGATGAAGTGAGCTGTAGCTCACGAAAGCTTATGCTCAAATAAATTTGTTAGTCTCTAAGGTGCCACAAGTACTCCTTTTCTTTAATGGGGGAAGGCTGCTGATTCTGATACCACACAATGCATGTAAACTACTAATGTTTCTCTGTTTTACTGGTCAAGAGACAAACAAGTTCCTTTGCATGAGCTTTACGCATTTCTGTATGACCAGGAAGCACCTTAATGTGCAATTCAAGAACTATTGTGATCTCAGACAATTCTTGCTTATGCACAGTAATTCTATTCATGTTGTGGCCAAGCAGCATCTGAAATTGGCTTATAATCTAATTAATTGACTGGAATTTGTTGAAAGTATTAGCAATACATGGGGGACCTGATTTTACCTTAATATCTGCCCTTAATGCGTTTTTCACTTCATGATACTTAGTCCGTCCATGAGTGCAGGGACTGGACTAGATGACCTCTTGAGGTCCCTTCCAGTCCTATGATTCTATGATTATTCAATGATAAAATTCTTCCTTCAAATTTGTTATTCCAAGGCAATATCATTTTCTGACTCATTTGGGTTTTTTTGTTTTTGTTTGTTTATGCTTTGCAGGATTGTGACCAAATACACATAGATGACGTATCATCAGATGACAATGGACAAGATCTAAGGTAGGTAATCTCTGGACTGGAATCTCCAGCTCAGACATTCCACAGTTCCTTGGAAATGGCTTGAGGATGAGCAATGGTATAATATAAATAACATTCTTGATCTTGCTGTTTTCCTCTTCCATACTCCTTGCATTCATCAACGCATGGGAGCACAAAACTCCTCTTTCTCACACTAATATGCCCAGGCCTTACTCTCACGCGCTGTCCATATTAAGCTTTAAACCATACTGGAAAACAAGTTTGAAAATGGATTGAACTCAGCTCAGCTACACCAGTTTCAAATATGGTTTCGCCAGCCAATGTAGATTGGACCAAACCATTTCAAAACCATTCTTGAGCCTTAGACTTGTGCAGTGTTGTGTCTGGACTGTATGAAACTCAGGCCCAGAATTCCCAGGAGCTTTGCCAAAACTAATGGGAGAGTTCCCACTTTTGCAGCTGACGGTCCTATATGTATCCCCATATTCTGTGGTATTAAAAGGAAATTGTATGGTTATGGGTTACAATGTAATTATCATATTTTCCACTGGAATTGACTCCTGGTTAGAGTATTGTTATTTATTGTAAGATCTCAAGGTTACTGTGGCAACTGTACTATTAACACATCACCCTATTCTACTTGCTATATAATTTGAGAATTAATTGCCTCAATGCATTGTCCTCTGATTGTAACAGCTACGCATCCCAGCTACTTATTTTCCACGTGACATTTCTTTATGTGGGATATGTTGACAACTCCATGGTCACAGCATTGATTATGCCCGACATGAACCTCATGGCTAAGAACTGTGCAGTACTTTGAAAATTTAGTCCTGCGTTTTAGACTCATGCTGCACTGAATAGTATTCCCAAAAAAGAGGTACCTTTGATCAGTGCTACCAGAAGCTCATGAAGGTGTTAGACATATTCCTCAGCGAAACAACCCTGCAATTTAGGCTTATCTGTCACCCATCACAGAGCACAAAATGGTACAGCCAGAACTCAGTGTCACAATAAAATGTCTTCTTTGATTTAAAGGAGTGATTGTTAGTGTCCAGCAATCTTACATTGTGAATGGCAGGTAGACCAGTAAAAATTGGCTTTGTCATGGAAATATTACTCCAGATTTGCATACACCAATACTGTGTAAATCAGGTAATCATGCACACAATAAATTTGCATGTGCATTTGCCAAGTGTGCATGTACATTCTCAGTAATTGTGTGTACAAATTGGGTGTGCAGTTGTTCACCTACATTGTGTGGCAACCGGGACCTGTGCTTACACTCAGTTGTTTTCCAATGGATTGTTTACATGATAAATGGATGTAGCTACTCAGTACAGAGTACTGTGGAAGCCTCATAGGGAAGGCAGTTTTCCCCACACAGAAAAGCTTCACTCAGAGGAGCAGGGCCAGATTAACTCTCCTGTGGGCCAGGCGCTATTAGATTTTCTGGGGTCCCTGGGTGTTTGGAGTGCAGGAGTGGGCTCAGGGCTGGGGAAGGGGATTGGGATGTGGGAGGGGGTGCAGCTCCAGATGTGGGGGTGGGCTCTGGGGTGGGGCCAGGGCTGTGACAAGGGAGATTGGGATGCAGCAGGAGGTTCAGGGTGTGCGCTCTGGGTGGGAGTTTGGGCACAGGAGGGGGCGCGGGGTCTGGGAGTGAATTTGGGTGCAGGAGGGGCTTTGGGCTGGGGTAGAGGCTTGGGGTACAGGAGGCGGGGGATGGGTGCAGGCTCTGGCTGGAAGTCGCTTACCTCAGGTGGCTCCTGGTTGACGGCACAGCAAGGCTAAGGCAGGATCCTTGCCTGCCCTGGCTCCGTGCTGCTCTTCTCCCCAAGGTGGCCGACACATCCAGCCCCTAGGCAGAGGGACCAGGCCGCTCTGCACGGTGCATGCTGCCCATGCCTGCAAGCGCTGCCCCCACAGCTCCCATTGGCCACGGTCCCTGGCCAATGGGAGCTGTGGAGCCGGCGCTGGGAGTGGGGGCAGTGCGCAGAGATTCCCTGAATGCCCTCGCCTAGGGGCCACAGGGGCACATCAGCGAGCTGGCGCTTGTGGTGCTAGCCCCAGGGGAGGCGTTGAGGCTCAGGGACTGGTGTCTGGTGAGACTTGCCGCAGGCTGGATGAAAAGAAGCAGCGGGCCGCATCTGACCCGTGGGCCTGCAGGGCCCCCCTTAGCCCGAGGCCCTGGGCTGCAGCCCCTAAAGACCCTAAATTAATCCGGCCCTGGAGAAGAGGTCTCATGTCATTTAGGATTGTAGTTTGTGCTTTGCAAAGCATTGAAAGAATGGGAGACTTTCAGGCTGTTTTATTAGTCTGTAAGCAGGCTCTACTGCACAGCAAATCCAGGTGTGAGTGCAGACATATACAAATGATAAACTGGATTTTACCTTAAGTAAATGAGTGCAAATAATCCTGTTCTGAGAGTATATGGGAAAGCAATCTGCTAACAGCATCTCTTTTCATCCTGCAACAAGCCCCAGCCCAAAAGATCTCTGCTGCTTTTCAAAAACTTCTCATATGCTTAGGGAAATTAAGCCAAAATAATTTTGGGAAGTGAATTAAGCTAAATTGAAATAAAATGTCACTTTATTTCTGAATGAGAGCATCCACACAGAAGTTTAACCTGCTTTAAATTCTCACCTTTAGTTGATTTGACTTAACTTCCGTCATAGACAAGGCCTTTGTCATCTTTCCTATATGCCATACCCATTTTATTCTCTTCTTCTGGGCTCTGCTTGGGCAGCATTAAAGGGATTTTGGTGGAGAATGTTTACGACCATGTTGTAAGCAGTCACTGCCCTTTCCTTCCACTGTTAATTCTTGTTCTAAAACAGGCTCAAAGCCCGGTATTAACATACAATGCCAAACAATCAGAAAGGTCTACATCAGAATTACCTTCTTTAGGATTTGAGTATTTATGCAGACAGATAGTTGCATTAGCAGCTGTGTTTCAGTAAGCCAGGCATGCGTAGTGATTCGGTGCCCAGTTGTGATTTTCATGTAGAGGACAGTCCTGTTTTTCTCTGTGTTTAAGGTAGTTCTAAGACTCTCACAATGAGTGCGTGGTAGTAACCAACATGTACGATGTCTTCATCAGAAGGCATTTCACCATTTGTGCCCCATAAATTCCTCATTGTTTTCAGAGATGTGTAGAAACTAGACACGTGAAGATAGGAAAGCAGTGCTGGGCTCCACACCTCTGGCAATCTTGTTGGTTCCTCATGCCTGAAAATAGGTTTTTCTTGTCAAAATTAATGGGCCAAAATTTTTACCCCATTAATCCCCCTATAGGATCAGTAGTTGTATCCAGTTGCACATGGAAAACCATACCTTTTATTGTACATATCTGTCATTATCGCGCCAGATGTTTAACACCGTCAGATGCACAATTGTGTGTAAAATGCACATGCAATTACATACCCGCATTTGTATAAAAAATTGTCAGTCTGCCTAATTTGCTTTTATAAGTATGTGTTGGAGGGCTGGGGGAAGAGTTGTGCATGCAAATATGTGTACCCACAAATTCAGCAGGAGTGGTAATGAAAATTGACTGAAGATTTAGCCCAACAAATAAATTAGCACACCACAAATTGATAGGTATTAACAGAAACACTGATAGGGGCAAGAAGAGATTTATTCCTCCTCACCCTGTGCTTTACCAGCTGCCTCCATTACTCTCCAGCAACATCTGGTGTCCCTCTTCCTCTGCCCCCTTCACTTGTTTCCACACCCTTTTGGAAGGAACCTTGTATTATATAATTGCACTAACACTCTTTCCTGTTTCTTCCTCCTCCTCTTTCCCCTGCTTCCCCCCCACCAGCACATATAACTTCTCAGCAGATGGCTTTCACAGTTCAACTGCCGGTGCAAATCTGTGTCTGGGCTCTGGAGTTCACGGGGGAGTTGACTGGATGAGGAAATTAGCATTCCGCTACCGGCGGGTGAAAGAGATGTACAATACCTACAAAAACAATGTAGGAGGTGAGTGTCTCCAGCCAGGGAATGGCCCCTTTCATCTTTCATAAAAACTCTCTCTGTTCAGCAGGATAAACACTACAAGGTAGGTGTATAGCAAGTAGAGTACTTAGGTACTATAGCGAGCAGCGTACCTTGATCTTTGGAGAACTGAACTGCTAGGCAAGTGTTTCAGCAGAATTAAGCAGTGTTATCCTTAAATAACAATGGTCATGACAGAATAGCCTAGGCACTCCAAAAACAAGGCGCAAACTCATTTGTTATAGGGGGAAATGCAGTCTAATTGTTAGAGCAAGGGACTGGGAGTCAAGACTGCTCCTGTATCCTATTCCCATCTCTGACACATTGTAACAGGATGGGTAAGTTGCAGCCTGTCTACACCAGAGTTTTCCCATGTGCAGACTGGGGCTAATACCTAGCTCACATGGGTGTGTTGTGAGGCTTGGTTAGCTTTTGCCAAGTGCTCTGAGGTCCCGGGAAAGGCATTAGAGATAGTGGACCAAGCTACAAAATCCGGATCTAGATTTTACACACCCTTCTCAAGGTCAGGAGTTGATCAGACAAGAGGTTGTGGTTCAGGTCTATCTCTAATTAGCAGGAAATGAAATATTACTGCTCCTAAGAGGGCTCTGTAAAGTTCTGTGTTCCCCATGCCTGTTCCCCTGTACATGAGAGGAGAAATCAAGCCCTGCTTCAAGAGCCTTATACAGAGCCTTATACACAGGTCTTTCAGGAGTGGCTAATTTCTGTTCTCTATTGTACAGAGCCTAGCACACTCAGCACTCAAATAATAACGGTCTAGGCACTAATTCCCTATCCATGTGATGAACCTGGCAATAGGTTAATAAAAAAAACAAATATTTTTAAAATATACATTTCATTCACGCTGATATTTGTGCACCTCATTAAAGGGCACCCCATCTCCAAAGTCCATGGGATCCCTAACAAATACAATTAAAACCACATATCTTTGCCAAAAGAAAGCTGTGTGACCCAATAAATTATCACCAGAGCTGGTGCAGAAAACATTACGTTCATCACCTCCCAAAACACACAATAAGTAAAACACACACACACCCTTCAAACAACCTAAAACCAATATCTCGAGTCTCACACAGAGGGATGTATAGATGAGCTCTTGTGTATATGGAAGGAAAGAGTATTCCTGAGTCACAGTTCCCTATCCCACATCCCATCAAAACGATATCACAAGACAATGAGATGTTCTAGCCTCCTTGATCTCACAGCATCCAATTTAGCTAAGCTAGTTTCTCTCTTAGGCTGGGGTGGGATTTTGTCAGCACAGGTGTCCCAGAGCTAGAGCCAGAATAACATATAACCAAAAATAATAATATTCCTAAAGGTATTTTAAATATTTGCCCTTTACTTATTTAGTGGGAATAATGACCTTCCCATATATACTGGGAATAACGACCTTGTGAACAGATTTTCAGGGGGATTAATGACCAGCAGGACCCAACAGTCATCTGCTTCTGCTCCGACCTCTATCTCCTCCGCACTGGTCGTTAATTCTCAGGAAATTCCCGGCGCCTCAATCATTATTGCTTAGTTTGTACATAAACTCTATGGGAAATTTCAGAAAAGCATTCTAACTGAGCCATGCAAATTGCTAACTACAGAGACGGAGCTGAGCAAAATACTGGCTAAATGTGCCAGTGCTAACTACCACACCAGTTAATGTATTTCAGAGAAGGTTTCTCCATACAACAGGGCCTTAGTCATGAAACACTTTGCACAGCAGCCATCTAGAGGTTCAGTGGGTTGAAGCAGAGACCAGTGACAGATTAAAGCCCCTCAGCTGTGACTTGTGCAAAAGAGACTGGGGTCAAGACGGGAGGCGGAATGAGGGAAGTGGATGAATAGGAGTGAGAAACATTGGGGGCATTCAGGGCATCATCTACTTTGAAGCGATGTCCAAAAAGAAGGCTAGCAGCAGGTTCCAGAGGGAGAAGGGAAGGGGACTCAGGGCAGAGCCTTGACACACTCTATAGCAGCGGGATTAGAAGGAGTCTGCACCAGGAATGAAAGAGGAGCAAATCGAGAGGTAGGATAGGATTCAAACATGGCCAGGAGAGAGCAGGAGGCCATTTAGTGTACTGTGTACTAAGCTGTGCAAGTCATTCCCTTTCCGTGCAGCTACAAATAATGTTGCTTAATTTCCCTGCTTGCAGGTTTAATAGGAGCTCCTAAGAGGGAAACCTGGCTTCAGTTAAGAGCAGAACTGGAAGCTCTGACTGATCTCTGGCTCACTCATGCTCTCAAGGCTCTGAATTTGATACATTCCCGGTAAGAACAGCTTAAGGAATCACCTACATATGAGATCCAAGAGTTTCTTTTGCTTCTCTTCTTTTCCTCCAAACAAACCAGGGCACGTTTATAGGATTTTGCTGGCCAAATATGTGGGAGGCCCATCTGCACATGTTTTCCAGATTTGTATTATCCAGGGTAGGGGTGAGCTCAATCTGATACAAAGGACCAAACAAAAGAAAATCAGCTGGTTTTCCTGCCTTGCTGCTGGATATCTCATTTGTAGCATTCCCAGGAAGGTACTAAACAGATTTGCAAGTAAGGGGAAATAGAAGCACTACTAGCCCTGACTTAGTTCACCCAAGGGACACAGTGTAAATGACATTGGAGATTTACCACCATTTAAAGCACCTCAGTGGTTGGTTGCAATATGCAAAGTCTCTGTCTTTGCCACTGGTTTGTTTTAAATTATTTCATTTCTCATAAATTAATAAAGAGAGTGTACAAAAAACCTCAGTCACCTTCCATCACATAGTCACCAACTTCTCCGGAGCTTTTTCGGGTTGCATCCTGCCCTGTGCTCCCAGCTCAGAGGCTATGAGGAGAAAAGGACACAGATTGCCTCACTCACTGCAATTTCAACTAACCACTTTGTTTTCTAGGCCTAACTGTGTAAACGTGTTGGTCACCACAACTCAGCTCATACCAGCTCTTGCTAAAGTGCTGCTATATGGACTGGGCACAGTCTTCCCCATTGAAAACATCTATAGTGCAACAAAGACAGGTAAGAGCAATGCAGCTAAGGCCTCGTCTAAAGTGCAATTGGCTGTTTGTGACCAGGTTGTGGCCCTCGCATCTGACCCACTTACAGCAAGCACGGTTGAATTGTGTTCCTGCAGCAGCTTTATTCACAATAGAATCACATGATCCTCCTGTTGGTGCCTCCACATCTAACATACTAACTGCCCATGTTTGTGTCAGTGCAGCATAGGAAGAATCAAAGTAGCTCTCCCACAGTGCCTCAGTAGGCGATACAGTGCCTAGAAGACATGCACGCCCAACAGCATTAGCAGCCTGTGGGCCATATGTTCTGTAACACCCTATCTCACATATCTGAGAGGAAGGAATGCTAATCGAACCTGTTACATAAACATGGCTAAAGGACCTGTTTACACTGGGGGGCTGGGCTGGACAGTGAACTGGACCAGTTACAGAAAAGCAACCGTGAATCAAGATAGAAAAGCCATGGTTGTGTGCTGTAATTGCTAACAGGTATTAACAATCTTGTTTGCTAACACGACCAGGTTTACAGCTATACCTGGTTACAATCTTTGAATGTACACAGGGCCGAAGGAAGGAAGGATGATGGTCTTTTGGTTCAGGCGTTGGACTGAGAAACAGGAGAGCTGGGCTCAATTTCTGACTCTACCACAGAATTCCTGTATGATCCAGGGCAAGTCACTTAGGCTTTCTGTGGTTCAGCTTCCCATCGCTAAACTGGGGCTAATAATACTCACCTACCTCACAGCAGTGCTGGGCATTTAAGCTCATTGTTTCTAAGGCTGAGACACTTGGTGAGCACCAAAAGAAATGCCTATAAATAAAATAAAGAGAAGCTCTGAAGGTGCAGAATAGAATATTTAATGTTGTGTGATAGCTGACTGGGAGCTCCTTTAAATCAAAGCATATGGACTCAGTGCTGAGATACATAACTATGAATTTCATGGATCACATCTGCACCACACTAGTATACCTGCTGGACCCACTAAACTCCTCCCCCTGCATAAACCAGGCTCAATATAAAACCTGTGATGGATTTTCTGGGGGGAGACTTCTTTGATTGTTCCAAAGTTTTGGTCAGGAGTCTGATGAGGACATTCTTACAGTGACCAGCAGTAAAAAGATGCAGAGATTATAGAGAAAGCAGGATGGTATAGTGTTCTGAGTATGTGACTAAGAACCAGGAACTCCCAAGATCTCATCCTCTCTCTGCCATTGTGACTCACTGTGTGACCGTGGCCAGATCAATTAAATTAAAACTTTTAAAATTTAAAAAAGTTTGAGAATGTTGGCCTTAATCTCTGGGGGTCCCTGTTTCCCTGTATGTAAAGAGGTGATGATCATTCTCTACTTCCCATGGTGCTGTGAAGATTAATGTTTCTAATTTGTTTTGTAAATGTATGTTAAGCAGCACTAGTATATCATATTGCCATATCAGGAATGACCAGATGGTCCTATTTGCTTTCCCTTTGTGGATAAAAATATGGATAAGAATGTGAATTTCAGCTTCTCACAACTCCACACTACCATCCAGCCAAAAAGAACTACACAAGGCCTAATATCCAAAAATCCCTAACCTCCTCCAGAGGCTGTACATCCCTTCTTCTTGCCCTTTTGTGATATTATTAATTATTTTTATATTGTGGTCCATAGATACCCAGAAGCTCCCTGAACCTCTGACATACCCTTGTGGCTAGCACCTCTTAGATTCTTGCACTCCCTCAAAATGACATTTCTGTCCCACCCCAATAGCACTAGCTTGCAAGGAAGGCTGAAAGCAGAAAATGTCAACAACAATAAAAAACCCCAAACAAACAAAAAAGTGTTCATTTAAAAAAATATATGATCAAAAGCTGAAAGTTTTTCGGGTGAATACTTTTTGACAAAAATTGAAATGTTTCTGCAGAAAGCAGATATTTTTCATGAAAAATTCTGTGTAGTAGAAAGTTTAGGTGGAAATTTTTTGGCCAGCCCTACTGGATAGCTCACAGTTGTCCTAGGTTGTTGGACTTAAACCCTAAAGCATGTTTGCCATGTTGCCAACACCAAGTATTCACAAAACACTAAATTGGTTTAAAAATCAAGAGACTTAAAAACGATAAATGTTGGGTTATTTTTATTTGCAGTCTAATGTTTGAGCCTTTTTGGTTCAGATTTTCAAGCTTTTCTCTGCAACCATGAGCACTAGAAACTTTATTCTTTTTAAAATTAAAGCTGAGGACTTGTCTTCATGGTGGGGTAATGTGCACTACGGGGAGGCGGGGGTGTGATTTCTAAAGTGCACTAACATGTTGTGCATTAATTGGTTTGTGTACACCCTGCTGGTGCGCACTAAAGATTCCCTAGTGCACTTTAACATAGTACAGATATATTAATGTGCACTATGGAACTTTTAGTGCACACCAGCATGGTCTGTACAGACCAATTAATGCAAAACATGTTAGTGCACTTTAGAAATCACCCCCCTCCCCGTAGTGCACATAACCCCACTGTATAGACAAGCCCTGAGATTCTCAGAGAATTGCATGTCTCCAGCAGCAGGGGCTTTAAGAAATACACCAAAAATCACAAGACTTGTTGTAAACACAAGGGAGCTGGCAACACTAGGTAGGTAAAGAAGGTGCTGCTAGCTTGTGTAATGGCAACTCAGAGAATGTTGCCTAAATCTTAATTTGAGAACCAGAATACAAATACAAAGAAACAAATTATATCAGGCCCTGTCCCAGCCCTCAAAGCTGAATTCCAGCCCGACTGCCCAGTTCTCTTAGATAACTAACACTTTTTTTCTTTTTTGTTGCTCAGGGAAAGAGAGCTGTTTTGAACGGATAATGCAGAGGTTTGGAAGGAAAGCCGTGTATGTTGTAATAGGAGATGGTGTTGAAGAGGAACAGGGAGCAAAAAAGGTACAGTTGTATGTACAGTTCCGGGTTCTTCGAGTTTTCAGTTCAATGGCTCTTTATTTAACTAAGCATTAAATGAAACTTCTTCCCCTCCACGTTGTTTACAGCTAGGCTCTTTCCCCCGTTTGCAAATCCTCACAGCATCCTGAGCAATTTCCTACTGCAAATCCCACTTCCATAGCCCTGGCAACCATTGCAGCCTTTCAGGTGGTCTCAAGCACTGCTAGTTTCTATTACATGTTCCAGGAACAGTTCCTGATTAATAAAGATGGCATTAGACACATGACAAGAAACAAACCCCGCTTGTGTGATGTCAGCTGAAGCAAGCATGGTGAATTCTGGAGTTTCTGATCTATATGCCACACTCTTATAATTTCCAAACTCCAGCAGAATTTCTCAGGAGTGATTTATCACAGCATATTAATACTTAGTGCTGTCATGGAGGCTAATGTTGTTACAGTCAATCACAAGGAGACTAATAGTGAGTGGCTGTTTTTCTTTCATTAATGATTTTATAGAGCCATTTGATTAATTTTAAGCAAAAAACCAAAACAAACAAAAAACTGGGAGGCACATCAAATGCAAATAAAACAAAAATGGAAGGATCTGAAAGTCACATGATCAGGGATAATGAACCCAGAATCCTGAGAGTATTACATACTCATTGGACAGACACGGCCCTTTGTCACTGGCATCCTGAAGAGAACTGCAGAGCCAGTGTTCGTTGCATCACATGCCAGCTGACTGGGAAAGTCCAAGCAAGTCACAACCTGATGTTAGGTACCAGATGATGTTAGGTACCAGTTAGGGACTAGCAGAACATTTCAGATACGATACGATGCAATCTAGACTTTTGCCCAGATTTCTAACTGAATCCAAAACTGATTTGTTTTTTAATTGAAGTTCAAAACATTTTGATTCTTCACTTTTAAAATATTTGTATGTCTCTCTTTCTTGCTTTCCACTGGCACCAGATGCCAAACTGTTGAAATATGGCATTCAACATGGGCTCTTGTGGGTTTTCCAGCCTATTAGGAAATGCCCTTCTCATCATGGCAGTGAAGACAGTCACTAATGGTGGTGGTGCTGCTGCTGGGGTGGTGCAGTGGCTCTGAGCCCTGGCTGCTGGTACAGTATGTCTTTGGGGATGGAGCGTGCCCTTAAAGAGACATACATCTCCCCCTTCCGAAAAGCTGTGGTGGAGGGGAGGCAGCTGAATTGGAGCTGTGCTTGTACTGCAGCTCTCATGTGCTACTGATGCAGGGTGGTGGGCACTCATGAAGGGGCTGCAGCCATACTGGTGCCGCTCCCAGGCAATGCAGGGTGGGAGGACAGCTGAGCCAGAGGTGCCCTTACAGTGCCCTGTGTAGACTGCCTGTATGATGCATGCCTAACAGCTGCTGTGGATATTATCAGAGTAGTGAGAAGGAAAGATCATCCTGGTGACTGCATTTTGTGTGGACTGGAAGAGGGAGAGAGGAGAAGTGGGGATGCCAGAGAGAAGAGCTAGTAGCATACCATGAGAAGATCAAGGGCTAGGCCAGGTTTATGGTGATGAGGAAGGATAGATTTGGAGGTGAGGCTGAGGATACTACAGTGACTTTCACAGTAGAAAAAACTAAGATAAATAAGAAAACATGGCAGGGCATAGTCAGAAACTTCGGGCACAGGGGGGAAGAGTCATGGATGCCACTCACTAAGGCTGTGTGAGTTTGGGTGAGGATGGTGGAGCTGTTGACAGACAAGGGAAATCAAACTGCAAATCTTTGGATTACTGCCTCTGAGGGTTTCTGGCTGTTAGTGGAGGTTGGAGTCCCTGACCAGTTCAGGGAAGAACCCCTGAGTCAGAAGGGTTCCTGAACTTTCTGTGGGGTAGAAACATGATGGGAAAAATGTCACTGTTTTGGTTTCAACATGGCCAGAAACACCATTAGATCACGTCTTTTTCAGGGTGTCTTCCTGCTTCCCCCTGCAGCCCCATCTAAGACTCTTGTGCTCCATGCATGACCATCCTATGTAACCCAACTTCCCCTGGCTGGTTCCTAGGCTGAATGAGGAGGCAGGAAGCAGCAGCCAGGTGAGGCTGTTCACATTGGAAGCACAGGCTCAGGGAGGAGGGGATCCCAGCAGATGCAAGGTGGGTCAGCACTTGCTCTGTCCCCAGGGTCTCAACCCAGTCCTGCCTTGAAGCATCCAGAAAACCTTTTCCACCATGGCACATCAATTCCTGTCACCAACAAAAAAAACTCTGGAAATTAGCCAGATTCCAGGTGTTTAGCTGGTTCCTTAAGGGTTAAGAATCCCTCCACGAAGAACCCAAAATGCATGGACTGAAAGTGAAGTGATAATAGCCTGCCCTTTTGACAGCCCTGCACTAGACTTCAAAGGTAGTGGGTCAGTGCACATGACTGCATCAAAGGCTGCCAGGCTCCATGGGAGTATGAAGCAGCAGGAAGGTTCAGCAGCCTTCTACAGGCAGGGTTTCAAGAGGCCTCTTGCTAGTGTCTCCTGGTTTAATCAACTCTCCCATTAAGAGAACACATTCTTTGCTGGAGCTGTCACAGCCTTTGATTGATGACAATGATTAGTCAGGGCTGCTAGCTACACACCTGACTTTATACAAAAAACGGGGCGGGCAGAGAGCCTTTCACTGTTTTGCTGGCAGCACTGATAATATCTCAGTTTTAGTGAGTCGTTTTTCTTCACCTATCCACAAATGATAAATCTGCAAGAGCTGAACAGCAGGTGTGGCTGAGTGTCCAAGCTTTCCTCTTTTTAAAGAAAGGAAGATAGATAATTTAAGTGGAAGGGATTTTATATCCACCAGGGGTCTGAGGGAGGGGGAGAGGAAATAACTTTTCCCCTATAAAGTGAAATTGCAGAGCAATGCATTGTAGTCAATTCAGATGCCCCTGTGTTTGCTTGCTGTGTGTAGTGAACAAACAAAGTGATAAATAGCATCAAGGGAAGATTTTTTTTTTTACTGATAGGCAACATAGCAGAGAGGAGCTTGAACTGTATTTAAGTAGAGAGGAGTGTAAATAGACACCATGTAAAATGAATATCTGGTGTCACTACAGTGTCCTAAGCAGGTAGTAGCCCTAGGAAGGATCCTCTTCCTTCAACTATTTTGTCTGCTTGGGAAATCAGAATGTGTAATGTTAAGAAACCAGATTAAGGCTTTAGCTAGACACACAAGTTGGACCGCTTTATCTATATGGGTGCAGTTAAAGTGGTACAATCCCCTTAGTGACACAGTTAAATTTATTCCTATATGGGAAGGGGAGTAAGCTAAACCAGTTAAGGCAGGCTCATACTTCTATAACCCAAGCTGGGGACTGTACCGGTATCACTATTTTGGCATTAACTGGCATCATTATACCAGTATGCCCATTAAACCAGTATGCACCACATTATACAAAATGTGCATGTAGACCAGGCCTCAGTCTTTGGTACAAACTTAGGATGAGTGAACTGGTTTGGCTAAGAAAAGGACCAACTCAAACCTTCAGCCACCCAGAGCAAATCAAAGAAGTTTGGATAAAGATCTGAATGTAATTTCCAAATCTTCTGAGATTCATCCCTTACAACTGAAGTGACCATAAAAACTACAGAGAGTACTAAACACAGGTCGCAACTGTCAAAACTGTACCTACAGAGTTATCAGAATATTAACCAGACCCACCTGGTGTTTGAACATCACTTGTTTACTGACACCCACAAATAGTTGGCATTATTTTCTTTTGGAAACATAAATCTGGCTTTCAAAAGAGCATAAGCATAGTTTCCATTATTTTAAATGAGACATAATAAAATAAGGTGACTGCAAGAAGGTCATATCATTTTAGCTGAATCCAGTAGAACCTCAGAATTATGAAGACCTTGCAAATGGAGATTGTTCGTAACTCGGAAATGTTGTAATTCTGAACAAAACGTTATGAGTGTTCTTTCAAAAGTTTACAACTGAACATTGACTTCATACAGCTTTGAAACTGTACTATGCAGAAAAAAAATGCTGCTTTCCCTTTATTTTTTTAGTAGTTTACTTTTAACACAGTAGTGTACTGTACTGTATTTGCCTTCTTTTTGTCTCTGCTGCTTCCTGATTGTGTACTTCTGGTTCCAAATGAGGTGTGTGGTTGACTGGTCAGTACATAACTCTGGTGTTCATAACTCTGAGGTTCTACTGTATTTTTAAATGGGATATTTCAATAGAGAAGGACCAGCGAGGACTTAGATAATTGTATGGAGAACAAACATATTTAGAGTAATAATAGTAAATACTAAAAAATAAACAAGGGGTTTGGAAAAGGATACAGATTTTCATGCTTTAGGGCATAAGCCAACCTCTGACAAATGGGAGTCAGGAGGAAGCTTCCTTGGGGATGGGTTATCCTGTACCTATTATGGGTAGTGGGATGGGCAGGCCTAAGCCTGCCCAGAACTAAAGTTTGCCCCTTCAACCATTGAACCCAGACGACAAATAAATGAAAAAACAGGAACGGAGTGAGAGTCAAAGGTTAAAAAAGCAGGGCACCGGAAGGGCACACCAAGCCAAGAATCCCCCAACAGCACCCACTGCTCCTCAAAAGTGTCTAAAGAGTCAGTGGATACCACCCAGAGGACCTCCACTCAGAGGCATGACATAACAAGGGATCAGAAATAGGCCTCACAGTCGCAGAGCAACCCCCATCCAGCTTCCTCCTCCTGGTGTGATGGATGGCCATCTTAGCCAGTGCCAGGAGGAGGTGGTCTCATGACTTCATGGGGCCATGAATGGGGTGTGCATAAATGAGGAGGGGGGAGAGCGAAGTGCAGCCAGAACCTCAGAAGGCAGTTCTAGAATAGGAGCTACAACTTGAGACATGTTACATAGACATGTGCCAGGGTCTTCCTCTCTTTGCAGAAAGGGCAGGTGCTGGGAGATTCCATGAACTGCACCAGTTACAAGGCCCTGCTCACAGCTCCATGAAGGAGCCACCAACTAATACCTCTGGTAGGCCGTGGAACAGCAGGTCTCCACTGGTTGGAGTTGGGGCAGGATGTCAGGGCGAGGAAGTAGATGGTATGCAGTACAAGTGTGTACAGGTGTTTTCTGGGTGCAGTTTGGAGACAGGCCCAGTAGATGTCATTCAGCCAACTCAGGTGGTTTGTGTTGGGAGGGACTGGAGAGGTTTGTGGGGCAGAGGCCAATGATGAGCTCCAGAGGGCCAGGGGTGGGCAGGGAGCACCTTCCTGCAAGACCCGCTTGAGAAAGGTGAGAGAAGCTGGGGGCAAGGCTGCCTTCTCCTTCTGGAGCACACTAGGGGGGACATGCAGAGTGGGCAACCCCATGTGCTAGCCAAGCACTGCAGGGTCCTCTTTACTGTAGTCCAGGAGGTCTCAGATTCTGGTGTCCTCAGCCAGGACCATTGTTTGGTGCACCAACTGAGACTCTACTACCTGCACATGAAGGTGTGGGTTGTATAGCAGGGGTCTGTTAGGAAATCTTCCCCCCTCAGTGTGCGCTGCAGACCTGGCTGCTGAGAGTAGCTTTCAGGTCCTGAGGAGGACCTGGTAGAAGACTGGCAGCTCAGAGAGGTCGGGAGGGAGACCTCTCAGGTGGAGAGAGAGAATTGCTGCTGGTCATTTTGACACCCTCAGAGGTAGTGGAGGAAGATGTATGTGAGCACGCTCCATGCCAGACGACAAGCACTGGAGTCTCCTTCAAAGGAAAAGGCACCAGAGCAGCCCTGTCCATCTCCACAGCTGGTCAGACATCCTGGCCTCCAGATCGATCCAGTTCTCTAGCGGGAAGGGATCAGTGGCAGACAGGTACACATCAAGATAGAACAGTGGACCCGCACCTCCATTGGATGATCTGGTGTGTGAGTGGGAGGAAGCCAGTATGGCACCTCTCCTCAACCATCAGGCCAGAGCTCTTGACCCAGTTGACTTGGGGTGGAGGAGGCTGTTGAATAGATGGCTTGGCAAGTCTCCACCTATGCCAGGTCTCCTGGGTCCTGGGCCACGAGGAGCACTTCACTGGTATATGTCAAGAGGTTATCCTATAACTGCCTGGTGCAAGGTTTCTTGCATCTTCCTCTAAAACATCTGGTAGTGGGTTAGATGGACCCCGGCCTGATCTATTATGGCAATTCCTATGTACCTACGGATTGCTGTGGGGTTTGTCTTTCCTGCAGAGTGAACTGTAATTGTTATAAAACCAACTGCTTTATGGTTCATGCTTTTGATTATGTAAACAACTTCATTTTATTGCATAACTTCCTAGTCAATGGGGAGGTGGCAACACAAAGGTAGTTTTCGTGGCCTGGAGCATGTGTTATAGGAAAGGATTGCAGAGCTGGGTGGAGAATCTCATAGCACTTGTCTGTCATGTTGCTAAGGCACATGATCCTTTATCTCTGTAGCAATATTGTGAGTTCATGGCTAAGGGTGTAACGTCCCATTGTTCAGGGTGCAAACTATGAAAGATCTTTTGATCCTTGTGTTTAAAAAATATATTTTGGTTTCATTCCAGCACAACATGCCATTCTGGAGAATCTCCTGTCATGCTGACCTGGAGGCTCTCAGGCACGCCCTGGAACTTGAGTACTTGTAGCAGACCCCAACGCCTCAGCGCTGGGCAAGCTTCACTCAGAGAGACATCAGCTCAACGTATTCTTTGGTATTTTATATAACTGATCCTACAACAATTGCAGTAATCTTTCTTCAAGGGGAACCCATTGTATGGAAGCCTTTAAGAATCTGCATCAGGAAAGCAATGTATCACATCCTTCTTCCATTGGATGGAGGGAAAAACCTTCAAATCACCCAGTGGGGATCCTGCAGTTTTATGGCTAAAATGGATTCTTAGAGCTGATACTGGACTCTTGACTGTTTTATTGCCATGTGAATATCTTTGAAGCACACAAAAGACTAGAAGTCCTGGGTCTACTTGTCAGTTTTCTTGCTTTGAAAGGGGGGGAAAGGACACAGTATGGAATTTTGGGCATGCTCACTGGACTCTTCATTACATTATGTGGGACTTTCTGAAAATAAGAGTGAAATAGTTGGGGTTTTTTGTATTTTTTTAATTTATGAACTAATCCTGTTACTCTGGTATTAAGCTCTGTATCTGTTTTTATCTTCTTTTTGGGGGGAGGGCAGAGGGTCCTACAATTCTAATTTAATAGTTCTTTTCTCCATGATAAACTCTATGGACAATCATATTGTGTACATTAGTATTGAGGACATTTGGGACTGTTGGTAAGAATTATAGCTGTGTTTTTTAAACCTGATCTAGATGGTATGTGGACTGTGCATGTGTCTAAACGGTGCCTTATGCTGCCATCTTTTTTTCGGTGGGTGGGGAGAAGTAGCTTGTGATGAATGAAAGGCATTAAATAAAACTACGTTTACATTTTGGGGAAATAGAACACCTGCCTTCTCTTCTCTCCATGCATTGCTGGGCCTAGCAGATGTGTAGAATTCTTGCTTTCCCTCTGAGCTAGAGATGGACTAGGAGAACTTAAATTGGAGATGCAAAGACTAAAGTCTGTGGGAGCTCCCTGTGATGGCAGCATGAGGAGCAAAGACAGTCACCTGAATGTTAAGTGCCAGAGAACTTGGCCAGCAAACAACATCTGTTCATCTATCAAGGGAAGATAAAGTGCAAGCAAATATTACAGCTCGGCACATTTATTTTTGACAAAAATATTTATGTAAATAAATCATATGCAAATTAGATTCAGCCTACAAGCTCCTGCTGAGCTGTCTTGGCAACCCTCAATGTCAAACATTTTGGCTCCCTGGGCTTGGATAAATCTCTAATTCTCTATACAGATTTTATTATTATTTATTTCTATTACAGTAGCACCTTGAAACCCCAGTCAAGGATCAGGACTTCATGGAGCCAGGCACTCTACAGACATATGACAAGTAAAACAACCCCAACCCCAGAGAGGCCACAATCTATATGTCATACAGGACGCCACTGGTGTACAAAACAGACAAATTGGGTGGATATTGGTTGGGAGGAGACAGTAACAATAAAACAAAGTTTAGCAGATCAACAGAAGTCAAGGTTTGCCCCTTGCCTACCCAATGCCAGATGGGAGTAATTTGTAGATTTCACAGCAGAGGAAGGTTTAGAGGAAGGAGGTATGGGAGATATTAAATGGGCATTTCCCCAAAAGAGAGACAGTGTGACAATGTACTGGCCTCATTACCAATGCAGCATATTTACTGTTTGCACACAGGTGTGAAGCTAAATAGGTTTTAAAGATACAACAGCTACAACTATAAAGCCTTTGATGAGAATCTCAAAACAGCCAGTTCAGGAAATAAAGATCCATTGCCAGCTCTGAGCGAGAGAGTTTCCTGCAGGGTGAGTGTGGAGTATTGACCACAGAGTAATTTAATCTCAGCATCTGGCTTAAAAGTATCAGCCACTCAGCATCTGCAAAGTAAGTTATCCACACTTCCCTACAGCAGGCAGGAGGGGGAAAAAAATCTGTTTCGGGTCTGGGCATAGCACAAAACAAAAACAAAGGGTGGTTCTCCAGCAGAGGAGTCTCTAGCCTTATGGCCTGCTGAGAGAGGGAATCTAGGACAAAGCAAAGTCTTTCTGCAGTAGGTTTGGCTGGCATAAATAGAGATTAAATTTGACCACAAAACTCGCACAAGAAATCAGAGAAATTGGGGGCAGGGGGAAAGTCTGACTGACAGACAGGTTCCCATGAGATAAACACACATGTGAGTAAAACCTCCAAAAGGCAGTGACTCTGGGGAATTGTAGGCCACTGACAGACAGCGAAGCTGCAGCTTTTAGGAACTTGCCAATCAACTAATTGTTTCTCATGGAATTCGGAGGCATTGGCTGTCTCATTTTACCCAATAGCTCATTCTTTCTGAAGCGAGTTAAGAGACTCTGCTGTCTGAACATGTTCAGACATTCTCAGGCTCGCTTATGTGCTTGTGGTTTTCCTTCCCTGCAACCTCCATCACCCCCAACCCTCCACCCCAACAGAGTTCTAGGGCTTTGTCTCTCTCATATGTGTACACACACACCCTTGCTCTCCCCTGTGTTTTGCTGCATATGCTCTCTCCATAGTCATTCATTGCTCTCCTAGTTGGCTGTGTACATCTCTTCTATGCCTCAGTAACATTGAGTGGCATATGCCAGCAAGAACAATAATGTACTGCAGACCTGGCATGCACCAGCTTCCAGACGCGGAGTGACAGGTGTCCTCTTTTCACTAAAAAGCGTGGCCTTAGCCTTTCCTGTCTGAGGGAATCTAGGAACATTTTGTTCTGCAAATAGCTGGCTACAGGCAAATATACATCAGTCCTGGGTTAGCAGTTGGGAATACCCATACCCCAGGCACAGTCCAGACTATTGTTTGTAGTCATGTTTAAAAATATTTTCAAACATTGTTGCAGCCTTTCTAAACTACACTAGCAACCAGGTGAGTGGCAGCTATGAGGTGACCAAGACCCTTGAGTCAAGTGTAATGTAGGCCACCTCTCAGCCCTAGGTGATTAAACCGAGCCTTGCCTAACAGACATACTGATGACATTACTAATATAGGACTGCTAATAATCAGAGCCTCTCCACTTACAGAGGGTCAGCACTCCTCCCTCTGAACCGTCCTCTTAAGTAAAAACGAGGCAGTGAAAGATAGCTATCCTATATGGTAGATTATATTCCGGCCTCTTAAAACTTGAATAGGACTATAAGAGTTGCAGAATATAGCAAACGCTGTTGCCACTTACTTGTTAACACTTCAGGGAGCAAAATACCTTTCCAAACATAGAGAAAAAGAAGCTGCACTAAACTGTGTCTTGTTTAGTCACTGGCTTGCATTTCCAGAGAAACCATTTGTTCCATTATTTAGGCACAGGCTGTGTTCCTATTTTACTGTGTAGCACTGTATTTAGAAGAATTTGTATCTTCCCATCTATTGTTGATTAAATAATCCTTTTATATTGACCTTCACTCCACAGCACAAGCTTGAAAACTACTTTCTCCTTCAAAGTTTAAAATATCTTGTAAGGGAAGTGGAGAGCCCTTCTCAAGTGTCAGTCATGAAATGAAGCCTATAGGGCCAACTTGACTGCTGGAGTAAGTAGGCAAACTCCATTAACTTCAGGGTTACACATTTATTTATGCCAGCTACAAACTGGGCCTTAAACCATTATCTTCGCTAATAGGCTAAGTAATTACTAAACTAACCCCCACCACCACCACCACCTCCGCCGCCCTTCCTCTAGCTCAGTGCACTTATGTCATGGGAACTCCCAAAGAAGTTTAATCATTCCCACTGCAGCAAAACAGCAGGGCTGAGGAACCCCCTCCCAGAAGTCAAGAAATGAACAATATATATCCATATTTTAAATTCAAAGAAGCCACAGGCATTTAAACCACCTATCAGGGTTATTTAAGTGGAGTGATAGCACCATTTATTGTTGAGATTGCAATAACATGCTATTAAACATAGGTGTTGTATAACAAGCAGGAATAGTTAGCTGTATAAGCTGTCAATTTGCTCCTTTCAAATAAGCATACATGCACGAAGGGCCTGACCCAAAGCCTGTGGAAGGCCATGGAGAAATTCCCATTGACTTCAGTGGGTTATGATTCATGCCTCCAAAAAGTCACTTTCTCCATAGACTCAGGAGCCAAGGCATTTGCGTAAGTACCAAAATATATTTTTAACAATGAAAAAAGTTCTTGATATCCACAAATTGCGATTATGTCTGATCATTACTGTCAGCTTTATTTTAAACTGGATGCAGACTTTATAAGAATATACTACAGTCTTCTAGAGGTATTGACCAACATGCTATATCCTCACAACACTGTTACTGTCGGGCTTGGGGGCCACTGCTGTAAGCATTTTTAACACAGAAATAAGTGTTTGTAAGCAAATGATGACTGTGGGTGATGCAGAGTAGTAGGTCCTTTACTTCAAGCCTCATTAAGCTTCTCAGAGGTCTTGGGAAAAAAACTCTGTGATCCAGTTCGAACTTGTATTATGATGCTACTGCAATTAAGGGCAATCATTCAGCTGTTACATAGTTTGGGTGGGATGAAGGTTGTAAATGCTGATTTATTGTAGGTGTTTTGCTGAATCTGTTGCCTACCAGAGCAGCACAGGTGCTGCAGGACTGTAACAGACTTGGGAAACACTGTAATTAAAATGAAATAAATTACTTTTGACAGATATGTTACAGCTTGTCATCCTAAAAGGCAGATAGCTAGGGCTGGATTAATTCTTTCTGCTTCAAAAAATGAGTGCCAAAGTATTATTTTATTAGTGCTTTCCTTCCTTTCTGGCTGATAATTTATGCCTCGCTCACCCCCATCTCCTTTCTGGCTGCTGGGACTTTCTTTACTTAATTGTTCTTATGTCCACATTCTACAGACTTCAGTGGAACCAGGATTTCATTCTTTAAGTCAGTGGCAAAACTTCTACTAACTTCAATAGGGCACAGGTCTTCACCTCAGGTATTCAACAGACACATGGGACATCATGCAAAAGATTCACTACAATAATTATGCACAGACTTTCACTACAGTAATAAATGACATAGATCTCTTCTCTACCATTGTTTACTCTGGTGTTTCCCTGCATGCCATGACTCTAAACATGAATAGTAGTAGTATTTAAAAACAAAGATGCTAAGTTATATAACAAGTGTATTGTGTATGTTACGGCATTTTGTGTAAATGAATGTAAAAAAACCCCAAACCTGGTCAATTTTCACCTTTTCCCATTGGGTATTTATTAATATTTTCTTTGGAAAAATGAGTAAGAGTAGCTGTAAGAGTAGCTCTGAGCACATCTGTTACCCCCAACAATGCAAAGTAACTGGCCAAACTGTCGCCAATGTAAAGTGGCATCTTGTCTTCAGAATTATGGATGATAAAAGTGCAGCTAAAAATGCCAGAGCTGTAGGGGGATTCTCAGCTCAGCATGGCTCCAGGCCAGGATGGAATCCATGTGGTCCCCAACAGCCAAGTTTCAGGTAGTTTTTCTGTTGGGTGGAGGAGAGGGACCATTTGCAGAAAAGCCTGGTTCCCCACCTCCTCCTTGCAAACACTGCCTTTGGCTACAGTGTAATTCAGCACAAAACAGCCATTGTCATTCCTCTTCCAATATCTCCCCTGCTTTTCCTTTTGCCGGTCCATCAAATTTTAAGTTCTCAGCTTCAAGACCCTACAAAGCTCCACCCTGGCTTACGTATCAGTTTCTTACTGTATTCGCCTTCTTGTCTCCTTTGCTCAACTGGTGACACCATCCCCTCCATCACCTTTATTTTCTTCTCCCACTTCCATTTTTTACACCTCCTTCCATGTTGTTTATACACAGAATGATCTCCTAACCCCAGTACTGAAAGCCCCCAACCCTCTTATTCAAATCCCTTTTAAAGAGCCACTTCTTCTGTGAGCCTCAGGAACACTCAAATGCATGCAACACCTAGTTTTCCTAAACTGACATCATCCTCAGGCAGCAAGCAAACGCTTTGTGTATTGTATAGGGCCAAGCAATAGTGCTTAAATCACATATAACAGTTGGGCAAGAGGTACCAAAACCAGAAATATGTTTTATTAGCTCTTTCTCCACAAGTTGCTAATCATTCAATTAAAACCTAATCCAGAGCTGAACCACCTCTGCTTTTGATTTTGTGAAACCAAACTGTGGCCCATCACCAGCATGTGAATAATCTCAACACAAATTTAATTCAGAATACTGTTGAATGAAATTTAATGTGGATAAATGTAAAGTAATGCACATTGGAAAAAATAACCCCAACTATACATACAATATGATGGGGGCTAATTTAGCTACAACTAATCAGGAGAAAGATCTTGGCGTCATCGTGGATAGTTCTCTGAAGACATCCACGCAGTGTGCAGAGGCAGTCAAAAAAGGGATAGAGAATAAAACGGAGAATATCTTATTGCCCTTATATAAATCCATGGTACGCCCATATCTTGAATACTGTGTACAGATGTGGTCCCCTCATCTCTAAAAAGATATACTGGCATTAGAAAAGGTTCAGAAAAGGGCAACTAAACTGATTAGATGTTTGGAACAGGTCCCATATGCGGAGAGATTAAAGAGGCTAGGACTTTTCAGCTTGGAAAAGAGGAGACTAAGGGGGGACATGATAGAGGTATATAGAATCATGAGTGGTGTGGAGAAAGTGAATAAGGAAAAGTTATTTACTTGTTCCCATAAGAACTAGGGGCCACCAAATGAAATTAATAGGTAGCAGGTTAAAACAAATAAAAGGAAGTTCTTCTTCACTCAGCACACAGTCAACCTGTGGAACTCCTTGCCTGAGGAGATTGTGAAGGCTAGCACTATAACAGGGTTTAACAGAGAACTGGATAAATTCATGGAGGTTAAGTCCATTCATAGCTATTATCCAGGATGGGTAAGGAATGGTGTCCCTATTCTCTGTTTGTCAGAGGGTGGAGATGGATGGCACGAGAGCGATCACTAGATCATTACCTGTTAGGTTCACTCCCTCTGGGGCACCTGGCATTGGCCACTGTCAGTAGACAGGATACTGGGCTGGAGGGACCTTTGGTCTGACCCAGTATGGCCATTCTTATGTCGATAGCTCAAAAGAAGCAATTTTGTCTAATGCTTTGCAAAAAAAAATTTGCAAAGGGAGTTCCCTGGATTTACCCCAGTGTTAGACTGTTGTTGCCTTCCATCCCTCCCTTATAAAGGTTTTGTGTGGTTTTTTTGTTTTGTTTTTTTTTTTGGCCGCGCTTTTACTTTAGTTTAGTTCCCACATGCAGCCACATGATGGCAACAAAACGCCATTATTAGCCCCGCCGTGTGAAACACCCTCCCCCCAGCCAGGCAGCCGGGCGCCTGCAGGGAGGGGCCCTGCCCAACCGCTCCCTGGCGCCCCACGCCGCAGGCAAACGCCCAGCTTGGCGCCGCCGCCGCGCGAAGGACACCGAGAGACGGGCGGAGCACTTGACAGGCTGCCGCAGGGCGGCCACCGCGCGCGCAGGGGCCGCTAACGAGCCGGGGCCGCCCTCCCGCCAACCAACCAGGGCAATCGCCCAATCCCTTCTTAACCCCCCCACAGCTCCCTCCGCAAGCCTATCAAGGCGGCTGGGTGGCCGGGGCAGGAGCACCTGGGAAGGCGCCTGCCGCCGCCACCTTCACGCGCCCAGTCGTGCCCCCCCTCCCCCGCCGTGGGAGCGGGCGGCCTCGGTTGGGCCCGGCTGGACTGAGGGGCCCGCTCGTGGGAGCGCTTTGCCTCGAGGGCAGCCGGGAAACGCCGGGGGCGGGGGTGTTTAACTCGAGCCCGTCCGACCTTCGTCTGCCGGGGTGGCCGCGCCTCACCCGCTCGGGGGTCGCAGTCCGGGGGGTGGTAGCGTTCTCTGGCGGGACAAAGCGCCTTGCAGCTGCCTTTAGTTGACAGCCCTGGCCTGGCGGGTTCGAAATAAAACCACCAAAACCCACTTACTGTACCTGGACTTGGTGCCCCCGGCGGGCCAGTGCGGAGGTAAGAGCGACCCCCCGAGGGGCGGGCCCGACGCTTGCCAACTTTCTCACCCCAGACAAAACGGAACCCCTTTTCCCCGCGGCCCCGCCCCTTCCCGGAGGCGCCGCCCACTCCCTCTTCCCTCACTTTAATCTGGCTGGGGCAGGAGTTTGGGGGCAGGAGGGGGTGAAGGGCTGGGGGTTAGGGCGTGTGTGTGTGGGGGGGAAGGGTGTGGGTGCTGGGAGGGAGTTTGGGTGCAGGAGGGGACTTGGCAGGGGTTAGGGTGTGGGGGGTGTGATGGCTCTGGGAGGGGGTTAGGGTGTGGGAGGGGGTTCTGACCTGGGGCAGGGGGTTGGGGTGCAGTCTCTGGGAGGGAGTTTGGGTGCAGGAGGGGGTTCTCACCTGGGATGCGGTACAGGAGGGGGTTTGGGTTCCAGCTGGGTGGCACTTACCTCAGGCAGCTCCCAGAAGCAGCCGGCATGTCCGGCTCATAGGCAGAGGGGCCAAGGGGCTCTACACGCTGTCCTTGTGTGCAGGTGCTGCGGTTCCCAGCCAATTGGAGCTGCAGAGCTTGCGCTCAAGGTGGGGGCAGTGCACAGAGCCCCCCTGGCTGCTCCTCTGCCTAGAAGCTGGACATTCCAGCCATTTCTGGGAGCCACGCATAGCCATTTAGCCCTGCTGAGACTGGAGTTTTAATGACCTGGTCAGCAGTGCTGACTGGAGAGCCAGGATCCATTTTTGACTGGGCATAGTAAACCACCTCCCCAAATGGTATTAGCTCTGCTGACAGAAGCACTCTTCTGCCAGCACAATTGTGTCTACAGTGAGGATTTTGCTGACACAGTTATGTCAGCTAGGGAGAGTGGGGTTTTTTCTTCATACCCCTGACCGACATGATTATGCCAACACAACTTTGCAGTGTAGACTGGCCCAACCTTCTCCTTCTCACACATTAGTACAAGGCAACATAATGACTTTGTTCAGTAATAGTTAAAAATCAGAGCTATCCTTCACTCGGAAAAAAGGTATGTTCCTACCTCATAATAACTAACATGAGCTAAAATCTTAGTGAAGACAAGGAAGTTTGTAGTTTTAAAATGTTACCAGGTTAAGTTAAAACTGTGTGGGAGCCTAGAATATACATTTGCCTTCTGATTTTTGAGCCTTTAGGGTTCACTTTTTTAAACGCTTTTACGCTTTTCTTTGAGACCATGAGGACTAGACACTTATTTTAAAAAGTAAGCTGACATTCTTGTGTAATAACGTCACTCCAGAAACTGGTGCTTTTAAACAGACAACAAATACTGTGCGCCTCACAAAATCATGAGTTGGTAAGACTGTTTCTCTTAATTATATTCAGTTTCACTGCAGCTCTTTTAATATATTAATTTGGGACATGGCAATTAGTGAGCACATTAAGTCTGTAAAGCTGGGTTGCCAAAATATGGCTTTCCCTACAAGTTCTGCAATATAACCAACAGCCACCCTCATTTTTAAACATATGGATACAATTTGTGGAGACAATAAATGGCATGTGATGCTTAGTCCTGATCCAAGTGATCAGGTGTTAGAACAATTAATGCTGGGGCCTGTAGGCTCCCTGGCATACATCTCTATTAAAAATGAAGGTGACTGCACATTTTATGCATAGTGGCCCCTTGTTCACTGGACAAATTGCAAATGTAGCTTTGTTTGTTCTCATCTTGGACTAGACTTGGTCATTGGTCAAGCCGCCAAATTTCTCAATCTGAAGATCCTACATGAAGAAAATTTTCATGATCTGGACACTGCAGAAATAAACATTCATCCAGATAGAAGGAAACCGGAGATCTAGGAACACAAACCATTTTTCTAAAACAGTTTAATAAAAAATTGTGACGATTCCTGAAAAACTGGGGAAACCCAAAGCATAGAGTGTGTCACCTGTCTCAGTCACAAAGAAACACAATAATCAAAAAGATATTTAAGTTTAATACAAATTTTATACAAAGAAAATGTGAAAAAATACTTCCATATGCTAAAAGCAATTATGCTTCACAAATAAGGCCAGCTAGGCTATTTTTGACACAACTGCAATTCACGAATATTCTGTTCTCGATTTTTTTCTTCCTCTAATGTGGGTAACTAGCTGGAGACTGTACAAACTGCATCCTTTTATAAACAATGGGAGAAATCAACATGACTAAAATGTACAACAAAATGTACTGGAATGATATAATACAGTTAATTTTCTCATATACATACATCACCTTTGCTTTGTTCAATGCTTTCGTTTTACACAACATACAAAATGATACTACAGTATAAGTGTAACAGACAGAATTTTCATGGGTTACTTTCTCTCATACTGTACTGTTTCATGCTTACATAAAAACATAAATTCCATCATATAAATAATACATGCTCTAGCCCAGCATCAAAAGTCCTTTGCCCATGTTTCCTGATACATAGTCTTCTCCAAATCAAGTTCTTGTTCCATTTGAAAAGCATTTCAAAGTTCTTTATAGAGGATTTTAAAAAAAACTGAACTATGAACCATAGGAAAAAAATCCACCTTTCTCACATCTGATACTACTGATCAGAAATCATGTTACCAACTAGTTGGTATTATTCTTTCTACTCTTCTGCTGTTAGGCTGAATGAAATTTAAGCTGTTTCCTGTAAACAATATTCATTTTTAACAATCTGGTCACTGTAAAAAACAAAAAATACCCTCTTTGTGTACTTCAGGTCCACAGATTGGAAATTTCATAATTTGCCTAATAAAATGAATTTTTAAAAGGTACATTTTTAACTTTAGTTGCACAAAAAGAAATTTTAATTGAGTTTCAAAGTGCACAATTGTTTTAATTACCAAATGCAAATTAAGAAGATCAGATTCTCTCTTGATAACTAAAAAGTAAGTGATTTTATGTGCAACTGCAGTTCCTTAAGTCCAGTTTTCAATGTTCGTTCATGATAAGGCTGTTTTAGTCTTTCCTTTACCAACTTCAAACACTCTTTATAAGTTAAAGTCAATACAAATATAAAAAGGAGATGGTACTCTAACTTTAATGACATCCACAAATTGTACATTATTTACAACCGAAGCATAGATTTAACATGGATCTTACCTGTCCTCAGCTTTTTAAAGCCAGCGCTAATGCTTTACATTAATGTAGTGTAGTTAATGCTTTGTACACATATACAAAGCTAAAGTCTGAACCTTTGAGGTTAATCCAAAGAACTGTGTTTATTTCACATTTCTATTAGACAGATTTTTATTAGTTATTTATTCCAACAGTCGCCTGGGCTTCTTGTTAGTAGTTAGACTCTTCGTACTTGGACTGGCATTGTGGTCTGAACATACTGAACTCCAGTTCTCATTGCCACTGTCCCAGCAGAAGGACTTACCACTACAGGAATGGTCTGTGGATTAAAACCAAGCAAAACACATATTGTTATATTAAAGGTCACATTCACACCACCACAGAAATAGAGCCCATTATTTTCCAGTGAAAAACTAGAAGTAGAATCTTTTATTTAAGATTTATCACCTTTTCTTACCACATTTTTGCCCCACCAAAAGGCAGAGTGTAACATCTCCTCAACTTCCCTACAGCCAATTATTATGCTATACACAGATACAGGGACAGGTGGTTCCTATGGGCACTGTAAGTATTCTGCCTATTCTTGAAGAATTCAGTTCTCAGTAGTTAGCCCATCCAGTGGTACATTTCCCGAAACTAATACAGAAGGGGACTGTGAAAATGCTTTGTTACCTGGAAAAAAACATTTGTGACTAATCGAATTGGAATACAAAACATACGAGTTTACAGGTGCATTTAGGGTTTCACAGTTACATTAATACTGTTCTCCCCAGAAAAGATCCCCCCCCGTGTGCGCTTACACACAGGTGAGAATGAAAAATATATGTTTGGATAAAAACAATAGCATTTATAATACTGCAAACATACTTTGCACAGATCAATTAATAACAAAACCCTACTATTATTGGGAATTGCCTTTTGCCACTCTTAGGCTTTGTCTATACTACCACTTTTGTCGGTAAAACTTTTCTTGTTAAAAAACCACACCCGTGTACCAACATAACTTTCACCAGCAAAAGTGCTGGTGTGGCTAGCGCTATGTAGGCAGGAGAGTGTCTCCTGCTAACACAGCTAAGGCTGCTCGTTGAGGGTGGTTTAATTATACCGGCAGGAGAGCTCTCTCCTGCTGGCAAAGAGCGGCTACACAGGAGACCTGTACCGCTACAGCTCTGCCGATGTAAGCTGTGCCGCTGTACGGTCCATAGTGTAGACACAGCTCAGTAAATACATTAATTTAGAATAAAACTTTGAACTTCTGTCACGGTTTCCAACTGAAGGTGTCAAAGTGCTTTATACACATTTGCAAATTGAGTCTCATGACACCCTGTCTGGTAGGTATTTTATTCTATAGCTAGAGACGCTAGACACACAGAGGCACAAAAAGGTTAAGTGACTTGCTCAAGGTCACACCAAATCTCTGGCAGACCTGGGAACCAGATCTCTGTACTTTAACCTTCCTCCAGAAACGTAAGTCAGTTTGGAAGCTGCAATACTGAGCAATCTGTAAAGTATGTTCTGACACACTTCTCCTGAAGCCCAACTGGTGATCAAATAGCTGCATCAGTTTCAGTTCAGAAGGCTTTAAAGAGAAAGAAATTCTGGAGCAAGTTGAGAACGCCCAGAGAAAAGTGTCTATTAGTAGTAAAAGTAAGGAACTTAAATTTGCTATCTGGATCTTTTAAAAACACATATTCAGAGGGGAACAGTCCTAATTTTTAATCCTTGTTTTACTGATCAAGGTGTGGTACGTGTTAAGACTCCTTAAATGTGTTGTGGTTATTTCCTCAGAGTTAAATTTTCAGCAAAGCCTCTCCACAAAAGTACACATTTGTGCATGCTCAGGCATTAGACTATTTAAAGGATACGTGGCTGTATTAGCACACACAAGTTGTTTGCAGCTGTGCAGAGCAGATGCAAGTATGTGCAAGTACAAGCAAGAACCTAAAACCTTTTAGGGTTTTCAGATTCCTTTTTATTCAAGTCACATACACACTCCATATTCAGTAGGTCAGTTGTGGAAGTTACTGCCATTTCCTGAATGCTCGAAGAGGCCAATTTAGGATATTGGAGCATTGGCATTTTTCACAAAGAAACTAACTTGGTTTGATGCCTGCAGTCTGATTTCAGAACAGTTATCATGGCTTCTCACTGGTTCTGGGAGTCTGTCAGGGTAATATAGGGCCAACCTTGCAATAGTGCTAAGTACTTTCTTAAGAGGTGCTGAGTGCCCTCAGTTGTGATTAAATTAATGAAACAGCTGTTGGGAAGGGGTTTCTGTTTTTGTAAATCATGACATCCAGCAAGAATTATCCTCAGAATGACAGAATTAATGGATGGGACACGACGGTTGTGCAATACTGTATGAAAAAACACAAATAACTTCTACAACAAAGCAACCATTAAGATCACAGTATGAAAATGAACTAAGTCAGCTACATGAACACTGGCTGAGTGACTTTTACTGTCCACCACCCAAAAATGGGGAATATATGATGCTAAGTGTCAGTGAAACACTAGCATTTTCCCCTGTTGGTATGATGAACTTCAGCTCAGATTCCATACTGAATCAAAGTGCAGCATTAGGGAGCATTACATGGAATTTAAAGTGCTATGTTAGGGAGCTTTAAACATTAAATGGAGCTCAATTCCGTCTCATCTCTGGTGAGTGCACCGGGAGAAGATTAAAGTGCCTTTGGCACATTTGGAGTGGAAAAAAGAAAAGTGGGGATAATCCCAGTGACATAGCCATCATTCCCTCTCTCAGTTACACAGGTCCTGATGACACACATTTGAGACACAATACTGATGAATGCAGATTAGCTGCTCCTTCTGCCTTCATAGTTACTGCAACATAAGGCTAGAACTCTAATATAGCAATATTATACAAAGCTCTTTAGGATACCACAGGAAAAGATGCTACATAAAATAAATGCTATATTTACCATGATGTCTTGGTCAAATAACCAAAATCAAAAGGGTAAACAACATTAACATTCTAATGCAGACGATGGTCTGACTATCCTCAGTGCCTTAAGTATATATGCCCAGTGGCTTTTCCCAGTTCCTTGTAATAACCAAATGATGAAAATGGAAGGCATGAGAAAGATGGAATGTTGCACAGCAAAATAAGGCATTTTGCACTGCAAACTGAGACTTGATACCAGTGAATTCATATCCTGATACAGCAACAGACAGGAAACGACCCCCAAAAGATATTGAGCTATTTTAATGCCAGGAGCAGTTCTATTGCAGACTTTAAATGATGATGGTGTACTTACAATTGTGGGTTGAGTAGTTGGAATATAGGTGGTGGTCTGCGGTACCTGGACCAGTTTTATAGGCTGGTTGCTTGTCACACCTGTTGCTATCTGCAGAGACAGCACAGGTAACCTCAGTAAAAGTCTCAGCTTTTACATAAATTCCACCTAATTTATTATTACTATTATAATATGAAATTTATGTTGGATGTTGTGTCAAAAATTTGCATCTTAATGAATTCACAGGTTACTTTTGTTAAAACAAAATTCAAATTATGAACATGATCAATGTACACAGCATGATATTTCAGGTAGAACAACTATGTGAAAGAAATTCTAAATTTAAAAAATGGAACATTCCATGGCAGAAGTCTTAGGTAACTGACTTTTCTCCCTCCCTCCCCCTGCAATAACACTGCATGATAAAGAAGTTTGTATTGACACAAACAATGTGTACGGACATCAACTGAGTCAGTGAAGCTCAACAGAGTTCACCAGTTTTAGTAGTGCATTCAAGTGAAACACACACTGCCTTTTTCTCTCCTCAAATATGGTTCCACCCCAAGTTACTCCCTTAGAAACCACATCAAACCTGGAGATCTAATTCCAGATGTTACCAATGATGCCAGAAATGAACACAGGTTTCTCTAGTGCACCACACTTCCCACTCTAGAGGACTAGCTCAATGAGATATCATGCTGGAATCACAATACTTTACAACATAATATTTTCTGTTTTTAACATTTTCAAACATTGTCAATGAGATATACATTGAGGTGGGGGAATGGGTGGGGGGAGATATTGTGAGGGGCCAGCCCCCAATAAAGTTGTTGCTTTAATAGCCTTTTCTTGGCAGGGAGGAAGAGCATTACTGTTGAAATGGTTATTAGTCAAAACCCACCTATAAAGTGGAATCCTTATTATAGACATTTATCTTGTATATGCAGTGATGGGGCCCTTTGCATCAGAGTACCTGCTCACCCTTGCCTGCGGAACACTGTCAGAGTAGATGGCAAGGAGGATTTCATGCTTGCACGCTGTTCTCTTAACTGTAGATCCAGCAGTGTTTGTGAGTGCTGCAGTCAGTATTGCTCAGCCCAGAAGGCAATTTGTATTGTGTTTGAAAGATCCAGACCAGAAGCAACACTGATGGACCCTGGAGGGAGACAGGTCCAGTCCCCCTTGGCTGGAAGGATGTCAAGTCAACGTAAGGTCTTATTGGGGATGAGTGGAGGGGAAGGGGTGATCCTGGAGGACATCCTGCTTCTCTCCCTCCAAATGTAATAGTTTTGTCAAGATGGAGGAAAAATACTATTTCCTATCTCACTCACAAAATGACCCTCTAGAAATGTACAAGGGGCCAAAAATTATTGATGTCCCAAGGATGCCTTAGCCTCAGGTTTAAGAGAAATCAGACACATTCTTAGGCTGAAGTGACTGCAGTGATACTCACTGTAACACAGTCTTTGTTTTTATCAGCTGCACTGTCCTTTTCCTTTGGGGTGCTGGCTGTTTCTGTGGATGGAGGCTGTGCACTGGAGCTGGGCTGGGACGATTTATTTAATGTTTCTGAGTTCATTTCTGTATCTGTTTCTTGTTGTGTTGCAGTAGCTAAAATAAAAAAAAAGTTTTATACAATATAGCCATTGGAATCCACATTCACCCCTCCCCACTGGCACATCTGTGCACACATAAACGGACACCAATTCCACTGGCCCCGTATTTCATCACTCTGAGCAGCTGAGAGGTAGGCTTCCCAGAGGCAGATTACCTGACTGTGTGCAGGATTTCATATGCTCAGGCCAGTGAGCTTGCTGGCAGGGGTAGTCACAGTAGCTGGTATTCCAGCAGCAGTAGAAGATGGCCTCTTTCTTGCAGTTGGCACACCACTGCTTCTTCTTGGTTTCATCCACAGCTTGCTGCTTCTCCAACTCCAGCTGCTTCTTTACTTCAGCAATCAAACGATCACGCTCCTGCTCGAGACTTTGCCGCATCTCTGCCATTGTCAATTCTAGTTGAGACACAAAGAAAGATGAGTGTATATTTCTCCATCGGTAAGGTGCAAATTACCAGGCTCAAAATCTTGGGGCCATCATTTTTACCCTCTATTATTATTTATTATTTCTATTACAGTTAGCTCCTTGATGCCTCAGTTGTGCTGCATGTGGTACAAAGAGGTACTCCCCACCTGCTGCAGCTGCCTTGCACAGCCTTTGGCCTCAGAAGCCAAGAGTTCAATACTGCTCTGTGAACTAGTTTTCAACAAATAAACAGGACCATGGATCACACTCTTCCCTCCCAGAAACACAAATCCATCAATTCTGTATCCTGGCTCCTTTAGACAGAAGAGTCTGAATGTCTTCGCAAACATGGCTCTCCCAGGACATAATTGTAACAAGGTTAAAGCTCCAAAGCCAAAATGATTCCAGAAAGCTTTGAAAGTCATATTTACTTCGATGAATAAAATGAGATAAACACACAGAATTATGCATCTGCCAAAATTCAGTCCCCCAACCTTTATTTCCAGCACAGCTTCACAGGACACAAAGGGATGAAATAAGATACTATTACACAACTTTGTCCCCTGGACCTCAGGCCAGTTCAACACCACATGTTATTTAAAAGGGATTCAGGAATTCTGTAACTTGTGCTTCGCTGCAACTTTCCCCCAGGAATCATTACATCAGCCAATGATCACTGAAGTACAGCAGTACTCTAACCACGCCCTCACTTCCTGGACTACATGGTGGTGGAGATGTGGGGACTGGGAAGAGGTGTCCTATAGCCAGCTATGCTGGTTCTGTTCTTACTGAAAATCTCCCATGATGCGGAATCCTCAACTGCTTGTTTAAGTCAGTGTTTTGGCCCCTTTGCAATGCCAGAGTAGCATAAAGAGATGAGTATCTGTCAGTCAGTTTTTAAAATAAATGTTTTATCCTGGAGCAAGGGTTCTCAACAAATTTTTGGTGGTCTCAGAGTGCAGCTACCAACTCTTGCTGGTGGTCGCTCTGACATTTTTTCCTAAAATACTTAATTAACTTTAGGAAAAACAAATAAATATGCACATATACATGTCCAAATCATTATAATTTATTTAGGGAGGGTTTTCTTTTTGCAGACTCAGTAATAAAAATAATGTACAGTTGTCTCTATTCTTTGCTGATGCTAAACAGAATAGAAACACAAGGTGCTTTGTACATTCTTTTCTTTTTTCTTATTTTTTCTTTTGCTTTTTTTTCCTGGTTGCTTTTTTTTTTTTTTTTTAAAGACTTTCTAGCTAGTAAGTCTGCTGGGAAAAGTGATATTAACAAACATACAAATTAGGGCTGTCAAGCAATTAAAAAAATAATTGCAATTAATTGCACTGTTAAACAATAATAGGATACCATTTATTTAAATATTTTTGTACGTTTTCTACATTTTCAAATATATTGATTTCATTTACAACACAGAATACAGAGTGTACAGTGCTCACTTTATATTTATTTTTCATTACAAGTATTCGCACTATAAAAAAACAGAATAGTATTTTGCAATTCACCTAATACAAGTACTGTAGTGCAATTTCTTTGTCATGAAAGTAGAACTTACAAATGTAGAATTATGTACAAAAACCCTGCATTCAAAAATAAAACAATGTAAATTTTTAGAGCTTGCAAGTCCACTCAGTTCTACTTCTTGTTTAGCCAATCGCTCAGACAAACAAGTTTGTTTACATTTGCAGGAGATAATGCTACCCCCTTGTTTACAATGTCACCTGAAAGTGAGAACGGACGTTCTCGTGGCACTGTTGTAGCCAGTGTAGCAAGATATTTACATGCCAGATGCGCTGAAGATTCATATGTCCCTTCATCCTTTAACCACCATTCCAGGGGACATGTGTCCATGCTGATGACAGGTTCTGCTCGATAACAAGCCAAAGCAGTGCGGACCAACACATGTTCGTTTTTATTATCTGAGTCAGATGCCACTAGCAGAAGGTTTATTTTCTTTTTTGGTGGTTCAGGTTCTGTAATTTCCGCATCAGAATGTTGCTCTTTTAAGACTTCTGAAAGCATGCTCCACACCTCATCCCTCTCAGATTTTGGAAGGCACTTCAGATTCTTAGACCTTCGGTTGAGTGCTGTAGCTATCTTTAGAAATCTCACATTGATACCTTCTTTGCATTTTATGAAATCTGCAGTGAAAGTGTTCTTAAAATTTTTACTCCTGGGGGAATTCTGTATCACTGTGCATGCACAGAATTCATGTCCCCTGCAGATTTCTTTGCTTCTCCGCAGAAAAATGACTTCTGATGGGGAAGCAATGGGAAGTCGCAAAAACGGTCATGCGCCCTTTCCCAGGCAGCACAGGCAGGTTGGTTCGGGCACTCCAAGCAGCCAATAGAGATGTAAATCACCACCCGGGGGGCTGTGCAGTCATGTGTGTGTGTGTGAGAGAGAGATACTCTGTCCCTCTCGCTTGCTATTGCAGCACATTTGGTGTGGAGGGGCAGGGCTTCGGAGTGTTTCTGAAGAGGTAGGTGTGGGACAGGCACTGTCCCCTCAGGCAGAGCAGGATGTAGCAACCTGCCTTCTTAGTGAATTGCTCCCATTCTCTTTGTGAATTCCCCCAGGAGTATAAAATAGGTGTAAAAGTTTTAAAGCTCCTTTACATTGCCAGAGTGGTGTAAAGGACAGGATGGCCTTATAAATGCTGACTGTGCTTTAGTGATTAGAATTGGTCTAAATTTTTGAACTGCAATGTGAGTTTGATTCCCCAGCCCTCACGTGGTCTTCAGTTGACTATGATGTAACACTGACAATATGGATGCATATATTTGTTGACTAATAACTAGAGATAAAGAGTCAAACCTAGTTACATTACTGTTAGGCAAGGGGGTTTGGGAATTTCCTCCAATGCGCCCCACCTCCATTCTCCATCCATTTTATAGTAGTTTAAATAAATTACCAAAATAATTGAAACCAGAGTGATTATATTGTGTTATTTTGACAAATAAAGTATGAAGAATTTTGCAGAATTTTATAATATCATGTGCAGAAATTTTAATTTTTTGATGCAGAATTTTTAATGTTTTGGTGCAAAATTCCGCCAGCAGTATAAAATGGACAACATGTGCTGGGTCATCATCCGAGACTGCTATAACATGAAATATATGGCAGAATGTGGGTAAAACAGAGCACGGGACATACAAGTCTCCACCAAGGAGTTCAGTCACAAATGTAGTTAATGCATTCTTTTTTTAATGAGCATCATCAGCATGGAAGCATGTCCTCTGGAATGGTGGCCGAAGCATGAACGGGCAAACAAATGTTCTGAATACCTGGCCATGCAACTGCCTGCTTTCACTTTCTGGTTGCATTGTAAATAAGAAGAGGACAGCATTATCTCCTGCAAATGTAAATATACTTGTTTGTCTTAGCGATTGGCTGAACAAGAAGTAGAACTGAGTGGACTTGCAAGCTCTAAAATTTTATATTGTTTTATTTTTGAATGCAGGGTTTTTGTACATAATTCTACATTTGTAAGTTGCACTTTCATGACAAAGAGACTGTACTACAGTACTTGTATGAGGTGAATTGAAAAATACTATTTCTTTTGTTTTTTACAGTGCAAATATTTGTAAGCAAAAATAATATACACTTTGATTTCAATTACAACACAGAATACAATATATATGAAAATGTAGTAAAATATCCAAAATATTTAATAAATTTCAATTGGTACTCTATTGTTTAACAGTGCGATTAAAACTGCGGTTAATCGCAATTAATTTTTTTAATCGCAATTAATTTTTTTAGTTAATTGTGTGAGTTAACTGTGATTAATCAACAGCCCTAATACAAATATCACTTTTCACAGCAGACTTACTCAGTCCCAGCAAGCCCAGAGACAAATTAAGCCCTGAATAGGGAAGTGGTTACGGAGGCAGTGCAGCACTCGGACAGGCACTCGGGCCAAGGGTAATTGGAGAGGTTGAGCTCAGGGCCAGAGCCCATCACCTCACAGCCAGGGAATGGAGCCCAAAACCCCATGCCTGAGGATGGAGCCCGGGGATGGAGCCCAAAGGCCCATGGGTGGAGCTTGCCACCCACCACCCCTGGGCTGAAGCCCAACCCCAAACCCCTGGGAAGGTGGGAAACACATACTGGCTGTCTGCTCCTCCAGCTTTTCTGTCTCCAGAAGTGGCCAGGGCCCAAACCACTGCTTTCACTCCCCACCCCCACCCCCCCCATACCACCCAGGAGGCTGTGGTTGCAAGAAAAGCCCCTAGTGGCCATATTTGAGAAACACTGTCCTAGAGTCAAAAGAAAAGGAGTACTTGTGGCACCTTAGAGACTAACAAATTTATTTGAGCATAAGCTTTCATGAGCTACAGCTCACTTCATCGAATGCATGCAGAGTCAGTTACACTGAGTCAAAAAAGAATTTGAAGTCACCAATAACCCCACACACACCAATTTCATTGGGAGCAGGCCCAAACCTTGTGGGTACATTAGTGGAGGCTGGCTGAAAATGAGATCCTCACTTAGAATGTGGGAGACCCAAGTTCAAGTCCTTGAACCAGTAACTATTTATATTTATACAAAGTGGAACAGTGTCCACAGGAGATACTGAGAAAGACCCAAATAGCCGATAATCTAGTGGTTAGGGAACTCACCACCAGTGCTGAAATCCCTTTTCCACATTAGGCAGAGAGAGGTACAGAACCATGGTCTCCCAGGTGAGTTCCCTAACCACTGAGCTAAAAGTTATAGGGGAGGCCCTTCCCCCACTCCTGGCCATTTTGTGAATCTAGTTTCCTCTCCTTTCATCAAAATGAAATAGTTTGAGTCAGGTCAAAACAAAACATTTTGTTTTGACATTTCTGAAATATTTCAATTTTTTTGGTCCAGTTGAAACAATTCAGCTAATTCAACACCAATATGCAAATGGTTTTGAGTTCACCAAAAGCGCCTGTTTGGTGAATTATTTGCTGAAATTTTTTTGCATAGCTCTAATTACTGTTAGTACTGTGTCTTTGAACAGATAGCCCAAAATAAATAGGTCAAAACATTCATTAATAAGTTAGGTCTCTTAACAGAGGTTATCCAATGATCCACATGGTTACTATACTCTTTCTCAGAAACCTTTTCCCAAGCTTAACTCTGTTTCACTGGTTAAACTCAAAACTGTTTTTAACTGCTGTTTTCAGTAAAACAGCAACTGTCTAAATTACTGGATACATGCCCAGTAGCATCAGCACAGCACGTTCTGTTCTATTTTCTAACCCTTCACACATGGACAATTTGTTCTGTTGCATAAATGAACCAAACATACACCAGAGTTCTTGAAATCATATTATTTTAGGCTGTACTTTTCATACCAAGATTGTGTTTCATTTCTGAGAGTTCCTGCTGATGTAACCATTGAAGTTTCTCTATTTCGATTCTCAAACGACGAATCTGAAATATCAAAGAGATAAGATTTAATAAAATGGAAAATACAGATTTGGTGTATATAAAACATAGCTACCTAATCATTTAGAAAAATTGGGCTTAGAGACAAAGGGCCTGATTCTCATTTACAATAAGGCCTCTTTTACATTGTTCTGGCAAAGAGATCTTCAGTGTAAATGAGAATTAGGCCTGAAGCATTCTGACCAATTAACCAAGGTTCCAGAATATCCATAAGCATCAATAAGAGAGATACAAAACAAACTCTTGCTTGCGGGTGTTTCCTACCATAAACAAGGGCGAGACTTGTTTTAAAGCTCAAAACAGTGCTGCTCAACTTGGGTCTTATTCTTCTCTTATTTCCATCATTTTTACACCAACATAACTCTATTGACAACAATGGAGTATCAGGCACCTTATCTCTAAAAACTGTTGGACTAAAATTTGTCAGGCTTCAAATGTATCTGATCTGAACCTAAGCCACATCCCTCAGTTTTGACTGTAGTTATTTATGTCTTATAATTTTTTTTAAATGGCCCAAGTATTCTAAAGTATGCTTCTTATTAATTTAAGAAGCATAGAGACTGGGGACATAATCACTCAAATGGATGATTTTGGATATGTTTTTTACACAGCAAAAAATAAAAGACCAGTGGCAGCAAGTCTCAGAACCCTTGTCAACTGACTGGGCCTTGCCCTAGCTGGCTAACAACAGCAGTTTAGATATTCAGGCTTGGGCTGGAGCCCGGGTTCCAGCCGAAAACCAATGAGGGGAAAAGGTCTCAGAGCCCGGGGTCCCGCTGAAACCCGAACATCTATACTCCTACTTTTGGCCCCGAAGTACGAGCCTGAGTCCATTGACTGGGCTCTGAGATTCACCGCCTTGGGCTTTTCTGTTGTTGTTGTGTAGACATACTCCTCCACTTCTGGGTTAAAAGAAGTCACTCCTGCTCCAGAGTTTTTTCTTGCTTATGTTCTAAGGCAGTTTGCATTACATAATAAAGTTTGTTCAGTTTTTAAAAGAAAACACATAAAAGCAGTGAGATATCACCTCTGAAAATAACTACTAACCGTAGCAGTTAATACAAAATACAATCCTTTCATCTAATAAATCCAGAGTTTTACACTGCAACAAAAAAATCCGATGTAATAAACGATGAATGATGATAAAATAATCAGGAGTCTTTGGAGAGAAATATCAAAGCTACACTGCGGTTTCTACAATGTGATCATGGGAAAGTGCAAGTGTCTAAAACAAAATGAAACTAAACATAAAATGCTACATTACAATAGAGCGTAGTTTTGGACTTAAATCAGCCAAAAAAGAAAAAAATCTCCTCTTGAGCTAGGTTGAAGTGCTCAACTTTTTTATGGTAATGTTCTGTGTTTGTACAGTCCCTAGCATAATGTGGTATGGTCTCTAACAAGGACGCCTAGGTGCTACCACAGAACAACAACAAAGGTACTTGTATCTGTGACAAAAGTTATAGATTTGACAGCAAAGAAGTTAGGGTCCAAAGGCAGCCTTAGTTCAGAATTTCTTTTAGGCATGGATACAGGCCAAGTTTTCCATATTATTTAAATAAAGGATTTTTTTTTAATGTTTGATGATTTTCTAAGTTTTAAAAAAAGCAATATGCTCTGATGAAAGCAATACTGACCTCAGCTATTGTACTTCCAGTGGTATTTTTGGAAAGATCGTTATATATTTCAGTCATTGTTCCTTTTATTGCATCCATCATCTGAAAAAGAGAAATCACTTTTTTCCAAAGTCTATTTTTTAATGACCAATACATTCATTTTACTCGTTTTTTCCCTTGCATGAATAAACTTATATTGCTGTCAACAATGCCACATATCTTTATATACATTTATCAGAGTACTTTTAAAAAAACTTCTAGTTAGGATTATGAAGAGATTTTGGATCATGATTTTGAAATGATTTTCCAAGGGATATAAAACTGAGCCCAGATTTTAAAAAGGCTGAAATACAGTATTTTTAACTGTTCAACTGATTCTGCAATATTCATAAAAAGAAAAGGAGTACTTGTGGCACCTTAGAGACTAACCAATTTATTTGAGCATAAGCTTTCGTGAGCTACCGCTCACTTCATCGGAAGCTTATGCTCAAATAAATTGGTTAGTCTCTAAGGTGCCACAAGTACTCCTTTTCTTTTTGCGAATACAGACTAACACGGCTGTTACTCTGAAACCTGCAATATCCATCAGTTTCTTAAAAAGGATGGCTGTAGTAGTGATGGCATCATTACCGCTCTGTTGGACAATTAGCCAACAAAATGCCATCGCGAGCTTGGTTTCTTTATGACAACAAGTGGATCACATCACACCACACCCCATACTGACTGCTGGCTCCTTTCTTACAAAAAGGCAGGATACAGAAGTATATAAAAATCGTGCTCTTTAATGCACTCAGCAGAATGGACCTGAAAGGCAGAGAAGTGGAGATGGGAAGCCTAATTATGAATAGAACAGCTTTGGTGGTAACATGTTGTAAGAATGCCATAGAGCCCTGAGGTTTCATCTTGGCAAGTAACTAGAGGCATTGATTCCCGAATAACATGAAAGAAATTCACAAGTACAGTATATATATTAACTGCATTTTACATTGTAGTTAAAATTAAGTCAATCTCTATGCATTATCATGTGTATTAGTCCCAAGATAAGAAATAATGTTGAATATATAAAATACTGCACTTCTTCTCAACTAATATATGTGAAGCTCTAGTCTCATGCTTCTTTTAGAAGAGAAACTTTGTTCTTCATCAAATCAAACCAATCGTATGTACAAACCTCTACTGTATACATAAATTACATCCAAATAAGGCCGCACACTTACTCATAACTCCTTCATTCTTTGAGCAATGTCCAACCTATACCTTGAATGAAGTTTCCATATGGTGAAAATATACATTGTTTTAAAATAGGAACATATTTATTTATTTAACAGAGATCTACAGAAATTCAATTCCACAGTGTTCATGAGAATTATTTCTTAAGATTGATTATAGATTTACTCTTCTATGAAGAAATATAAAAAATATGGTCTAGATTGCCTATCATTTAATAAAGGAGAGTAGTTATGGGGATATGGGAGGAGACACTACTGTAATAGTAGTGTGGTAGTCAAATAACTATAGTGTACAGTGTATATGACCTGTGGCTAAAATTTACAGATTGCTGAACCAAACCAGAAGCAAAATGTGCCCATTTTACAAACAGGGAATGTGGGACAGAACATTGAATTCACTTGCCCATAGTCATACATGTCAACGGTAGAGCCAGGAATAGAACTGGGGTCTCCTAACTTCCAGTTCAGTACCCTAGCCACTGGATCATGATGCTCTCTGTTACTGGTTAATCTGTCCCCTCTTTAGAACGCACAAGAGTAGTCCCACAAAAGTGAAATGCAGGAGGGGCAAATCAGACTCAAAGACTTAACACGTGGTTTTTAGCCATATGGTAAAGGACTGTATTAAGACCTCTGGTGAAAGTTGCTGACTTCTAGTTGCACTGGAGACAAGCTTTTTAGGCTTAAATTTTGGTCCCACTGAAGTCAACAGAACCAGAATTTGGCCTTTGAAGAACAAAAAGGAACAAATCTTTAGTGTACCTTGTTCTCTCTCCCATTTTTTTAAAATTAAACCTGGTCCATATTGCTTAGATCAGAGTTCAAGGGGGGAATGATATGACATAACTCGCCATGCTTAAAATAAAACCTTCGTTTGAAATTCATCTTTCTGAGTACGATTGATGTTTCAAAGTCTTTTAGTTTGTGACCTTATTAATACCAGCCAAAATAGATAATAAATCATTCTTCCGAATTTCAGCAAATTATAGCACTTTTAATAAGGGCCTTACAATCTGTTGAGACACAAATTATTTCAAAATAATTTTTTGAAGAAAACCCTGCTCAAGAACTTACTTTGCTAGTGTACTTTGCAATATCTGCTGCCACATCAGCTGAAGCTGTTGCTATTGGCAAATCTGTATTAATTGAAGAAGAAAGTGTACTTGAAGATCCAGAACTGGTAACCATAGAAACAGGCTGAGTACTTGTAACTAAGGTGATAGTTGATGTGGAAGTGCTCTGGGTGATCTCTTTTTGCTGTACAGCTAAGAAAATAAAACATACAAATAAACTAAATCACTGTATACATTAACCACTTAAATAAGTTAATTAATAGGCAAACAGCTAAAAAACTGTTTATTAGCTTGCTGATGATAGGCATCCTTAAGTAAATGGATGCATCTAGCCATTTCACTAATCTAAGTTATGAATGCTTTTGCTACTATTATTTATAAAACTGTAATATTCATGAAATAATGCTCCAGTGCCCTTATTAATCATTTGCTCGGCTTTTATATGTGACCTATAGGTAAATATACAGACACAGCTTAGAGGCTTGCCACTTTCAATTCTGGTCACAGTACAATTCTTTCCTGTGAATCTGTGTCCCACTTGAGTTTCCAGGATTCCCTCAACCTGCTTCTCAGAGGCCCAATTACTAGATTTCCAGCCTGCTGTGCTTCCAGCAGCTACCACCATATATACAATATGAAAGTTCCATCTTGGAATCACTGTAAAGGGTGCCTGAAGTTTGCATGCTCTAGTATCCATTTGTCTCTGGTACAAGGCTTTGTTAGCCACAGTAAACTGCCTCAGAAATGCTGACTGACAGGATTTTTTTGCCTTTGAAAACATGCTCTCTGAGCCATCATACAGCACGTTCTCAAGCACGCTTTGGTCTCATTTCCTGACATTACTTCCATTCCTTTGTGATTAATGCCACCATCATCACGGCTGTTAGTTTTAAGTACCCCTTCATGAGGAATTTTTGCCATATCTAAGTCCAAATCAACAGTGAGCTAGTTTGGCCATCAACTGCTTGAACAGTGGGGATTGTGATGTCAGATGTAACTGAATTAAACACAAAATTGCTAATTTCTATACTGTAAACCTAGAGCCAGACTTGAGATACCCTAGCTCATGCTTGTTAGTATAGGGCTTCTTCAGGAATAAGTACTAGTCAATGTGAATAAGGGTATCACAATTTGATCCCTATTGATTAAGATGCTTCAATCCTTTTTGTTAAGACAAAGTCTTCGAACCTAATTTTTTTTCAAAACAACTGCTGATATGAAGGACCCCTAAGTTGTTTAAAATGTAATCATTACAACTGAAAGAAGTTTGCCAAGTTTTCTCTGTGCAGCATTCTTTTACCTGTGTCAATTTAATATACATCAAAATTAGTATACCAAAAATAATTTCCAGTCCAATATACTTCTAACACAGGATATGTAAAATGGAACAAAAATAATTTGGGTATAATTTGTGATCTTGTCCAAATATGCTGAATATTAAAACTTAATCTAGACATTAAGCACTAATTTTTAAGTATGATTCTACTCTTTATTAAAAAATAAGGATTTCACAGGGGTTCCACAGTTATTTTTCTCAGTGAATTTTCTGTATCAAATTTGCTCAGTTTACAAGTAAAAAGTTATTTCTGTTTCACATTTTTAATTGACGGTGTAATGAACTCAGCCTGGGATCTGAGAGTTAAGTTAGGTTCTTCCTGGCTCATGTATCATTGCCAGCAAAAAAGATTCCACAAACCAAATGCTGCCTTTTTAACACCTGTGCAATCATATCCTCAAATTACATATGTGCAACATGTATTTACATATGTGTGACTCAGCCTTCTGTGGCTTGTCCAGGTGTAACTGAGGCCCAATTTGAAGACAAAGGGGACACAAAGGGAGTCATGCAACTAGAACATATAGTTGACAATTCTGTTCACATATAGGGAAAATATTTCTCCAAAATAGGGAATGAACAGCTTAAAGAATATTTAGACAAGTTCGATGTATTCAAGTTGGCAGGGCCTGATGAAATTTACCCTAAAGTACTTAAGAAACTAGCTGAAGCAATCTTGGAACCATTAGCAATTATCTTTGATAACTCCTGACGGTTGGGGGAGGTACCAGAGGACTGGAGAAGGGCAAACACACTTAAAAAAGGGAAACAAAGAGGACCTAGGGAATTATAGATCAGTCATCTTAATGTGATACCTGAAAAGATACTGGAACAAATTATTAATCAATTTGTATGCACCTGGAAGATAACAAAGTTATAAGGAATAGCCAACATGAATTTGTAAATAAATAATGCAGACCCAACCTAATTTCCCTTTTTAACAGGGCTGCTGGCCTACTGGATGGGGGGAAGCAGTAGAAGTAATATATCTTAATTTTAGTAAGGCTTTTGATCCAGTCCCACCTGACATTCTGATAAACAAACTAGGGAAATGTAGTCTAGATGAAATTATCATAAAGTGGATGTACAACAGCTTGAAAGACTGTACTCAAAAGAGTAATAATAGATGGTTTGCTGTCAAAATGGGAGAATGTATCTTATGTACCGCAGGGATTAGTTCTGGGTCCAGTACTATTCTATATTTTCAGTAATGACTTGGATAATGGAGTGGAGAATATATTATAAAATTTGTGGATGACACCAAACTGGGCGGGGCTGAAAGCACTTGGGAAGACTGGATTAGAATTCAAAATTACCTTGAAAAATTGGTCTCAAATCAACAAGATGAAATTCAATAAAGACAAATACAAAGTACTTCATTTAGGAAGGAAAAATCAAATGCACAGCTACAAAATGGGGAATAATTGGCTAAGTGGTAGCACCGATGAAAAGGATCTGGGAGTTACAGGGGATTACAAATTGAACAAGAGTCAATAATGTGATGCAGCTGTGAAAAAAACAAGTATCATTTTGGGGTGTATTAAGAAGAATGTAACATGTAAGACATAGGCGGTAACTGTCCTGCTCTACTCGGCACTGGTGAGGCCTCAAGCTGGAGTCATGTGTCCAATTCTGACTGCCACACTTCAGGAAAGAGGTGGACAAATTGGGAGAGAATCCAGGAGAGCAACAACAATAATAAAAGGTTTAGAAAACCTCACCTATGACGAAAGATTAAAAACTGGGCATGTTTAGTCTGGAGAAAAGACTGAAGGGGGACTTGACTACAATCTTCAAATATGTTAAAGCAGTGGTGGGCAACCTGCGGCACACATGCGGCCCATCAGGGTAATCTGATTGAGGGCCGGTAGACATTTTGCTGACGTTGACCTTCTGCAGGCACCCCCCCGCGACTCCCAGTGGCTGCGGTTCTCTGTTCCCGGCTAATGGGAGCTGTGGGAAGCAGCGGCCAGCACGGCCCTGCAGCCCCTTCGCCTGCAGGCGCCGCTTCCCACAGAAGGTAGGAAAGGAAGTAATGGATTTAATCTACAGCAAGGGAGATTTAGGTTAGATACTAGGAAAAGCTTCCTAACTACAAGGGTGATTAAGCTCTGAAATAGGCTTCCACGGAGGTTGTGAAATCCCCATCAGGGGAGGTTATCAAAAACAGGCTGACGAACACCTTTCAGGTATGGTCTAGGTCAGTGATACTCAGACCTCAGTGGTTCAAGAGCCACATTAGTGAATAACATTACCCAAAAGAGCCGCAGTAGTGTGAATTCATTATTTCATTTACTACTACCTATCTAGATAGTCTTGGTTATTCTGAACAAGTATTATTTTATCAACTACAGCTGGTTAATAACATAGTAAAAGAATCCTGATAGGGTAATAACTTAGATTGGTTAATAATTAAATCACACAATGTTTTAATATCATGAGCTGCAAAGAGCCGCAGGAGACACATTAAAGAGCCACTTGCAGCTCCCAAGCCTCAGTCTTAGTATCACTGGTCTAGGTGTACTTGGTCCTGATGGCTGCCTCAACACAGGGGGCTGGACTTGATGACTTCTTCAGGTCCCTTCCAGCCCTATAGTTCTATGATTCTATGATCCAGAAAATAATTCAGTTCACTCTTCTAGAGCTGTGATGGTTGACAATGGCACAAGTATGCAAACTTATTGTAATTAAAGTAAGGGTTAATGATTCTAAAGACATACCACAGGAAGCTGATAAGTTTAGTAAGCTGTTACCTTTTTAAAGAGTCACTTTTCAGAGTGGAGCCATACTTGAGATATTGGTTTTCATGGTAGAATTCCTGGCTAGAAGGGCTTGGATCACCATGAACACTACTAAGCAATTAGGGCACCATGGACACATTGTTACAAGTGTTACCTTTTACTGCCTGTCTTGTCTGATATCTTGTCCCTTGAGAAGACTGAGGTTGTTGTGATTGTTGAGACTGCTGGCTCTGCTGCTGTTGCCTCTGTACCTTTTGCATGTGCCATTTCTGAGACGACGTCTGAAATTTATTTGAAGAATTCCACACTACTCGCTGCACAGCAGGGGCTGTTTCCTTAGGTAGAAGTGGCCTCTGCTTTTTCACAGGGCTCCCTGTGGCTGCTGCTGGAGCAGTGACAGTAGAAGTAGCACTGGTAGTAGCTGTGACTCCAGCTGGTGGAGTTTGGGCTGCAGACCGGGTAAGCACAGGAGTTTCAGGTGGAGGCTGACTGCTTGCACTGGAAGAAGGTGGAACTTTACCTACAACTTAAAAATAAAATGTAATATTGACTTTTCACTGAGATTTCTGGTCTATTTATTTCTAGCCACAGTTTTGGAAAAGAAGAGAGACACATGCATATTCCAATAAAACAAATTATTTTCCTGTATGTGAAATTCACATCCCCAAGCATTTTCCCACATACCTGTATTTTGAGTCAATTCACAACTACTAGACATTTTATAAAACATCTCTTGCCTTCACTATGATAGAAATGTGACAAGTTAGCCTCTGCTAGGATGTAGGTGGTAATCTAAATATCAACTAAAGGGAATGCAACTTTACCCCACACTTGAGAATACTTTCTGAAGACAGGCAAAGCCAAAGAAATGAAAGAATAAGGTATTCAGAAAACACCTGAATCAAAAGTGGACTGTCAATTCTCTAAGTTAATGTATTGTGTACAGCACATCGGAGATTTATGGGTTCAACATATATTGGAAATCTCCCACAACTTCTTATTGGATCACAACAGTTTTTATGCAGATATTATGAATCTTTGACAATAATGACACTAAGAAATCCGTCTACTCTCTTAGGGGAGAAGAGACTGCTTTCTTCTGCAGTCTGACACAGAAAAACTAACACTCATTTAAAAAAGCAATAAACTCTTCACTGCTTCATTGCTTATTCAGGTTTCCGACATGCATGCCCTTACACAGATTGCTTTGACATGACCAATTACTTTACTTTAAAAATGTCCTCCCTAATCAAATTGCAATTGGTAACTCCATCTTAAGCCAACCAGTCAGAAAGAAAAGAGTGGCATCCTATCAGAAAACATGTCAGTCAGAAGACCACTGTGTTTACAGATGGACTGAGAGAGGAAGACTTATCTTTATTTAGAAGTGTAGTGTCAAAAGCCCAGAACTGGAACAGGATATCCCATTCTTACATACGATGGTTGGAATTGTCAAGTCAGACATTTTACTGATGCAACAGCAAAAGTCAGTCCCAAACAAAATAATGGTTCCTTTGGTCACCAAATCATAAATAGCAGGACCAGAAAAGATTTACTGTGAGGCCCAGTCTGATAATCTACATTTTGCAGACTAATTCTGACATCATTCAATATTTATATGTGGTTTCCTACTCTGGGCAGGAGCTCTATAGCAAGAGCAAATAGTAAAGGCAATACAATACAGGCAACCACTGTGTGAGATCTCTGTTCAATCAAAAGAAGAACAGAAGGATGTCACCCATTCATGGATTATGATCCATTCATTAAAGGACTGGCAAAAAGCAAATTTTCCCAGGCACTGAAGTGAAAGAAAGCCCCACTCTATCCTGACTAAAAAAGTTGTGAATCTAATCTTTGAATCACCTGCAGATGGAAGTATGTCAGAATTGTTACAAATAGTAAACAATTCATAAGTCAATTATTTGCTGTTTATATACTTTTTGTATACTACATTATTTTTAAATCAGCAAAAATGTTCAATTCAATAATGTTAAATATAATTTGCATCTATAAGAAAAATTATAGCTTTTCAGTACTAGTCATTTTACTGATAACTTTTTCTAATGTATTAACTAACGTATAACTCAATAACCGTTCTGAAGTTAATAAATCTGTGCCATGAGTAACTATTGTTCAATTAAACAAGAACCTTGGTAACTAATAAACAGTCCAGAAATTAGATCCACATCTGAAAGTGTGTCATATGCTGCTTTCTAGCTCAACACACATTCTCAGCTTCCCTGATTTGCTAATAGTGACAATTATCTATTATAGTCCATGTCTTAAGATTCAAAGTCCAAAAGCACCAAATAAGCATCCATCTTCTCGACCATACTTAGCAATCTGAATGAAAACACTTATAGAGCTTTCATTATATAGGATGCTTGATTCAACATGCTACCTAAACTATGTAAAAAGATAGAAAATCAAAGAGGAAAAAAAGAAAGTTCTCTAATATGAAAAATAAAGAACTTAAATATAAGATCTAGCTAGGTTTATATACCACACATCTTACCACAATACTGACTGGTCTAGACAAATATTTTTTTATCTAACAGCTATAATGCCGAGCACAGCTAGCGAAAAGTACTTTTCTTAATGGCTAATTGCAATTTACAATTACCATTATTAACACATGGATAACATGAACTGATATTGTACATAATAGACTTGCTCTTATGACTTTTACTAATGGGAGCAGTTAAATTTGACTTTAGTGGGATTACACATATTTGGGAGTGATTGATCAAGTCTAATATCTCCTGGATCATTATGTTGTTGCGGGGCTCACAGAAGAGTGATGGTTATGGCTGAAATTCAAAAATCTTGAAAAACTTGCAAATTAAATTCCAAATTCATGCAAGGTTGTACAGTATATGTGCTACAATACTGAGCACTAGTGAAAGGCACCTATCTCCTGTGAACGATCATTCACTGAGACCAGCAATTATTGAAAACTATGGGTTCATTGCTTTTATGTCTGTCACATAAATGAAAGAAGAAAATAAATTAAACCTACCATCTTGCTTAGGAGGTGGTTCTTTAGATTCTTTCTTGTTTTTCCGTCCCTCACGCCCACAAGGATCTTCCCCCAGATCGATGACAAGTTCACTCTCTGAATCAGAGTCCAGACCCAGATGCACAGTTGGAGAGTCTGTCTCATCTTTACCTTTCAGTTTTTCTTTTGCGGGATGCTGCAAATTTTTTCCCTTTTCAGAAAAGTCTTTCTCAGAGTCTGTATTCGCCTTTTCTTTGACAGGGACATCTGTTTTCTCCACTCCCGGACTTGTGCTTTTAAGTTCCTCTTTGACTTCAGCAGGAGCTGAGGGTTTAGGTTTTTTTTTCATGGTCAGTGACTCTCTGTCACTTTTTCCACTTTCTTTGTCCTCTCCATCTTCCTGATCATTCTTTGATTTCTGTTCATCATCACTGATATATTCACTGTCACTAGTGTCTGATTTTTCAGAATCCTCAGAGTCACTATGTTCTACTGCGTTATAAACATCTTCAGAGATTTCATTGATTCCTAAAACAGAAAAAAACACAAAACAAATGTACTCTATTCCACATAAACTGGATAGTGACTCTGTGATTTGATAGAAAAATAAAATATTTTGCATGATTCTATACACTGGAAAGTACATTTGTATTACTACCTTGACTTCCATTCCTAAGCTACATCCTCCTCCTCTTGTGTCCTACCACACTCTCTATTTAAGATTTTCAGAATGTCAGAATGTCACTCTCTATAATCTGATTTACACTTTTACTGGATTTAACCCTTGGCCCTCCTTTCCCTGCCTACTCGTTTATCAGTTATCTTCGTGTTCTAAATTTGTCTAACCTAGGGCCAATCTGGCTAACATGCATATGTGTAACTTTAACTACAAAAGTAATCACATTAGAATCAATGGGACCACCCATGTGACTAAAGTTACTTAGATGCATGTTTGCAAATCAGGACCTTAGACAGGATGATTTTCCAAGGAGAAGTGGTGTCGTTTTTTAAATCACTATGGAGTGCCATGCAAAGCAATAGTGCAATACAAATATTTAATAGTATCACCACCCCTTATCATGTGTAACTGGATATGTTAATACCAGGTAGTGTTTAGTGAACTAGCTACAGTTCTTTAATTTTTCATGTTACAAGGAAAAATAAGACCACAAAATAAGTATATTAATCTAGGTCAGAAAGGTGCAAAGAACATAGGTTAAAACGTGCAAGCTCTTAAGAGAGATTCGTAACAGCAGGTTCTATTATACGTTAGATTGTTCCAGCTTAACACATTCAAAATGTATTTCCTTAAGTATTCAAACATTATCATCTGATTTTACATTTTAGGGTATAAAGTGTTTAAGGTTTTACAACATGGAAAAATACTTTTTAAGTTTGTAAACAAAACCAACCCTTAAATCAAAGTTTCCTTTGAGTTTAGGTTTCACGCTCCCCTTATTTAATGGACGTTGGGCATACCTAACTGTGCTTTACAACTCTCTATTGTCTTGTCAAGATTAAGTTGGAACCTGCTGCGAATCTGTCGTTTTGGTGAAATTAGCGGCACAGGTGTGGACTGCTGCTGGACTGATTCACTCAGTTCTTTCAGATCCATCTCAGCTTTGCTGCGATCTAAAAAGACATTATAAAAAGAATTCTTTAATTAAGAAAGATACTTTAAGGGGCGAGGGGAACCACCACTGTCCTCATAAATGAAAATTTTGTAGTAAAATTACTTAATTTTAGAATGAAATGAAAATGCAGACTAACTGAACCTTTTCCAATTCCAATATATCTTTTTTGAGATGGGGTGACCACATCTGCACACAGTATTCAAGATATGGACGTACCAGGGATTTATATAGAGGCAAACATGATATTTTCTGTCTTATTGTCTATCCCTTTCTTAATGATTCCCAACATTCTGTTAGTTTTTTTGACTGCCGCTGCACATTGAGTGGATGTTTTCAGAGAACTATCCACAACGGCTCCAAGATCTCTTTCTTGAGTGGTAACAGCTAATTTAGATCCCATCATTTTATATGTACAGTTGGGATTATGTTTTTCAATGTGCATTACTTTGCATATATCAACACTGAATTTCATCTGCCATTTTGTTGCCCAGACACCCAGTTTTGTGAGATCCTTTTGTAGCTCTTCGCAGTCTGCTTGGGACTTAACTATCTTGAGTAGTTTTGTATCATCTGCAAATTTTGCCACCTCACAGTTTACCCCTTTTTCCAGATCATTTATGAATATGTTGAATAGGACTGGGCCCAGTACAGACCACTAGGGGACACCACTATTTACCTCTCTCCATTCTGAAAACTGACCATTTATTCCTACCCTTTGTTTCCTCTCTTTTAACCAATTACCAATCCATGAGAGAAGCTTCCCTCTTATCCCATGACTGCTTACTTTGCTTAAGAGGCTTTGGTGAGGGACCTTGTCAAAGGCTTTCTGAAAATCTAAATACACTATATCCACTGGATCCCCTTGTCAACATGGTTGTTGATCCCCTCAAAGAATTCTAGTAGATTGGTGAGGCATGATTTCCCTTTATAAAAACCACGTTGACTATTCCCCAACAAATTATGTTCATCTATGTGTCTGAGAATTTTGTTCTTTACTATAGTTTCAACCAGTTTGCCCGGTACTGAAGTCAGGCTTACTTGCCTGTAATTGCCAGGGTCACCTCTGGAGTCCTTTTTAAAAATTAGCATCACATTAGCTATCCTCCAGTCATTTGGTACCGACACTGATTTAAATGATAGGTTACAGACAACATTTGGTGTTTCAGAGCTTTGTTTATTTCAAGTCACCGCTCATGTTCATCTCTAGCCATGCACGGGTGTGACTGAGGCCAGAGTTTAGCTCTGGAGTATGAAATATCCCAGGTAACTTCAATAGCCTTCAGAACTCTTGGGTGAATACCATCTGGTCCTGGTGACTCATTACTGCTTAGTTTATCAATTTGTTCCAAAACCTCCCCTAATGACATCTCCATCTGGGACAGTTCCTCAGATTTGTCACTTAAAAAGAACGGCTCAGGTCTGGGAATCTCCCTCACATCCTCAACCATGAAAACCGATGCAAATAATTAATTTAGTTTATCTGCAATGGCCTTATCATCCTTAGTGCTCCTTTAGCATTCTCAATCATCCAGTGGCCCCACTGGTTGTTTAGCAGGCTTCCTGATTCTGATGTACTTAAAAAAATTTTTGCTATTACTTTTTGAGTCTTTGGCTAGGCTAGCTGTTCTTCAAATTCTTTTCTGGCCTTCCTAATTATATTTTTACACTTCATTTGCCAGAGTTTATGCTCCTTTCTATTTTCCTCATTAGGATTTAACTTCCATTTTTAAAGGATGTCTTTTTGCCTCTCACTGCTTCTTTTACTTTGTTGTTTAGCCATGGTGGCTCTTTTTTGGTTCTCTTACTATGTTTTTTAATTTGGGGTATACACTTAACTTGAGCCTCTATTATGGTGTCTTTAAAAGTTTCCATGCAGCTTGCAGGGATTTTACTTTTGGTGCTGTACCTTTTAATTTCTGTTTCACTAATCTCCTCATTTTTGTCAAGTTTGCCTTTCTGAAATTAAATGCTACAATACTGGGCCGCTGTAGTGTTTTCCCCGCCACAGGGATGTTAAACTTAATTATATTATGGTCACTATTACCAAGCGGTCCAGCTATATTCATCTCTTGGACCTGATCCTGTGCTCCACTTAGGACTAAATCAAGAATTGCCTCTCCTCTTGTGGGTTCCAGGACTAGCTGCTCCAAGAAGTAGTCATTTAAGGTGTCAAGAAACTTTATCTCTGCATCCCTTCCTGAGGTTATGTGTATCCAATCAATATGGGGATAGTTGAAATCCCCCATTATTATTGAGTTTTTTATTTTAATAGCCTTTCTAATCTCCCTGAGCATTTCAGTCACTATCAACATCCTGGTCAGGTAATATATCCCTACTGCTATGGATGATACACAGTATATAATTTATAGTTTTAGGAACAGTGAATTTGTAAAAGGGGACCATACGAATTATTCTGTGGCAAGAACTTCGTTGCTATCACTGGTTTCTTAACATTTAATAATGTTTTAGGAGGGGTTCTACTGGTAAAGTGAACTAATTATGAGAACATGGACAGCCCTAACGGATTTAGCTGCATCAAGAAATGGCACTCGATAGCCAATTAGTCTAAGCAGGATCAGTGAGAGTTGAAAACACCAATCCAATTCAAAAAAATTATGTGAAACATAGATTTTGTAAGAAACCAGACTAGATAACTCTATTGGAGCCAGACAAAGGCAGTAGCAACTTGACAATGAACCACATGGAGAATATTATTCAGATGACTGACATTGCCCCCCTGCCTGCTGGTTTTCAGTTACTTAGTTTGATTGTTATTGATTAATATGAAAATCATTACCTTGAATCTCTTTCTAGGATTTCAGAAAAAGCTTTCCATTAAAATTCAGCAAGGAGACTTGCTTTCATAGTCACCAAGTGGCAATTTCATGATATGGACCTGTCATGAATATAGAGGGAAGGATAGCAACCTTTATGTATGCAGTAGCATAAAATCCCTCCTTGGCAGTTGTACTGGATTGCTTTACCTGTAAGGGGTTAAGTAGTTCAATTAACCTAGTTGGTACCTGAAGCACCAATGAGGAAAGAAGATACTTTCAAATCTGAGGGGGAAGGATTTGTTTGTGGCTCTTATTTGTTTGTGGCTTTTATTACCCTGTAAAGGTACCTTCCATCCTGATTTTGCAGGTGTGATTCTTTTACTTTTTTCTTTATAATAAAGTTCTTCTTTTAAGAACCTGATTGATTTCAGTGTCCTGAAGGCAAAGGGTCTGGTCTGTGCTCACATTGCTAAGGCAATTGGTAGGTATATTATTCACAAGCCTTCCCAGGAAAGGGGGTAAAGGGGTTTGGGGGGATAGGGATTCCAAGTGACCCTTCCCTAAATATTTTGTCTAAATCACCTGGTGGTGGCAGCAATACCAGTCCAAGGACAAGGAAAGGGATTTGTGCCTTGGAAAAGTTTTAACCTACGTTGGTAAAATATAAGCTTGGGGGGGTCTTTCATGTGGGTCCCCACATCTGTACCCCAGAGTTCAGAGTGTATGGGGGGGAAACCCTGACAAGGCTAAAGAAATCTATGTTGCACACGCAGCACAAAAAGCAACAACAAAATAGTTAAAGTATACTGAAAAATTCTAAAACTGTCCCTCTTCCCTTGGTCAAAACAGCTTGGGTTTTGGGTGTTCAGGGCATGTTGCAATGCCTATCTCTTCGCTTTTTACATCTATTCTATCTCCCCACCAGTAACCGTTGCATTGTGCTCAACAGAGAAGTAGACCCAAATCCACATCTGTTACAAATTCAAAATTTATATTTATGCTTTTACATAATTATTTTGACACAGAGAGAACAGAATAAGGATATGAATAACCAAAACAGAGTACAATATACAGTTCCTGGAAAAATCATCATCTTCACCTAGTACATTTAACCGAGAAACACACAAATCGTGTCTAGAAATCTGAGCTTCTATTAAACAGTAATACCCAAAGATGTGCTGAAGCAAAATTACATTTAGGAGACGGTGAACTTCTCCCAGAATAGATGTTAATTTGCTCTTACCAAAACACGTATTACAGCCTCTCAGGGATTGCTTCTGTCCCTGAGCCACAGTGTCAGAGTTGCACTCAAGTGGAGGCTCTGGAGCTGGAACCCTCCAGGTGTAAGAAAGGGAAGTGACAGGTGTTCTCTGGGAGGACTGTTCAGCTTTGGAATTTAGTCCCCTCCCCATGATCAAAACAGCTTCGGTTTCTGGGCCTTCAGGGTAAACTGAAATGCCTATCTCTTGTCCTTGGCTTTTACACTGGTGAGGCTGCATTATGGAGGGATTCTGTTGGTGGACTTAAATTTTGCTGTGATAGAGGTATTGCTTTTAAGAAGCTATCAAGGAAGCATATTTGTTTGCATAACTCTGTAATTTAAAAGATTGCCGGGGTGTCCAGAGCTTTGGATGGATGCTCTTTTTCAGCTTTGGTAAAAATATAAATAAGTCACCAAGGTCTAAGTATGTGTTAAAAAAAAAGTAAGTTTAATGTAGTACACTGTATAGCTCTTTGGACAATTAACTTTCCTCTGTTTTTCCTATACTGTTCTGCAGCTAGAAAGAGTAATGCCCCAAGAACACCTTTATGTAATCAATCACTTGACTAATCTTAAATGTTCCAAATACACACAGACAGAAAGTTTCACTATGTACCCCAGTACTGCACTGATTTATGGAACACCACTGCACTGTATGCAGGATCATGTAATGGATGACCAGAATGAAGGAATTAAGTAACACATCACTACTATGGCGAGCACCCAGAAACTCCCATTGTTCAGCTGGGTGCTGAACTTTTGAAAATTGGACCCTAAATATGTTAAAAGAAAACTAATCACTAAAACTCTGCTGCAGTAATTTTACCCACAGACAAATAACATTAGTTGGACATGACAAGATGTAAGCGCAGGCAAAGATTACGTAAAACAAGGTAAGACAAGGGTCTCCTCTTTTCTCCCTCAGACATACAATCTGTTAAAGGTAGTTCCGATTTTGATTCCAAGGATCTCTGCTCTGAGAACATCAATGTACAGTTTTGCTCATTATTCCCCATCCTTGACTGGCAGTATAACTTCAGCCAACCTAGGAGTATCTATAGTTGACTTATCTCCAGTAGATTTCCTCTGACTAAGCAGGTGAACATAGTGCTTAAAAGGAAGAACTACCACATGGCTCTCTGCATGAAACATATGAATTGCTGCCGTTCTCTTGCCTTTCATTCAGTCATGTTGGAGAGAATTCCCATTCTCACAATGCTTCAAACAAGGCAATATGACCTAATGAGTCACATCTGAAGACTACTGTATTCAGGATGGAATGTAATCCATATCTGGCACAGTTGATGCTATCACAAAAAGTCCATCCATTGTTTTCACTCTTGGAAAAACTGACATTTTAACAAAAGTACATTTTCCTAACTCTGAAGAGATAACTGATGTTCCAGCTAAAAAGCTTCAGACAACTATGTTAAAAGGTCAATCAGAAAGCACTGTCAGATTTAAAATTCCATCTGTATCAACAAGAACTATAGGCAGCCAAGCATTTCATTTAAAACTCCCTACATAACCCTTAACCTCACCTTCTAAGAATCCAAGCCATCTGGCTTAAGTAATTTACCACACTCCAGCTATTGACTCTCACCTTTAGCACATACTCTATTCCACTATTACAGAAACTATTTCTTATGGTTAATTGTCTGTTCGGCTGAAGTACACTGTACCTACAATAAGCAGATCCACTACGGTAGAAGAGAAGCTCAGTACTGATAGCCTTGGCACTAAGGGTTCGTTTAGCCTTCTGAGAGTCCAGCTAAATATAATCTACTAACTATTACCTTTCATCAGTAAGAAAAAAAGTGTTTTTAAAAATGTACCTTTCATTTCCAGCTTTTCAAACAATATAGCATAGCTCTGCTGATGAAACAATGGTGACAGGTGCTTCAGTACTATGGTCATTTAAATCCACATACATGCAATTTGCTACTCTCTCACATCCATTCCACTGTAATTTACATTATTATAACAGTATTAGACTTTCAAAAGTTAGAACTAACCAAGGTTAAGGTTCAGAATGCTTCCTGGAGTGGAAGTTCTTTCTTGCTTAGCAGCAATAGGTGTTGAGGCTTGAGGAGAGAAAGGTTTTGGGCTGCCTGATAAGCTCCCTGTTTGGCCCGTCCTTGCTGGTGCTGGAGAAGCTGAAAAAGTACAGAATTGGTAGAGAAATATTTAAAAACAAAATGAGCCAGAATAAAGCAGGGGGTGGTGAAATGGCTTTTCATTTCAACTAACATAAGTAGGGGCAGGGAGAGGTTTTTAATAGCTGCCAGTGCAAGTTACAGTTCTGTTAAAGCTACAACAACCCTTTCATTTAGCTAATTAAATAAGAAATCCTAAAATAAATAATTTACTTGTGATTCAGTTCTTTTAAATCAAATAATTATTTTGGCTCTGATAACAAACTGATACAAGTTATTGGGTGTTTCTAGATGTCAAGATTCTGTGTATTTTAGATATTAATAAGATCTTGACAAACTGAATTGGCATCTAATTTTATTTATTTAGAAGCAAGTATAAAAAGATGCCTGTTCTAGGCTCTATGAGTATTAAAGGTGAATTAAAAGCACAATTCACAACAAAAGCGGCACAGCAGTAGCAGATCAATTCCCCTAGCACAAGATAACAAGACATTCCCATATATCTCTGGAGTATGTGAAATTGCATGCTCTGAGAGGCTTCATTCTATCTGTGAATTACATGTTTCAAAAACCACCACTTTTTGGGGATAGGGAGATAGGTTGGGAAAGGAAGCATATATAGGACATTACATATGAGACTCAGGATTCTCCATGAGAGATATCTGATTAAATCTCTGCTTAATGCTTTGAAAATACACCACTTACACACACTATTGAATATTAATAAGGGTATAGTTCATAGCTCTTCCTTAAGAAATATAGAGCATCCTGACATTCCTAAAAGGTAGCAAAACTGGGAGAGAATGTATGTTAAGGTACAATCATGTTTATTTAAATAAATGAAATGTAAATGAAATAACCAATAATTCATTTTCTGATATAGCTGTAAAACTAATCTGAAAAGTTTTCAAAATAAATCACTGTTTAAAAATGTATAGTGTGTACCTTCTAAAAATGAAACCTACATCTATATCTGAGTTGTGAAGAATATGTATTAAGGTTATAACAACCAACAAGAATGCACTTTTATGTAGAAAACCATGATTAAATCAAGTCTTCCTGACTAGTGATTTAAATCAATTTAATTTACATCAAATCCACCCTGAAAGAATCATTTTAAATAGGTAACAGCAACTTACAGCTGGACTATCATATATCAAATTCTATCAACTATAAATAAAAAAGTGTGGCAAACTTTACTCAAATTTAGGGCTGTCGATTAATCGCAGTTAACTCACACGATTAACAAAAAAATTAATTTTGATTAAAAAAATTAATCACAATTAATCAGTTTTCATGGCATTGTTAAACAACAGAATACCAACTGAAATTTATTAAATATTATTTATATAATGTCTTTATATTTTAAAATATACTTAATAAATATTCAGCCACCATTCCAGAGGACATGCTTCCATGCTGATGACGCTCATTAAAAGAAGAATGCATTAATTAAATTTGTGACTGAATTCCTTGGGGGAGAATTGTATGTCTCCGACTCTATTTTACCCGCATTCTGCCATATATTTCATGTTATGGTAGTCTTGGATGATGACTCAGCACGCTGTTCATTTTAAGAATACTTTCACTGCAGATTTGACAAAACAGAGAAAAGGTACCAACGTGACATTTCTAAAGATAGCTACAACACTCGACCCAAGATTTAAGAATCTGAAGTGCCTTCCAAAATCTGAGAGGGACGAGATGTGGAGCATGCTTTCAGAAATCTTAAAAGAGCAACACTGATGCGAAAACTACAGAACCCGAACCACCAAGAAAAAAGAATCAACCTTCTGCTGGTGGCATCTGACTCAGACGATGAAAATGAACATGCGTCGGTCTGCACTGCTTTGGATTGTTATCGAGCAGAACCCATAATCAGCATGGGTGTAAGTCCTCTGGAATGGTGGTTGAAGCATGAAGAGACATATAAATCTTTAGCACATCTGGCATGTACGTATCTTGTTACGCCGGCTACACCAGTGCCATGTGAATGCCTGTTCTTTCTTTCAGGTGACATTGTGGAAAAGAAGCGGGCAGTATTATCTCCTGTAAATGTAAACAACTTGTTTGTCTGAGCATTTGGCTGAACAAGAAGTAGGACTGAGTGAACTTGTAGGCTCTAAAGTTTTAAATTGTTTTGTTTTTGAATGCAGGTATTTTTGGTACATAATTCTACATTTGTAAATTCGATTTTCATGATAAACAGATTGCACTACAGTACTTGTATTAGGTGAATCGAAAAATACTATTTCTTTTGTTTTTTACAGTGCAAATATTTGTAATAAAAAATAAATATAAAGTGAGCACTGTACACTCTGTATTCTGTGTTCTAACTGAAATCAATATATTTGAAAACGTAGAAAACACCTAAAAATATTTAAATAAATGGTACTCTATTATTGTTTAATCATGCAATTAATCTTTTTAATGGCATGATTAATTTATCACGATTAATTTTTTTAATCAGTTGACAGCTCTACTAAAATTGCAAGCATTTGTCCTGGGGGCTGTGCAAGATGCTCAGGAAATCGATGCAAATTCCATGACCTTCCATTTGCTTCTATTTTTTTAAATTGTACTGGATTGAAAGTAATAACTGTTAAGTAGACTATTTCTACAAGCACTTTTCCCCTATTGCAGGGGTTCTCAAGCTGGGGGTCAGGATCCCTCAGGGGGTCACAAGGTTATTACATGCGGGGGTCACAAGCTGTCAGCCTCCACCCCAAACCCCGCTTTGCATCCAGCATTTATAATGGTGTTAAATATATAAAAAAGTGTTTTTAATTTATAAGGGGGGGTCACCCTCAGAGGTTTGCTGTGTGAAAGGGGTCACCAGTACAAAAGTTTGAGAACCACTCTGCCCTATTGGCAAATTCACTGATTTTACTGGCAAATTCATTGATTTCAAAATCACTTAAAATTCTCATGGTTAACTTGTCATCACTTTTAGAAGTGGGACAGGAAATTCTGAATTTGACTTCTATACCACGACTCGGTTACGTACCCTATGCTGACACTGAAGTACAGTTGTTGGGAAGAGGTAAGGGAGTATGATATGGTTAGATGTTAAGAAGAGGCTTAAAAAGTTCTCTTCTCTGGTGATTCTCTAAGTGAAACAAACATCTAACTAACATTAGGAAAAACAAATCTGGTTTACTAGAAGTAAGAAGAAGACACAAGGACTGCATACAAGTTATTGGTTAGCATATAATAGCTGCTCCATTGCCTACATTGTTAACATACTAGCAGTATCTACCTTATAGGTCTGCAAAACACCATTAAAATGAGAAGCGCTATGAAAACCAAACTATATTACTATTTCAGTCTCTGAATCACAATTCTTGGAACAGAGCAAGGGCTGTCCCGATGGAAGATAGCCTACTCAACATCATCCAATGCAGGAGCCTCCATAGAAAAGGTTGGAGAGTTTTGTGGTACTGAGGAATGGTAGCAGTCTGGAGACCAAGGTCTCGGTACCGAAAGACACTCAGTACTCATGAGGAGCGGAAATTCCAGCTCATCTGTTATGGACAGGTTCCTCACATATCTAAACTCTTGTGGTACTGAGTAGGGAATCATTACCGATGTGGTAATCGAAAATGACAGTACTGTTGATGGCAGGCATATTGATATAGATGTCAATGGACTCTGGTGCCATTGTTTGCTCGGGATCGAGGGTGTCAAATAGATATGTTCAGATGGCACGACTGAGCTTGATGGTACTAGATCGGGGTGCTTATACTCGCCCTCCTTGTCCCTGGTACAGGGTACTGAAACACTGTCAGAGCCAGGTCTCTCCCTCAAGCTCCAGGGCCTTCCAGCTCTACCGGTACCGGAGAAGGAGTCCTTTGACTCAGCAGTACCAAACTGAGAGGCTGAGTCTTCAGAGACTGTAAATCTTAGAATTATAGAATATCAGGGTTGGAAGGGACCTCAGGAGGTCATCTAGTCCAACGCCCTCTCAAAGCAGGACCAATCCCCAATTTTTGCCCCAAATCCCTAAATGGCCCCCTCAAGGATTGAACTCACAACCCTGGGTTTAGCAGGCCAATGCTCAAACCATTGAGCTATCCCTCCCCTCAAATTTAGATTCTGAAATCCTGATTTAGCCTCCTAAATAAGTGGGCTGACTTCTACAAATGGTAAACATGTCTGCTAAGCAGTTTTGAATATCACAGAACATCAGGGTTGAAAGGGAGGTCATCTAGTCCAACCCTCTGCTCAAAGCAGGACCAATCCCCCATAGTTCCCCCAGATCCCTAAATAACCCCCTCAAGGATTGAACTCACAACCCTGGGTTTAGCAGGCCAATGCTCAAACCACTGAGCTATCCCTCCAAAGACCTCCCATTCTTATGGGTAGCCTCCCATAAGGATACCCATATCCCTTATGGGTAGACCTGATCAATGATGTAGTGTTGAATGAATGTATGTGGCGATTTCCAAGTAGCTGCATTGCATATGTCAGTAATAGGCACGTTGTGTAAGAAGGCAACCGATGTGGCTATTGATCTGGTGGAGTGTGTTCGGACCCGTGAGGGGGGCTGCAGGTCATGTTGTCGGTAACAGACCTGCATGCAATCTGAAATCCATCTGGAAAAATCTCTGTTTAGAGATGGGTTTGCCTTTAGAGGATTCCATGGTGGAAAGGAACAATTTAGGCGTTTTCCTAAGTGATTTAGTCCATTCGAAATAAAAGGCTAGCATCCTTCTGACATCTAGTGTGTGGAAAATCGCTTCTTGTCTGTTCTTGTGAGGTTTAGGGAAGAATGTGGGAAGATGGATAGGCTGGTTGATGTGGAAGGAAGAAGGGACCTTAGGCAAAAATTTGGGGTGAGGTCTGAGAGTGACCCTATTTTTGAGGAAAACTGTATAGGGTGGTCCAGCCATAAGAGCACCAATTTCTCCCATGCGTCTCGCAGACATGATAGCAAGTAGGAAGGCCACTTTCATGGAAAGATGTAGAAGGGAACATGTGGCCAGGGGTTCGAATGTGCAGTTGTGAGAGATTGAAGCAGTAAAGTCAGGTCCCACGGTGCCATTGGGACTCTGGGTTCTGGGTAGAGGTCGCGCACTCCCTGGAGGAACCTTTTGGTAATTGGGTGAGCAAAGACTAAAACACCATCCACTTTCTAGTGGAATGCTGTAATGGCTGCCAGATGCACCCGCAGTGAACTCACTGAAAGGCTGCATTTCTTAAGGTAGAGCATGTAGTCCAGGACTACTGGTATAATTGAGGTGGCGGTGGTGTCGATTTGTTTGTTTAGGCACCACATGTGGAATCTCTTCCATTTATGTAAGTACGCAGCCCGTGTAGCGGGCCTCCTGCTGTTCAGCAGGATGTCTTTAATGTCGTCAGAACAAGTTATATCCTCACCCTGGAACCTGGATGCAGAGTCTGGCCCACGTCTTGAGAGAGGAGATCTGGAAGAAATGTGAGGAGATGCCGGGTGGGGGGAAGAGATGAAGGATGAGGACATCTGTTTCAGGTATAGGTATCATGTTTGTCTGGGCCATGCTGGTGCTATCAGGATGACTTTGACTTGATCAATTCTGATCTTGTGCAGGACCCTGGACAGCAATGGGGTGGGAGGGAAGGCATAAAGAAGGGATGAGTCCCAGGGAATGAAGAATGCATCGCCTCTGGATCCCGATCCCAGACCTGCTCTGGAGCAAAAAGCTGTGCATCTGCTGTTTTTTTTCGTGGTGAACAAGTCTAATGCGGGGAACCCCCATTGGTGGAATATGCTTTGGATCTCTTGATCGTTTGAGAACCTCTGGCTTAGGGCATTGGCAATGACATTCTGAGACCCCGGTAGATATGTGGCTGATATGGTGATGCTGTGATGTATACACCATGTCCACATTTTTATGTGACCTCGGACCTCCCTGTTTATGTGGAACATGCAGGCTACACTGGTATACTTAGAAGTTTGTTGAAGTTGCGCTTGTGTGGTGTGAACATCGTCTTGAGTCAACCCTGCAAGCAGCGCATGTGCAGCCTGGCGTGTTTTACCACATATGTGGTCGCCGCCATGTGACCTAGTAGCTGGAGACATATCCTAGCGGATATCCTGGGTCTGTGCACTGAAGTATTGATGATGTTCATTAAAACGGTAAATCTCTCAGGAGGTAATGATGCTACTGCTTCCCTAGAATTTAGGTGTGTGCCGATAAAGTCCAGTTACTGAACTGGTGTTAATGTGGACTTTTGGAGGTTTATTTGTAGACCTAGACTGGTAAAAAATGATACAGTCTGCTGCGTGACTGCGCCAGCTTCTTCCTGAGTGTGAGCCTTGATTAGACAGTCGTCTAAGTAGGGACATATCATGACCCCATGCTTGTGAAGATGAGCCTCTGCCACAGCAAGAAGTTTAGAAAATATCTGGGGGGCCATGGAAAGGCCAAAGGGTAGTAATGTATATTGGAAATGATCCTGTCCCAGTACAAACTGAAGAAATTTCATGTGCATTGGGCGTATGGTAATGTGAAAATATGCATCTTGCAGGTCGAGGGCTGCAAACCAATCCCCCTGTTCCAGTGCTGGAACGATTGTGGATAATGTAACCATTGTGAATCGTTGCATTCTGATGAATTTGTTTAATGTCCTGAGATCAAGGATAGGTCTCCATCCTCCAGATTTCTTTCGTGTTAAAAAATAAAGGGAATTCCCTCTGTGATGTACCAGAACTGGCTCCCAGTTGTGGGAGATGCTCCACTTCCTGTCTCAGGATAGGCTTGTGAGAGAGGTCCCTGAAGAGGGATGGGGAGGGAGGGTGGGTAGATGGGATGGAGAGAACTGGATGGCGTAGCCAGTCCTGATGATTTCCAGAATCTATCTGCCAGAAGTGATGGTTCACCAGGTTGGATAGAACGGCATCAGGTGTTTGGTGAAGGGATGGTTGGTGGGATGTAATGAAGGCAGCAGTAGATGAGAGAGGTCGGACAAGCCCTGGACCAAACCTTCAAATCTGCTGTTTGGATGTTGATTGTTGAGAGATGGTAGATTGGGAGGAGTCTGGGCCGCGTCTGGTCGGTCTCTTTCTACTCCGTTGGTTAGCATATTGTCTCGGTTGCTGCGTGTATGGGATTTGTTTGGGTTGCTGCAATGTATAATACCGGTCTTGCTTACGTTTTATTGCAGACATATAAATGCCAAGAGATCTGAGAGTGGCTCAAGTCTTTCAACAACTGAAGTGACTCATTAATCTTGCTGGAGAACAGTTTTGGACCCTTGAACAGAAGGTCCTATACAGTGGCTTGGACTTCCTTGGGGAATCCTGACAGGATGAAGCCAGGATGCCTGGCGCATTACTACAGCGGTTGCGATGGTCCTTGCCACCCTGTCAGCAGAGTCCAAAGATGCCTGGAGGGCTGTCCTAGCCAAGAGATGACCCTCAGAAATGAGCAACTGCTCCCTTTTGTCCTCTGGCATGTAGGCTTCGCGGCCAAGTAAGTCTAGTCATTTCCACTCCTTATCAGAAGGGGTGGTTCTGGAGGAACGTTGTTTGCCCTTTTCATTAACTGCATCAACTACCAATGAATTTGGCTGAGAATGTGTGAATAGAAATTCCATCCCTTTTTAAGGGATGTAGAATTTTTTGCCTGCTTTCTTAGATGTGGGAGGGATGGTAGTGGGGGTCAGCCATATGTTCTTAGCAGGTTCCATGAATGCTGAATTAATCAGGAGGGCAATCTTAGAGGAGGTGGATGTGTGGAGTATATCCAAGAGCTCGTGTCATGATTTGGAGACCTTCTCGAGGGTTATCTGGAGCGTGTCAGCAATCCATCTGAAGAGATCCTGGAAGTTCCTGTGATCATCTCCAGCAGTAGGTGTAGAAGGCATAACAGTCTGATCTGGTGAGAGTCAGGTGAAGGTAGCAGGAGCTGCCTCCTGATCTAAGATTTCTTCCGCCTCCTCAGAATTCTGTTTGGGAGGTGCATCTGGTGGCACTGTGGATTTTGGTATAGCATGTCTGTGTATCTCCATGGTGGCAGTTGTGGTGTTAAGAGTAAAACTATCTATAAGCTGCCCACAGGTCTCAGAATGCCCACTGAGGTGGGAAAGGCACAGGCAGGGGTCCCCACGGATGACCATACCACTCTTGAAAATCAGGCTGAGTCGGAGGTTGGGGTGCTCTTGAAGTGCAGACCGAACACTGGCTGGCATGGGTAAAGACAGTTGGACAAGAAAGCCTCTCCTTCCACATCCTCAGGAGGAGCAGCTCTTGTCGTTGGAGTGAGCGGCTGCGAAAGTACCAAAGCAGTATCTGTACCAAAGAGAGGTGATTCTGGTACTGGGGAAACTGTCCAGTCTTTAGGAGCAAGAAACTGTTGTGGTACTGATGGAGATACCGGTACCGAGAATTGTGGCAGTACTAGGGGACCTTGCCGTGTCGGTAGGAACAGAGCCTGCATAGATCACACCGAGGACAGCGCGGGGATCTGCGGAGCTGTATCTGTGCAATACAGCATAATATCAGGAGGTGGCAGTGTTGCTTGTTGTACAGAGTCACTCGGTACTGAGCGCTTTTTGTGTGTTGTCGGTCCCGAGGTAGAGGAGGCGGTCTTCCCCCTTCCCTCCTTCTTAGAGCCTGCCAGCTTAGGGTCCGCGGCTTGAAAGGCACTGCCAGTGCCGGAAGTCCCTGCCGACTCAAAGGTACTACGCCGCAGCGTGGTTGGTACCGAAGCGGCAGATGGAGTCGAGAGACACTTCTTCTTTGGTGTGGTCTTCAGGGAGAGTGTTAGCTCTCCTCTTTCCACATCCTTTAGAAGACAGGTCCCCTCCCTGTGGGGTGGAGGAGGGGTGTCTGTCAGAAGCTGCATGTGGTGACAGGGCTGCCGGAGAAGTCTGCAAACCCAGGTCTGAAGCGGGACAGAGGGACTTCTCCATTAAGAGGAGTTTCAGCTTTTCTCTGAAAAGAAAGTCTCTGGCTTTTCTTGATCTGGCCGTGAGACTACTGCATTTTTGGACTTTTGGGGCACATGAATTTCCCCCAGGCACCGGTCACACTGTGAGCGTCAGTCAGAAATTGGAATTGCCAGGAAATGCAGCATTTAAAGCCAGGAGACGCTGGCATTTTGAGGGAAAACAACGTCACTTAAGGATTTTTTTTTTAAGTGGGGAGAAAATGAAAAAAAGGGAATCAACTAACCTAACTACTCTAAAACTACGTGACTAATCTATCTAAACTAATTCTGAGGTAAACAGGTGAGCGCTCTGCTGGGGCTCTGACTCGGATCAAGGGCAGTAGAGAGGGAACTGAGAGGGGAGGTGGCCGCGCAGTGCTAGTCAAGTGCCGACACAGGCGCAAGACGGGGAGAATGCATGCACAGCACAGGTACTGCTGTCAAAATTCTCTGACTAGAGTCACAGGGCGCACAATCACCTAAAGCAGAACACCCATAGGGACACTCCTTGAAGAAGAGCCAGGTTCAGCACCATTTCCTTTTATAGTGCAGAACGATCCCTGATAGCATTCCAACCAAATCTGGGTTGGTTCTAAACACTTAAGATTCTGTTTATTCCACAAACTGGAACTGTGTTATAACTGGATCCCCCCACTCAAAGGCAACTGAAGACTTGATGATGACTTAATGTAAAGTAGCACGAGAGAGAGGTTTTCTGTTGCCCTATGATATTTAACCTTTAAGGGCCTGGTAACTATAGGACACTTAGCATGTACATTTAAACTCACTGAACATTAAATCCCACCAAATGAGAGTAAATCCATTCTCATCATCGTATCCACTCATTATACTCCACACCTGAACACAGCCATTATATGAACAACATACCCCCATATCTCAATGTCTGTACTTTGACCTGTTAAACTTTTACCCCCAATCGGGGAGATTGCAGATTATGTATTCCTTACGTCACCCGTTCCTAAACCGAATTTCACACCCCTTGATAATCTGTACCTTATTCCCTGATAACCAGAAACTTCTATGCTTAAACTCTGTACCGTTTTCTTTTTACTTCAACATCATCTTAATAAAATTATTATATAGTGTGACAAAGTCAGGCCAGACGGCTGCAATAGGGTCCTGGAAGGTCGATATATTAGCCCTTTTTTTAGCAGCTGAGAAGGGGTTACCTCAAGTCAATTAGGGACACCTGAATCCAATTAAGGGCTGCCTGAGGCCTTTAAAAACCCCTGGGGGGCTGGGGGGGAGGGGAGGAGAGAAAGACAAGCTGCTGCCAGACTAGTGGCAGCAGGGAAATAGGCTGCTCTAGGGTGAGAGGCTGTGCTGCTTCCCAAAGGGCAAAACAGCCAAACCTGAGTGCCTGCTAAGGGAAGAACTGACACCTAAGGTACCCCTCCCCCTCCGCCCCCACAGATTTTGTTTAGAAGACTGTTTTCGTTTTGTTTGGTGGAGGATCACCCCTCAGGCCTACCCTGAAAATACAACCAAGGGAGCACAGAAGGGAGAAGGCAAACCCTGTCTGAGTGGGGCTGATTACCCCAGGCCCACCATCGCCAGAGGGGGAAGCGCAAGGGCTGGCGAGACAAAGGAGGTGCCTTGATACAATAGCTTAACACATCATGTCTGAAGACATCAAGTGATCAGGTGGAGTTATGGAACATCAATAAATTAAAAATCCTGGACTTCTGTTTATGCTTCTGAATGTTTTGACTCTGCTGAGTTTACAGGAAGAGCAGAGCATACCAGCGAAGAGTTTATATAGTAAAGATTTTGTTCAATAATTAAAAATTTCCTTTTGAAGTGCTTAAAGTAGGTTGGAAACTCGATTACTGTTTCTGACACTGTAGCTATAACTGGCAGAGTTGCAAATAAATGGCCCAATCCTAATCTCACTAAATCAATCAGAGCAAGACTAGGACTCAATGTCACTTATACGGTGGCACTACTAGCAAGAAGATCCAAATACTCCTCAATTTAAAAAAAGTGATTGTAAAATACAAACGAAAGTTTCTCCATGAAGAGAAATACATCCCAAAAAGTGAACCCCCCCCAAAAAAGAGAAATAAACAGGACTCGCGTTACAATTCCTTACACAGGGACTTCAAAGGAGAGTGGCAATTCACAAGATGATGAACACTCTACCAGTGAAAAGAAAAGGAGTACTTGTGGCACCTTAGAGACTAACAAATTTATTTGAGCATAAGCTTTCGTGAGCTACAGCTCACTTCATCGGATGCATGCAGTGGAAAATACAGTGGGGAGAATTATATACACAGAGAACATGAAACAATGGGTGTTACCATACACACTGTAACAAGAGTGATCAGGTTTGGTGAGCTATTACCAGCAGGAGAGCAGGACAGGACGATGGGACCTTTTGTAGTGATAATCAAGGTGGACTATTTCCAGCAGTTGACAAGGATGTGTGAGGAACAGTAGGGGGGGCGGGGGGGAATAAACATGGGGAAATAGTTTTACTTTGTGTAATGACACATCCACTCCCAGTCTTTATAAGCTCTGACTCTGCTATCAGCAACCCTGCTTTCTAAACCAAAAGGCAGCTAGTACAGAAGTTTCTCCTTCTTGTTCATGACATGCACTAGCAGATGTTCTACTAGAGTTCATCACTAAACAATACAAGATTCAGAAAGGTGTATATTATCAGTGCAATCACACAGACACCGAAAAAGCTGAGTCCCTCTGACAACATACAAACAGGTTTAAGAAAGGTTTTTACAGGTTCAATAGACGTTATTTTGAAGGAAATGGAATTCTCAAATGTCTATCCAAGATAAAAGTCTCTACAGGGAGGCAGAAGAGCAACTCAGAAATTTAAATAAATCTAAGGACAAGGAAAAAATATTTCATGTATTTATTTCCCATACGCTTGGCTCCTCTTTTGATTGAGAAACATGAATGGTAGTTTCTTGAATTAAGTTCTGTGTTTAAGATGAGCAACATTTGAGAATTCACTCCATTTTACTATTATACCTAAAGCTGTGTTATCTAGTTTTTCCAGTTTCCAAATTTTTATATGAAATCCTTTACACTGCTCTTTGAATATCGTTTAGATAGGTCATTTCCCCTACCCTTAAAAACTAAAGTTATTAGCTCCCTTGAAATTACACCTAGTATTAGTGCCAGTATTTAAATGATTCTTTAAGAAGGTCCTCTCTGAAAAGCAAGTAATTTTCAAGGTGTCTGAAGTTAATGACCCAAATACTGGGCATCCCAAACTACTCGTCACTTTTGAAAATCTTAGCCAACAATTGCAGCAGCAGCTGCTTTGATGCAAAGATGATTTTTGCTTTTTTCCAAGAATCACAAAGAACTTTACAATCATTAATTATCAATTTCCACAACACTTCCGTGAGGTGCATGTGATCTACCCCACTTTATGGAAGAAAAAAATCCAGGTTAAGTGATTTGCTCAACTCTGTGGCACAGCTGGAAACAGAATAAAGACCTGCTAATCCCCAGTCCTGAGCTTTAACCACTAGACCAGGGGTTGGCAACCTTCGGCACATGCCACATCAGGGTAATCCGCAGGCATACCTCCCGCAGCTCCCAGTGGCCGGGAATGGTGAATCTCAGCCACTGGGAGCTGCAGGGGACAGTGTCTGTGGCTGGTCAATGTAAACAAAAAATCTCATGACCTGCTAGCGGATTACCCTGATGGGCTGTGTGCTGAAGGTTGCTGACCCTTGCACTTGATCAGGATTCCTCTTATCCAGTCTGCCTCCTGGCACTGTAGGGCTTTACACTGGTGTAACTCCACTGACTTCAATGGAGTAATGTATTGGTGAATCAGGCACACAGTAGTATAGACCTTATTATTCTTAAATTTGTCCTAAAAATTGTCTGTCAAGTTTCAACTTGAATATCTCCAGTGATGGCGAGTGCATAAGCTCTCATTCTGACAGTTACAAAAATATCCTGCTATTTAAAATGTTTCTTGATGCAATTTAATTCTATTATTTCTTTTCTGTGCCTTTTGATGGATAAAATTAAACTGCTCCCTTCATCTACAACTTTCTTGTAAACTGCCAGGCAAAAAAGCTTGTTTTTATTAATTACATTTAAGAAAAAAAAATGTTTTAAACCAAATGCAGCATCCCTCTTTCCCTAGCTTTTACCTGAACTCTTGTCAATGAAGTCCATGGACTCTTCACTTGCACTACAATGACTGGAGGTTGCTTTTTTCTCTGCATCCTGTTCAACGTCGGATCCAGTGTGAACTGATGAGTTTGTACTCATTGGTGACCGTGGCATATCTGTCAAGGAAATCCTTCGACCAGTGTTGCTCAGCATAGATTTGCTCATTAGAATCTTGGGTGATGCTGTCATGTCGAAGTTCAGTTTGATTTTCTCTTGTTTGTCTGTCTTTGCAGTTCCAGCTGCTGGGTTTGTAGGGTCTAATAACATTTGGTATTGGTTGTTGGGAGTATACGGTGTCCGGAAAGGTGCGTAATTAAATACTCCAAACTTTCTACGAATATTCTCCACATAAACCTCCATCTCTTGCATTGCACTGTTGAAGATGCTTTTAGTCTTTTTCACAGAAAAAGGAATTTCTTTAGACATGAGGTAGCAATTATTTATTGGAACCCAGGCCCTACATACAAAACAGTAAAAAACAAAAAGAAAAAAGGAAATATAAAATTAAATTCTGCATTGTTTATTTGAAATTGCTAGTTTTTAACCCAGATTAATTTGTTTTAATATCAAAACATCCGAAGACCAGCACACAATGTATCTTCTAAAAATTTTGAATGTCCTCTTACTTTAATCTTGCATAGTTAGTAGGGTTTTTTGGTAAATAATTTGTGTTTTAGATTACCACTAACGTATTTTTTGACTCAGAAACACAGCCAGTGAAACGACTCCGTACCTAGATAATTCATTAAGTCTGTAAAAAGATCCCCTAAAAAACAATCTTCAAATCTAGACTAGCTGGGGTTAGGGACAAAGCAGAAAAGCCTATCAGAGAGTTTGTTTTAAAAGGACTGTTTAGCAGTTGTGGCATGCACATGCTTTACAGTGTAAAACTGTATACATACTGTGTAGTAAAAAGAAAAGTAAAAAGAAAAGGACCAATTTCTTAGTCTCTAAGGTGCCACAAGTACTCCTTTTCTTTTTGCGACTACAGACTAACACAGCTTCTACTCTGAATACTGTGTAGTATACTCTGAAGTTCTATCAGGACAGGTGCAGTAGAGAGGTTTGGAGAATTTATTTTATTTTGCATGATTTCATGTAGCTATCCAACTCCAGACCCACCAAACCCACAGGTGACTGTAAAATTCCAGGAGCTCTGACTTAATTATTCCATAGCCATAAAGAGTATATAAATGCACGGCCTCATACAGCCCTGTAGATTCATGTTTTTCAATTCTTGCTAAACCCACTGTTAGTGGTCACTGTATCATCTATCTAGTAGAGCTCTGACCAGGCTAAGCGAAATGAATTAACCAAACTCTCTCTGGAGCAAAACTGGCATTTCAAATGAGGATACTACATTTTACAATGTGAGTTTTTCATCCAAAATGATGCATTTATTCTTACACTGGCCAGAGAATGGACACAGCCACTTAAAAGGCCTTTTCCATCTCTAACATCCATGATTTTTCAGCCACACAAACCCATCATCTTAACAATTTACTAGGGACATGGATATGAAAGATATCTCCTCATTTTAATATGTGACAAAATCTTAATTTAAATACATTTAGATAGATTAGATCAGATAAATACATTAAATAGTACTGTTCCGGGTATTACCATCAAACATTCAAAGACAGGATAGTGTAAACAACTTCTGACAGTGCAGAATTATCACAACAATTTAGAAAGCACAGCCAATTCACACATATTTTAATTGAATTCCCACCTGTCATGTTGGCCAAAGAAACGGGCATCGACTTGCCCATCTTTATCCCTCAGTGCTTTAGCAGGCCAGAATGGAAAGCCTTTGAGTTTAGCCCAGACCAAAGGGTGGGGATTGCTCTAGAAGAAGATGCACAGCACACAGTGAGAAAATATTGTAAGCAATATATTATTTTCCAATTTCTGACACAGAGTGGTTTTTCATTTTATTCATTATTTAGATTGCAACAAGGCCCACAATGCACAAGCACTTTCCAGATAAGAAGGAATATAGATCCCTGTCTGGAAGAGCTTATTACCCAATGATTATTTCTATGAATTAACCAATCACTATTCTGCAAACTCTACATTATTATGCAGCTTTTAGGTTTATGCATATCCCAACAATTAGAAATGAGCCTTTATAATAATTGTAATTATAATTTTTAAAAATCAAAAATGTCAACCAAATATAATATGTACTTATGAGAAATCACAGTAAACTCATCAAAATAATGTAAGCAGCAATTCTTTGAAACAGCACCAGCACTTCTACACATTCAAATTGGATATTCTGATATCTTTTTTCCTTTCCCTGTCCTAAATGTTTGTTGCATTCTGTCTAAGTATGAGCCGGTCCTGCAAGCTCTCATTTCCCCTCAAGCCAAGAGAATTCTGCATGCAGAAGGCTTGAAGAGTCAGGCTCTTGGACCATAGGTTTCTCCTTGAGAAGTTGTGTCTTAATTTTGTCTGTTATAGGTTATGCATACCTGGTGTAATATTTAAAATGTCATCATCAGAAGACATGCAAGCTACATTTTCAAGACCAGAAATGCATATTCACATATTAAAAATCCTACCCTGCCTCCAAGTGTCACGTGTAAGCACAGATGACCCAAGAATAAGGATATTTTCTTTGGCGGCCAGGGGAATAGGCAGGAGAAAAGTCAATTTAAAAACATTTCCATCATCCAGTACTGGATGTCAACACCACCTGTAATCATCAGACTGTACATATCCTTTGTAACAGTGCACAGTACGACAGTCAAACATCTCTGATAAGGTTAAGATATGTTTAGCAAAATCCCTAACTTCTGTGTTTGCTCCCCAGAATTGAGAAATCCATTTGGACCCACTATGAAGAGCATGGATGTACAAAAGAGCACAAGTAACTCAACTTTCGACTTTTCATATCCATTGCAGCCACAATAAGCAGCTTTTTAAACTTTTCCCCTTCGTCCAGATCCATAACCACTCACTGATTTAAAACGATGGGCACACGAAACAATATATTCATACACACTTAATGGTAACTTTTTTGCTTAAGAAAAGTGTTAAACTACAAAAATCTTTGACTTACACAAGGCTCACAAAACCAGTTCTCTCGTTTTTGGCAAGCAGCTAAATAACATTCTGGACACACTTCGATTTCATTCATCTGCAACAAGAAGGTGAGCAGCTACTGCAGAGTTCAAAACAATCTAAGCTGTGATTAAAACATTATTATTCTATTCTTTCTAGGATCCTGCTATCGTTAGGAGGAAAATGTGCAGCCACAGATCACTTTGTAGATAATTATACTTTTTGCCAAGTCATTATAACATGGTTTTGAGAAGCATTTGCTCTTCCCCATATTTGATCACTGGGAACATCATACAGAACATTTTACATGTGAAAGATACACTGAAGGATTCTGATGAGGTATTATTCAGGACAGATGAATCAGCATGATTAAGCTCCATATACTTCTTTTTAAACTAAAACTAAGAAAAATTTACCATTGTTAAAGTAAAATGTAATACTTCTCTACGCATCATAGGTGGACCCGAGAGTTGATAAAATAAATTGTCATATCATAGATCACTCTTCAGATTATATTTTATCACTGCCATGTGTCCCAGTGACAAAAATAAAATCTTAGTTTGAGAAGGAGAGAAGACACTTCATTCATAATCAGATATAAAATATTTTATTCCTCATGTAAAAGGTTTTTTTAAATAAACAAATGGAGAATTACAAGAAGATCAGGCACCATGCTTTTAATCTGTATTATTCAGAATCACCAAGTTTTCAGAACTTCTTTATAAGAATTGGGGGCACTGATGGGATGACCCAGAGGTGTAGAAATCGGTGAGTTTAGATACAAAGGGTCAGATCACTAGACAATTTGCAACTGCTATGGGTCAAATAAATTACGTTTACAAAATTCAGTTTTAACTTTCTAGTGCCAAATGCTCAGGCCCAGACTTTCAGAACTGCCATTGCATTAATGCAATTGCAAATGACCATTTACACATCTGACTAGTTAAGACTAGCAAATTTAATTCAGCAAGTTTAAGACCATCATACTTAAAGACTGAAACTATGATTAAATAAAACATTTTATAATTCACACATGAATCTATAAAAATGTCCTTTACATTTTAATTGATATAGCCAGAAAAATTAAGTTAACTGGGGAACACGTACCTCATGTTCACAGATTTTGATTATGACTTTTGCTGTTTGTGTCAATTTGTGATTTCCTAAGGGAATGATAAGGAAAGAGGATCAACTAAAATGACTGTTGTCCTAAAATTAGATTAAAATTTACATTTTCCTTCTAAAAAAAGTTAAATATTCAGGTAAATGAGATCCATTTGAAAGGAAAAACATCTAAAAAAGCATTTTAAAGTCTGTATAAATGTAGTGCGTGTGAAAGCAATATGATATCATTTCCTCCTTAATCCATGCATAACATGGCAACAGCTATGTGAAAGGTTTTCTCTAAACACCCCCTCCCAGTCAGTTTGCATTGGGATGATTCTGAGGGGTACCATTCAGAGTCATGTTTCAGTCTGGAATTCTCTCTCGTCTGTTCCAGCATTTGCATGGAGATTGTTAAATAGCAGTGCAACTGTATTATTGAGGCGCTTCTTTTAACTGATACATGAAATATAAAGTTTCCTCAAATAAGCTTTTACAAAGCACCCCCCATTCTGTATGCCACTGAAGAACACACATTTTAAGTTGGGACTGTTGGTGAGATAATGAGCACAGATAGTATTTGCTCTTGTGACAGTTCTCCAAACATAACTCTATTTCTTTAGGCACTAGAGTAGTTAACAGGTAGATATTTTCAGCATTCACCAACTATGAATCTAGAAACTGCTCTACTATTACAGTTCTTTTCACAATTTTAATTTCCTGGAAGCAAGCACACACTTACCCCCATTGTAAATAATGCAATTGTGCAAAATCCATTTGGCATCAGCCAAAAATGCTTCAGTGCAACCATACATTTTCTTTTTAACATTCTGCAAAGAAGAAAATCAGAAATATATGAGGAAGCAGAGATCATTTACCAGTGTAAAGCACGTCCCCCCTTTATTTAAACTATTTTTCCTATCAACCACCCAATTAATAAATGTTAGTGAACACAATTAATCATGTGGTTGTTAAATATGCAAGAACTGTTTTCAGAATCAGAACATGCCCCAGGAACTTTTTTACTACTCCAAAAGGACATTCACTATCAAAATGTACTTCACATAATTAAAAAAATGTATAAGAGGCATTCAATAATTATTTCAAATTTTAAAAAATAGGTAATTCCCTGGTATGATGTGTATATGGTATACATCTGTATGCAGAAAATTCAGTCTCCAGTTTCCTCTACTCCCCACTTTTCACTTTACATTACCTGCAATTACTGGGTTAATGGGTCAAGAGAGTTTTAAAAGATAGGGGCCATGTTATAGCATACCCAATACAATACAGTGGTTTGGATTCTCTGGTCCACCCATGATACAAAGTGAAATTAAAGCAGACAAAGATATGTGCTGGAGAATTCACCATGTATAGGGGGAAATGTCTGCCTACAGAAAATCATTGGAGGTAGATCTACCACCCTCTGAGCCAGAAAACCACCACCTCACTCCCAGCAGGAAGGGGGGGAGTGTGTCATGGCAAAGAAAGGGCATGGTGGAGCGGCCTCTGCTATGTTCAATTCTATACTTGAGGAATCTCACCTCTGTGGCATAAATTAAAGCTGACCTTCTGAAACTTTAACTTATGATGGGGCCAACTGACTGAGAATCAGGGGGTCATGACTGATTCTTTGGCAGCCTTCCTTCTCCCCTGGGAACAAGCTGAGCTCAGATACAGTAAAGACTATGCAGTAACTATCTGCAGATTTACCCACAAAAGTGAGACAAGGACCCAGTAAGAGCAGGAGGATTAATTAAATAGTAAAATGGTATTACACTGATTTTAGAAACAGGTATCATTAACACAAATCAGTACCAAAATATTTACAAACAGTATAAAAAACCAAAACAATCCCAACTAAAGTAACTGAACTTTAAAATAAAGCTTCTTCCCCTAGCTGCAGACCAACCTTTTCTAATGTACAAAGGTCCATTGGATGAAAGATATATTCTGCATAATCTGGGTGTTGATCCAGTGAAACTGGCTTTTGAAATGGCTCTGTCTGTTAAAAAGAAAAAAACAAGCAAACCACATATTACCAATACCAAACAGCTTCAGCAGCCCAACATTTGCAATTCCTGCCCTAAACCTACTTCCAACTCGGAGGTCTGAGCAAAAGTACTTCTTTGGAACTACCGATAATACAATTAATGAAGAAGAAAAAGGCTACAACAGAACAGAATGGACCAAAGGGGGTTCATTTCATGGTATGTTCAGCCTCTGGTAGCCACAGGCCTGGATTTAAATCATTTTTTTAGAAACAGCTATAAGAGCATAAGGTCTCCAACTTACGCTTTTCTAAAAACAATTAGGAAGTATCAGATATTGTATTTTTCCATCAGGCTTTTTTGGGATAGACTGATGTTATGTACAGTACAAACCACTTAAGGAGGGAGAAACAAATTTAACCCAATATAAGGATTGTTGTACAACCAGGACAGTAATTCTGCTCAATTGAGATACCTGAAAGATTTCTGATCTTTCTGACACTCACACCCTGACAGTGCCTCATTTCTCCTCAAAATATCTTTATCAAAGGTGGCTTAACAAAGCAGAACTGTTTTAATTCTCCCTTATTAGATGCTGTTTACAGCTAGCCCACTTCAACCTCCCAGTACCACAAAATCCCTCAGAAACTTGGTGGCTCTGTATTTCTCCAGCTGCCAAATTTTATCCTAGTTTGCAGGGAAGAGGGAGAAATTCAGACAGATTTGCGTTACCTTAATTATTTCATGAACCAACTGGTTTCCTGTGACTGAATTACAGAAACAGGGAACCAATACAAAATAGCATTTTATTTTAACACTGAATTCTGCTTAATAAGGGCAAAACTCTCTAGACTGGGTCATCCTATTGCGCGCGCACACACACACACACACGGAGAGAGCGAGTGAGCATTTTGTTGTACCATCTATTTTATATTTCAGGATATAAATAATAAAAATCCTAACAAATAAAAGGCACATAGTACCATATTTTTCTAGAATATATGGACTATAATACTCCAGAGATAATCAGCTTCAATTTAAAAATACTATGATATCTTGATTGACAGGTGTTAGTCACAAGCCTGAAGGAGGAAATACCCCAAATACATTCATTAAGCAAAATCTTTCTAGCTGCATTTTCACAATGCATACATAATAATTCTTGGCATACTCTTTTGTAAACGAACAATGTAATTTTGCTTCCTAAAAGCAGCAGTTATAATTTCTAATAGCTCATTATAATAGCACAAGATTTACAACACCAGAGTTAGAAGATTTTCAAAGGACAAAACTCAACAATACTCAAGATGATGGTCTGTCTTCCTAGAAACTGCTGTTATTGTTTTGCTAAAGTATTTATATAAAAGAGATCAGAACTGGTAAGAGCCAATGACTCAAACTCTTGTTTTCATAACCTTACTTCTTACTGTAATACTGTGGACCCACAATCATTTTCTGAGTTTCCGGTTCTATAATATTGTCTGTGTAGGAATGGGAATGGAAAGCAGTTTATTAACAAAGGATTTGAAACAATCCTTGACAAATCATCTAGAAGATCCTAGTCAAATTTCCTTCATCACTAGTCCTTGAAATCGGCACAGGCTTGCAGAGGGAGAGTGGGATGAAGGTGACAACTGAAGCCTCCTAAAAGTTCCAGACCTATGGCAATTGAGGGATAAAACTAAGACGCCGAGACAGACTCCTGCATGTCAGAGCCACCTTAACCAGCCTTCTGAGGATTCCGTCAGCAGGTGGTGTACTGCTGGCTTAGAACAGAAGAAATTGCTAGGAAAACGGGGTCATGGCTGGACCACACTTGCAATTTGATAACCTCTGGCTGTTAGAGTAGCTCCTTGGAGCCAAAGGCAGCCAAGCACAATTTTAAAGCTGCTCTGAATTCTGTCAGTTTCTGAATCATCCCCTGGCCAGACCCAGGATCAGGCAAAGATTAAGCATGACATGACAAGTCTGCTCCATACCACTCCCCAATCTCAGGTTCCTCTGTAAATTTACGGGAGCAAGCTAAACTGATAAAACAGTTTTAAACTGATATACGTCTGTCCACACGGGGATCCGCACTGGTTTAACTAAACAAGTGCAAGATTGTGTAGAAACATGCCCTCTGCAGAGACTACTCTAGACCCTAAATTTATCTTGCACATGTACAGAAAAGTTGCAAACTAAACCAATACAAAGCAGATATAAACCAACGTACCACCACCCTTTTAACTAAATCAATGCAACTTTGTGGTTAGGCCATGCCTACAGTTGTAGCCACCGAGCAGCAATGCCGCTAGTGAATAGCTAGAAAGGATTCCTTCCCTTTAGCCCTGGAGAAACATTCAAGCACACGATTTTGCTGCTAAAAAAAAGCAGCAGCAAGCTTTGACTGTGTAGAAATTGATGGCTTAGGCCCTAATTTCCCATTCACCTTTGTTGAGTGGGAAGTGTTGAATTCTATTTTGTAGTTTCACTATATCTACTCTAAATATTGTTAAACTGCTAGCTTAATTCTTCCTTCGATTTATTCCTCAATTAATCCCTGGATCTCATACAGCAACTGTAAAACTTTAGGACTGCTGAACTTGCCTGGCTCTCATGAGATTTAGGTTCTGTACCCAGTTCTATCACAGGCTTCCTAGGTGATCTGGAAACAGTCACCTAAGCACTCTGAGCCTCAGTTTCTCCATCTATAAATGGGGCCTACACCTTACACATAGTGTGAGGTTTTTGATCATTCAGACTCTATGATGAATATCAAAGACTATAAATAAAATACTTAAGCAGAAGAACAACATTATCATCCAAAGTTGTGCTAATACTGATGCTGTCTACACTGATACCAGGAAATCTTTCATTTTACATGCATACCAACAGATTACCCAGCACCATAATAAATTACATTGCTGTTTACCATCAACAACTACAGATATATGTGGGCGACTAACTAGCTCAAGATCAAATATACAATAAGCTATGCCATAATCAAGATCAATAAAAGGAAACAAACTAAGCAGAATTAAATTATACATGCAAGTCTAATGTAAAAAATATTCTCCTTACCCCTGGCTGTTTCATTTTCTGTAGTGCAAACTTGAGCAAGTATGATAGCTGTTCAATGGTGAGCATTGTCATAGCTTTACTCTGCGTTTCTATGCATTCTGCTACAGTAATTTTCTACAAATTAAGATTACAAATATTTAATCAGAAAACACTTCTTGATGACTGTTTTTCATGACTATTTTACATTAAAATGTCCCTTCATTATTCAAGTGGGTGGTAAGAGCCATCCCATGAAACTACAACAGTGCTGACAGTGTAACACAACAAATATAACTTATTTCTCAGAAATTTCTTTTACACAATGTATAAGCTGAATATATCAGAAAAATTTAAAAAAGACAAGAAAATTATATCCATTTTCTACTACATTATTAATTAATTATTATTATTAAAGTGAATATGGAGTACTTCAATTCCCAAATTTGACTATGGAATTATGATATGAATACTTAAGAAAATTATCTAGGTTCTAACCCAATAAATGCTCAAAATGGTATATGAGATTTACTAATATTGAAATAATGAGACAATGTACAGTTCTGTTCCCAAGAATCACTGAAAAAGTATGAGTAAACGTTTACTTATTCCTCTCAAGAAAAAATAATATTAATACCCACTGTTTTGTAGACCCAACAGAGCAATTTTTTATGCATTGCTGTAGAGCTGATCTGCTCACTAACGGAGGGAGCACAAGTTAAATTAGCCAAACTCTGCAGAATTAGGGGTACTTGACAAAGTGATAATTCTTTGAAATGTAGCTTCTCTCCAGACGAGAAAACAAAGGAAGTTGAAGATTCAGGGTTAGAAAACAAAAGTTATCTAGATACCCAAGACAACAGAAGGGTCTTCGTACTACCCCTTCTACTACCTTTTCCAAGGTGCACTCACAATAACAGAAGTCCAAACAGAGTAAAAGGAGAACTAATTCTGATTGTGTGACAATTTCCCTCGAATCTCAAGAACAGGAGACACATACACAGGTCCTTATATCCAACTAACCTCACACTCTGGGCAAAACCAATCACCCTCTGGTTCCGCTGTCAGTTTCAGACACTTAGCATGATAAACCCGAGGACAGAGTTCACAGCAGAGGACCTGGCCTTCCCGATGACAAACCCAGCAATAGAAATCATTCCGTCCATCCTGTGGTACAACATCAACAGGGTCTGTGGTGAGTGGCTGCTTCATATAGTAAAACGGACCATGTCTTAGTTCTGACTGAAATGTAGGCAAGAAAGACAGGTTTGGTTTCAAAACAAATCTGTATTTTCAAATAAGTAATAAATAAACAACAATATTCATAATAAAAAACAAACAGCAGTTTACAGAGCTCATTTAGCATTTGTGCAGGTACATTATCTCATTAAATGCAGAATGGATATTTGTAAATAGGTTTACTCTCTACTGATATGCAAACTAATGGCTCACACTGAATTTATGACTGAAAACAAATTGGGGAGATAGAGGGAAACAAGGATACAGCATGTAGGAGACATAATCCAGTAACAAGACTTGTAGATACCCTCATATTCAATACAGAGATGTGCCCTTTAGAGGTGACAGGTCTCCCAATAAGGAGCAATGCAAGCTAAGACTTGCAGTCTCCACAACCTTCCCTACAGTAGGAATTGGCACTGTTGCGATAACTGTTTGCACAAAAATCCCCTTAACTATAAATGAAAGTAGTTCAGTGCTGGCATAGGTCACGGCAAAATCATCATCAATAGCATTTCAAAAAGCATGCCTGACAGGGCCAAACTGACCCCACGCAGACAGATCACTTTTAGCCTCTAAATATCCCACAGCACTTTTGGCAAGGGTAGAGGTTTTAACAATACTATCCTAGTCAATTTCCAGTATGGCTGATATTATGTTCACCTGACATTTCAATTAAATCTGGTAGTACTCATCTCTTTCTATCCTTAAGTGATATGCAGCACTGCTGTGCACTGCTAAACAGGTACTGTGTGCTTCCACCATAGAGATGGGTTAAGTGGCTCCCCCTGCTCACATGCTTTTATATACAGTAATATAACATTAGAGGTTATGCATATGTAATACATATACTAGTAAAGACTTCTGAAATCATGTGGGATTAGAGATACTGTAGAAGGCATTATATACACTAGGAATTGGCTGTCAGTTGTTGAAATTGTAACAAACTACAAATGTAGCTGTCAGAGTGAAAACCCCAAGTGCAAAGGGAAAGCCGTAATTTGCACTGCTAAAACATACTCAGTACTTGAGCAAGGGCACATGGGTGCAAATTAGTTTTCCTAGAGTACACTTGGGGTTTTCACCCATCCAGCTACTCTGAGTACAGATCACCAACAGCTGAAATAAGTGCAAATTCCCAATGTAATTTAAAACACCTTATGACTTCACTTGGGGAATAAGCAGCAGATAAATTTCCTGAGCAAAGATACTGTTTTCATAAAAACTTCCTTAGAAATCCACACCCGAGAAAGACATAAGAAAATGATCATAACTGTTTCTAAATAGGTTTCAGAGTAGCAGCCGTGTTAGTCTGTATTCGCAAAAAGAAAAGGAGTACTTGTGGCACCTTAGAGACTAACAAATTTATTTGAGCACAAGCTTTCGTGAGCTACAGCTCACTTCATCGGATGCATGCACTGAATGCATCCGATGAAGTGAGCTGTAGCTCACGAAAGCTTGTGCTCAAATAAATTTGTTAGTCTCTAAGGTGCCACAAGTACTGCATCCGATGAAGTGAGCTGTAGCTCACGAAAGCTTGTGCTCAAATAAATTTGTTAGTCTCTAAGGTGCCACAAGTACTCCTTTTCTTGTTTCTAAATAGAAGTTTCAGTTTTCTGGAAGTCATTGGCAACTAAGTGTTAGCATGATGGTGCTTGCATCTTTTAAACATTCATCACCTCCCTTCCTTTGAGCCAGGCTGAACAGCTGAGCTGACCAGTGAAATACATTCATGGGGCTCAAAAAAAGAGCCCGAAGGACTGAAAGTGACAGACTCATTTGCCTAAAAAAAAAGACATCCGCACACTTGGTTTCTGACCATAGCAAAATGTTCTGATATATTAAAATTCAGCATTGAACATAGTAGTAACCCTCCTCTCGAAAAACTTGTTTTCTCTGAGTTGAAGCAGTAGCTTTCCACGCTCTCCCAGCTAGTCAAGTCAGGCTCGAGTAGCTAGTCTCTTGGTTTTAAAAGGGGCTTATTGCCTATAGTCTGTACTTATATTAAGTTAACATGAGCTGACTAATAAAATAGAAAAACTAAAGAAAACTACAGTAATATTTACAAACTGATTTGGAAAAATCAATATGATGCTTTACCCAGTTGTGTGAAAAAGAGTTATTGCTAGGTAGAAAAATGAGCTGCAGCCAAGAAGGCTTATGTGATAACTGTCTAGTTAAGAGCTCTAATTTTTCAGCCTGTTTTATACATGTTCTCTGACTCCATAACTCTTTGGTTACAGATTCACAGATTTCATGGCCAGAAGGGACCACTAGGATCATCTAGTCTGACCTCTTGCATAACACAGGCCATAAAACTTTCCCAAAATAATTTCTAGCATGTATCTTTTAGAAAAACAGAATATTCCATATGTTTTATTCTAACAATTCTAACATTGGCATCAAGCAGAAAAGGACCACTTAAAATTCAACATACTCTCAGCTTTCTTTGTACATTATAAAGCAGCAAAAACGGTATAAAACAAATTTCTACACCAGTCTTCAGATTACCTTTAAGGGTTAATAGGACAGGCGGTCAATTTACATGGTAAACAGTTCACTTTCAGAGTGGCTAAGCAATAAGACCAACAGACTCACTACAAATCCCCAGTTTTGTCTTATCAAAAACAAGAAAGAAATCAAGAATGCCCACTAATTTCAGGGTGGCTTTTGGACTCCACTGCTTTAGAAAAAAAATTTCTCATTAGTTGCTTGCAGATAAATGTGAAGTGATTATTTGGCACGAGAAAGTAAAAATTAAAAAATAAAGCATCTAATATTTAAAATGGAACTTAGGGCTGTGAAATGATTAAAAAATTTCAACATGATCAATCGCAAGTTTAAAAAAAAGTCCTGACTAATTGCAATTTTAAATCGTACTGTTAAACAATAACAGAATACTATTTATTTAAATATTTTTGTGTGTCTTCTATATTTTCAAATCTGTTGATTTCCATTATAACACAGAATACAAAGTGTACAGTACTGATGATGGGTTCTGCTCGATAATGATCCAAATCAGTGTGGATCATTGCAAGTTCGTTTTCATCATCATGAGTCAGATGCTACCAACAGAAGGTTGATACTCTTTTTTGGTGGGTCATGTTCTGTAGTTTCCACATCGGAGTTGCTCTTTTAAGACTTCTGACAGCATGTTCCACACCTTGTACCTCTCAGATTTTGGAAGGCACTTGAGATTCTAAAACCTTGGGTTGAGTACCGTAGCTATCTTTAGAAATCTCATATTGGTACCTTCTTTGCGTTTGTCAAATCTGCAGTGAAAGTGTTCTTAAACAACATATGCTGGGTCATCATCCAAGATTGCCCTAATACGAAATATATGTCAGAATCCACATAAAATCACGGAGCAAGAGACAAACAATTCTCCCCCAAGTTGTTCAGTAACAAACTTAATTAACACATTTTTTTTTAACCAGCATCATCTGCATGGAAGCATGTCCCCTGGAATGGTGGTAGAAGCATGAAGGGGCATACAAATGTTTAGCATATCTGGCATGTAAATATCTTGCCACGCTGGCTACAACAGTGCCATGAGAATGCCTGTTCTCACTTTCAGGTGACATTGTAAATAAGAAGCAAGCAACATTATCTCCCACAAATGTAAACAAACTTGTTTGTCTTAGTGATTAGCTGAACAAGAAGTAGGACTGAGTGGACCTGTAGATTGAGTGGATTTCTTTTACCTTTTTTACAGTCCAAATATTTGTAATAAAAAATAGGAATATAAAGTGAGCACTGTACACTTTGTATTCTGTGTTGTAAATGAAATCAATATATTTGAAAATGTAGAAAAACATCCAAAAATATTTAAAATAAATTTAAATTGGTATTCTATTATTTTTTAACAGTGTGGTTAAAACTGTGATTAATCGTGACTAATTTTTTTAATCTAGTTAATTTGTTTTCCATTAATCACTTGAATTAACTGCCATTAATTTACAGCCTTAATGAAACTTTAATAAGGAGATAGTGCACAGAAGCCCAGTTTTCAGAGTGCGCACAAACCAGCTTCTGAATTTGTTCCAGCAGATCAGGTAAACTCTGAACAGTATCATATGATGCACCTGTAATTTCACCTGGACACAGAAAATAAAAATACCCGCAATGAGGGTGACCCTTTGATTCATCTGGTTTGATTTAGGCAATGGCCACTATCCAGTGATTCGGGGAAAAATTCCTGGGGAATTCAGGGGAAAAGCACCTGGATACTTGTTAATGCTTGTAACAGAGGTAAGGGGGGAGAGGAAATCCTTCTCAGACCTGGGTTTTGATTTTCCTGATACTATTTCCATATTAATGATGACAAATATTGTTATGAATATATTTTGTCCTTTTAAAAGATCCAGCTAAATTAATTAATATAATTTATAATATATTCCTCAATAACTTCTTTTGCTCAGAAGTCCACGTGTTGGCAATATACTAAGAAAAATAGCATTTCATTTGATTGGGTTTAAATTTCCTGGGTTTTGGCTTCACAGCATGCCCCTTGTTTCCACAGATATTAGGGAAGACAAAGGCCTATTTAGCTATCTTGTCCATTCACCACAATCAGCTAATGGAGATCTGCAGTACAATATGAAACTGAGTAAAGAGGAGAAAGCTCCAGGTTCATTCTCATCACAGCCTTTAATTATTTCATACATGTTATCGCATTAAGACAATAAGTTCCGTTACCTGCTCTTTATTGTTACTGTTCAATAGGCCAGGTTTCTTTTTCTTTTTAATAGGGCTCGTAGATGCATCTTGCGGGGAATGGCCATTGGAAGAGTGTGGAGGGCTGGGAAACTTCCTCTTTTGTGCTGTGCGTTCGGCAGAGCCAGGATCTATAACGAATACATTAACACATTTAAAGAGTCCATAATATACTTCCTGAAATGTCTGCTGAAAATGCATCCAATCGAGACCTACATAGCTCTGCAGTTTGCATTTCTTTACTGTTTCACTGAATAGAGCACTATTTCTCAATCTCTCTTCTACAAGTAGTTGATAAAACTGGTAGCTGGGACATAGCTATGCAATGCTCATACATGCTGTTAGAAAGCTCTCAGCTTACACTCAGGATTAAATTTAAAATAAACTTTTCTTGTTTTCATGAGTAATTCTGAAGCATACGGGACACAATGATGAAGCGTAGCAGTGAACAGTTCTTTACTAGAGTTATACCTTAAGTTTAAGAAGCAAAGATACAACGATATTTGTAATTCTTGATAGCAATAGGTCAAGTAACACAGTGGGAACCAGAGGCTATAAAGCTGAAGAAGGGGAATATAGGAGTCACAAATTAATACGTGGTAAATGAGTAGTCCAGATTTTCTTCCCTTTATTTCAATAAACCTTTGACATTTTTGATCTAGGAAAATTTCACTTGTCTCTTTGGTCCCAAAGATATCATATATATCTTACCAAAATAGTAATATTTGTACATTTATGGCACATGTCATTTCAAGATCTCAAAACTTTTTCAAACATGAATTTTTAACATCACAAGATCCCTGTTGAAGTATCTACTAAATAAGCCACAACTAAGCGATGAAGTAACTTGTCCAACATCATGCAAGTTTGTGGCAGAACCAAATATAGAACCCTGACTGCTCTGACCACTAGACTACACTCTTCTCTCAAACAAAGTTCCTCCTACTAACATTCTCCTTCAAACTGCTTATAACTGTATCTGTGAAAACCAAGCAAAAATGTGAAGGGACCGGGAAAAAAGATTCAGCCCCCAAAAACAACCTGACCAGCTTGCTTCAATGAACACCCATCAAGTCAGCCTTCTCTCACATTAAAAAACAAACTAACCAGCCACCAACAAATGAAGCCTCTAACCAGGATTTTAAGCATTATCTGTTCCCCACTGAAAAATTAGATAATAGGTTTGAGATCCTCAAAGGACCTATTATAAATTTTGAATTTATTATCGTTTTTATTCTTGGCCTCGATTTTTGTGTTTGATTAAGATCTTTAAGAGGAATTATTTATGGTCAAGAAAAGGTTAACCTCTATTTCAACTGTCTCTTGTGAGAAAGGACTGACAGTGAGTCAAAAGATACTGGTGGAAACACAATATATGAGTATTTTTTATTTTTTTTCTTTGTTACCAAATTGAATTGATTTCTAACGAACATGGAAAGTTTGGCTGGGTTACAAAGAATTTACTGCCATATTTTAGCAGGCACAATTAAGTGATCAGCTCTAGTAGACAATCAGCTCTTACTGAATAAGTCTAGCATTCATCTTTGGTTTGTCAAATTACTTTACAGGCTTAATTTAACACTGGCTTAAATTTTCCTTAAACTTTTTAAATGAACAAACAGAGCAGTAAAAGTCTGAAACAAAACAGGTTAAAAAAAAGTTTGGGAGACTTTTCCAATGGGTCTCTTCAGTCACTTCTCTCCTTCACACAAATGCCTGCCAAACTGAGACAGGTCTACAATTAAAAATCAGGGCTGTGAAAAACATTGTGTCTTGATTACTGCGGTTAGGTTGACCTAACCCCTGGTGTAGATGCGAGAAGGTCGAACGAAGAATTCTTCCATTGACCTAGGTACCACCTCTCAGAGAGGTAGATTAACTATATCAACAGAAAAACTTAGGAAGGGTCTACATTATGCACCACAGCTGTGGCTGTAGTGTAGATAGACATGGCCTAACACTAACCATTTCTAACATGAAGCAATTCTGCTGATTTACAAAACATCCCAAAAGATGTAGCACTCTTAACTAAACTGTATTGTGAGACCTGCTTAGATACAGAGGGATGCAAGAGAATTACATAGATTCATATTATATTGCACATCACGTCACAGAGTTCATACTGAAATGGCAGGACAAAATGAACTCTAGAGTAACATTTACTGTTCATCAGCAAGTCCATCCATCCTCTTCCTGCATCACATATGCACACAGACACACACACACACTCCCTTAACATCCACCCCCGTAGGGCCTAGTCTAGTCTAAAAAAGTTTTGCCATTCTTAAAAAATATTTTTGCCAGTATAAGCCTAATCTCCATTATGAAGATTTGCCAGTACGGCTAGCGTAAACAAGGGTATGTGTGGCAGCCGCCCTCCTCCAAGGGAAAGGTAAGATCTCCTTCCTAGTTCATCAATATCTACCTTCACATTTCTAAAGATGTAACCTGTTGAGACACAAGGCACTCTCTTTCTCTCACAACCTGAGGCAGAATGGACTAGCTCCACAGCACTATCAGCGCTTAACACCTTGTCCAGGACAGTCTTTTTGTTCTGTGCTAGTAGAGTGCCTAGCACAATGGGGTCCTGGAGCATGAATGGGGCTCCTATGCACTATGGCAATAAAATAATAGTGATAATATGCTGGGTTTCACTGAACTAGTGTAGTTGCACTACTCTGGTGCAGCATGTATACACTAGGGGATTTGCACTGATGAACTTACAGCAGTGTAAAAAAGTCTCATCGAGACATTAAGGCCTAAGTGTGACACTGGGAATTAAATCTTGGTCTGCCACAACTGTGCAGATCATTGTCAAAAGACTAACGTATGTTTGCATATTTAATTTTCTAAATGTCATTGACATAGATTGTGTGTTTTATACAGCCATGAGCAATCAGACTAGCTAGAAAAAGTAGAATGGTGTCCAACCAGCTACAAAAGTCATGTGCCCCAGACAGTTACAGACAGTTGCTCATGTAACTGAACATTCTTGGCCACAAGCCCAGTCACAAATACGTGCAGAATCTTAACACAGCTGCTGGTCTCAGGAAACCAACAGCTTGAGAAAATAAATACTGAGAGGCTGAAGCAATTAAGTTTGCTCACTGCGTAAGTTCAGGAAATGCTCCAGCAAGAATTGTACTACCGGTAGAAAGTATGTCTATGATACTGGGATGTATTTGGAGAATGCACACAAATCACAGACTTGGAGAAGAATATAAACAACTATGGAAAAGAGAAACTGTTGGCTAAGAAGGTGCTTGTGCTAGCCCAAACATATTTATGAAAACACCAACAGAATCTATCCCAATTAGCAATGAACTCTTCTCAGCCGGGGTCAATCAAACAACAGTAATTATGATAGGCTCATCAACTGAGAACGAAGAGGATGGTGGGAGTTAATTGTTGGAACTTCCAGTAAAATATTTTAAATACGTCTTCTAATGTTAGAGGCAGTATAGCAGAAAGTGATTATCTGGAATTTTCTAGACAGGGCAGTTATTTCCCAGGACAGGTACAGTGCTGTATGGCATCTCCCAGGAGGCCCACAAGCACTGTGGCAGATCTCTGGCCAGTGATTATCAATCAACAACATGATGAAATAAAGTAACCATTTAAAATAAAACCACCGCATGCAAAAACAAGAAAATCAGATGGAGGAAGGTACAACCAAGAAAAGGCACTTTCAAAGGACTATTCATCTAAGGCCCTACCTACATCAGAAAGTTGCACTGGTTTAATTAAAGATATTCTTTTAAACTAGTGCAAAAGGCTGTGTGATCACTTTTGATTTAAGAGTGGTTTATTTTGGTTTAGTTTAAATAGATTCCTAATCTATTAAAAAAAAAATTAAATAAAACTAGTTTAAACTGCCTAAGAATAGGGTTAAGCTAACTCTTAATCAGCAAAATAAGAATGACCACACAAGGGTTTGCACTGGTTTAACTAAACTGTTTTAAAAATCAATTTAATTTAAACCAGTGCAACTTTCTTGTGTAGACAACACCTGAGAATATTCTTTAGTGAATACTGAGAAATGTCTTGAAGCATAGGAGCCGACTCCATGGGTGCTCCGGGGCTGAAGCACCCACAGGGAAAAAATGGTGGGTGCTGAGCACCAACAGCAGCCCCCCCATCAGATGCCCCCCACCCCTTCCAGTGCCTCCTGGCAGGCCCCACAGATCACTGCCTCCCCCTCCCTCTCTCTCCCCCTCCCGCCCGCTGCAAACAGCTGTTTTGCAGTGTGCAGGAGACTGGGCGGGGTGGAAGGAGCGAGAACATGGGGTGCTTGGGGGAGCGGGCAGAACTGGGCAGGAAGAGGCTAGGTGGGGGTGGGTAGGGTAGAGGATGGGGCCTTGGTGGAAGGGTGGGGGTGGGCCCTGGGGCAGAACCGGGTTTCACTGAGAACCCCCCGGTACTTTGGAAAGGCGGCGCCTCTGCCCTGTGGAAACATTAATGATATCTCACAACCATCATATAAGGTACGTAAATGCTGCATTATAATTTTTATTTGACAATGAAAAAATGGAGGCACAGAGGGACTTGCCTGAAGCAACTGAGCAAGTCAGAGTCAGGAACAGACTGGGCGCCTCCAAGTAGTAAACACGCTCCCACCACATATATATCAATATAATTTAGAGCAACTGATTGCCACTGAAACAAAACTGAGGTCTATGTAGAAACTGTTTATAAGCAGAGCTGATGGTGACATCTATAGTTAAGGCTGCCTGAGACCTACCACAAAAAGTGCTTGTTTTCAGTTCCTTACAATTTTGCCAAACTTTAATAATTTATTCTGAAATTTTACATGCCATGTCAACTTCACCCTGAATGTTTTTGAATAGTTTCAACAAAACCAATTCCAAGAACAAAACTGTGAGGATACTGAGTTTGGGGAGGGAGGGAAAAGATGGGGAGAAAAATACAGGAGTCAGGGGAAGATGGGTAGAGGGGTAAGGTTGGGACAGACTGAGGGAAACAAGATATAGAAGGGGTCAGGTTTGGGGAAGGCCAAGAGACAGGGGCAGAAGGTTCTGAAACCTCTAGAGCACATTCCCCTCCAGAACCGGGAATGGAATCCATGATTCTGGAGTCTCTACAGTCCTCTGATGTAAAACCCATTGGCCAAATATGTTTCATTCCCTACTGGCCCAGATAGACACTAACAGCTGATTACTGCTACCAGTCAGTCCATTAGTTGAAGTAGCAGAGATCTGTGCTGTGGATCTAAAGGCCCCAAACCAGCTGATGATACACATGGGAATCAGTATGGTTCCACATTCTAAAAATTCTGCTTTTTCAGTTGGCTGATTTGAAAATTTAGAAGATGGCATTTTAACAAAAAATGTGAAAAGTATGGTTGCAAAGTCAAACACACAAACATTTCCAAATGCCAGAATTAAGAATGCCTGTGCATATGCATTATGATATAGTCTTTAATTACATAATCACATACTATTTTTTCCACAGGACCTATGCTTCATTCATTCAGTGCACAGGATAGATGGACCATGCTCAGCGAATGACTCAGGGGTGTTTTGGGAACGAAGCTGTAGTCTGCAGAACCCCTTCCTTATTTGTTGATGAAACTGAAAGATTTATAGTGCATGAGTCAAGGTACTGCAGATAGAGAAAGGATGGTCTCAAGTTTGAGGCAATTTAATATGCTGGAGACCAGAATTCTATCCCTGACTCTCCCACAAATTTCTTGTCATGCTGGGCAAATCACATGAACCAAACTTTTCATGTGTGGCCATCAATTTGTGTGCTTTTCATTTGCTGGATGCCTAACTTGAGATACCTGGGGTCTGATCTGCAGTTGTGCTGAGCACTCAGAATTGCAAGTAAAATCAATGCCAGCTATGCTCTGAACATACAAAGTACTATAATAATGCTGAGTACTCAGAAGCTAGGTTTTTCAAGTTGGACACCAAATATCAGTGAAAACTTTTGACAAGTTTGGCCTTAAATTTCTCTGTGCTTTAGTTTGCCCATCTGTAAAAGAGGGATGGTGTAATGATAAATTTATTAGGTTTATAATGAGTGCCCATGATCAGAAAAACCCATGAAGAAATTAGTCTGCATTCAATGTAGGGTTTAAATAGTAAGCAGTAAATGAGCCATATGGCTACACAAATGATAAGTATGAAAAGAAACACTGAATGGCTTCCCATTCAGTTAACACCATCCATCCTGTGCACTGAATGAGGAAAGGGTCTTGTGGAGAAAACAGTAAGTGAACACGTAATTAAAGACTGTGTCATCACACATATGGAGCGGGGAGAGGGTGTCAAATTATGGTTGCACAGGCAAACCTAATTCTGGGATTTCTTAACTTCTGAGTGCTTGACTTCACAATCTTAATGTTCTTTTAACATAGTTTTTTTCAGATGTGACTGAGAATAGCCACTGCCGTGCACCCTTCTAAATTCTCCTATTAAACCCACTTCTTGTTTTTCATTGGGTTATTATTAACTACTCTCTAATGCTGCCTGTGCTGACATGGGCGCCTACAAATTTCTCCTCAATCATCCACCGGGGAATGACTGAAATCAAACTGGTTATACCTAAAGGTTAAAACCATTAGTTCCACATGTAATCATGTGGCTGAAGGAGCAGTAACTTGTGCCCCCATGAGACAGAACAAAACATACTTAATCCTGAAGCAACCTAATCTTCACAGTTCATGATTACTTAGGTGCCCAATTTTACATGACAGTAATCCAGCTCGAGTGGACAAGTTATGATGGTACGGTAATATGGTTTAAACAGTGCAAGGAACTAGATTATAAAACAGAAGAACAGAATATCCTTCCAATTACATTCCACAGATCTGATCTTCTTACACTGTAAAGTTTCAGAGGAAGTTATCATGTTTTCCTCTGTGTTCTGTACATCACTAAGCATACACACACTGCCATCACTCAACAATAATCATCCTGCTCCAATTGAAGTCAATAATAGAAGTCCAGCTGACCTCAATGTGAGCAAGTGCTGATGTAAAAAACATGTAATTTCTTCTTGGTTCTCCAATGATGCTCACCCAAAAAAATAGTCAGGTGACACAAACAAGTCACATGACCAGGGAACACACCATGACCTGCTCAGCACTCAAGATGTCAGGACTTGTCTACATAGAGCAGTGGTTCTCAACCCATTTACCAGCGTGGGCCACATATGCAGCTCCCTACGTGTTATGTGGGCCGCATCCACACAATATATATACTACCTGTATGGCCCTGAGCATGTCTCATGGGCCACAGTTGTGTGCTAATTGGGCTGCAAGCGGCCTGTGGGTCGAGAACCACTGATAAAGAGGGTCTATATTACACATGGTTAAAAAACCCCAACTTTTTCCTAGTGGATGCATCATAGAGTTGCACCAGTTTAACTTAAGATGTGATCTTTAAAATGATTCACTTAAGCTAGCGCAAAAGGCTGGATGGACGTTCTTATTTTCCTTTAAACCTGGCTTCTTTGGATTTAGCTTAGGCCTTGTCTACGCTGAAAAGTTTGCCATTTCAACTATGTCGGCATAGTAAAAACAGTAAAATCTCCCTAGTATAGGCACAGTTATACTGGTATAAAAAAGTGCTTATATCAGTATAACTTATTCCGGTTCAGGGAAGCAAAATAAGCTATACGGTTTTATACAGGTATAACTGTGTCTTTGCTTTTAAAGGCACAGCTTTTTTGAAAAAAATATTGCACCCGTAAGAGACTTAGCTCTGCCTGTAAAACGTGTAAAGGTAGACCGGGCTTTATTTTTTTAGAAACATGTTTAAACTAACCTGAAATAAGCAACTCTTAAACTGAAATAAAAGTGTCCACACAGGTTTCATTGGTTTAACTAAACCATTCTAATTACATTGGTGCAAGTCTATATATGCAGACATGGCCTCAGTTCATGTCAGTGAGATGAGAAGCAAACAGATTAGGAAAAGCAAGGACAAGTTGATTTGATTATATTTCATGATTTTCTAAACTATCCCTAGAAAAAGAGCAACAGAAAAAAAGAGTTCCAAAGTCTGGAGTTGATGGAACTCCAGACTTTTATTAAACAACTATCCTTTTTAAAAATAGGGCTAGAAGGAAGAATGCATTTTTATAAATTAAATTAAAATGCTGGGAATAAAAAGGAAGAGTATTATGACCTATAATCTAACCAACTATCCTAAACTTTCTATACTTGAATGGGGAATCCCAGTCCTCTAAATTCTAGGGATCTCTGTCTTCCCTCCATTTTAAATCCGCCACTGATAACATGAAATGTAAGAACAAAAGTGACAATATCCACTGTTTATAAAACAAAAATGGTTTACCCCTAAAAGGAAGCCAGGACTAGAAATTCATGTTTGCCCAATATGAAGTTATTTTCACACTTCTAAGTAGGATATTACAAAGAATAGAAAGTAAAAAATTAAGAGTAGGAAATTTCCCTCCTCCTACTTTCTCTTCTCCCTCCTCTACAAAAGTTTGGGAGTACCTATTTAAAAAAGGAAATCAGAGGAAGAGAAGAATAAATAAATAGTAAAGCACAATAAAGATAATGGATTCCAAGAAGGCAGACTTTAGCAAACTCAGGGAGTTGGTAGGTAAAATCCCATAGGAAACAAGTCTAAGAGGAAAAACAGCTCAAGAGAGTTGGCAGTTTTTCAAAAACACATTATTAAGGGCACAAGCGCAAACTCTCCCACTGCGCAGGAAAAATAGGAAGTATGGCAAGACACCACCATGGCTTGGCCAGGAGATCTTCAATGATCTGAAGTTCAAAAAAGAATCCTACAAAAAGTCAAAACTAGGTCAAATTTCAAAGGATGAATATAAATAAACAATCCAAGCATGTAGGGACAAAATTAGAAAGGCCAAGGCACAAACAAGATTAAACTAGATAGAGACATAAAGGGCAACAGAAAATGTGAAAACGAGAGAAGTGCTAAAAGACTTTTTTGTTTCAGTTTTCACCAAAAAGTTTAGTAGCAATTGGACATCTAGCAATGAATGCCACTGAAAATGAGGTAGGATCAGAGGCTAAAATAGGGAAAGAAGAAGTTAGAAATTAGACAAATTAGATGTCTTCAAGTCACCAGGGCCTGATGAAATACATCTTAGAATACTCAAGGAGTTGACTGAGGAGATATCTGAGCCATTAGTTTCAGAGTAGCAGCCGTGTTAGTCTGTATCCGCAAAAAGAAAAGGAAAGGAGTACTTGTGGCACCTTAGAGACTAACATATTTATCTGAGCATAAGCTTTTGTGAGCTACAGCTCACTTCATCGGATGCATGCAGTAGAAAATAAGTGGGGCGATTTTATATACACAGAGAACATGAAACAATGGGAGTTACCATACACACTGTAATGAGAATGATCAGGTAAGGTGAGCGATTACCAGCAGGAGAGGGGGGGGAAAACAAACAAAAAAAACCCCTTTTGGGTTAGTGTTTTTGTTGTGTGGTGTGTATGTGGTTGCTGGTGAGTAGCTTTTACGTAGAGACTGTCCGGTTTGTCCAATGTACAGGACAGAGGGGCATTGTTGGCACATGATGGTATATATCACATTGGTAGATGTGCAGGTGAATGAGCCTCTGACAGTGTGGCTGATGTGATTAGGCTCTATGATGGTATCCCCTGAATAGATATGTGGACAAATATAGTGCTAATTTTTAAGAAGGGAAATAAAGACAACCTGGGGAATTACAGACCAGTCAGCTTAACTTCAGTACCCAGAAAGATAATAAGCAAATAATCAATCAGTTTGCAGACACCTAGAAGATAAAAAGGTGCTAAGTAACAGTCAGCAACCAACCTAATAGCTTTCATTGACAGGGTAACAAGCCTTTTTTTTTGGGGGGGGGGGGAGGGGGCAGTAGATGTGGTATATCTTGACTTTAGTAAGGCTTTTGATACCGTCTTACATGACCTTCTCATAAACAAACTAGGGAAATGCAATCTAGATAGAGCTACTATAAGATGGGTGCATAACTGGTTGGAAAACCATTCCCAGAGAGTAGTTATCAGTGGTTCACAGTCAAGCTGGAAAGGCATATCAAGTGCGATCCTACAGGGATCAGTTCTGGGTCCAGTTCTGTTCAATATCTTCATTAATGATTTAGATAATGGCATAGACAGTACACGTATAAAGTCTGTGGACAATACCAAGCTGAGAGGGGTTGCAAGTGCTTTGGTGGATCAGATTAAAATTCAAAATGATCTGGACAAACTGGAGAAATGGTCTGAAGTAAACAGAATGAAATTCAATAAGGACAAATGCAAAGTATTCCACTTAGGAAAGAACAATCAGTCGCACTCATACAAAAGGGGAAATGACTCCCTAGGAAGAAGTACTGTGGAAAGGGATCTGGGGCCATAGTGGATCACAAGCTAAATATGAGTCAACAGTGTAACACTGTTGCAAAAAACCCCAAACATCATTCTGGGATGTATTAGCAGGAGTATTGTTAGCAAGACACGAGAAGCAATTCTTCCGATCTACTCTGTGCTCCTCAACTGGAGTACTGTGTTGTCGCCACATTTCAGGAAAGATGTGGACAAACGGGAAAGTCCAGAGAAAAGCAACAAAAATAATTAAAGGTCTAAAAAACACGACCTATGAGGGAAGATTGAAAAAAATTGAGTTTGTTTAGTCTGGAGAAGAGAAGACTGAGGAGGGACATGATAACATTTTTCAAGTATATAAAATGTTGTTACAAGGACGAGAGAGAAAAATCGTTCTCTTTAACCTCTGAGGATAGGACAAGAAGCAATGGGCTTAAACTGCAGCAAGGGCGGTTTAGCTTGGACATTAGGAAAAACTTCCTGTAAGGCTAGTTAAGCACTGGAATAAATTGCCTATGGAGGCTGTGGAATCTCCGTCATTGGGGATTTTTAAGAGCAGGTTAGACAAACACCTGTCAGGGATGGTCTAGAACAGTGGTTCCCAAACTTGTTCCGCCGCTTGTGCAGGGAAAGCCCCTGGAGGGCCGGGCCAGTTTGTTTACCTGCTGCATCCGCAGGTTCGGCCGATCGCTGCTCCCATTGGTCGCGGTTCGCTGCTCCAGGCCAATGGGAGCTGCTGGAAGCGGCGCAGGCCGAGGGATGCACTGGCCGCCGCTTCCAGCAGCTCCCATTGGCCTGGTGCAGCAAACTGTGGCCAATGGGAGCAGCAATCGGCCGAACCTGCGGACGCGGCAGGTAAACAAACCGGCCTGGCCCGCCAGGGGCTTTCCCTGCACAAGTGGTGGAACAAGTTTGGGAACCACTGGTCTTGAAAATACTTAGTCCTGCCTTGAGTGCAGAGGACTAAACAAGGAGACCTCTCGAGGTCCCTTTCAGTCTCACAATTCTATTATAAGATAAGAACTGTAGAAGAGAAAGATGCTGTTGTGACTCCAGTGCCAATATCATCAAAGTTTGATTTGGCAGAACAGACTTGAAGAAACATGTAACAGATTTGGATATCAAAAATAGGGGACCTCCCAATTATACCACCTGCAATATCCGAGCAGAATATACATCACAGCTTTTTGATGTATATTTCCCTTTTGTTATCTCCCAGTGCTGGTGCTGCTACTGCACAGCCACATTAAAGCGCTTTAATGTTGGTAGTGAAGACATACCCTTAGTGACAAGGCCTCTCCATGGGGGACAGCAACCCCAGGCTGTAGATATTCTTGCTACTGCATTCTCATATGTTTTAGGTCTCATCTCATACGTTTTAACACAGAGGTGAGAATTTAATCATCTCTTTGTAATTAAGTACTTGGTATCACTGCATGATCAGTACATACACAGTGTACTGCTAAGCAACAGTCACAAAATGTATCTTCTATTCCGGAAATCCTGTTTCACTAGTCACTTCACTTTCACATTCAAAATACTTTCAGAAGTTTACTGCTATCTCCCAAATGTGACAACATCCCCCTAAGACAAAAGCCTTCAACATAAATCTGCAGCCAAGAACAAGCTGAACAGGCTAGAATACTTACAATAAAATGGGAATGTCTTACTGTTCTACATGAAGAAAGCTGCCCTTTTTTTACATTTATGTACCTAATATATACAATTTTATAATGATCAAGAGGATAATTCAGTTACCTCACGGACATCATACGGGTCTTAGAGAAAGGATGGTAAAATGGTGAGGGGCTAGTGGCTAGCCCAATACTTGGGAGACTTGCTTGGGCAAGTTACTTAGGGTCTGATTTTGAGGGTATTTAGGGATGGCTATGCTTGACCCTCAACGGGATTTTGCCTCCCAAGTGCCTAAATCCCTTTAAAAATTATATTTAGGCTCCTATATCAGTTAGGCACTGCAATGCTGAACAAAACTACATCTGAAACCTGTCAATATTTTTAAAGATGTTAGTCTGTATTCGCAAAAAGAAAAGGAGTACTTGTGGCACCTTAGAGACTATCCAATTTATTTGAGCATAAGCTTTCGTGAGCTACAGCTCACTTCATCGGATGCATACTGTCATGAAGCGACATCCGATGTCATGATGCATACTGTCATGAAGTATGCATCCGATGAAGTGAGCTGTAGCTAACGAAAGCTTATGCTCAAATAAACTGGTTAGTCTCTAAGGTGCCACAAGTACTCCTTTTCTTTTTTTAAAAATATTGGCACAGTCTCCGTGTCTCAGTTCCCCACTGGTGAAATGGGAACAATAGCACTGCCCTACTCAAGGGTATTGTGAGAATAAATACATTAAAGATTGTGAGGTGCTCAGATATTACAGTGATGGGGATCACAAGGAGAATCTCAGTTAGCGGTATGCCTCCATTTTATGTACTGAATGAATTTAAGAGTGGACAGTTCTCCCAGACTTAAAGGTGACCAGCAAATAGGTCAAAATTTGGTTTATGTAATTGTTTGTGTGTGAGAGAGTGAGAAAGGTTGTCGAAGGATCAGTTCTCTCCCCCAACTGCTTTTTAAACCAGGAAATTCAGGTTTGGTCACCTGGAAAAATCTCTAGTTGTCAGTGAACCAGTGAAATTAAATCACCAACAAGAGAACGAAAGTAGAGCAACTGAGAGGGAAAGATAGTTAGAACAGGAAGTGGGAAGGAAAACGACTAGTTTGCCAAGTTTTAGACATTTTTTCTAGAAACTTATAATTATACTGCAGATAGTGGTTGTAATGTTATGAAAACGTTTTGTCACTTTCTCTCATCCCTCCCAAAAACCACCTGGGAAACCAGATGAGCTCTCTCAATAGAAATTTCTTCCCTAATACTAGCCTATATGGATTTTCACATACATACAGAGAAACTATGGGCGAGTAGTAGTTACTGTTACTTCAGAAAAATAATCTAAATTAGTTATCTGACTAAATAAATCAATTCTTTGTTCATTTCCATTCTTCTCTAAATTCCATCTAATTTTGGGTGTGCTCTCATCAGTGAAAGATGCTATCTTAAGAATCCTGGACATGGAAGTCCTCTGTTCACAAAACACACACACTATAAGCAGCATTAACTCAAGCTCCCCCATGCTTTATCCTAACACTGAGAGAACCCTCTTACAGATAAAGAGGTAGTTCAGGTTGTATGCGCATTTAATCCTCCTCTAAATGTTGAATTGGTAGGGATCAGAAAATTTCATTTTGCCTTTGTAAAATACAAAGCATGTCGTGAGAGTCTAGTTCCTTGGACTTCTCACAAACACTTGCATGTTTGTGAATACGTAAAGTGCCATGTTTCGGAGTAGCAGCCGTGTTAGTCTGTATTCGCAAAAAGAAAAGGAGTACTTGTGGCACCTTAGAGACTAACAAATTTATTTGAGCATAAGCTTTTGTGAGCTGCAGTTTGTTAGTCTCTAAGGTGCCACAAGTACTCCTTTTCTTTTTGCATAAAGTGCCATATAATCCATAATGCAAAATCTCGTGTAGTCATATGCTTTTGTCAAAAAGACAAAGGAGGATACTAGTTAGTTATAAGGGTCTCTTCAATTTAGGCCAGGGGTGTCACAGGTCTGGCCTGATGCTGGGCAATGGTTCTGATCCTTGAGGAGCCATTCAGCTATTGTAATGAAGCCTCATGCTTAACTAGCACAGTCCTTCCTATAAGGAACAGATGGCTCAGCAGTGTAGGGATCTAGATGATGCTAGAGCTTGTGGATTCAAATCCTCATGTGACTGGGTTCAAAAGGTAATTTCCCTGACAGATTACAACAACTTTAATCAAAGTGCCTTGTATTTTGCAGTGGAAGAATAAGGGTCAAGATCTCTCAGCATCCAGGACCTTACTGCTCATTTAAAAACATTTATCTTGATGACATTACATTTCCCCTACACTAAATTACTGACAGAGTTTAACTCCTTTACTACTTAAGACTACTAGCAGAGGCTGAGGTCACTGAATAAACAGGACCAAATGTTATAATGAACTGCTCAAAGACACCTAAATATTTGTTATTCCTGAGGGCACTCTGTGCCAAAAAATTAAAAATTCTGCACACAATATTTTAAAATTCTGCAAATGTGGTCAAATAAATGTGGAGGCTCCAGCATGGCACTGGGGAGCACAGGCCACTGGCTGCACAGAGATGGGAGATCACTATGCAGCTCCCACCCTGGGATATGGACTCAGCAGAGAGGCTGCACCCAACTGTGACACAGCACAAGGTCCAGGCCTGCCCCAGAAACACCCCAGGGCTCCACCCCTCAGTACCAGGTACACCAGGTGTTGGCAGGCAGGCTCAGCAAGGCAGGATTCAAATGTGGAGAGGCTTAGTGCGGGGGGATCCAAGTGTGGGTTGAGAGGCTTCTGTGTGGGGCAATCTGCGTGCCGGCAACTCAGTGGAGGATCTGGGTGCAGGGGGGGATCTGGATGCACAGTGGTTGTTGGGGGGTTCTGGGTGCAACAGTAATGGAACTCTGCAGGGGGGTTCAGGTGAAATTGGTTGGGGCTCAGCGGGGGTGGGGTACGGGGGGTATAAGGCTCAGCAGGGGAGGTCTGGTTGTGGGGGGGGCTCAGTGGGGGGGTCCAGATGCTGGGGGAGCGGGGCTTAGTGGGGTGGAGACCCAGATGCAGCTGGCTGGGGCTCAGTGGGGTGGGGATCCAGGTGGCTTGCTGGGGTGGTGCAGGAGGAGTGGGGCTCATCAGGGGATGTGGGATTCTGAGTGCAAGGGGGTGTGAAGCTTCGTGGGAGGGTCTGAGTATGAGGGGGGTCTGGATGCATGGGAGCTGGGCAGAGGGGGGAGCAGCTCCCTGTACAGGGATCCCTCCCCCTGCAGCTGAGGAGTGATGGGTGCAAGAAGCGAGTGGGGGGAGTCTGCAGAGCAGCTGGGGGGGAAAAGCTGGGGGTGGGTCTGATCCAGCCCCAGATGCCGTGCAGGGGAAGAGGAAGTCCCGTCCTCCCCAGCCCAGCCGGGACTAGCATCTGAGTCTGGCGCAGGGTAGGAGCCACTAGCCGGGTCTTCCCCAATCCCACCCTCTGCCCCACAGTGATTTACCTCTCTGCCGGCTGCCCTGGGCACCTGAAACATACTGCTGAGGAGGGTCACATGACCACTCTTGTGGCTTCCTTTTGCTTCCCTGTCAGAAAATCATTTTCTGTGGGGAAGCAAAGAAATCTGCGGGTGACATAAATTCTGCCCATGCGCAGTAGTGCAGAATTCCCCCAGGAGTAATTTGTGGAGTGTTTTCTCATCTCAATTAGCTTGTCTGTCTACATCGTTTCAGTGCCCATCACTATAATATCTGGAAGCTGGATCTTAGATTGCTTCTATCCTTTGCTAAGTAGCCTGAAAAAGTCACTACAGACCCTTCAAAACACAAGGAAATCTTGTCCAGTTAGACAACACTCTTTAAATTAGCTAATACTGCCAAGAACTACTGATTTGTTATCAGTAGTTTCCATTTCACATCAAAACTCTTTGTTATGAAGAGAGAGTGTATTCTAGACAAAGTTGACATTACATTTTTAAATTCATGTACTACAAATATCCATTAAGTTCTCACTGAAAGATTTGGTTTGGTTTGGTTTCCTGATAAAGTTTTCTGATATTTATATTTAGCAATAATAGATAGGTAATTATACCCTCCTAACTAGACCTTCCACCGCAAACATCAGTTACTTTAGTCTTCTACATAAAAGTAGCAATACTGTTCAAAGGTATTTTTGTTTAAATATAACAATAACAACACATTTTCTGCACTAATTAATATTTGGGGCCAATTACCATATTGTTGTATCTTTGCATGCAATACAAATACTGCACTCAATTTACCCCAAAGGTACCGCCGCTCTGCTGGTTAAGTCTAAGAAAGAAGTCTTACATTTAGTTCTAAAAGTGGGGAGGCCTGTGGTTATTCTCATCTCTTTTGGAAGGAAGTTCTTTTAGCCAAGGGCGGCCAAGACCCCCTGCCCCTCCTCTTCTGCCTGAGGCCCCACCCCAACCAAGCCGGAAGCTGAAGCAGTCCGGGAGCCGCAGATTCTCCACCTGCCTGTGGTGGGGGGGCCAAGAGCAGTCCCTGGCCTGTGGCCCCACCCAGGGCAGGAGGGTCTGCGACTCCCCACAGCTCCCCGCGCGGCTCTTACCATGGCTGGGCTGCGGTTCCCCAGCCAGAACTGGGTCCATGTAACAGCTGCGCGCAAGTAGCTTTGGGGTGCCGTGAACCCTCCTGCCCTGGATGGTGATGGGGAGCCCCTGCGGGGTGGGGACACAGGCCGGGGACTGCTCTTGACCCCCAACCCCGGGCAGGTGGAGGGTCCACGGTGACCCACAACTGTCTGGGCTCCCCTGACCTGGCTCCAGCAGCCGACCTGGCCAGGGGTGGGTGGCCGGGGCCTTTGGGGAGAAGGGGAGGTGGAGGGGCCCTGGCTCCATTATTCCCCACCTCTTAACTTCTTCACACTTGGCTGTTCCCCATCTCCTCCTCCAGCTCACCTCTCCACACTAGTCAGGACAAAACAGTAATACTTTAGAGCCAAAACTTGACCAGGTTAGCACATTCAAAAGTACAATTGGTTTGTCTTTTAGATTATGTCTACACTAGCACTTACGTCAGCAAAACTTTTGTTGCTCAGAGGTGTGAAACCGCCCCACTGACTGACATAACTGTCTCCCGTTGGCATAACATAGCTATATGAGCGCTCTTAAAGTCGCACAGCTGTGACACTGTAAGCTTGTAAGTGTACGCATGGCCAAAGAAGATTTTACTGAGATAGAGCTAGGTAACTTGTCTAGTCTGGGATTTAAAGGTGTGATGTCATATAGGGTCACAGGATTTGTCTACACAGGAAAGTAAATTCGAATTTAGGTAGGCAGTGAATTTAAAGCAGAACAAACTATCCCTGATTAATTCCCCATGTGGGCATTCTTATTCCGGAATAGTTTTACTGGTCTTAACCAGGAATAGCTATTCCAGATTAACTCCTCATGTAGACAAACCCTTAAACCAGTGTAAAAGGCTGTGAGGACACTCTTATTTTGGTTTAAACCAGTTTTATTTCAGTTTAGCGTGAACTGATTTAGGGTGTGTCTTCACTACCTGCCGTAGCAGCGCTTTAACGTGGCTGTGTAGTCACAGCACCAGTGCTGGAAGAGAGCTCTCCCAGTGCTGTAAAAAACCCACCCCCATGAGGGGAGTAGCTCCCAGGCTGGCACACTGTCTACATTGCCACTTTACAGCGCTGAAACTTGCAGCCCCCAAAGGGGTGTTTTTTCACACCCATGAGCCAGAAAGTTGCAGCGCTATGAAGTGGCAGTTTAGACAAGGCCTTAGATTATGCTAAATCAAAATAAACCATTCTTAGGCAGGTCTAAACTACCAGTGCCTTACCAATCAGGGGCATGTGCAGGAATTTAAATTGGACACCTTTTGATGGGGGCACAGAAGTTCCCTGCCCCTCTCTCCACAGGGCCCCGGCAGGAGCTTGATCTTCCTTCCCTCCACCCAGCCCCAGCCCCAGCCCCGGCAGGAGCTCGTCGCTCGATCTTCCCTGCCTCCATGACCCTAGGGCCAGAGAAGTTCTGTGCCCCCAACGACTGCCCCCAATTGCACACATCCCTGTTTCAAATACAAGTATACCTGTATACTATACCAGCAAACCTCTCCTAGTATGGATGCACCTTATACCAGAAAAACTGTTGATAGAGTAGATCCTGTCTACACTACAGAGTTTTGTCAATGCAAGTTACACTAACCTACAGCCACCGCTGTAATTAAACCACTGTACTGATGCAGCTGGCTGTAAGATTGCTCATGCAGACGCTCCATGCCGATAGGAGAGAGCTCTACCATCGACATAATTAAACTATCTCCAAAGAGTGGTGGTAGCTATGTCGTACGGAGAGCGTCTCCTGCCAACATAGCACTGTTCACACTGGTGCTTCTGTGGGTGTAACTTATGCCGCTCAGAGGGTTGTTTTTTTTCACACCCCTAAGCAACGTAAGTTATACCCACAAAAGTACTAGGGTAGTCATGGCCTAACTGTGACACCAAGGGAAATTGACCGGCATAGCTACAATAGAATAACAGCTGGTCAATCTCCCAAATTAGACAGGCACTAAAACATAAAGCCAAATTCTCTGTAAGATTAACATCAGAACAGTAGAAAATAATAAGTAGAGAAAACAAGCCAAAAACAAACAAGAACACCCAGCAGTTCTAGAATCTCGTCACAATTTTTGCTCCTTTCTACAAATGCTAAGGGTTTTATTAATTTAGTCATCTTTTCTATTGTGAAAATACAGCTGTCACGTGAAACAATCTTCAACCAAATAATAGCAGCCTGGAAAGTGGGAACTTGCCATACTCTCACCCCACTCATCTTAATGAGGTGTGACCATCAGGGACAAAGAATTTAAATGTCAATATGATTAAGCAGCGGATATTTCTGTTGGCTATTTTTCTTTGTTTTTAATTTGTTTGTTTTTTTAACTGCAGCAAGACAAGGCTAATTCAACATTAAATTTCTGCAGTTAAATCATTAAAAAGTCATGGAATGCAAAAGGTTAACTTACAAGCAGTCTCATGGTTTCTTCACAGGCTATGTCTTCACTGGCAAAAAGGTGTGTTTTTACAGCAAGATAAATAATGCATATTAGTCCTCTTATTGTAAAAAAACCACACCAGAAGACACAGCCACAAAGGGCTTGACTACACACAGAAGGTACAGTTTAACTTCAACTGGTTCATAAACTACTTTAGTTAAGCAGATGTAAATCTCTCTGTGGACACTCCTAACAGTTTGTCTTGCACCAGGTTTATCTTTCCCTACAGGTGATAACTGTTCACAAAGGCCTGTTCAGTGCGGCCCTACTGGTGTTAACAACATTGGGAACCCTAGTGGAGACAGGTCATTGACTGTGGCCACTGTTTTAAGTACTGCAGACCTGATCTGAGCAGCGTTAGATGACAGTGTTTAAAATGTGGGCACACTCCATATTCACCAGATCCAGATTTCTTTTTTTTTTTTAAAAAGGTACACTATTTAGGTCCTGAACTCCTTAAAAATCCTGACCTACAGCTCTCCAAAAGCTGAACTGTTGGCAGCAATGAAAAGAAACAAAAATTAGGAAAGTTCACTAGTGCAGACAGGGCCTAACACTACAGCTATCTCAGCTGTAGAATCACGTTGGCCCATCCAAACTCCCAATTATATATATATATATATATATATATAAAAGAATATGGATGGCCTGAGCCAGGGGTTCAAAATCCATAGGACAGTCAAACACTACAGGGATGGAGATTTTCAGTTCTCTAGAATTCTGCAGCCTGCCCTGGTTTCCTGTCAGGATAATCAATGCATATTGCAGGGGTTCTTGAAATTATTCGTGCTCATGAGACCAATTTTTGTGGACAGGGAAAATTTCATGTTCCCTGTTACTTTTAGTGAAGTTATGATTAAGCATTTTTGGGACATGGTGATATCTTTTCTTTTTTAATCCCTTTTTGCCATTCCAAATTTAAGATGACTTCCAAGGAAAACCAGGCATGGTGAGTAGGGAAGACCACAAGAAGCTGACACATCTTGAGAGTATGGATCAAATTTTGATTACTGGAAGATAATAAGTTAAAAAGAAATTGCTGTTCTCAGATACAATGTATTCAGAGTGTATTCAGATAAAACCAAGGGATAATCCATAGCCTAATTCAAATACAATATTAAAAAAACCCAAAGAATTAGAGAAAGGAGAATTAATTAGAGAATTAATTTTCCATTAATTGAGCCAATATGCATTTAAGAATTCATGTTTTCAGTCTAGTTAGTTGCATTACAGATCACCAATTGCACTGCTGATTTTAAACAAAGAATTCCAATTTCCTCCTGTACTCTGGAATACAGATAAAGTACACTTTTCCTCACTCACCTTTGGATCGAGTGGAGATATCCATCCCCTCCACCACCTCCTGCTCTGCTTTTATTTCCTCTTCAGCCAAGCTACAGGAGTTAGAAAGAAATTTAGAATATATTATTTTCATATTTAGGTTCATTCACAAAAGCTTGAAGTGACACTGTCAAATACTCACGGCCAGAAATCTAATATAACTTTAAAGGTCCATTCTCAAGTGGACTATATGCTATCTGAACAGAGAGGGAATTTATCTTGCCTCTGATACACAGGGTATTTACCCAAATTTCACTCATTAATTTTAATGTGAGTTAGTCTTCCAACATCTATGGGAGATTATTTATATAGAATCATAAATGTGAATGATACTTGATAGACAAGTAGGTGACAGGGCTCCCGTCCCAAAGAGTTTATAATCTACGGTCCAAATCCTATAAACTGTATGGACAGACTCCTGCATATGTTAGCACCTTACTAACTTCACAGAGTGAAGAGATCTTTCTCTGCAAAACAGCTTGCAGGATTAGGGCCTAACATGTAATTTTACAGACAAGGGTTAAAATTTAGGATTTTAAAATTAGGCTCTACAATCTGAAAAAAATCAATTGTGTAATTCACCTCCATGCAACTCCACCAATAATAGCAATGGCAGGAGATATAGTGTAGACTGAACACAGGTGTTTTTACCACCATGTCATTCATCCCTACCCAGGCACTTCTACAGTATTCAGAGTAAGATTAGATGACAAGGTAGTACAAACACCTCTGACCTGCCTGCATTATAACTTCCACATTGGTATCACTAAATGGAGAAATATGGATCTAAATTTTACCAGTTTAGATGAAGCTGTGGAAGGGAGGTAGAAGGAATGTAATTAATAAGACCGTCCAGCTGCACAAAGGTTTTGAGATTTGGCTGTTGCGTACAGACAAACTAAGGAAAAATCCTAATAAATACATTTTCAAGATATTGTTGTGCAGCTGGAAGTCAGCAGACTAACACATCATCCAAGATTTTGAAAACTGTGCTCATTTAAATCCATCTAGCACTGAAAACAATGCTGTATACTACCACCACCATCATGGGTGATACACGTGCTTTGCTTTGTTTTTCTGTAGGAAATGCTATATTTGTTTTTTTCTCTCTCTCTTTTTAATAAGGTTAATCTTTTAAAGTCCCCCACCAAACTGGAATAAGGAGTATATAGTACATAATAATGTAAAGATAATAGTGACAGAAATAGCACTTCACATTATTATATACAATATGCTTCTTAGTCCAATTTGGTGGTGGTTTGCCAGTATGGGAATACGGTGGTGATCTGTGCTTTCAAAAAGGTAGATCCAGGTTTAAATTTGGATTGGGCCATGGGAATCTTTAATAGTCTCAGTCAAATTTCCAATGGGCATTTGTCCAGATCACAAAACCTACATACAATTTGGAGAAACAGGAAAAAATAAAGGCAGTGGGGGCCACTGTAGGTCCAACCTGTCTCTTTCTGTCCACACTAAAATCTCAGCTTGTCTCTCTGATTAGTAGCTATCTAGACATCAGCTCAAGCTTAACGTGGCTTAAACAGAGCACTTAATTCTCACCCCGCACTACCAACCCGCTCTACTACCTTCTTTCTCCATCACTGTAGACACCACCACCATCTTGTATGTCACTCAGGCCTGTAATCTGCACATCTTATTAAACTCAGACCTCTCTCTAGGTCATCATATCCAGGCTATGTCTCAATCTTGACAATTCTTTCTGCCTAATGTCTCTAAGAAAAGGCCTTTCAAGTCCATCCACACAGCAAAAACCTCTCATCCAGGCTCTCATCATACTGCATCTAAATTACTTAAATATCCTTTTCTCGGGCCTTGCCAAGTGCAATCTTGCCCATTCATATCCTCAAAATGTTGTTGCAAAAATCATTTTCCTAGCCCATCACTTTGACTGCATCACTCCTCTCTTTGCATCATTTCACTTGCCCCTACTTCTCTACCACATCAAACAGAAGTTATTCGTCTTCACTTTCAAGGCCCATCACTCACACCCTACCCCACCCTACCTATCATCATCTCTTTCAATACTGAAATGTCAACTGTGTCCTCTGATTGGCCCATAATAGTAGCTTCCATTACCCACATGTTAAATGTTCAAACATGCACCTTCATGCTTTCTCCCACGCTGCCCCTCAGGACTGGGAGGAGCTTCCCATAAACATCTGCAAAGCTACCTCATTATCCTCCTTCAAATCCTTCCTTAAAACCATCTTTTTCCACGATGCCTACAAAAAACCTTGACAATGGTTAGACAACAGTTGCACTGAAGTCACTGCCTACCATGGTGACAAGTACAGTCTCTTTGTTTCATTGTACTCTCCCATCAGTCCGTCCGCATCCATCTATTGTCTTAGACTGTAAGTGGCTTGGGGCAGGGACTGGCTTTTTGTTTTGTTTGTACAACCCTTAGCACAATAGTGTTCTCGTCCAAAACTAGGGATCCTAGGTGCCATGATAATACAAATAATAATAAAGAATATAGAGGAACTGTGTATGAGTCAACTAGAAAAACGGATGTTGGAAGTCAATATAAAGATATACTAGCAAAGGCTTCCTAGAGATGTCCCTGACTGTCCCTGTCAGAATTGAGATGTATTGGCATATGTGGACCAAAGACTGCAACAGCAAGGGTACTGTTGGTCAGTACTGGCATGTATAAAAAGTTCCAATAGGTGAGATCTGCTCAGCTCTCATCTAAACATGGCTGTCTCTAGCTAATGCTATCAAGTTTTTTACATTCATGAAAACTGAAAGGTTACTAACTTCACATAAGCTCTTTGTACCCTTTTAAAAAGGTGAAAGGCCATGTCTACACTACAAGTTTTGCCTACAAAATGCTGTCACTCAGGGATGTGAAAAAACCATCCTCCTGAGCGACATAAATTATGCCGGCATAAGTGGTACTGTGCACAGTGCTTCTCCTGCCAACATAGCTACTGCTGCTTGTTGGGGGTGGATTAATTATGTCGACGGGAGAGCTCTCTGTCGGCATAGGGTGGCTACATGAGAGATCTTACAGTGGCGCAGATGCATTGGTATAGCTGTGCCACTGTAAGCTCTCCAGTGTAGACATAGCCTGAAGGTTTTCATGCATCAATAAAACCAAGAAAAATATTCTTCCTAAATGTTTCCAAGTAGAACAAAATATCTTGACTTGACATGTCTCTTTTGTGTACTATAAATGTAATGTCTGATGACAGTTTCTCTCTTAAGATCTGAAGATCAATAGAACATTCTGAATGCTGAAATGAATTCACTACTTGATAGAATCGTTTTGCATTTTTGTTAGATATATTTATACTTCTATTTTACTGTAACTGAAAACAAACTTTAACAGATACCTGCTGCATCATACATGGACTGGTGGCAGAAATGAAATTATGTATGGTCGAGCCCTAGAGAATAGGATGTATTTTTTTTCCCACAATGTACACTAACAATTCATCCCTCTCAATAAGAAGCACCCAAAATACTAAAATTTAAATAAAAACTCACAAGATCCTGAGCAATGAAGAAAACACTGACTTGCTGCTGAACAAAATTCAAAGTATGAGGAAAACAGAAATGAAGTATAAATGTATTAATATAACTATGAAAGACATTTAAAGATTCACAATAATGAAATTACTTCAGAGATGGCTTGCATTATTTGGCTTGTTGCAGGACATTACAGCTCACATAGACAATCACTCTGCTGGCCGAGGTGTATGTGAATATTTACAGCTAGTTTAGGGTAACTTTTCCCAGAATTTATGCATCTTTTAAGCTTTCTCTCTTCCACTGCAACAAGCAATATTCTGAACGTGCTTTAAGCATCATAACCTTCCAATCTCAGTAATCTCACCATCAGCTTTTCCTCAGAAAAGGATTTCAAGTGCAATAATTCAATGACAGCAAGCTCCTAGTGACAAGTATCCTACTGTTTCCCATAGCAAAAAAGGGAGGAAAAGAAAAATCTTTGCATCAGTATAAATGCAAACAAAGAGCAAGTTCTGTAGGAACACACAGTAACTAGGAGATGAGACTAGACCATCATATAGACCACATTTTGAAAAGACCTCATTTCTACAGTACTGATTGCTTTTGTTATTTCATTTTTGTTCCAATCAGATGCATTACTATTATGTATAACTAAGAATATGATAGTTTGGGGTTACATATCAGAAATGATAGTGGCATATACTCCATTAAGCAGATAGCTGAGTACAATATTTATCTTAGTCATTCTAAAACTAACTCTTACTTCCTTGACAAAACAAACAGAACATATTATAAAAAACTAGTAACTGAAACATACACTTAGTCAATTAACAATGAAATTGGCAAAAACATGTATTACTCATTTAAGACCTGCCATACCTGTATTGACAGGGTTGCTATAAAAATGAAATTCAGTCACCAAAAATGTTAAAAGAAAACCAAACTCATTTCACACAAACTATTTTTAAACGTGTGATTACGGGGGGGTTGGGGCTCAGGTTCTCTTTCTTGGGGAGAAGCTGGAGGAGAGGAGGAAAAAAGGGAAGGTTACAAATACGACTTATTTCTACCTAACAGAAAAATGCATTATTAAGTTAACTGAATAATGCTTTCCTTTATTAATATAAAAGAGTTATTCACTTATGCAATTCAAAGTGTTAATTTCATACAATTAAATAAACTGTTCTACAAAGGAACATCTTCCTTTTATTAGTAATATTTATCTCAAAATGTACATATGTAAAATATCTACACCTGGGCTTAACCTATGGTAACTACAGAGAATAATTAAAAAGTTGCAGATGAACTACTGCACCTTGACATTTAACCAAGAAAATCTGATGGATATGGAAAACCACCTAGAACAGCCCATGCCCACATGCACAATATTCTCAGTATACGTATGGGAATTATTTTAAGCCCAAGAACCATACATTTATGGCAGTCTTTTTTCCCCTTTAATTAAAAAAAATACTGCTTTAAGACCAGAAGGACTAAAATTAAATTTTATCCTAAAGATAATTCCTGTTTCCTCTAGATCACACTTGTTTGTAGCAAATATAAATCATGATTTCAAAAAAACTGCATTCAATAAAAATTGGAAAAAAATATTAGCATGCCATTGCTGAATAAATAGCAGCTTTGTATAAGCACTCACCTATAACAGTCTCTTACTCATCGGTAGCTATGCTATTTATGCAGGATTCTTAAAATGGCGTCTGGCAGCACTGCACTGCCTCATTCCAGTACTGTAGCTAAAATGGTAGCAGTTTATTCAATAACTATATCTCTTGTTTAAACAGCAGTGCTATTTTCGAAGCAATCATCTAAATATCAGAAATGGTAAAGGATGACAAAGGGACACCTGACATCCAAATGTTTAACTAGCAATGCACAAGATCGGGAGTTTTGTGAAGTCACAGGTTACTAAGGAAATTGTTCAATTTTAGATTCAGTCTTCAGTGTGAATCTCATAGATTTGATGTTTTATTTATGCTGAGTCCCCTGCAAAATGCCCACCTTGTATTAAGTAATTGAAATAATGTAAATAGTGCTTGTTCAACTGTATAGATAGGGCATAAATTAGGCTAGGTACCTATGCCAAAATGCAATACCCGATTTTTATTTTATTTCACACATTTAGGATATTCTAAAAAAATCTGTCCTATACAATATGCATTTAAAATAGCTTAGCACAAAGGAGAAAAAAAACAAGTAAAAAAGATGTGGTATCGTTCAAATCTCTCTCAAAATGGGAGATATACAGCTGAGGCCCAATCAATATAAATAGGATATTTATAGGCTTAGACCTCCAAAACATACAGGCACAGTTTGGGAATGTTTGTAAATAAAGATCAGTGCTATCTATATTAATGCTGCTAGTATAATGCTTATCACACACTTTTAATCTCACTGTGAGACACACAGATACTATGACAATTGGCAATAGTTATAAGACTGACAACTTTAGTCTGTGGCAAAGTATATGAAACTCAGCTCTATGCACTACACTTCCAAATTGGATATGAAAGTGGACACATGATTTCTGTTAACAATAGAAATATTTTCTAAATCCAGTTTGAGAGGTCAGGCTAATGGCTTCGTGCAGTGGTGCCCAAACTTTTCCTATCACAGCCCCCTTACCAGTAATGGACTCTGTCTGCATCCCACCTCCATTACTGCACAGCCAAGGTGTCCTTGGCAGAGAAGCTTGGGCTGAAGGAGGAGCGGGGGGCAGAACTGGGGATAAGGGTGGAATTGGGGATAGAGGCGGAGCTGGCCTTGGGGTTGAGGGAATCAGGGCAGATCTGGGGGAAGAGTGGAGTTCCGGTTAGGGCCGGAGCTGGTCTGGGGGCAGAGCAGGGCTGGGTGGCGCTCCCACCCTGCCCTCCCCAGGGGACTGGCCAAGGCCCCACGCCCCCCAAAAAACATTCCTTCACGCCCCCCTGGGGGGCATGCCTAATGGATCACTGGGGATCACTGTTTGGGGATCATTGGCCTAATGGATAATACTGTGCACTGCTACGTGAGTGCCCATGTTTGGGTGCAACTTCAGAAACCTCAAGGTGCCATCTGGGGCTCCAAAGTGATACAAAGTGTTCCATGTGGAAAAAGAAACAGGATGCAGTCTTTACTGAGACTTATCGCCCCCTTGTTGATGATTCTGGATGGCACCAGTCTTAAGGTGCCTTGCTCTATCACGTCCCACCTGTTGGACGAACATGGCTACTAAAGCCTGTAAGCTGCCATGCGTCGACCTAGCTGTGGAAGTGTCTTCACTTACATTTGGCTCCTGCTGATGTAAGTGTCTCTCTACCCCCATTTAATAACACCAGCTCCCTGAGCCATGTACAGTCATGCTCAATGTAATTAGGTTGACGCAGTGTCAGTGTAGAGACTGTGTTGCTTATATCAACTATTACTGGCTTTCAGGAGCCACCCAGTTGTATTGCCTCAACTGACAATACAATTGATACAAGCGCTTCTGGTGAGGATGCACATCGCTGACACAAGGAGTCAAGTGTGTACGCATACAAGCAATTTAATAACTCTGGCGGCTGTTTGCCGACATAATTCAGTTTGGCTGACATAATTTTGTAGTGCAAACATGGTCTAAGGTTTAAGAAAAATGAAAGAAAGCAAGAAAGAAGTGGGATTATACACTGGCAAGCAGCCCAGAGAGAAAAGGTAAATGAAGCCAGTGGACACTAACATGGAGGAGCTAATTTTACATACTAATTTTTGTACTGTGAAGGTGAAAGTCCCTTTAGCATATGCTTCTTCCAAGGTCAATGAAGTGAGGGGGAAGCCTATTTTTACTCAGACGCCTGAAGGAGAGAGGAAAAGAAATCAGATTTGAAGTTATTTGTACTTTGCATCATTTCCTTATGGGTATACTACAAATTGTCACCGGTTTCAAAAAGTCACTAATTTTTCCCTAGCACTACTTAACTCCCAGCTAAAATAGTTTGCCTACAAAGTATGAAAGGGACATGTGGCTTTTAAAAAGCTATTGTTTTCATCCTTATTTATAATCTAGATCACTCTTCTGTTTCTCCCCATTACATTCTTTGTATAGCTAATTACAAAAGTAACTGGATGTTGCCACTAAATAATAATGGCTAATCATATTCATCCTGGACAAGTAAAATAACTCTTTAGTTGCTAACAAATTTAAAGAGCAATTATACGATTAAATCCTAGTTACACCAGAACAATGGCCACCTTCTACAAATGGTATATACCTCAACTACATTGCTTCATGCATGTTCAGTGTAATTGTGAAATGAACAAGAATCAGCCCTGTAAAATCTTTGGCTAGAAGGAATACATGCTTTTTCCCTGTCTCCGTCACTTAAACAAAACCCCACACCCCATCTGGCCTGAACATTAGAAAAACAGCACACAGTGTTTCCTATTATGCAGTCTATAACAGTGAGTGATAGCATCATACCTTGACAAAGCACCAAAAATACATGAAATTCTTCAGCTTAGCTGAATTTGCTCTACTTAGATGGAACAAAGATGGTAGAAATTTCCAGAAGGCCTTTCTCAGTCTTGCCACTGCAATTGTCAATCTTTAACCTACACTCTGTTTCTATTGGCTCAAGGACTCCATGGAGCAGCGTGATTGGGCTGATCTGTAAAACAACACTGCTGTCTCTACCTTGCCTCAGACATCTTGCTGCAATGCAGACATTTATTTTTTGTAAACTATAAAAGAATTATATTTGAGTGATTAAAAATAGCGAACTTAGATTCACAATGCTATGTTTCATTACATGCACAAGGGCAGCTTATACAAATATACTTCACTGTCAACAATGTGTCAGGAGGTGCAGATTTGAAACAGATCCTTGTTTAACAAAACCTGTGGGAGCCATTTTAATGCAAGCTTTTTGATTGCAGCTCACTTATTCCTGCTTCCTCATATTAAATATAATATTATGCAATGTTTAAGACTCCAAACCAAATTGCTAATGTGTATATACTGTTATTAGGAAAACTATGCCCAAATGCAATTTCTCGTTTTAGCAATCACAGAATAAAAACAGCATAAACTCATTATTTCTTAGGTGCATTATCACCTTTGCGTATGCTGAAAAATATATTGTCATATGTAAGTACTATAAAAACATGAAGCAACAGTACACTTCAGCAATGGTTTAGATTGTGATCTGAATTAAGCATTTTTTACCATATAATAATCTTACGGGATTTTCCATTTTCAAGAAAGATATTAATCTTGGCAAAGAAGTAACCAGAGTTAAATGGCTATGTTACAGTATGTTATCAATCGATGGGACCCTTCTATAAAAGTTACAATGACTAGGTATAATCATTTCTAGATCCACATTAGATTTGGGTCCATTCTTAACACTGTATGGTCTGGACTACTATGAAACTGCAAAAATTAGATCAAAAGCACCAAATAAGATGTTTCTGATAACTACATTGCTATGAGAAAATGTGCAGTGAAAAGCAACTTAAGATATCCATACAAGTGTTACAGCTCATCTATGAAACAAAGGCACAAGGTGTTCAAAATTAGTAATAAATCAAACAAAATTTGATTTTAGGTGATATTTCATGTAATCTCAAAAACACAGACTTAAGAAGAAATATCCCTTTAACTGTGTAAAGTACTGAGTAAAGTACTGCTGAGTACTAGCACTTTCATTACACCTCAAAAGCCTGAGGAACAACCAAAAGGAGCTCTAGCCTCCAAACATGTTAATTAAGGATCTAGGAACAAAGCGTAAGTAAAAAAATTTTCACTGGCCACAGGTAAACAGGAAGCATAAGCTTCAAGTTTAGCAGCATATTATCAGAAAAACAGTACATTCAAAAGGGAACACAGCTTACTTGAACAAGTCATTTAAAATAGATACTGATCAAAGCTCCAATTTTTTTACATGACTAGCCACTGACAGTACTTCATCTGCTGGACTAGTGGCCCCCTGTTAAAACCAAAAATTGTTAAACTATTAAAAATGTTCAGAGAGCAGCACACTGCTTACTTACCAACTGTTCAAGCAACCATCTCATTTTTCCACAGTTAAGAAGATACAACAGGCTGGCAGATTTGGGAATTGATCAAAAGGGAAATTTTTGAAACAATTACGTAGCAATAAACCAAAATCAAAATAAAGACGCCCCCCCCCCCCCCACCAAAAAAAGACTATAACCAAAAATGAACAACATGTAATACTGTTAAGAACCAGACATGATTTTATATCTCCTGGACTCCACAACACAGAACTGAGGCTGCTACAGAGTAAAACAAAAAGGCACAGATAAAAGGTACATAAATTTATTTTAACTATGCAAGAGAAGGAAGCTAAGAGTCGAAAAATATTTTTTCTTTGAAGAACTAGGCATTTAAACAGATGTACTGCTGCATTTTATTGACCAAAAAACTAATTCTAAAACCTGCAGTTTGAGAAACTTCTTTTAAAGGAACAAAATGTTAACCATACATTGTCCTTCAGAAAAAGAAACACATTGTATTAACTACTCCTGTAAGAAAAAAGTTCAATATCCATTTCAAGTAAAGATAAGCTGCATAAAAAACATGATGCAACAGCACAATACCACCTAGGCCCAATATCTACAATCTGCCATTAGCACTTTTTGCTGATGTCCAGGTTTTTTAAAATCCCATATTTTCTCAGAGATAACTTAGCTTCGCTATTCCATTCACTGTTTAGAAAGGTAAACTTGCCTGTTCTGCTGTCTGCCATTATCCCTGCTTGACTCCCTGTAGGGCAGTTAAATGCATCTGCTCCCTAGCTTCCATTTTCTCTTCAGCAGGCATGTGACACAACAGACAATAGTGCTGGCAAACTGCTCAGAGACAGAAAGCTTCTTTGGAATACCAGGATCTTGATAAACTCTAAAAACACCATCCTCCTGTGAAGAAGTAGGTATGCCAAGGTTTTGCCAGTCTGCAAAATAAAGCTATGGCTAATGGCTACTAACCATGTGACCCAAGAAAGCAAATTTAAACAGTTTCAACTTAATAAAGTGCAGTGGTGTCTGTTTTGCGCAACAAATCACAGAGAATCACACTGTTAACCCACAACTCATAGGTCTTAGAGAAAAAAAAATGTAAAAAGTAAAGCTTACCTCTGTGGATGCATTGTTAACACAGTGTTATGTCAATACTTATAAAACATGGAGGACAGGCTCTCAGTATTCAGACAGAAAGGGCTTGGCACTTCAGCTTGATGATCTGTCTTCCTAATAAAAGCTAATCCTGGATTGGCTACTTTGGTAAATCTGAATGTAAAGCTTCAGGGGATTGGCTGAAACACTTCCTGAGCGATTATCTTTGTGCAGCTCTGGCAAGCAGGAGCCATCCTGTGCATAGAGAAGACAGGCTAAGCTAGGCCTATTTCAGCAAAGAAACTTAAAAAGAGGTCCTATACATGAACCCTGGTACAAAATAGTCAGATTTTCAAACAGAGGAAAGTGATTACTAACTGCTTGCTCAAATAAAGCAGTGCGCCTCAAACTAGCAATGCTGACTGCACTCAGATATTTTAAACTTGCAGAAGGGAAGGTTCATCCAGGTCACAAAAGCTATTCTTTCTAAGAGAAAAGCTAAATTCACTTTGCTGCCGTTCTGAAGTGTTGCCCACCTAGTGAAAGCCATGATTAGAAAAGGGAGGAGCGCATCTAGAAACAGAACATGCATGGGAGGGAACAAAATTAAACAAATACTGAAGGATCAGGAGGAATCATTTATTACATTTTAAAAACCCAAACACCCACCCACTAGTCAGATACACAGAGCACAATTCCATTAAACACTTTGTGTAAACAGTATAGTTAATGTTTGATTTCTACAAAAATTATTGTATAATGTATTTCAGATTATAGAGTACGGAGCTCATTACACACACATCTACCTTTCTCCTAATTTAAAAACAAAATGCTGCAGAAAATAATACAAATTGTCAATATCACACCAGATGCTATGTTCTCCAATTCCCCCTCCCCCAACCCTCAGGCCTTCCAAATCTGTCAGTTAAACAAAAATCTGACTTCCGTATTAGTCGGCTGCAGCTGCCGCTTCCTGTCTATTAACCCTGTCAGATTCAGTACTTTTTAAGATGTAGGTCCGAAGAAGACATGGGTTTCAGCATGTGGAAAAATACCAGTCTGCTTTCAGATGGAAGCATGAACATCAGCACAGCTCTCTAGATTTTACAGCTTTTTACTTCGGTTTTTACCCTAGATTAAGACTTTGCAGAATGAAGGAATTTGAAAAAAACAGAATATGATTCGAGTTAAAACGCAATCCATTTAAACAAGCAGTTTGATTTAGAGCCGTTTCTCAATCACTTTACTAAAATAAAATGAGCGTTCATCCTCTTCCAAATATCCTGTGATTCAATTCTCTTTCTTTCTGCAGAATGTAGAGGAGTAGCAGATTTCTCACTATGCCAAGAGAGGGAAAGGCACAATCAGATGGAGATGTTAAGGGCCAAACTTTCACAAAGGCCTCGGCCTAGTGTTTACATTTGTACTCAAAATATTGCACCTGAAAAACTGGTAAAGCAAAAAATTCTATAGGCACCTGCAAATTACAGTGCTCATGGACGTTACAGAGAAAAAGAGACTGATTATCAAAATGTGACCTTTTATTAAACAAACTTTTTTTGCATAAACAAAGAGGGAGGAGGGAAGGGACAGATTTAAGATTTAAACATTAAATAGAAAATGAACTAAAATAACCAAAACAAAGCTAAACATTCTTACAATACTGAATTGGGATTTGATGCAGACCGCAGGTTTGTACAAAAGCAGGCAATAAAAAGCCTCTCCCTGAAATTAGGAGGAAGTCTAGTTGCCAGTGAAGCCCGCACAAGACTCCCTACTTTGCCCTTCAGAGTTATTGATTCCTAAAACAATCTCTACAAATAAAGCTAATACACCCCACCACACCACCCAAAAGGACAGAATCAGTTTACCACACGAGTATAAATGCTTTTCCATTGTGAATCTGCTGACTCACATATGTGCAATTCAATACAAAAAATAATCCTAGGCTGTAGTGTTGCATGCTGAATTAAAGTAGTTTCTGAGACAACAAGCACCTTTTAAGAGGAAATCCCAACCCACCATGTCACAAAACAGTGTATATTTTTCAGTGCAATTGCATTTTAGGCTGTACCAGCAGACTGAAAGTCCCAAGTGCAATGCTCACTTATTTCCTAACCAATTATGGAGTCTCTGCTGGAAGCGTTTTCCCTTTTAACCCTGGCAATATTTTTCAGGGCAGAGATCAGGAAGGCTCACGGATTACATGGGCAGTTTAGTTCTGTTTTAGGAATGCAGCAGAAACAGAATGCCTCTATTAAGGGAAACGTACAGCCCACTACAGCAGCAGCAAAACATTGGAAATGCATGACATTCAAGTGAGCATTTGCAGCAGTATTCTATTAATAGCTCAAGCCCTTCAAAGCAGGTTTCTTTCTCACTGTGTGCCTAAAACACTGTGCAGCAAAGGATTATTTCCTCTAATGCATAAATATGCAGGTATTGTTTTTTTCCATGCAGTAGCTATAAGAGAAAGGGAATTATCAACTTCTAAAATGTATTCTCATTAGACAGACAACAAACTGTGTGGCTCTGATATCATTCACATTACAAACAAAAAACTTAACTCCCTATGAAGTGCAGTGAATGAATAAAACTGAACATAGTATTTGTCAATGCTCTCTGCTAAGCAAGATGTGGCTCTGTGAAAGCAATGGCGCTGATGGTGGCTGGGCCTGGGCACATCGCCAAGATGACACACTCGTCCTTAGGGAGAAGATCGGCCACACAGGAGACAGTAACTTATTGGCTGATGCACAGAGTGGCAACAGCAACAGCCTTAGAGGAGGCCTCAAGTTCTACCCTTTTTATTCAAGGCCTGACTAGAAAGACTGGTCTAATTGTCTTTGGTCACAAGCCAGCAAAACAAGAACAAAACCCAGAGAGGGTGTACTGCTCGGAATTGGGGTTTGTCCATTATTTTAAAAATATGAAATCAGGAAGGAGAATGCTTCTCTGTTTTTTTGGCCCTGTTAGACACATTTTACTACAGTAGATGGAAGCTCAAATTAAGGAGTTACAGGAACCAGGGGTGCAATCAGTAAATGATGTCTGTTATCCTGTAACAAAAGACAATTCCTACTGCTGCTTGACCAATTCTCTTTCATGGGAGTTGTGAATGTTTTGGGTGCGGAAGAGCAAATTAAAAAAAGAAGAGGGGAAGAAATCAAAGAGCTTTGTTAAGGTGAGAGAGAGAGAGTGATTGCAGAGATAAAATTAGCTAGTACAAAGGTGCACAACGTTATTACACAGGAGGGACTCAGAAACCTAAGCATACCCTTGTGTGGGCCAAACAGATTCTATGTATTTTAATAAGATTTAAAGTCACCCTGTATTGATTTATATTTTAAGTTCAGCTTGTTTCGTATGTATTTAGAAAGGCTGTTTCTATGTATAGTATTGTTTATTTAAAAACAAAGAAATCAGTGCATAAAACGTGTATCAGAATTAAAGAACACGGGGGGAAAAACAGGAAAACACACATGACCTTCTCCCTAATCACAAATAAAGAGTTTATTTTCTGAGTTAGAAGTCTGAGGTTCAAAATACCTCTGAATTGAAGTCCCAAATACCTCTGAACAACATAATGATCCACAGAGGCCTGCCTACCAACATTACAAAAAGAAGGATTCTAGGTGGACTCCTCCTGAAGGTCGAAACAGCAGACTGGACTTCTACATAGAGTGCTTCCGCCGACGTGCACGGGCTGAAATTGTGGAAAAGCAGCATCACTTGCCCCATAACCTCAGCCGTGCAGAACACAATGCCATCCACAGCCTCAGAAACAACTCTGACATCATAATCAAAAAGGCTGACAAAGGAGGTGCTGTTGTCATCATGAATAGGTCGGAATATGAACAAGAGGCTGCTCGGCAGCTCTCCAACACCACTTTCTACAAGCCATTACCCTCTGATCCCACTGAGTTACCAAAAGCATCTACAGCATTTGCTCAAGAAACTTCCTGAAAAAGCACAAGATCAAATCCGCACAGACACACCCCTGGAACCCCGACCTGGGATATTCTATCTACTACCCAAGATCCATAAACCTGGAAATCCTGGGCGCCCCATCATCTCAGGCATTGGCACCCTGACAGCTGGATTGTCCGGCTATGTAGACTCACTCCTCAGGCCCTACGCTACCAGCACTCCCAGCTACCTTCGAGACACCACTGACTTCCTGAGGAAACTACAATCCATTGGTGATCTTCCTGATAACACCATCCTGGCCACTATGGATGTAGAAGCCCTCTACACCAACATTCCACACAAAGATGGACTACAAGCCATCAAGAACACTATCCCCGATAATGTCACGGCTAACCTGCTGGCTGAACTTTGTGACTTTGTCCTTACCCATAACTATTTTACATTTGGGGACAATGTATACCTTCAGATCAGCGGCACTGCTATGGGTACCCGCATGGCCCCACAGTATGCCAACATTTTTATGGCTGATTTAGAACAACGCTTCCTCAGCTCTTGTCCCCTAACGCCCCTACTTTACTTGCGCTATATTGATGACATCTTCATCATCTGGACCCATGGAAAAGAAGCCCTTGAGGAATTCCACCATGATTTCAACAATTTCCATCCCACCATCAACCTCAGCCTGGTCCAGTCCACACAAGAGATCCACTTCCTGGACACTACAGTGCTAATAAACGATGGTCACATCAACACCACCCTATACCGGAAACCTACTGACTGCTATTCCTACCTACATGCCTCCAGCTTTCACCCTGACCACACCACACGATCCATCGTCTACAGCCAAGCTCTGCGATACAACCGCATTTGCTCCAACCCCTCAGACAGAGACAAACACCTACAAGATCTCTATCAAGCATTCTTACAACTACAATACCTACCTGCGGAAGTGAAGAAACAGATTGATAGAGCCAGAAGAGTTCCCAGAAGTCACCTACTACAGGACAGGCCTAACAAAGAAAATAACAGAACGCCACTAGCCGTCACCTTCAGCCCCCAACTAAAACCCCTCCAACGCATTATTAAGGATCTACAACCTATCCTGAAGGATGACCCAACACTCTCACAAATCTTGGGAGAAAGGCCAGTCCTTGCCTACAGACAGCCCCCCAACCTGAAGCGAATACTCACCAACAACCACATACCACACAACAGAACCACTAACCCAGGAACCTATCCTTGCAACAAAGCCCGTTGCCAACTGTGCCCACATATCTATTCAGGGGACACCATCACAGGGCCTAACAACATCAGCCACACTATCAGAGGCTCGTTCACCTGCACATCCACCAATGTGATATATGCCATCATGTGCCAGCAATGCCCCTCTGCCATGTACATTGGTCAAACTGGACAGTCTCTACGTAAAAGAATAAATGGACACAAATCAGATGTTAAGAATTATAACATTCACAAACCAGTCGGAGAACACTTCAATCTCTCTGGTCACGCAATCACAGACATGAGGGTCGCTATCTTAAAGCAAAAAAACTTCAAATCCAGACTCCAGCGAGAAACTGCTGAATTGGAATTCATTTGCAAATTGGATACTATTAATTTGGGCTTGAATAGAGACTGGGAGTGGCTAAGTCATTATGCAAGGTAGCCTATCTCCCCTTGTTTTTTTCCTACAAACCCCCCCCAAGACGTTCTGGTTAAACTTGGATTTATGCTGGAAATGGCCCACCTTGATTGCTGTGCACATTGTAAGGAGAGTGGTCCGTGTGGATGAGCTATTGCCAGCAGGAGAGTGAGTTTGTGTGTGTGGTTTTTGGAGGGGTGTGTGTGTGGGGGGGGGGGGGGTGAGAAAACCTGGATTAGTGCTGGAAATGACCCACCTTGATTATCATGCGCATTATAAAGAGAGGTTTCAAAGAGGGATGGGCTATTACCAGCAGGAGAGTGAGTTTGTATGTGTGTGTGTGGGGGGGGGGGTGAGAAAACCTGGATTTGTGCTGGAAATGGCCCTACTTGATGATCACTTTAGATAAGCTGTTACCAGCAGGAGAGTGGGGTGGGAGGAAGTTTTGTTTCATGGTCTCTGTGTGTATATAATGTCTTCTGCAGTTTCCACGATATGCTATGCATCCGATGAAGTGAGCTGTAGCTCACGAAAGCTCATGCTCAAATAAACTGGTTAGTCTCTAAGGTGCCACAAGTACTCCTTTTCTTTTTACGAATACAGACTAACACGGCTGTTACTCTGAAACAAGTCTGAGGTTGTTTCTCAGAAACCAATTTGTTGAAGTTTGTCTCAAAGCGAGAGACACATGACAACAAAATGATAATGAATCAGCCATTAGTATAGTGTGTTGAAGCAGGCTGTGGGCCTTATGAAATTCACTGATGGGCCGTGTACAGCCCGCAAGCCATATGTTGGGCCCCCAGACAGCAAATGTGAAAAATCGGGACGGGGGTGGGGGGTAATAGGCACCTATATAAAACAAAGCACCAAATATGGGGACTGTCCCCATAAAATTGGGATATCTGGTCACCCTAGGCACCCCTGAGCTAGCATTTGGCCAGTACAATGCTTTGAAGAGGTAAGATATTACGAGACAATGGGGAAGTGGGTGGGATTGGAGGGAAAGGATGAGAGCAGGAAGAGAAAGAAAAACAAGTGAAAGAGATATATCAGAAGGACAGAACAGGTCATGTGGGGGGGGGGAGTGGCACGATATGTGAAAGAAAATGTAGGATCAAATGAAATAAAAAATCTTTAATGAATCCACATGTTCCATAGAATCTCTATGGATAGTAATTCCATGCTCTAATAAGAACAGAACAGTAGGGATCTATTATCGACCACCTGATCAGGACAGTGATAGTGACGATGAAATGCTAAGGGAGATTAGAGAGGCTATCAAAATAAAAAACTCAATAATAGTGGGGGATTTCAATTATCCCCATACTGACTGGGTACATTTCACCTCAGGATGAAATGCAGAGACAAAATTTCTCGATACTTTAAATGACTGCTTCTTGGAGCAGCTGGTACCCACAAGGGAAGAGGCAATTCTCGATCTAGTCCTGAGTGCAGCGCAGGATCTGGTCCAAGAGGAAACTATAACAGGACCACTTGGAAATCGTGACCATAATATAATAACATTTAACATTCCTGTAGTGGGAAGAACACCTCAACAGCCCAACACTGTGGCATTTAATTTCAGAAAGGGGAACTATGCAAAAATGAGGAGGTTAGTTAAACAGAAATTAAAAAGGTACACTGACTAGCGTGAAATCCCTGCAAGCTGCATGGACACTTTTCAAAGACACCATAACAGAGGCTCAACTTAAATGTATACCCCCAACTAAAAAACACAGTAAAAGAACTAAAAAAGAGCCACCGTCGCTTAACAACCATGTAAAAGAAGCAGTGAGAGATAAAAAGGCATCTTTTAAAAAGTGGAAGTCACATCCTAGTGAGGTAAATAGAAAGGAGCATAAACACTGCCAAATTAAATGTAAAAATGTAATAAGAAAAGCCAAAAAGGAGTTTGAGGAACAGCTAGCCAAAAACTCAAAAGGTAATAACAAAATGTTTTTTAAGTACATCAGAAGAAGGAAGCCTGCTAAACAACCAGTGGGGCCCCTGGACGATCGAGATACAAAAAGAGCACTTAAAGATGATAAAGTCATTGCGGAGAAACTAAATGAATTCTTTGCTTCAGTCTTCACGGCTGAAGATGATAAGGAGATTCCTAAACCTGAGCCGTCTTTTTAGGTGACAAATCTGAGGAACTGTCACAGATTGAAGTGTCGCTAGAGGAGGTTTTGGAATTAATTGAGAAACTTAACAGTAACAAGTCACCGGGACCAGATGGCATTCACCCAAGAGTTCTGAAAGAACTCAAATGTGAAATTGCAGAACTATTAACTATGGTTTGTAACCTGTCCTTTAAATCAGCTACTGTACCCAATGACTGGAAGATAGTTAATGTAATGCCAATATTTAAGAAGGGCTCTAGAGGTGATCCTGGCAATTATAGACCGGTAAGTCTAACGTCAGTACCAGGCAAATTAGCTGAAAACAACAGTAAAGAATAAAATTGTCAGACACATAGAAAAACATAAATTGTTGCGCAAAAGTCAACATGGTTTCTGTAAAGGGAGATCGTGTCTTACTAATCTATTAGAGTTCTTTGAGGGGGTCAACAAACATGTGGACAAGGGAGATCCAGTGGACATAGTGTACTTAGATTTCCAGGAAGCCTCACCAAAGGCTCTTACATAAATTAAGTTGTCATGGGATAAGAGGGAAGATCCTTTCATGGATTGAGAACTGGTTAAAATACAGGGAACAAAGGGTAGGAATAAATGGTAAATTTTCAGAATGGAGAGGGGTAACCAGTGGTATTCTCCAAGGATCAGTTGTAGGACCAATCCTATTCAACTTATTCATAAATGATTGGGAGAAAGGATTAAACAGTGAGGTGGCAGATGATACTAAACTGCTCAAGATAGTTAAGACGAAAGCAGATTGTGAAGAACTTCAAAAAGATCTCACAAAACTAAGTGATTGGGCAACAAAATGGCAAATGAAATTTAATGTGGATAAATGTAAAGTAATGTACATTGGAAAAAATAACCCCAACTACACATACAATATGATGGGGGCTAATTTAGCTACAACTAATCAGGAGAAAGATCTTGGAGCCATCGTGGATAGTTCTCTGAAGACGTCCACACAGTGTGCAGTGGCAGTCAAAAAAGCAAACGGGATGTTAGGAATCATTAAAAAGGGGATAGAGAATAAGACGGAGAATATCTTATTGCCCTTATATAAATCCATGGTATGCCCACATCTTGAATACTGCATACAGATATGGTCCCCTCATCTCAAAAAAGATATACTGGCATTAGAAAAGGTTCAGAAAAGGACAACTAAAATGACTAGGGGTTTGGAATGGGTCCCATATGAGGAGAGATTAAAGAGGCTAGGACTTTTCAGCTTGGAAAAGAGGAGACTAAGGGGGGATATGATAAAGGCATATAAAATCATGAGTGGTGTGGAGAAAGTGAATAAGGAAAAGTTATTTACTTGTTCCCATAATATAAGAACTAGGGACCACCAAATGAAATTAATGGGTAGCAGGTTTAAAACAAATAAAAAGAAGTTCTTCACTCAGTGCACAGTCAACCTGTGGAACTCCTAGCCTGAGGAGGTTATGAAGACTAGGACTATAACAGGGTTTAAAAGAGAACTGGATAAATTCATGGAGGTTAAATCCATTCATAGCTATTATCCAGGATGGGTAAGGAATGGTGTCCCTATTCTCTGTTTGTCAGAGGGTGGAGATGGATGGCAGGAGAGAGATCACTAGATCATTACCTGTTAGGTTCACTCCCGCTGGGGCACCTTGCATTGGCCACTGTCAGTAGACAGGATACTGGGCTGGATGGACCTTTGGTCTGATCCAGTATGGCCACTCATATGTAGATGGAAGGGAGAAGAGGAGATGCGGGAAAAGGAGAAAAATAAGAAAGGCAGAGTTCATCCTGCACAAACTTCACCCCCACCTGCCAGAAGCAAGAAGCTATACCCCCCCCCCCCGAGAGCTCCAGTCAGGATATGCCATCCATCAAGAGTGCCAAAACTGCGCCCCACCATTCACTACAGGTAGGAGGCACCATTTCTTAAGACGGGGTGGGCAAACTATGGTCCGCAGGCTGGATCCGGCCCATTAGGGCTTTGGGGGAGGTACCCGAAGGCAAGGGCAGCGCATGGAGCCCTCTGGGGCCAGAGGAATGTGGTGCCAGCCACTTCCAGGAGTGGCACAGGCCAGGGAAGGCAGGCAGGGAGCCTGCCCTGGCCTCAGCGCACGCCGCTGCCACCCCAGAGCCACTCCAGGTAAGCGGCGTCGGGCTGGAGCCCGCACCCCGAACCTCTGCTGCACCCCAACTCCCTGCGCTGAGCCCCCTGCTGCACCCCGCCCTCCTCCTGCACCCCAACCCCCTGCCCTGAGTTTCCTGCCGCACCCCAACCCCCTGCCCTGAGCCCCCTCCCGCACTCCACACCTCCTCCTGCACCCCAACTCCCTGCCCTGAGCCCCCTCATACATCCTGAACCCCTCCTCCGCCTCAACCACTTGCCCTGAGCCCCTTCCTGCCGACTGCACCCCCTCTCACACCCCAACCCCTTGCCCCAGCCCTACATTCATGGCCCTGCATGCAATTTCCCCACCCAGATGTAGCCCTCGGGCCAATAAGTTTGCCCACCCCATCCTAAGAGGACCATTGGCTGCACCTATCAAAGGCAGGGAGTGCCATCCTCCAGAGACCTCCAGAAACTCTGCCCACTGCTCACTATGGGCAAGAGGAGTGTTTCCTGGAGAGCCCCAAACACCACACCTTCTGTCTAACACTGGCAGAGGTCTCATTCAAGCAGAGAAAATTGCAGCAGCCCAAGACAGGTCTCCAATCCCCCAATCTACAATGAGAAATACAATTGGAAATAAAAGTAAAAGAGAGCCAACAGGGAAGAGGTGTTTGAAGGGGCGGGGGGGAGATATACACTCCATAAGGAAATAAGTGGGTTGTTCACAGCCTCAGAAGAGAAGCCTAATGGATTAAAAACCCACAAGGAAAGGAGAGACGGACCAGCGGGTGACAGACAGGTCACAGTCCTGCGTGTGTGCATGTGTGTGTGTGTGAGAGAGAGAGACACACACACACAACGGAAGAGGAGTCACATTCCCAATGGAAAAGCAGAAAGGGGAGAGGGAGGAAATTACATTTCTCTAACATTAAAAGGCTTGTAGACTGACTTGGGGTTTCTAAGTCTCTGAGCAAGAGGACTGTCTTCTGAACATGGAATTCTAAACACTAATTCAGTATCTTCCCTTGACAGAGATTGTTCCCCTTCCCCATTTTATTCTGAACAAGCTGCAGTGCCAGTAACTGCCTATAGATCATGGCTAGAGCTAGAGATTTGCAATCTAAGCAGCAGTTTCCAAATTGTCCCCACTCTGGAGCTCCTGTTTTAAACATCTCACTAAATGGGTCTAGAGGTGACTCTATAGCTCCTGCATTTCTAGAATTACTGCCAGACGCTCAGCTATTTGACCTGCTGGAGGAGCTGGTACTTTTGTCAGAGGCCCAGAAAGAGAGTCTGCCTAGGCCACATGACTGAAATGAGCTGATTTGCCACCGAGCTAGAGAGATGTACATTCTCTAGTGGCCAGATGTACATTCACTTGTCTATCTGGACAATATTTTTGTAACACTTCTGGTTTGGTTTGTTTGTTCTGGCTCACACTGATTCTTCCTTGTCTCACTGCAGATTAAGTATGCAGACTGGAGAGGCTGATTTTATTTATTTATTTGTAATAGGTGTTAAAAGTATTTGCCATGTTATTAAAGCAGGGCATAAGAGAATAACAGTTCTCAGCAGAAATTTTCATATGTTGAAATAATATGCATGTCCTCCTCTTAAAGGATGTCTCTGTTCATGCTCAGTCATTTGCCAAAGACATATTTAAATCTCCAAAGCATGCTAGATTCCTAGCTGCAGTGGTGTTTTAAATAAGGTGCTGTAGCAGCCAGTGTAAAGGATTCTGAGGCCCCATGGAGGACTTGTCCTGCATGTAATAGGATATCTTGTGCAGAAACGGGAATATCCAAGTTGGGGAGAAACTCCCCAGGCAGAAAAGAGTGGTTTGGGACTGACTGACTGTGAGTGAACACTCTGGCTCCAATGCTATTATACCAGTGCATCACTAGTCTATGTGTGAGGGCACATCTGATTTTATTTTCCATTAGCCCAGGTAGGTGTTAGAATACTGGGTGGGTCCTTCCAAGAAAAGCTGACATCTCTCTTGACAATGTTTTACAATTAATTATTTTATATGCTGGTGATTAAGGCTCCAGTTTATCCACAGATCTTGATTCCAAGATTTCTATGTTAAAAAAACAAGCAAACAAACGAACAAACACCTCAACCATGTCTTTGGACATTTGGGGATTTTTTTGCATGAGAACCTTTCTAAATGTCCTGTCCTTTCCTTTCCTTTCCAGTTCTACTGCTAAAACTCATTCTGTGTGTTGGCTAAACCTTGTCTTGACTTCTGTAACCACCTCCTTTCTGGACTTCCCGCTCCCAGTCTATCCAAAATACAGTACTGCAATAACATTCAAAAGTCATGAATCAGGGTCACCAACAATCATGAGATTGGTTTTTGTTTTTAAATTTATAAATTAAATAAGATACATTTTGGATTATTTTCATTTACCTTGTAATTTTTGATCCTTCAGGCTACATGTTTTCAAGCATTTCTCTGGAACCATGAGAAGCCATAAACTTACTTTTTCTTTTTTTAAATAAAAGTGGAGATTCTCATGTATTCAAAAGACTGCAGGAGCCGGAGTCTTTAAGAAGCACACTAAAATATCATAAGCCATGTAATAAAAATTACAAGGACTGGTAACAGAAAATATTTGCTGCTATCATAATCTTCCCTCTTCCAATCTCTGACTTCATCACCACTCACCTCTACAAATCATGACCAGCTCATCCCCAGTTTTAATCTCGTCACCAGCTCCTTGTTTTGCATGGTAAATGTAGCTATGGCGTGACTTTCAAGGCTTTTCACACCTGCAGTTCCTCCTCTTCATTCTATATTATTCCCAATCCTCTCTCCTAATTACTTCCCTTGTCTCCTTCTCCCACTCTGGGCTGTACAACTTCCCTCTTGCCACCACTACACTTGGAACAGCCTCTTATGCCCTCTGTGCCAATCATTCTACCTCTCCTCCATCAAATATATCATAAAACCACTTTCACAAAGTTTCTGATATCTCCATCAATGTTTCCATGCTTTCCGGCCTTTGTAATGTATTGCACATGCCTAACCGACACTAAAATCCTTGGGGCTGGGACCTTGTCTTTTCCATGTTTGTGGATGGACTGAAGAAGATAATGAGTTTGCAATATAAAACTGAGAACAAGCACCACTTGTTCTACTTGTGGCCTTTCCCTGATACAGGAGACCTGGCTTCACAACAGAAGTAGAAGGCTGGCCTGCCATTAGCATGCATTTCATTCTCATTAACTAGCATGTACACACACAATTATATTCATTTCAGTACCTATGGAGTTTCTTTTTGCAGAAGATGGTGATATACTCTTTTCTTGCACTGTCTGAAACGTACTCAATGTTTGTTAAGCTTTCTTACTACTAATTGGTACCTGGTGACTATGATGAAATGCTTTCCTGAGCTCAACCCAGGGCTAGTCTACACTGGCAATGTTAAAGTGTTGCTGCAGCTTGTTTAGTGGCTGAGTGCTGGGAGAGAACTCTCTCACTGCTCTAAAAAAAAAAAAACCAAAAAACCCACCTCCACGAGGGGAGTAACTCCCAGCGCTGGCGCACTGTCTACACTGGCGCTTTACAGCACTGAAACTTGCTGTGCTTAGGGGGGTGTTTCTTCACACCCCTGAGCAAGAAAGTTGCAGCGCTGTAACGTGGCAGTGTAGACAAGGCCCCAGTGAAAAAAGTCAGAGCTGAGCTTGCTGTGAAGGTGTTTATGCCCTTATCAAGGCCATTGTTCTAAAAGGGTGGAGGCACAAAAGTAGGGAGAAGAGAACAGGGGGTGAAATGAGTTGTACCAGTGCTATCTGTTAATAAGGTAAAAAGAGCAGTAGCTCAGAATGACTACCTTCATTAGTTAGACTACATAAGTAGCAATCTTGAATTGTGGGACTAGTATTCAAGCTCTTTTATTCAATGCATTTGACTTTGTTCTTAAAACTGCAATATGCTTGCATAACTCTACAAGTCACATAGGGTGGGGAAGGGCCAGAGACTCTATTGGGTCCATAGGAGTAGTTGCATTGTATACAACATTGTAACTGTACAAAGAGCTGCAAAGCAAAAATTAAAACTGAATTCAGCAGATTTCTGTACGAAGTCCCATATATCAGGCTTTGTGGGACATTCAGACGCACGTATAAGTTTACCTGTGGTGTTGATTTTTGGTTTTTGTAAAGAATTGTTTTCTCTTCTGTGTAATCCTCTTGATACTTCCCAGTTTCTGAAGAGATCCCAGAATGCAACATACCAAGTGCTAGAAGGCTTACTGAAACCATGCTATCTGTGAGGTCAGAAGATGATACATTCTGGGTTATAGTCAGTGAATCAGGAAGTACTAAGTTTCAGAGTAGCAGCCGTGTTAGTCTGTATTTGCAAAAAGAAAAGGAGTACTTGTGGCACCTTAGAGACTAACAAATTTATTTGAGCATAAGCTTTCATGAGCTACAGCTCACTTCATCGGAAGTACCAAGAGGATTTCACAAGCGGGGGAAGGGAAAGGGGACTCATTTAAAACAAAACGTAACAAAACAAAAAGTCAAAACCACTTTTATGCAGCATTTGTCCACAGGCTGGTAAAGGATGAGTTTAGCACAGAAACTAGCATTTAATTCAGTTTTCACTTTTGTCATGCAAGTTATCTTTGACCTACACCTCTCCATTCCAGCTCAGCTCCTCCCCCTGCATTTTGCCCTTGTTGTGAAATTCCTCCTGTGTCTTTGTGGAATGCCCTCAGGAGAACCATAATTGGCTCTCCTGCATGGAATGCAATAAGGTAATTAGATAACATCTAGCTCATCCTGGATATTGGATTTCTCCAAACATTGTAATCCTACATAAACATGATCCAGGCAAATACTATTATCTGAATTTCATTACTACTAAGTAACGCAAATGAATGCTACTGTGTCCACTTCCCCCTACAACTATATTATGGTAGAGACCTATTTAAAATGTAGAAAAAAAATTACACCAACAGTCAAGGACTGCCAGTGTAGCTACATTAATTGTTTTGAATTTGAACATTTAAAAAAAACCTTTTAATGGCAATAGTTATCTCAGTTCCTAGAGGACAGGAAGAACATAAATCATCATAATTGCTCAGACAGAAAATCAGAGGTACTCTTCTCATGCACTGCCCCAATCCTCAAATTCACACAAAACTCCGAAGTAGCTGGATACTTCTGATAAAATGATAAACAGTAAAAAAACAATGCTGAATTTAAAATTCTCACTCTTATGTTTCAGAGTTAACGTTCCACTGAGATTAATGGGAGCTGCTTATGCTCCCTCTCCGGACTGAGTCATGGCAGCCAAGGATCACACAACTCACATGACATGCATTTGTCAGCCCTCTCATGCATCCCTGTAGCCTAGCTCAAACATCACTCATTCAAACTGGGCTGTAGATGCATCTTCTGACCACCAAGGGGCTGCAATGGCACCAGCTAGACCAGGGGTGGCCAACCTGAGCCTGAGAAGGAGCCAGAATCTACCAACGTACATTGCCAAAGAGCCACAATAATACGTCTACAGCCCCCCATCAGCTCCCACAACCCGCTACCAGCGCCTCTCACCTACCGGCAGCCCTGCTGATCATCACCTCCCAATCGGCTGTTTCGTGGAGGGCAGGAGGCTCTGGGGGGTGGGGAGGATCAAGGCCAGTGCAGGCTGAGGGAAGGGGGTGGGAAGGGATGGAGTTGGGGCAGGACCTGTGGCAGAGTGGTTCGCTGCTCCAGGCCAATGGGAGCTGCTGGAAGCGGCGGCCAGTATGTCCCTCGGCCCACGCCACTTCCAGCAGCTCCCATTGGGTTGGAGCAGCGAACCACAGCCGCTGGGAGCCGCGATCGGCTGAACCTGTGGACGCGGCAGGTAACCAAACTGGCACAAGCAGCGGAACAAGTTTGGGAACCACTGTCCTAGACTGAAGGCTCTTCAAGACAGGGATCATGTGTTCATATGCATATGTAACTCAGATCCTGACTGAGGCCTTTGGACACTGCCATGACATAAAAATTACTAGTACTGGCCATTCCTTTGTACTTTTCCTGGTTTGCCACCAGATTCCTCTAGATTAAGTCTTCCTATATGGCCTGCTCTGCTCATCCATGATGGTTTGGCTGGGCTTCAGACTTTCCATTCCTATCATGAGGGTGGGGAGCATTTCAGCATTTGGCCCTTACAACTACTGTTTCACTCTGCTAGGGTCAGCAATGCATCAGTTCACTTTCAAAACAAAATACTTGCAACTAGAATCTTGGGGGGGAAGGATATGTTACTGAAAGCTTAGAAGCCAATGAAAACAGAAAGAAGGGTAGCATGGAGTGCCACCACCACCAGTCTCAATCTGCTCCCTGCAATTGGTATTAACACCCTTGCGAGCAGTCTAGAGCAGTAGTCTCCAAACTACGGTCCATGGGCCAGATTCGGCCCGGGGCTTCCATTTATCTGGCCCTCCAACCAACAGGGGAGAAGCAAACAGCTGAGTAGGCACTTCGAGCAGGCAGGGGGAGCGGCCGTCGGCAGCAGCTCACGCGGGGCGGGGGGGAAAGGGGTAGCTCAGCTGAGCTGAGCAGTGGGGTGAGTGCCCCCGGGAGCCAGTGTCCCCCCAAAAGGGGAGCCAACTTAGGGAAGAGTTGCTGCTGCAGCAGAGCAGGCACGGACCCCTGCCTTAAGAGTAAAAATACAAGCCAGATGCTTCATTACATCTCCAATAAATGGAGTAAAGAAGATGGAAATTAACAATTTCATAATGGTTAAATTTTAACTACAGCACTAATACAACCAAACAGTCTCAACCAACAATGGGAACCTGGAGCTTCTCTTACCAAAGTACAGCCAAACTTTCAATCCTTTGTCATTTTCTTCAGCAGAGCAGGCACGCCTAGCAGGCACAGGGAGAAGGGAGCAGGCACGGGGCAGAGCAGACCCAAAAAGGGGAGCCAACTTACAGTACCTGCATCGATTAACTTTTATACCTGATTTAGAATGTAATGCAACACTGACACAGCAGAGTAGTGGTTTTTTTAAACAATTTTGCATATATTTTGCATATATTTAATTTCTTTCACAGTTGCTTCGGCCCACAAAGCCCCTTCAAAAATTTAATATGGCCCTCGTCTCATAAAGTTTGGAGACGCCTTGTCTAGAGTGCAAGGATTGAATGGGTCATGAAGACTGCATTCTTGTTTAATCCACAATAGTGTTCATGTATCCTGAGGGGTAAGGAATGGAAGTTTGCAATGTAACTGTCTGTGGCATACCTGTTCTACAAATGGCAGATTTTGGCTGCAGTGTGGCACATTTCTTCACTACTAAATTCACACTGAAGGTAAGCTCCAGTGTTTGTTACAATACTATAAAGAGCTAAATAACCCCAAATGCAATTTAAAAAAACCACCATAAAACCCCTAACCAGTATATAACTGCATTAAAAAAAAATTACCATATTGTTTAATCTTACACCTTTACCATATTTATAAAATTTACCTTACAAAATATCTGTTTTCCAATGGTTTTTATTGGCAAAGCTTATTTTTTCAATTCTTCTTAGCAAATTCTTCATATGGCCATTTCCTGTTTCCTTCTTAATTATTTAAGGAACTTAAACTAAAAAACAAAACAAACAAACAAACAAATGCTTACCTCCTACATATCTGTTAGAGTTATTTGATTTTGGGCACAGTGAAGAGAGGATGAAATTTTACATAATTGTCCAACTAAATCTCCAGATTTCTGTCTGTTGTGCACAACTTTCATAAGTACCCGTAAATCTAGGGAAGTTATTAAAAGGCAGAGCAATATTTGCTGAATAAGCACCAGTCTCTCCCCATAAATGCTCATCTCTAGGCCTCAGAGTGGTTTGCAAGAAGTTTGGGGCCTTAGACTACAAGCTTTTTGTAGGATGTGGACCATGTCTTCATATGTGCTTCCATGGCACCTACCAGAATGGGCCCTGATCCTGACCATTACTATAATATAAATATTAAAAAGGAATGAAAAATACAACTTCAGGTGTATCCTTAAATAGAAATAAGGACTTTTTCTGACACAGGAATTCTATTAGACAAGCACTGAAAATTGAAAAGCAAGCCTCCTCCATCCTCCCAGTTACACTATAATTTGTTACTTCTACTGTACTAATTATCAAAACATATTCTTGCCCCTGTATGTGTAGAACGGAGCAGCAGAGCACGAGTTTAATAATTTAACATTTTGTCTGCATCCTTTCCTAACTTGAATAGAAATGCAGCACCCTCTAGTGTTCTTTTAAGAAGCAGTGCATTGATATCAATTTGAAATCAAGAAAGTTTTGCCATATGCTCATATGGGGCAATATCTATTCAAACTGAGCCTGCTGAATGTCTGTTTGACTTATAGAACAGGTTTATATAAATGCGCATATAGAGAATGCTATCCAGAAGAGTTTTTCATCAGAGTAGGAACTCTGATGTAGGAACTGAGTCACATTTGTTAAATAGTGCTGTGTAAAATGTTCACAACAAAACACAAAAAGAAGGGTTACTGCCCAGTAACTGAGATTATCTGAGAGTTGCTTCTATGTATTCATACAAGGGGGCTGGCATGGACCCTTCTGGAGTCTTAAGATAAGGCTTCTGTTCAAGAGGCACCACATGCCTCTGTATTACGTCAGGAACGATGGGGGTGAGTCAACGCCTTTGAAGACCCTGCATTTGAGCCCCATCTAAAGGTTGGTGCAAATCCTGAGGACAGAGTCTACAGCAGAGAGAACTGTGGCTTTGCTGCCAACACTAGCTGTTCTGGACCTGTCATGGAACAAGCAGAAGGCTGTGCTGTTGCCTTCCATGCTTTCTCTGCACAGCATTTAAAATCTCTTCTGGATCTCAGTCCAGACATGGCTCTGGCATCAAGGGGAGCCCTTGAGGCCTCTAAGTGCCTAATAGTGTCTGGGACACCAAATGTTTGATACCACAAGGGGGTATTCATGAAGCCCCAATGAATAGCTTTCAAGAAGGATGTACAAGCTCAAGATTCTGAGACACTGTCTGAAGAGTGCCAATGCACAGAGGCCCTCAAAGAACCACCTCCGATATCATTAAAAACTAAGACCAAGTTAATCCAAAGATTGCTAACGTTAACTAACTTCTGAATAAGCATAGTAATTGATTTTATGGTTTTGAATCTAAGTAATGTTAAATCCATGGTTTTGATATGAAACTAGGTAAAACTCAGCTGGTCCCCAACCCCCCTGAGTTATGATTTTAGATTTATATTTTGTTAGAACTGACCAGGAGGGTGGAACTGGAGAGGTATGAACACAGTCTGACCAAAGTTGAAAGTGTGCACACAAATCCCAGTAAAGATAAAACACTTAGTTTCTTACAGATTTTGTTGCAACAATACTATTCTAGTGCTGCGAGACAGCCAGGTGAGGACAGAGTGGTTCACTTCCCAGAATGTACTGCTTTTGTGTAGCCAACCAAATAGTGATCCGAACTCACATGGGAGTGTAATGACCCATCCACTCCCAGTCTTTATTCAAGCCTAACACTATTTCCCCATGTTTATTCCCCCCTCCCCCCCCACTGTTCCTCAGACGTTCTTGTCAACTGCTGGAAATGGCCCACCTTGATTATCACTACAAAAGGTCGTCGTGTCCCCCCCCACATCCCCCCGCCCTCCTGCTGGTAATAGATCACCTTACCTGATCACTCTCGTTACAGTGTGTATGGTAACACCCACTGTTTCATGTTCTCTGTGTATATAAATCTCCCCACTGTATTTTCCACTGAATGCATCCAATGAAGTGAGCTGTAGCTCACGAAAGCTTATGCTCAAATAAATTTGTTAGTCTCTAAGGTGCCACAAGTACTCCTTTTCTTTTTGCGGATACAGACTAACACAGCTGCTACTCTGAAACTTATTCTACCCTAGTAAACCTGCATGATTGTGTTGCTTTGGCAGCTGAACTGATGTAACAATTACACTCATAAAGTAGATTTAAGTGACACTTCTGACTACACTACTAGAAGTGCTTCCTAAGTAGTCTGTAAACTACTTAACGGCTTGTCTTCACTGCAACAGTTTAGCCCTGAGCTAGTACACTCAAGTTATTGCACTCTAGCTAGCCTACCTCGAGAGAGTGAATATACTGCAAAACACCACTCCCACTAAACAAAGTGATTTGGTTAACATCACAGTTATCAGATTAACAGTTGAGCTGTTGTCACTTGAGCTACTGCATTACTAGCTTGATCATCAGTGGCACTTGAGCTTTAACCAACCCCACACACGCCAACTAGTTGAGTTTAAAGCACCACTTAACTCAAGCTAGTGATTTGTGGACAGGAGTTGGGTTGGGGCAAAATATGAATTAGCTCAAATTAACAAGGCAGTGAACACAGGCTCTTACAGTTTCCATAGACACAGCTCAGGCAGCATAAAGGCTTGTATACACAGTGGAGTAATGCGTACTAACTTGTTGTGCATTAATTGGTCTGTGGAGACCCTCTGCTGCACAATACAAGTTCTCTAGTGCACTTTAATGTACAGGGAACTTTTAGTGCACACCAGAAGGGTCTACACAAGTGATACTCAGATTGAGGCTTGCGAGTCGCAAGTGGCTCATTAATGTATCTCCTGCAGCTCTTTGCAGTACATGATATTAAAACACTGTGTGATTTAATTATTAACCAATCTAAGTTATTACCCTATTGGGATTCTTTTACTATGTTATTAACCAATTGTAGTTGATAAAATAATACTGGGTCAGTCACTTTGTTCTGAGAATAATTTATAAATAGTAAATGAACAATTAATTCACTCTAGTGTGGCTCTTTTGGGTAATGCTAATCACTAATTTGACTCCTGAACCACTGAGGTCTGAGTATTACTGCTCTTAACAGACCAATTAATGCACAACATGTAAGTGCGCTTTAGAATTCACACCCCTGCAGTGTGCAGCACCCCCTTATGTAGACAAGTCCTAGGGGTATGTCTATACTTCAGAGACTATATTGGCATAGCTATACACCCACATCCCCGAGTGCAGACACAGCCTACTCCACTAGAAGAGATTTTTCTGTCAGTGTTGTAACACAACCTCCCCAAATAATGTTAGTTATACAGAAGCACTCTTCCATCGACAGAGCTGCATTTATATTGGAGGTTATGTTGGCATAGCTACATTGGTCAGTGGTGTGTCCTATTCACACCCCGACCAATATAGCTATGCTGATCAAGCCGAAGAGAATTACTCAGTTTTATAGTCCAATAGCCCAGTCAAGTTTACCTGCTTATAAAGCTGCATCTTCTAATTCCAGTAGATTAGTTAAGACACTTACCAGAAAGACCTAGTTTAGAAGGAACTGTTGTAGAATAAGACTGAGGTGCACTCATGCAGCAGCAGGGGCCAGTGTTTTATCCAGATATATAATTTTTTTAAAAGGAGTATGGATCAACAATGGATTCCTGCCCTCTCTCTTCCCCCTCAAAAAAGTCCGCCCAAATTCAAATTTATGAAGAGAAACCAGACAATAACTACACATAAAATCAAAGAGCATACAAACTAGCCCTGAGTTAAACTGGACATCCACTGGTCACCTATTTTTAGAGAAAAACATTAATTTATGCCCCATTGTAAGCCCATTTTAGAATGCAACCTGAACTATGAAGTCATTACCAATTGATTTCATAACTAAACAACATTAAATGCAATATGTTGAACTGTCGATACATGGATACTAGCAAACCTGCAGCAAAACAAAACAAATGACAGAGAGGATTAAGTGCACCTATAAATTTTGATTTGGCTGGAACAATCTTTAGTAACCTAAAAATTAAGGGATCTGCATGACATTATATTCCACTGAAATAAAAGAAAAAAATCAAATTTAAAAAAGATCTAGTTCACAGTCTCAAGGATTTCTGCGCATCAGTTACTCCGTAGCAGAGCATATAATATAGGATGGTATATTAGTCTTTGTAGACCAGGATTATCTATTTAGATATCATATTAGCAACTCATTACATAGAACTCCTGACCATACTGGCTGAACTGGGTAATAACACAGTTTCACCAGCCAGGCTGGGTGATGCTAGTTTTGTGTTATACTCAGGTTGTACTGTAAAATAAATTCTAGCCTGCGTCTTAACATAAGATAATATGTGATTGTTAAACATTGTTGTGAGCCATGTAGAGACAGGGCCTTCAATTTGACTTCAACAAAAAATGATCACTACTAGTAAATGGTTACTGTACAGCTAATGGCTTACTTTCATTCTCAATTTTCTCTTTACAGTTTGTTCCTGAAGGCGTGTCTAAAACAGCATTGCTAACTGCAGTATCTATTTTTAGCATATATTTAAAATAAACCTTTTAATTCAATGGGAAGCTTCCATACTTGTGCTGGCATAAAACTTACTCATGGAAAGGATACAAAAAAAAAAAGCAAAAAAGGAGACCCTTAAAGGAAGCTCACTCCAATGTCATTACCCAACTTATTTGGTGGAAGAGTGGTCAGGGGACTGTGTCTGTGTGAGATGAAACTCAGTTGGTGATGGTGGGGGATCTATTGGAGACTATACCACAGGGGGATAATGCCAGTTATCTGTGGTTTAAAAAAAAACAAACAAAAAACAAGGAGAGAGCAATAACAAATTTGTAAACAACCCTTGTATATTAGATATGTCAATTTATGCTGTTAATAAATATGAAAAAATATTTTTTGTTTTTAAAGCTGTCCTCTCTGGATGCTCCACTAATATATATTTTTTTAAATCTAGGCCAAATTTACAGCTCAAGTGAGGCAGCGAATCAATAATACAGGTGAGTTCTCTAGCAAGAGGAGCCAAATTAAAGCTCTCAGAACTGTAGTTTCCTCCCATTTGAATAATGTTTTCATAGGCTTTTAGGGTATCAGAGAGCATATGACATAATGGAGAGTTCAGATTTATCACAGGACAAAAGCAGTAAGGAAAAAGAAAGTTTCTGTCTCATTTGTGAACAACTGATATCTCTTACTGGCAAATTGTTTCAGATCCATATGATCCATCTCTAGCACAAATATATTTGGATATGTTATTTTGCATGTGGATGTTGGACTAAAAATTAACACACTCACATTCACACTCAAATTTGCTTTAACAGCAAATCATTTTAGAAAAGATGCAAATTTATTTTTTAAAGTGAAAAAGTAAAACAGCATGGCTCTTCTGGCAAGGGTTCTAATCAGTGGTGCTGGAACAAATTTTATAGTAGGGGTGCTGAAGGCGGAAACCATGTATTTGGGTTGTTATTACCGCTTCAAGCCAGTGGCTCCAGCAGCACCCCTACTTCCAACACCTATGGTTCTAATGCTGTATTATCAACCTGTTAGAGAGGAAAAGGAAATGGCTATTATTGGGATACAGTCCAGTCAGCTTTTGCCAAAAATGTAGGTTTTATAAATAAACTTTTACAAAATAAAATGCCAATGAAAATGTTTTGTTTTTTCTTAAAATATTTGTGTTTGGATTTAAATCTTCACCAGCATTGTATTAAAATCTGAAAGTGTAACTGACTAATTTATTTTTATTGTTTTATATTCAAGCATTTTAGCATTGTATTAGAGCCTGAAAGTGTAATTGACTCATTTATTTTTATTATACAAATGGAGAGAAAATGCAATAATTAATGTAACAGCATAAAGAACAGAAAATGAATGACAAGTGTTTACATTTTCAGCTTTCTATGGTGTTATTTGCAAGATAAGACTTATTTTATATACAGTATTTGAATCAGACAGTGACCTTTGAAAGAGGTTCTTTAAAGAGCTCCACATTCAAAGATAAATCTTATCTCCATTGCAAGAGAGAAAAACTTGTATATCCTACGGCAGTGAAAGAAGCACGTGTGCACACAAATGTGCATGGATCTAGATCATGTATATTTATACCTCCCCTACAGCAGTAATATCCATCTGATTAAGAACAGACATAGGGGATAAACTGCATTGATCATGCATCTTTGTTCTCTTCCATTGTGCCCATTACTCCTGACCTCCACATTGCCATCTTCAATTAATCTTTCCTTTTCATCAATAATCCCTGCATTTCATTGCCTAAATCTGTGATTTGTCTTATGTTTGTCTAGTTATTTAGGGCCTGAATTTGCTCCCACCAAAATCAATACTTTTACTTCAGTGACAGCAAGATTGATCCCTTACAATGTAAGCTTTGGGGTGGCAACATGTTTAGTCTATTTTTGTAAGGCACCATATACATTTATGACACTGTATAAATGTTGAGTAGTAACAATCCCTCTCCACTAGAACTTCCAAACCATCATCGTGCCATGACATAAAGTTGCAATAGGACTACATATTCCAGGACCTCTGAAAGTACATTGTGACTTCTATCTCAAAGGTTTTCCCTGTAACACTAATGAAAGAAATGGGATTTTTCTTGCACTATTTAAGTTGTACCTACCACTTGTTTTCAAATGTACAGTAAAGAGATGTAGAACCTAAGGAGGACATATATATAAGGAAATGCTACTCTGGATTCCTTTAACCCAACTAAAAAAAAAAAAAACATTCTGTTGCAAGTTTACCATCCCTTCATACGTAAGATCCCTCTCACTCATCCCATCACAAAAAAATCCCATAAGATCCCTCTCACTCACCCCATCACAACATTTGGCTTTCAAAACATACTATTGTAAAGCAGTGGGTTTTTTTATGTCACTCAACAAGCACCTCTCCAACAATGTAAAGGTACTGGAACTCTGAAGGGAATCCCAATCCGGTCCTCTGGAAGGAAAAAATGGAGCCTCAGGATGGAACAAGAGCCATTATAAAGTGGGTAGTAGGAGATTCTACTGTATAACAGTCACAACACAAGCTGCATTTATTTACTTAACACCCAACAATTTTGATTACCACATGGAGATGCTGAATTGCTGCCTGGACATTTCCCTCTTCATTTTCCTTGGTTTCAGCAAGGTAACGTCTCACCATTAAAGACTGCCAATAAACTAGAACCTTCCTCCTGGCTTTTTAAGCTTCTACAATTACCATACACACTACATTAAGTTGACTTCAACCCTTGCTTAGTTTTAAAAGTGTCTTTTGATGTATCAGGCCCACTGACTAGCCACTTATATAACAGAATATCTGAAGCTTTAAACTGCGTATATGCTTTCCCCATTATGTTACCTACATAAGCACAACATTAGAAGCAAGTCTATTAATTCCTTTCTGAGATAGGAGAGATCCGACAAATATCAGGTGGAGTTCATATTGGCCTTAGCAAGGCTAATCAATCCTGTGTGTGTTCTGCCAGGACCTTCTTAGACTGAATAAAACTGAACTAGGAGGTCTCTGAAGATTCCATAGTACATTTAGGACTATGAGGGCCATTATCCCTCTTTTGCAGATGGCAGACATCACTTCTGTTCTATTTCAATAAAACCTGAGAAGACTTTTTGTTAAATGACTAAAACTTAAAAATTGTAATCGTTACAAAGCAGAGCAGTCCATTAATCAGGTCTCGCAACTATCATAGAAATGCAGGAAGTGCCATACATATGCATCCGATGAAGTGAGCTGTAGCTCACGAAAGCTTATGCTCAAATAAATTTTTTAGTCTCTAAGGTGCCACAATTACTCCTTTTCTTTTTGCCATACATACAGGAAGAGATCAGTGGTCCATCTAGTTAGGAACCCTCTCTCCAGTAGTGGCTTAAGCCACATGCTTCAAGGGAAGACCAAAAACTCTACAACATACCTGACCTGCTGTTCAAAATATACCATGAGGGGAAAAATCCTTCCAGACCCCAGCTGACAATTATCTTATTCCCAAAAGACGGAAGACTGATAGGCTCTTGTAGTTTTTTGTTCTAGCCACTCCAATGTAACTGCAGATGCTGTTCTTATTCCTATCTATCTAGCCCCCCCCCCCCCTTTTTTTTTGGTGTAACTAAGCCTCAGTAATATCTTGCAACAACCAATTTCTTGGATTAATTGTATGCTGTTTAAAATAAGTCTTTCTAACCCATTTAATGTTTTGCCTTTAGTTTTCATGTTTGCCTTTGTATTATGGGAAAGAACAAATGAAAGCACCAGATGGCCCTTCCCCACAGTATGCAATATTTTATACCCATTGACCTTTCCAAACTAAGGCACTGATCCTGCAAGCTGTTCTGAGATGACAAGCCCCATTCTTGCATTAAGTCCTACAGACTTTAGGGAGGCTCTATGCAGACAAATATTGGATTGTATGGAACAGCCTGCAGAACCAAATAGTCTAATCTTTTAATATTTCTCTCATTCTTCAATAGGATATCATATAGCCAATATTAAGATATTTAGCTCACTGATGTTAAGCTGAGTGTATTTACCCCACCACAATGACTGAACCTTTCATTTCTTTTTGTTAACTTCCTTTGTTCAACTTCAGCATAAAATAACAAAGTCAATGTAGTCATTCTTTTTTATTTCAGTAGAGTCAGACGCATCTGTGGTACACTTCCACAGCTCTACAAGCAAAGAGAGACTAACCTCCTTTTACATTTTGGGTACAGGAAGAACAAATCAACATTGCTTAATAGTAGGCCAAAGACTTAATTTCTGCAAGCACTGCTTGCAACCCAAACCTACTTGCTGATGAGGCAGATATAACTGATTTTCTGTATATTTCCTTTGACCAAATATACATAAGAATAACCTTACAGAAAACAAAAATACCTGGTCACTCACTGCTAAGGCTGGCACCACAAACTATTTCCATCTCCTAGCTACAGGCATTGCTTATTGTTTTAAAGTCTCCTAATGTATCTTCAGGCTAAATATTTTTCAAATTCACTTACCAAAATAAGAAGGCAATAAAATAAGTACAATGGCAATAGCAGCTGTATTGTCCAAGCCAACTGGTTTAGAAGCAGCACAATATACTGCCATTCAGAAAACCAGAAGCAATTTTAGCACCTGGTCCATTACTGTAAAGATGATGAGCTTGGGCCTGTGAGCAGGAATGAAAGAAAACATCAGAGCATTCCACTCCTACTCTGTTAACCAACTCATGGAACAGTTCTGAAGTTGGTGACACAGAAGAATTAACTTCTGTCCGCTTTACAAAAAAAAAAGAGGCACTGCTATAGTCACCATTTAGAGGAGACCCAGGATAAAACAGTAGCTGCAGAATCAAGGGCTAAGATTTTTGTTGTTGTTTTTGCTTCACTTCTGAGATGGGGCCAGATATTCAACTGACAACAAAGAAACAATTTAAATTACAGAGTTATAAAATTATAAAGGAAGAAGCAAAGAAAAGGTTAACCAAAAGGTAATAGGATATGGTTAAGCAGTCCCATGCAATTAGTCCAAGCATACAACTCTGAACACTTAACTGGAGTGATTCCCAAATCAATAACTAAATAAAATTGAGCTCTTTGGGGCAGGTATTGTCTCTTATTTGTTTATATTTATTACATCTTGAACAATAGGGCTGAGGCCTCTAGGCACTACTGTGATACAAATAAATACATGTTTTATAACAAGATAGTTGCAAATAATTTTCTCCTTTATTTACCTGCCAAGATTTAGTTCAGGACTCTAGGGTTTTCCTGTAAGACCAGACTATATACAGAATGGGAAGAGAGGGTCATTGCATTTCCCTTCCCTGAGCATAATGATATCACTGTCAGCTGCTGGAGGGGAAACAGTATCTTGCAGTCAAGTTGTATAGCAGGTAAATAAGCCTTCTGCAGTTTCACTTCTACCACAACAAACCCACCATCTTGTTTGTCTTTTATTATCTTTTCTTTATTTTTCTCTTTTTACATGCCTTACACACGTGTATAGTGTTTCCATGGAATACTGAGTACAGAAATATTGCTAATTAAACACAAACTCAATTTGGGCAAATGCCGTCTTCTACTGTTCATGCAGCACATACCTTTATTTTACTTAGAAATTAAAATTGGTACAGTTACAATGACTAGAAAAGCATAATGCACTGGTTATTTCCTGAAACAGGTATATCCACCTTGTTTGACAGTACTGTAAAGCCCTGAGCTGGTCTCAGGCAATGCCCACCAAGCGTTAATGTAAACCTGTGCAAAAGATAACTAGAGTAATATCATAATTCAGAAGGAAGATATGTCAAGGAGTCTAACTCCCAGTGAATGGATAAAGGCAAATGTGGCTGGATGAGTGATAAAGGCTACTTGCTCCCAAATTGCTCTGGCTCAGTTTCAGAGTAAAAGAGCAAACTGGAGTAGTACTTTTTTGGGAGAAGTGGGGGTGGAGGAAGGAGCAATAAATAACTCAAATTAACTGTATCTCAATCTCATCTGTAACATAAACTCCAGCTAAATTCTCAGTAGAACCTAGACATTTTGAACCTTTTAATTACAGTTCCTTTAAATTCAGCTGGAAAGAAGGAGCCATCCAAATACAGCACAATAACTTAGCCCCTTCCTGCCTCATCCTGAACTGCTGATAGCATACACCCCCCAGAAAATCTTCATCCTCCTAACCAATGGAAATCCTATCCACTCTTTGCTGCAAATGAATGAGAAATTGTATGTATTTACATCACGTGTCTCCCAACTTGCAAAAATCATGTCCTTAAATTAGCATTTCTCAGTATTGCTAATTTCCACACTCCCACCCACTTTGGGATCCACTTTTGTCCACGCCTCTAGCAATGTTCACTGAGCTCACTACAGGTGTAATATGCATCAATTCCCATAGGGGAAGAGAAGTGATAGCCAAGAACCTGTTCCTGTACCTCACAGGTTAACTTCCAGATCCTCTAGGAATGTGCTCTGAGCACAGTGCAGAAGCAACATGCTCCATCTCCTATAAAAGTGGAAGGGGAGGAAGACAACACTTTGAACTATAACACTCACCTCCTAGTCCACTGTCTTTCACACCTGGTACAAACTATCTCCTGACTCATTCTTTCTGGCAAGATATTATAAATGCAGGAGTAACAGATTTTCACTGATTCCAGCCCTTAAACCTCGCAAAATATCTCTTATTCTGGAAGAGTATAGCAAGAACTATATATAGCAACAGTGAAAAACTGATAGTTAAAAGCCAAGATCCTGCAGTGCCTCGCTAGTTATTATTTGCAAACCAAAGATATAATATTAGAAATTAACATTACTTACTGAATTTCTGATAAAATGATACTGAATAGGTCTGTTCCCAGATTCCTCCGGTAGCTGTATCTTGAGATGTGTTGGATGCTAATTCTTGTTTTCTGAAACAAAAACAACTAGAAAATAATCCTGTACAGCAGGGAAGGGTGAACAAAATCTTTTAACAGGGCTCATTCATTTCTTACTTCTGTGAAACCGTATTGGTGTATTTAATATACCAGTTTCTCAGTTTGATCCATTAAAACTGGATTTTTCAAAGGAGAGCAGATGACTCAAGGACTAGGAATGACTTTAAGAGGCTTTCACATATAGGTTACTGGTTCAAATGCAAACCAGGATTTTAACTGCTAAAAATTTCATTCCTGTTTGTTACCTCCATTAAATGAATTTGTAGTCTCAATCTATTTTCTAGTGGATAAATTTCTGCATCACAAACCAGGATCATAACTGGCCCTTTTAGTAGCAGTCTCAACATAGGGTCTAAGACTGAATTGGTACTGCATGTCACATTTAAAGCATATTAAGGGAAGAGGGGAAACCTTGCACTACCACTAATCCACTTGTAACTTCTGTAAGTGCATATGAGGTTGTTCATTTTCAATACCAATTCCATTTCAGGCTTTTACTGAAACTACCAATAGGGGGACCAATTGTCATGCTGGGTTGAGAAATGGGGACTCCACTGGAAACTGTCCTGAATCTAAACATTAATTTGATATCTCTCTGTCCCCGCTGTAAATTTTTTTGCACTAGCTCCTGAAACTGGATCCATGTGACTGAACATTTGTCCAAGTCCTGTGAGGATCTGATTGGGGCCTATGTCATTAAAATATTGGGCCACATATAAACTAACTTAAAAAACACTCTCCCTTTAAAAAAAAGTGACCGTACATATAGTTTTAACTGTACGATTCGATTGTCTTTGAAAATGTTACTTGAGAAATGTTAAAAAGGATCTTAATCCTCTTGCAATTGTCTCCAAGAAGCACAGAAAAGGGCATAGAATTAACAATTATCAGGATAGATAGATAGATAGATTAGATAGATAATTAGGAAGAAAAATCTAGAGCCCCATTCTGCAAATGCTTGCGGACATGTGTAACTTAACTCCCACATAAATACTCCAGTAGAGCTCAGTATTGCTGCTCATGTGAATGGTTACATGTGTGATTAAGTGTTTGCAGGTTTCGGGCTTAAGCCACTTCTCATTCACAAATGTCAGGAAAACTGATAGTGGAAGATATTAAGATAAATGAAGAATATCAGTTTCATGTAGCTTTCTTATCATATTTGATTGCACAATGTCTATGATAATAAAAGATAACTGTATAAATGTTAATGATAACACTGTAGTTCTGCATGGCTTAAATTAAGTACAAGGTTATTCAAATGTGAAGATGGTCAGAAAAGTTAGGCTCCAATGCTGGAAAAAATTCTGCCAGGGTAGACCCTGAGCTGGCACAGGACCGAGTGAAATCAGTTGGTCTTCATGCCACTGTACAGACTTGAGTGTGCTGAAGCAGCAGGCCTATATTTGTAAAAATGTCTCCTTCTTAATCATCTGATTCCTTTATCTGTCAAATATCAGCATATACTTTAAAGAAAAAGACAGGTTTCTTTTCCTGTTTTTCTTTTTAGAACCAATACAACTAACAAAGAGCAATATATATTCTATTCTGTCTCAAGCATCATCCAGCAAATTGTCAGTTAAATTCTGCTAATGTATTCTTTATTAATAGGGATAATGCCAGAGGCAGATAGTGTTGTATGTGAATGGATATTTAGATCTTATTTTATATTTGCAGTACTTGGCAGTTAGAAAAATCCATCTTTTTATTTGTAAACTAGATCCAATGACAGAAAGCATACAGAATCCCATGACATAATTTAGCAAGGGAAAATGTCACTGATTGTTTTCCTAGGTCAGAACAATTTCAGTATTAGTCCTTTCTGCTTACTCATAGCAAAATATGACCAATTGCTATTGTATCAAGTAAAAGTGTCTCAGAAAGACTGTGCTCATTCTGCATACTATGGTAATAATAGCAACCTCACCTCTGCTCAGACCAGAAACAAGAACTTTATTTTTAAGCCAATCTACTAGTTGCTTTTGATGCTAAAAATTAATTACTTTCACAAGACACTTTAAAATAGTTACTGTATTCAGTATAGCTGAACAAATAATTTGCAATAAATAATATATTGCAAAAGTTCAGCCTCTTCTTCCATTACCAGAAAACCTGCAAGTGGATCACTTTTTTCAGATATATTCAGTACTCCCAGTCTCAAGCGCTCAAAAATCATAATTTAGGCCCCCCCAAATTAATTACTTTAACTTAACCATTTTAAAATAATAAATATTAGGTCTTTTTATTTGCTTTCTTTGTTTGAGCCATTGGGGTTCACCTTTTCCAACTTTTTCTCCATAATCATAGAAGATTAAAAAAACCTCCATGAAACCAGAGATTCTTACACCTGAAGGAGCTGGGTCTTTAAGAAAAACACCAAATATCACAAGTCTTGTGATTAAATTACAAGAACTGGTAAACACAACAAAAGTTTGCAAATATTTTTCACTGTAAATTGATCATGATTTATAAACAGTTCACTGAGAGTACTTGATATTGGACTGATTTTGGGTAGTTGAGACAAGTAACACTGCTTCTACTTCCCAAACAAATGAACATACAAGTACTTGTGAAGCGCATAATCTGTGAGTGTAAATATAAAATTCAGTTTATCTGGCTACATATGCCTGAAACTTAGACACGGACCAAAAATGAGGCATGAACATGTCCAAACTGAATTTATTTAAAAATGCCGCTGAATATTCACAGGAATATCACTCAGATTTAGTAATAAGGAATTTCAGGGACCCAAAATAAGTACTTTTATATTAATTCAAATGTATGTAACATTTGATAATAAATGATGGAAAAAGTGATACTAACTTTAGGACTGCTGAAGAGATTTTCTCCTCTACAAATACTTGTTTGAAAATTTTCACTTCCCATTTAAATTCACCATTGGATTCATGTGAGTGGAGCCTTGCGCTGCCACACAGGTTCACTGAAGTCAGTTCAAGTTCAGCATGGATTGAAAGGCTCCACGCTTTATTTGATTTTAGGATGGGGCCAAAAATCTTTTATTTCCCCATCGCCTGAATTATTTCACAATACTGATGAAGTATCCTTCACTCAAGCCTTTCTCTAGGATGCCCTTTCAAGACTCGATTGTTTGCTTCTCAGTCAACTGACAATGGTTTTCCTTAGTTGAGTATGGGAAGTTCCAGAACGTTCCCTCTGAGCTATTGTCCAACACTACAGCCCTTGAAAACTCTTCAAAGTTTCAATGAATTTTTGACTAGTTGGAAAAAAGCCTGACATTTCAATGAAAGTTCCTCCCCACATTTGAGAAAAGTAGAGTTTCACAATTCAGGCACCCAGCAGTCCCATTTTTCAATCAGGTCTGTCTGTCAGCAACAGCACCAACGATGGAAGCCCAGCCGCTTAGCCCAGATAGGAAGAGCTGCAGGCTGGAAAAAGCTGTTGTATTTTTGTAGTGGCTGCGGTGCTGCTTGTTTTAAGACAGAGCATTGCTGGCTGGGACCCGAGCTCTGCGTACCTCCCACGGTAAGGAAGAGACCTAGGCCACTCAGCTCATGAGTGTCACGCAGCCCGAGAGCCACCCGGCCTCTGAGGTGGCCCCACCCGGCTGCGATTACGATAGCTCAGTGCATGGTGAAACCTGCCTTCTCCATGGAGCCGCCTCCCACTGGGATGGGTCTGTCAGCTCCAGAAGGGGCACCCCAACATAGGGATCAAGATGGAGCGCTGCCTACTAGGACCTGTCGCCTCCATGGAGCCACCGGCTGCTAGGACTGAGGCGAAGCAGCGCGCTGAGGCCTGCTGCAGCCACACCGATACAAGGACAGTATAGAGCAGCGCGCGCTCAGAGCTCCACCCACAAGAGGGAGGCAACCCTTAGCGACCGCTCCAACCCCTCCCCTGAAGGGTCGCCTTAGTTGTCTTCTGTAAGCCACACCCACTGCAGGTGGAGTCACACAGCTCCCGCCCCCTGACTCATTTCATTAGCTAGAGTCAATGTCACTCATGAGGACCCTGACAGCCGTTCCGAGCATCTAACGGCGTTTTATGCCCCGCTCCCTCTGGAAGCCACACCTCCAGGTGGCACAGCGATTAACCGGTAAAGCTGTCAATCATAGAGCTCCTGGAATGTGACTGGCTGAGTCTGGGTTGTGGGTGGGTAGTTGGGGGGACAGCGGTGTTTACTGTGCGTGAGGTGAGGAGGGTGTTGAGAAAGAACCACCACCTCTTTTCTGGACCGGGACCACTGCCTAGGCCCTCGGGGGCTACCACTACCATGGGGCTCCGGAGGAAGAACAAGAGCCCGCCCGTGCTAAGCCATGAATTCGTGATCCAGAACCATGCGGACGCCGTGTCTTGCCTGGCTATGGGCCTCCTGCTGGGGCTTATGTTCGAGGTACGGGGGTTGGGGGCTTTGCCTGCGGCTGCCGAGCGCGGAACACCGGCCCCAACCGAGCCGTTCCGGGACTTCCTACCTGCCCCACCCCTGCAGTTCTCCGAGCAGAGACCGAGCCTGTCCTGTCTTCCCCGCTCTCCTCTTACTCCTCCCCTGCCTTTCGGGCTGAATCACGCCCCTGCTTCTCCTGCCTCCCCAGCGCCTCACCTTGTGACTCACCCCGGCTCTCATCTCTCCCCTTCACTTCCCCCATAGTGGGGCACTGTCATTGTTGTCTCTCCCTCTCTGGATCCTCCATGCTCGCTCGTTCCCTCTGCTCCATCTGCCAGACCCCACATCATACGCCCCAATTCCATCTGACTCTCCTCCCCTAGTCCTCGCCCTGCTCTCCTGGATCCCCACTGCCACACAACTTTTTTTGCCGGCCCCCTTTCCTATCTTCTTCACCCGTATTCCTTCCCAACAAGCCCCTCATTCCCATCGATCCTCCTGGAGCCAGATCTGCCCTTTCTTTTCTGCTTGGTTTGTACTTTTTCTTAAAAACTTTCCAGTGGTGGAAACATGGGTAAGAGTGCTATTGGTGACAGAGCTCCAGGTGGACACTGCTGTTTTAACCACCATATTGTCTTGACCTGTTCTGAGCAGAGTTGGATGACATTGCAGTTAAAATGCTACTGGTAGTCCACCTCTATTATTGCTGCTTCTGTTGCTCTCACTGACTCAGGTCTACTAATGATGGGGAATCTGAAGAAAAATGCTAGTGTAGACACTGCCTTAGACTTGTCTCCAAATCCCTCCTCTCTTATATATTTTAAAGTTCTGTTAATAAAGTTAGATTTCTTAATTAAATGAAGGTGTCACCCTTTCATCAACCTCTTTTGGTGCCTTAGTTGAATCTTCTAGGCTTTGTTCTCTGGGATAAAATTGTTGTGTCATGATGTTGTATGTGTACCTTGTGTCAATCTAGAAGATGGTTAGTTTGATTTTACTGTCTCTCTCAAGAATGGGACTACCCAGTGAAACAGATAAGGCAGATTGCTTGCCTTTTGTTTGGGGTTTTATGGAGATAGGTGGGAAGGGGAGTTGGCAGGGCTGTGGAGGGAGACATAGTTTTCCAAACTGTGACAACTTATGTCTGGGAGAGGTGGTAAGTATCTTACTGAAACAATCTCAATATCACTTATCACTTGAGCAAGATTTAAAATGAAACTTTTTAAAGATGAGAAAACACTTTGAAATACTTGAAAGGTACTATATACTGCTAAGTAATATTCTCTTTAAGGGTTCATTCTTCTTTACTGCTATGCTAGTCCTGTAGACTTCAGGGCATTATTATGTTGGAAGAGGGTGGAGAATGGAGTCCTGATCATCAAATAATGTTCCTCCAAATGAATAACAGATGCTAAGTTGGGTGATAGTGTTGTCTGCTGCATCAGAAGTGGTACAAATTGAAGGGGATATATGATGCAGAACTTGAACGCTGGGATAGAAAGTGCAGTTGTGGAGAATCAGTACTTACAAGAGGAGGCTGGAGGTGGGGAAAGAGAAGGACAGTTCAGATGGAAAAACTTTGATTTGCCTATAAGGACTAATGGGATTTTTTTTTTTAATGTGAATCCCAGTAATATGAGATAAAGTGGATGCATTGGTCAAAAATTAGAATTCTAGATCACATAAATTAAAGCTCTGGGATCAAGGTGTGGGAGAGAAGGGAGGGGAGTTTTTTTGTTTGGGTTTTTTAGTCTTAAGGACCAGTTTTAAAGAGACTGGTTTATTTTTTGGCTGCTAAAAAAACACAGTTTGTGAAATTGTTTGTAAATCCTTGTTCAAATGCAATAAAGTCTTGTGTAAACACAAATCTTTACAGACTTGTATAATTGACACAGTGATACTGATCTAACTTATTCCTGTACAGGAAGGAGTATAAGCACTTCTACATCAGTATAATTGCATCAATAGTGAGGTTAAACCAGTTTTAACTATATCAATAAAATATCACACTCCTAACTGACCTAGCTATACCAATACAAAACCTCTAAGTGTAGACCAGCTCTAAGTGTAGTTTGTACTGGGAATAATCAGCTGCATTCAGTGAACAATATTTTCTGATATGTCCTCCTGTCTGCAGTCAGTTCAAATTATACAACATAGGCAAAGATACAATGATCTTATGTAGCAAGATAATTTTTATGTAGCAATGCAATTTTGGGGAAAGTTGATAGAGAAACCTGTAACTACTTGGTTCCTGATGACCATGAACAAATGTTATTATAGGATCCACTCTGGCCTTCAATTGGAGTGGGCTGTGCTTGTCAATGTCATGAAAGATCTGAAGATTTCAGATCAGGGTCACTTGATTGTTTTGATGGTGCTTAGACCTCCACAGTTGTTGATGAGATCGTGGTTTGAAAAATCTATTCATCCAGGAAAATGAGAACTGGCCCTGATGGGTAAGGAAATATATGCTAACAATTTACTAATTGAATTTCAAATGAATGCTTAAGTTTCTAGCCCTTATAATTCAGAAGGTAGCATTCTGATTGTAAAACAGTAGTGTCATCTTCCTGAGTCTGAAGGTAGGCAGCTGCAGAATTGAATCAACAAAATTGCCTCAATTCAATTTCCTCAAATTCCCTCTCATGCTTGCGCTGCTGCCCCAGGGATCTCCCTGCATAAGTGTCCTTCAACAGTTTTTTTTACAGACAGTATTTCCTGTTATGATCTCTGAATTTTGCATGTATCTTAAAGTGCCATGAAAAAATAACTACTGTCTTTAGATTGTATTTCACTTATTTAAAGCCCATTGATTGACGTTTTTTTAAAAAACAACAACCACCCTAAATATTAATGACAGAACTGGAAGTGTGAGTTAGTTTTATCTCTCGTTCCTTATAATTTTATGAAACACAAGTTCTTCTTCACTCAGCGCACAGTCAACTTGTAGAACTCCTTGCCTAGGAGGTTGTGAAGGCTAGGATTATAACAGGGTTTAAAAGAGAACTGGATAAATTCATGGAGGTTAAGTCCATTAATGGCTATTAGCCAGGCTATTAGTAAGGAATGGTGTCCCTAGCCTCTGTTTGTCAGAGGGTGGAGATGGATGGCAAGAGAGAGATCACTTGATCATTACCTGTTAGGTTCACTCCCTCTGGGGCACCTGGCATTGGCCACTGTCAGTAGACAGGATACTGGGCTGGAAGGACCTTTGATCTGACCCAGTATGGCCATTCTTATGTTCTTACAATCATATTGTGGTTGCTACAAAAGTAAAATGTCTACTTGTATTTGCATTCTCAAGGAAACTCTTATCAAAGTGCATGCTTCTTATGTAATGGTAGATTAGGCTGCTTAAATGTTTATTGCAGGATAACTGTGAAAGGTCCATTTGTTTCTTGCCTCATTACATTTTATATTTACCTTTAATTGATTCAAATAACTGTTGAAGATGTGAAATCCATCCTGCTAATTAGAAGGAAATATGAGTTTTAGAAAACTGTTAGTTTGACCTGCTTGAGAATTTATTGGCAGAGTCCTGACTGCTATTTATAGTAACTTGGTTTTCAGATATCTATCCTACCTCTTTCCAGCCTTCTGAAGGAATGGAGGGCCATTTTGTAAAGTTTGTATTATATTAATGCTGCAAAGAGAAGTATGGTCATCTGCATGGTCTGTCAAAGCTAAGTTGTTAACACTGTAGTTGTAGAACTTAGATGCCTTCAAACAAAAGGGTTTGAAACATACTGCGTGTACCAAATTTTCTTCTGTCAGACAGATAAAACTCCTGTTCACATCCAGCACTTTTACAAGAAAATTAAGAGCATATTTCTCTATTAGCTCCCATGTAAAACATATGTTAAAAATGTTAAGGATGCAAAGTCAAGCACTCAAAAGTTGGAAAATGCCAGAATTAAGGTAGCTCATACACTGTATCATAAAATATATGTACAATCTTAAATTACAGGACCATGTACTATTTTTAATAGGACAGTTGCCCTATTCATTGCAGTGTGGACAGTGTTTGCTGAATGGTTATCTGTTCTCTTTGTTCTCATTATTTGGTGTATGTCCTCCATGCCATATTTACTGCACAGCATCCAAACCCTGCGCTCAATACAGAACTGTTGATTTCCTCATGGGCTTTTCTGTGGTACTGATCATGAAGCACTCAGTACCATAAATTTATCTTCATAACATATCCTTTGAAGTGTGGATGGGGACTGAGGCCCAAAGAAACAAAGGTCAAATGTGTCCATTTTGGGTGTCCAACCTGAGACACTAGGGCCTGTTATTTTTCAGAGTCCCTAGCATTTTTATAGCACTTGATATGTTCTGTGCACATTTACCTTTGACTTCAGTTGCAACTGTGAGTGCCCTTTGGTAATCTACCCCCAAGTTTCTCAAGTTGGGCACTAATAAAATAAGGAACACACAAACAAAAACTTTGCAGAGGGCCACTAATTAAATGGCTTGCCCAGCATCATATAAGAACTTTGTGGGAGAGACAGGGATAAAATCTAATTATTCGCAGTGTCATTCAGTTGTCATAACCATAAGGCCATCCTTTGTCTTCCTGCAGTCCCCTGCCTCACAGTGCATCTTTCATTTTCTGCAACAAATGAGGCAGGGGTCCCATAGACAAGTCTGATTTACTACATAAACTGGATTCATTCCCTGAGTACTGCCCATCTTGTGTGCTGAGTGAGGCAGGGATCCTGTGGAGAAAAAATAGTGTATGATACTGTAGTTAAAGATTATCATAATGCATTTCAGAAGCAGCCTTAATTCTGGCATTTCATAACATCTGAGTGCTTGACTTTGCAACCCTAACTTTCTTTTAATACAGTGGTTTTGAATGTAATGTTTTGGGTTGTTTGTTTTTTTATTTTTTTGTTTGTTTGTTTTTTAAACTTAGGACCTAATACATCATGTGCAACTATATGGACTCCTCCCCTCCCCCCCCCCATGAGTCATCAGCAAGATAGAAACCTTTAGATCCACAGCACACATCTCTGACACTTGAGCTAACAGCATAACTGGTGGCAGTAAAAGGCTGTTTATCCTCTGTGAACCAGCCCCTACGGGGGAATGAAATACACACGTTGCCAGTGGGTTTCACAACTATTTGCTAGACAGCACAGGAATGTTGAGACTCAAGACTCATCGGTCTATTCCAGGCTCTGGAAAACAGAGTTCTCTAGTGGCTATAGAAGAGGGGTGGGGAACCTCTGGCCCGCGGGCCAGATCTGGCCCCCTGCTTAATTTCATCTGTCTCACGGCAAGTCTCCACGCTGTGGGCTGAAAGCCCTGAGCTTTGGTGCCCCCCCCACCCCATGGGCCTGGAGACATGAGCTCTGGCTGGACCTGCTGCGGGGGGAAGCTAGGGTGCCAGGCCAGTTGGTTGGCTGTCCCTGTAGCCCCTAGGCGCAGGGGCGATCAAGAAAGCTCCAAGTCCGCATGCACCTACCTACGCCTGCAGGCGCCGCCCCCACACTCCTATTGGCCGGGAACTGTGGCCAATGGGAGCTGTGGGGGTGGTGGCTCTGGGCACAGGCAGCGCACACCGCGCAGAGCTGCCTGGCCACATCGTGGCAGCTTCCGGGAGCAGCGCAGGGCCAGGGCCGGGGGGAGCCTGCCTTAGCCCCACTGCACAGCTGACCAGGAGCTGCGTGAGATAAGCAGCGCCCGGCCGGACCCTGCATCCCGCACCCAACCCCCTCCCAGACCCCTCACCCTGAACCCCCTGCCCTAGCCATGAGCCCCCTTCCGCACCCCAACACCCTCCCAGAGCCCCCCACCCCAACCCTGAGCCCACTCCCACACTTCAGACCCCTCAGCCTCCGCCCACAGCCCCATCCTGCACCCTGAACCCCTCATTTCTGGCCCCACTGTGGAGCCTGGGAGAAGCTCCGTGCCCCCCTGCGAGGCTGTGTGTGGCCCGTGACTGAGTTTTTGTTTTGTTTTTTTTCCTTTTCTGTGGGTCAGTGACCCCCGACAGAAAAAAGGTTTCCCTCCCATCCCTGCTGTAGACCCTTGTTTACCTCTCCATCCTCTGTACCCCTTCTGCCTCTTCCCCAGCACATACCCCTGAAGCTTGGCTATGCCTCTGTCATCAGTCCCTGGCAATCAGGAGAAGCAACTGTAGGGGAAGTCCTGCTTATCCTCTGGACTGTTGTGCTGGAGCATGCCCAGTACAGTCAGAATCTTTGGAGAATTTATCTGTCAAACTAAGAAGCCTCTACTGAACATGTGAAAACTCTGACTTTTCTGCAGCTTTTAACTTGGCCATATTTGGGTGGATTTTCATGGAGATAACAAAAGGCACATCCTTGACACTAATGTGATGTCTTGTCCAATTGCCAAATGTTAAGTCTCTGCTTCAAAGCATGGAGGTGCTAGAGCTTCTCAACAAAACAGTCATAAGAATTTTTAAACATGGGTACAACAACATATTTTTCCCTTACCTCATCCTGAGAAACTGTTGAATATTTTTGCATAGACAATTTTTGTTGTTTAAAAAAGTTAATATGCAGCAGAGGACTGATATGGGAAAAGCCTGGATGAAAGTTTAATTCAAAATAAGGTCTTGTAATGGAAAGTAACCTTAACTCTAGGTGTCACTACCAGCTGCACATACATGCTTTACTGTCTAAACCCTGTTCTAAATATACCATTAAGGAGAGGAGTTCTTGCCATAGACTTGGAAAACTTTTCACGTAATATCAAAGGACAGTTCTCTTATACATCAGAACAGCACTCTATCAAGCTCTTCTTCTCTAGCTAAGATTTCCTACTGTAACTGTCTTGTCTTCCCTTTTCTGATGGAATGGAATGATCATGAGAACTTCAACAAATACTTTGTTTTGGTTTGTCCACATTTACCACTTCTCAAATAGGTTATGGTCCTTTCCACTAAAACAGAGTATAGATCTAGGATTCTAGATGGATTACTAATTGTAGAATTACTACTTGGAAATGATAGAATTATCAATAATAATGCAGAAAAAGCAAAGCATTCAAATATTTTTGTTATGTATTTGGGGGAAAAAAACCAGATGATATAGTCTCATCATAGGTGATGATATACTCTTTCCATTCCATGAGTAACTCTGGTGGATGTTAAACAGAAGCTGCTAAAGTTTTTTAAAATCAGGATGTCCAGATAACTTGGATCCAAGAAGTTTAAAAGAGCTGGCTGAGGAGATCACTGGACTGTTAAGGTTGATTTTTCAATAAGTCTTAGAGCATTGGGAAAGTTTCAGAAGACTAGAAGACAGATAATGTGTCAGTCCTTAAAAAGGGTAAATGGGATGACCCATGTAACTATGGGCCTGTCAGCCTGACATTATCCAGGGCAAAATAGTGGAGTTGCCCACATGAGAAATTATTAATAAAGAATTAAAGAACGGTAATGCAAATCAGCAAGGGTTTAAGGAAAATAGATCCTGTCAGACTAACTTGATAGCTTTTTTTATGAGATTACAAGTTTGGTTGATTAAAGGTGACAGTTTTTGATGTAATATATTTTGACTTCTGTAAAGTGTTTGATTTGGTACTGCGTGACATTTTGATTTTTTTAAAAAAACACCAGAACAATATAAAATTAACATGGCACATGGTAAGTGGATTAAAAATTGGCTAACTCATGGGTCTCAAAATATAATTGTAAATGGGAAATTGTTATTAAGAGGATTTTTCTTGTAGCATCCCACATGGATTCGTTCTTGGCCCTATGATATTTGTCAGTGATCTGGAAGAAAACACAAAATCATTACTGATAACATTTGCAGATGACCCCAAAATTGAGGGTGTTGTAAATAATGAAGAGAAGAGGTCACTGATTCAGCGCGATCTGGATTGCTTGGTCAACTGGGAGCAAACAACCAATATGCATTTTTAATATGGCCGAAAGTAAAGGTATACATCTAGGAATAAAGAACGTAGGCTATACTTCCATCATGGGGGACTCTATCCTGGGAAGGAGTGACTCTGAAAAAGTCTCGTAGTTGTGGTCGTAGTAGATAATCGGCTGCACTTAACTGCCTGGTGAGACGCTGTAGCCAAAAGATCTAGTGCCATCCTGGAATGCATAAACAGGGGATTTTTGTGTAGGAGTAGAGGTTATTTTACCCCTGTATTTAGCACAGAGGATGTTACTGCTGCTGGAATACTGTGTCCAGTTCTGATGTCAACAATTCAAGAAGGGTTTTGATTGCAGGATAACTGTGAAAGGCCTATTGGAGAGGGCTCTGAGAAGGGCCACAAGAATTATTAAAGGATTAGAAAACATGCCTTATAGTGATAGATTGAGCTCCTTGAGTCTATTTCAAAGAGAAGGTTAAGGGGTGACTTGATTACAGTCTGTAAGTCTAACAAATATTTGATAGTGGGCTCTTCTAGCAGGGAAAGGTATAACATGATCCAATGGCTGGAAGTTGAAGCTAGACAAATTCAGACTGGAAATAAGGCATAAATTTTTAATGGTGAGAGAAATTAACCAATCGAACAGTTTACCAAGGGTTGTGGTGGATTCTCTCACTGTCAAGTTTAAAATCAAGATTGGATGTTTTTCTAAAAGATATGCTCTAGGAATTATTTTGGGGAAGTTAAAGGCCTTTGTTACACAGGAGGGCAGACTATGTGATCATAGTGATCCCTTCTGGCCTTGGAATCTATCTGGATCCAGTCAGTGCTGCATCTTTATTGATGAAAGAAGTTGGTGTTGAGAATTTTGAAGTATTAATATACTCAGTGGTTTATAGCCAAGTGTAGCAAAGAAACTCAAAAAGAGTTCCTGATTAATCTGTATTTTTAAAAGTAGCTGCTAAGATAGAAATATCTTTCTAGAAAGTTGATCATTATTTATCAAGTGAAAAAGCATCCTAATATTCAGAAGTACTGTATTTTATGTATATTTAGGAATTGTTACTAAGGGCTTGTCTACATGGGACATTTAGAGAAATTAGTGTGAAATTTAAATACAATATCTACTCTACACATAGTCATTTTTATTCCACATTAAGAGTGCCTTGGATTATCCTAAACCACAAAAAGGCAGTTTTTGTCCTGGTCTAAGTTTTTGTCAACAGAAGCTGCCTTTTTTGTCGCAGGTTTGCATGCATCCACACCCAAATTTGATGTAAATTGACAAAATCCAGCCTTTCTGTTGCCCAAATAAAACCACTTCTGCAAATGAAAGTCCTCAGCAGACATAATTCAGCAGACAAAATGCCAGTGTGGATACTGCATTGCCTGTGTCAGTTAGGAGTTCCCCAGCAACAGTCCCATGATCCCCTCTGTCTGCGACAGTGACCACACCAGTCACAATTTTGAACTCACTGCCCAGGAGTCACAGTGACCAGAAACCTCTTTAAAATTCCCAATGTGTTTTGGAAATACCTTTTTTCCTGTTACCTTACCTTTGCAGGCACACCCAGTAGCCCACCTTTTTTTGAACAGAGAGCATGGCTCAGTGCAAAGATAGAGCATCACCGAAATCTTGTTCTCCTGTCTGGATCAGGAAAAGAAGGTCCTGAATCTTCTTTGCATGCAGGGAGACAGGGCTGTACAAGTCCAGCTGCAGGGCAACCAGAGGAATAAGGCTTAGTATGCAGACATTGAAGAGCGAAAGCAAGCCCTGGGCTACAACAGGGAAAGAAGCAATGCTGGGTGAAGGACCTTCACCAGTTGTACTAGAAGGCAAGGGAGCGGAACAAAAAATTGGGTCCACCCATAGATCTGCCACGTCTAAAATGAGTTCCATTTCATAGGTGGCATAGACCTTTCCACAGTTCTGCCAGTTCTACATTGAGCTGCATTCCACATGTGGCAGAGACACCACCAACCCCCCCAAAGTGACAGTGGACACACTTCAAGATCCAGAGGAGGAAACCCCTGCAGTGCCAAGCAAGAAGGGGAATAGGAAGGAGCATGCAGACCCTTCAGAGAATGACCAGCTCTTCAATATACAGCTGGAAATGGGCCAGACCCTGACAATCCCAGATGAGCCTGTGTAGGAAGGGAAAAGGAGCTTAGGTGTATTGCTGCACTTTTTTTTTTTTTAATGCATGACTCTTCCTTCCCAACCCTTCTTCATGGTGCCCAAAACCTCCAAGGCCCTCTTCTCCCCTTTCAAAATGGCAGCCATTAGTGTACAGTCAGAGAACAAAGGAATTGGCTTTTACAATAGCCCGTTTTTTTTTAATTAATAGCTTAGTAGCCAACATGTTTTGATACCAAGATGGCTGAAATTTTTTTATAAAACACTACATATCAAGTCATTGCAAATGAACAGAAAGATACCAACACTGATACCTGAGCCTAAAAAGCAACCGGTGACTGTCCAATTGGAATACGTGCTTTTTAAGCATACACTTGTACAGTACACGTGTAATGTAAACATTGCAGAGGACAGTGATTTGGTTTTAAGTCTGATTTCCCCAGTCCAACAAAACAAATCATCCTGCTGTGTGGAGGAAGTGTTCATTGCTCAGGGGGCTCACTTTTCTTTAGCTTGCAGAACTAGGCAGTGGGGAAAGCCCTTCTTCCCTTGTGGAGAATTTTGTTGAACTGTACACAGATGATGTCATTGAGATTGTTACAGAGGACAAAAGAGACATTTTCTAGGAGATACTCTGATCCTGAGCCTAACCAGTCCTCATATGTTGCTGATGAGGAGAATAGGCATTGGACAGATGGCATTATCGAGACCGAGCAAAAGCAGAAGGACCAAGAGGTGCACCAAGAAATATTCCAAGAAATGTTATGATTCTGTTCAAGCACCAAACACAGGTGTTGCACAGTAATCTGGAGCAAAATGCCCAAATACCACCTCCCCATCAGCAGGTGCACTCCATGGACAACTCTATATACACACAGGACCATATACACATCCCACTCCCCCCAAAAAAGACTCTGGCATAACTTTATCCCTTTCACTGAATACCCGTGGAAAATAAAAACTATGACTAATATATATAATATATATGACTTCTGATTACCACTTTGCTTTCATGCATGTAATAAAGGTTTTATTTGAGTTTACTGTTTGTTTTTTGCACTCAGTCTTTTTAAAAAATAACAGTATTTGTATTGGTGTCCCCAAACAGAAATGACATAGGCCAAAACACCACTCCCTTCTCACCAGATTCACAACAGGAATTTATAAATATTGCCATTGAAGCCAAATATACAAAGTACACAAAAGCAGCATGCTGATATACTATGGCAAACTGCAATACAATGACACGCTCTTTTAAGGCCTTCCTGAGCCATACAGCTCCTTTGTAGACTCTTGTAACTGCCCTTATGTCTGGCTGTTCAAAATAGGCAGTCTTTCCATTTCACCCCTCCATGCTGCCGGTAATGTTTCCTCCTTTGCTTTCACAAATGTGTAATACACAACATGCAGCAATAATATACAAAAATATTTGCCTGGCTGAGATCCAGCCTAGTTATGAGGCATTGTCAGCATCCTTTGCACATTCAGCAGTCATCCTGGTGCTGTCTGGGTGTCCAGTGTAAGCTTTAGTGAGCCAGAGAAACAAAGGATGGGCCGGGTCCTCTGGAATCACTACTGGCATTTCAAGCCATCAATGTGAATATGCCAGTAAGGGAAGACTGTCCCTGCCTCATCTTTTGCAAAAATCTTGTATGCCTAAATATGCTCTTCCCTGACCAGCCAATGTCAGAAAAATGTTCCTGGTGATCCAGCTGTGATTGTATAAGCGTTGAAGAGTAACCCTTTCCCTTCACATTCTTAGTGGCAAGGTCAGAATCAGGATATGCATCCCATCAATCACCCCACCTCAATTCAGGAAGCCCCTTGCTTGAAATCCCTCTATTTCTTGGACAGTGCCCTGAGTCTCCATCCTGTGCAGCAGGATATGCTTAATATTCTTGCACCTTCATATGAAAACTGTCTCCATTGTGGATTTTCCAACCTTGAACTGACTGTTTGCAGTGCCGGACTGCAACCTTCTAGATGACTGCCACCTCATTTTTCCCCCCCCTCCCCCCCCCGCCAGTCAAAGCAGCTCTTGTTCTGAGGCCTCTTGTGCTGGAAGGCTGGGGTGAGCTCTGCTGGGTTAGATTCCTGCCTGTACATTAAGTCAAAGTCCATTGGCCGCTTGGTAGATGTAGCAGGATAGTATCACGGTGTTGACTGACTTGATAGTTTTTGTTGGCTGCTTCTTTTTTTAATTTGGGAAGGCTTGTGCACTTGTATCTTTCTGCAATGATCGTGGAGACACATCAAGTCCAGGATAAGCACTCTTTTATTATAAATCTAAATGAATAATTCTGAGACACAAATTGTTTAAGTAGAGTTAGGGTTGAGAGTACATATCTCTTAATTCAGGGCAAAACCATAACAGGGATGTTATAATGCTTATTTCTGAGATAATTACAAGCCCACAAATTCAGTGGTAAGTTTAAACTTAAAAGAAATCCAAACGTAAGGCTTGTAAACGCACGATTAATGCATGTAAACAACCTTAATGTTTACTGGTAATGATGAGGGATTCATTTATGAGTACTCTGATGCATTCTGGTGTTTGTGGTCCTAGATTAGATTAGCTTAAACTGATTTCTAAAGACACTTTTCCCCATAGTGGTGTCACTGCAGGTAAGAATTAATATTGTTTGTTGGTCTAACAACACATTTCCATATCTTGACATGTTATATTTCTTCTATGGTTTTTGTCTAGGATTTTTTTTTTTAAACTTTTAAGCTCTTAAAAAAATTATAGGTGAATACTAAAGGAGAAACCTAAAGAAAATACTACAGTATGACATTTCTAATGATTTGAAGATATGTAATATCAACTTTTTTTTTTAGGGCTAGATTCACCAGTACACTCTAAGTGCTTTATGCCACTCTGGGGCAGAGCCAGACTGCTAAAGCATCAGTGCTAGTTTAACCTGGGTTTACAACTGCTTTGTGTCACCAGAGAAACGTTAAGAAACCAGAGTTGTACATTTCAGTTCTTCTCTACGTAGTGTGGATCCCACTTAAGGTGCACATGGCATCTCAGGCATGTGCAACTGGATATTTTTGGAAAGCAATGTCTATCCAGGCTGCACAAATGCCTTTGTGTCGCCTCATGTTCTAGTACATGGGCATAAAGGGTGGGGCAATGCCAACCCTCCCTCAGTTGCTTGAGATCTGTGTACTCCCTGTCCAAGCATCATGTGGTCAAGTGAGTCAGGGTTCCACCCCAGGTTCTGCAAGAATTCACTTGGTGGCTGGACTCAAAGAATTTATGAAATAGGGTTATCTTATAGTTGACCCCCTTCTGTGACTCTCATCACAGGTGCATTGGGGCAGGTTGGGGTGCCCACCTGAATCATCTACAGATGAAGGGCATCTGGTGATGATTTGAAACTGCATCTGAATGTTCTGAAGTGCAGGGCCATCTGACTGGCCTGTGTGGCATTGCTGTCTGTCCTGAAGTGCTCTATGGTGCAGATGTTGACAGACCACATGTCCCCAATACATTACATCAATAAGCAGGGTGATGCATAATCATCCCTTCTGTGCCAGGAAGCCTTCAGATCATGGACTTGGTGTCACCATAGGGTAACCTCACTGGCCTTACACTTTCCAGGTACTATCAATGATCTGGCACGCTTCCCAAGCAGGCATGTGGTAACTAACCATGAGCGCTCGCTGCAGGCATCCATCATAGAGTCAATATTTTGCCAATGCGAAATTCCCTCAATAGATCTGTTCTAGAGGAGGCACAAGCCCAGGATAGTTACCAGATGCCTTTCTATAACAATGATCTCCAACCTTCCTATATGACTTTTTTGATTTTCCTGGTCCTCCAAGATGATATCTAAAATCAGGTGGGACAAAACCATACTGATTCTGACAGCTTCCTGTTGGCTGAGGTAATTGTGGCCATCAGATCTCTTGCACATGTCAGTTTGGTCTCCCATCTATGTCCTGATTTGCCCAGACGTGGGGGTGTTTTCACAGAATCACAACCAGATGTTGAACCCACATCTGCAGTCATTGCACCTGGCAGCCTGGATGAGCATGGCTGACAAAGGCTCTTCTCGACAAGTGCAAGGAAACCACATACTGAGCAGAAAGCCACTAGTAGGAAGAACTACTTGAAATGGAAATGGTTCTTCATATTGGTAGGCTGACATAATCTGGACCCAGTTGAGACTCTCATACCACAGATCCTTAACTATAAGCATTTAGTTCTTGTAAAATTCACCTTGCAGCAATATCAGCAGGTTATGTGCCAATACAATTGTACTTGGTCTTGCATTCAACATATTGATATTCCTCATCAAATGTTGGAGCAGACTCCACCAGGGCACTTGCATCATCTTCAGCCTGCTTCAGAAATATGCTGATATCTAAGATATGTGAAGCAGCAACAAGGAACAGCCCACTGACTTGTCATTATGCCCTTGATACAGTGGTTAAGTCTGATGCCAAATTCGGAACAACTTCAATTATTATTTGACTGATATCACTGTCACTCCTCGAGTCCAGCATCCGGGTGGGGATACTACTTACCAGTCACCTACTGTGGGATCCAAACTGGCACAAAAAGAAGAATGAAGTTACTTCTCTGTGGTAACTGTGTGATGGGTTTTTTTTGTTTTGTTTTGTTTTTTGAGATGATGTAGTCAGTGTGGCTCCCGTGACCCACCCTTTACTCCTGCTTTTTGAAGTTCTTTGCAACATGGGCTTTGAATTATAAGGGAACTGAGGGAGGGTCACAGCCTTTTATGCCCTCATATAGGAGCATGGGGAGGCACAGGCTGCATGTGTGGCCTTGACAGAGATTGCTATTGAAAAATATCTGATCTCACACACGAGGCACATGGGCACCTTCAGTGGGATCCATACTAACTATAAGATCTCAAAACCCCACAATTTCTGTAGGGTAAGTAACCATTCTTTTTTCCCATCACTCACTCCTGCTCTCACATCTTTCATTACACTTCCCTGTGTGCACACACCCCAGTGTCATACTCCTACCCCGCTTGTTTGAGTAGATACGGTGCAACAAGTGTGTGTGTGTGTGTATTTATATATATATTTTTAAAGAAACTTTAAAATTAAGGTGTGGGGTTTGGGGTTTTTTTGGGGTTTTTTTTTTTTGGTTTTTTTTCTCCTCCTTTTTTGCCAATATTCTTTATAACCAAAAGATTTATCCTTCAGCGTAGGCTGGCACATAAAATCTCCTTCAGAGAAACTCATACCTTCCATCACCATTTGTTCTTAATGGGACTGAGGCCACTGGCTGCATTTAACAGTAGTAAATATTTATATTATGGAGGCTCAAATTAGGAGGACAGCAGTCCCATTGTGCTGGGTCTCTGCAAAAAAAGAAAAAGACAGTCTCTGGCCTGAAGGGCAAAGGGTGAAGATAGAATTTTCTTATGAAGTCAGAAGGCAAAAAAGAGTAGATGAATAGAGTCAGTTGACATCTTTACTAAGGAAAGCCTGTGGCTTCAGTCCCTTTTGAGGACAGTATGAGATAGCAGCCATTTTGAAAGAGGTAAATTCTCCTCTGAAACTTTCTTAAGAACACTATTCTTCAGTTTCTTTTGAAGGAAAAACTTCCAGTTACAAAGAAGGAAAAAAATGACTACTATTCCTAAATCGTTTAAAAAAACTACATTTTACCAGATCTACCCAAAATTTACATTACTGGACAATTGTTAGTGTAGATAGACAGTGCCTGCAATTAAATCATGTGCGGGGGCTGTGGGTGTAGAATGGTTTGGCAGACGGTGCTAAATTTCTTAAAGGACCCATTTGAAAACTTTAACTCTAACCAATTTACATGCAAGTTCTCAGATCATTTTTTTTTCTGTACAAAGAGATCAAGGCCTGGTTTACACTAGGAAATTAGATCACTATAACTGTCACTCAGGGGTGGTGAAAAATCCACACCCCTGAACAATGCAATTAAAGTGACCTAACCTCTGGTTTAGACAGCAGTAGGTTGACGGAACCTAGCTACTGCCTCTTGGGGAGGTGGATTGCCTATGCCAACAGAAGTCCTCCTGTTGGCATAGGTAGTGTCTTCACTGAAGTGCTATAGCAGTGCCACTGTAGCACCTCGAAGTGTAGACAGGCCTTAAGAGTTGAACCCACAAAGCAACTTAGGCTCTTAACTTCCATTGGAGTCAGGAGCCTAAGCTGCTTTGTGGATTCCACTCTTAGGTGCTATAACTTCGGGAAGGATAAGCTATATTTCACACTCTCATACCTAAAAGGCTGAATCCCTGCAAGTGCAGAACTCAACTCTCTCAACTATGGATAAGGCCCTTTGTTTTTGATTTTTAATTATTTCCCAAGAATTTATTGTGTTTTATTTAAAAACTTGAAAAAAATTGGGGAAAAATTGGTAAAAACTGAAAATGAAGGAGTGTGGTAGTTGAAGCCCAGTGCCCAGACTTCTCCCCCAGCCAACAGTCAGTATGCCAACCCCACAGAACCACATGCAAATGTCAGAACTGCTGACGTCTTCAGTGTTCCCTTTGGCTGTAAAGGAGCTGCCTTCTGGTGTTGCTGCAGGTGAAGGGGAGGTACCACCTTCTGGGAATTACAGTGCTGCAGCCTATGTAGTGATCTGGAACAGATGGTGTTTTGGTCATGGCCTATGCCTGGCTCACTAAGGGGCATGGGAGGGCTCTGCTAGCCTCTTTCCTTTTAATTTGGTATTGTTGGCACTTGCATCTACATGGCAATATATTCTTCTTACTTGTCTTTTGGTAGCAGACACTTGGCTGCCATTCCCACAAAAGGGAGACAAGTCAAACTGTCATTTCACAAGAGAAAAAGACAGAACTCCTTTTTCGCATTGAGAAGTGTTTTTAAAAGAGAGTTCCTTGACGTTCTAGGTCTTCTGGTATAGGAGGTTCACATGTATGTACCCTAAACAGTATAACTTAATTATTCACACAAGGGATTCATGTGCAGTTTTGACCCATTCGTTAAATTTGGATGTTTACTTTTTAAAAAATTTGTTATGCCACTGCAGCTTCCTCAGTGCTAGTTGAGTTTGTGTATATTTTACATAACTGTATATTTCTGTGCATCTTTATATCCATGTTACTACAAATTATAGATCTCATAATACATGAGAAAAGCTTTTTCTGGTATGACTCATATTTCCTTATAAATCTTTCCAATGCCGGTCAATTTAAAAGAGAGCGTACAGTGGATTACACTTTGTGCATGTTACAACAGTGTGTGTGCTTCTCTCTCATTCAAATTCACAAGTGATTCGTGGGTATCCATCTCTGGCTTTATGTCCCAGAAATTTGAATGCATACATTCAGATAGATCTATTTGCTATGGGAGGCCTAGGTACTTGGATGCTACAGTGATGGGCATGGTATAAAAATCTAGTTTTAAAAGTCTGCTGGAGTTACTCATTTGACTAATATTAATAGGATTTAAAGAATCTATTTTACTTTTGGAGAAAATGAAAGTCATTTTAATTTCTGTACCCTCTGTACCGAAAACAACATTTAAAATATTTTGTAAAGTGCTGTGAGAAGGATGACATTGAGCCTTAAGCTAAAATAGACTCATAGACTTTAATGCCAGAAGGCACTGTCATGATGATCTAGTCTGACCACCTGCACAGAAGTAAAGTCATGGCCCCATATAGCATAGACACACATGTTAAATGATTTATTTGAAAAGTGGATGTGGGTGTGTGAAATCATCAATGGTGGATGGTATCAACTATCAGCAAGTAGTACAGACTTTAACCAAGACTGGCTGAGTGGGACCCATCCCCACTTTCTTTGCCAAGTTCCAGTTACTTTAACTTTATATGTTAAGGGTTTCTGCTTCATAAATATATTTAAATATTAATAACTGTTTGCATTAAAGTAACTGTGTTCCCTCAAAATTTATTCTAATTGATTTCATATTCTTCCTTATAGACTTCATCTGAGAAGGAGCGTTTAGGGGCTCTGGAATTACTATGCTTGTAGTTTAGTGTGTGTTTAAAACTTTGAATGTTAATGTGGCCAATTTTTTCTATTTTTCCTCTCTCTCGCTCTCTCTTTTTTTTTTTTTTTTTTTTTTTTTTTAAATTTCAGGTCACAGCCAAGTATGTCATCATCTTTATTACTGTGCAGTACAACGTTACCTACACCACTGGTAAGAATAAAGCAAATCCGCCGTCTATTTCTCTATAGCATAACAACCCAATTATAAAAAGTTCTCCATTTATAAATAATAATGGTCTTACCGCTAACTCATTTCACTTGTATTTCACAGAATCTTTCTTATTTCTTTTTTGTCTTGGGGATTTCTAATGTTCTCACCATTATAACACCTAAGCTCCTAGTTCTTCACTAGTGATAAGCAATTACCACTTTTGATTTTTTTTGCTATAGTTAATACTGCTATTACACCACAGCTTCACTTGATTAGGCATGGTATGCCTTCCACTTGCTTTTTATAACTTGGTGCTTTTCATACCAAGTAGAATATTTTGTAACTCTGAATGTGGTTTCCTAAATGTTTCCCATTTTTAATCACACATTGTCTTATGTTCTTAAATGGATTAATTTATTTTTGTCTTTAAAAGTTACAGACATTACTTCAGGGATGACTATCTAAAATAGCTAGATTCTAAATAATGGCATAAGGTATCAGAGGTCTGACTCACATACTTCTCGCTTTATGTCCCATTAGATAAATTTATTTTAAAATTACACTATTGACTTGAAATCTATCCAATATATATTTAAAAAATAACTTCAGGAACTACACTTGCCCTTGAGTCCCGTTACCAATTTTTGTAGGTGTAATCACATTTTCCTCTCTCTGTATCTATGAGACACCTCACATCTTCCAACTCCTGCAACAAATGAGGCAGCAGTCCTATAGACAACAGCCTCATACACTGTACAACTCTGATTCATTCCTACAGCACTGTCCTTTCTCTGCACTGACAAAGGCAGAGGTGCTGTGGGAAAAAATAGCATATGGTCATGTAATTAAAGACTATATTATAATGTATACACAGCAGGAGGTTGAACTATGGTTTTATGGGCACCCTTAATTCTGGCACCCTTCAGTACTTAATTTTGCAATCTTAACATTCCTTCAGTATAGTGTATTTTGGGTGTAATAAATAAATAAAATAATCCAACAACCCTACAACACTGAAAAAGCAGAATTTGACCCTAGTTTGTCACCAGCAAGGCTCAGACATTTATGTCCATTCTATAGATATCCACCACTTGAACTAACAGTAATTGGTAGCAGAAAGAGACTGTTATCTCCATGTGGACCAGCCACAAGCAGGGGATGATTCGCAGTTTATCAATAGGGCAAAGTGGAGATGAATATAGAGCGGAGGAACATAGAGACTCAAGTCTTGGGTTTAATTCCATATTCTGAAGGGGAGGTTTTTTTTTTTTTTTTTTAGTGCTTATAGACCTCTGTAATCCTCTTTCCACCCTCATGGTCCCATTCCCACCCCAACATTCCTTTCTCACCCTTCTGCATTCCTGTTAGACTTCCTCCTTTTCCTCCATGCTGCCTGGAAGCCAGTAACAGAAGCAGTGAGAGCACAGGCAAGACAGTGTTCTTTGAGTAGTTTAAGACATGTATTCCACTCAGGCGCGTGTGTGCCTAGCACATCAAAGTTGGAGAATTTTGCCTACCAGTATCAGTAGGGGCAGCACTTATGCTCCTCCTTTCATAATCCCTCCCATGGCTATATAAGGGTGGTGCTGCCTGACCCCCCTCTCAGTTCCTTCTCACTGCCCCCAGCTAGAGTTGCAGCGCTTAGTGTGATCTTTCTTCACACTTGTCTTCACAGCTCTTTATAACTTTTTATACATATTTATAGTTTAGTACCCTTACTTAGATGGTTTCTCCCTGTGGGATGCCCTGACTGGGGTTTAAACATTGCCCTTCTTGTGGGACAGCTATCCTATCTCCTGTCCTCGGAGAAAACTGCTGAGACAGTACATCCTTTCAAGGACTTGCAGGCCATGCTACGCTCATTGGAGATTTATAACCAAGCCGCAAAGAGACTGCATTTTGAGAACCAACAATGGCAATATTGTTTTCACTGATATTTTCATCAGTCCTCCTACCCCATGAGGTAGCAAGATTTCCTTAGAAAGGGGCACAAATCATGGAGGAGGAAACCTTCTTGGTCTAGTTTTAGTCAAATGGTCTGTCCTCTTCCTTCTTCAGCTAGACAGTCTATTTGAGTGGCGTTTTGAGAGCAGCACCGTAGTTGTCAATGTCATATCCATGCTCCAAATATTTGGGGATAGGCTGTCTCACTTCTACAGTGCTTGGGAGACAATAAATATGGACAGATGGGTCTTAAACACTGTGGGATTAGGTTATGCCATTAGTTCCTATCCATTCCACCCTCCAATCTTCCTGTCCCTCTAGAGGAACCCCTATCATGAGTCACTGCTGTTACAGCAGGTACAAACCCTGTGTACTCTAGGAACTATAGAGGAGGTTCCTTATCTTTATGGAAAGGGGTTTTGTTCCCAATGCTTCCAGATCCCCCAGATTCAAGGGAGGAATGAGACCTATCCTCAGTCTCCACGCTCTCCACAAACATAAGCAAGTACATGAGATTCTGCATGATTACCCTGGCTGCTATTCTTCCCATGGCTGAGGCAACGTTGGTTTTCTGACCTCCCCTCTCTGTCAGCTTGACCTCCCAAACCTCTCACTCAGTGTCATGGCCAGAATGTTTATCCAGCATTGAGTAGTCTGCACCTTAATGTGTGGAGGCTGCCTGGCTAGATCAAAGGAAGGAGCAATGCTTGGAGGTAGTTAGAGATATTCTGCTTAGTAGTAGAAAACCAACTACAAACTCCACCTATTTGTCTAAGTGGACAACAGTTTTTGATTTGGGCAACATCCAAAGACATTCAGCCCACATTAGTGCAGATTCAGGACACGTTTAGGATTATTTGCTGCATTTGAAATCTTCAGGTCTCTCACTGAGCTGCCTGAAGGTTCGCTTGGTGGCGATCTCCTCTTTCCATTCTCCTATTCAAGTGAAGTTAATATTCTTACACCCTGTGATGGTGAGATTTTTTTTTTTTAAGGGTGTTATCCATTTTTTCCCACCTGTGAAAGAAACAGTACCATTGTGGACTTTAATACAGTCCTGGCAGCGCTGATGGATCCACTATTTAAGTCAGCAGCAACATGTTCACATGCTCTCCTCTCTCCGAAAATGGCCTTCCTTGTGGTTATAACGTCTGCAGGAAGAGTTAGTGAGTTGCAGTCCTTAATGGCAGATCCTCTGTACACTTCAAGATCCTCTGTATACTTCAAGGACAAGGCGGTGCTTTAAGACTACACCCAATTTTTTGTTTAAAGTGGAATCTGTGTTTCACTTTAATCAGGTTATTTACTTATATTTTTTTCCCAAACCACATTCAAGTGCAAAGGAGCAGCATCTACATAACTTAGATGTCAGGTGGTGCTTAGCGTTTTATTTAGAGAGAAATAAGCCATTTCGTTTATCACCTTGAATCTTTGTGTCCTATGCTGAGCAAATGAAGGCCATGCAGGTCTGTTTCCATGCAGACCATATCCAAGGGGATTACTCTCTGCATTACCACGGCTTATGTAGTGGCTCAGTTGACACCTCTACAATCATTGTAGGTTAATTGAACCAGAGCTTAGTGGACATCTGCTGTGCTGCTTAGTGATGTCTCAACAGTGGATATCTGCAGAGCTGAATGGTCTTCTGTGGATACTTTTGCTAGGCATTTCACTATCACCATGGCATCAAGATTGGATGTAAATTTTTGGAATGCACTTCTGCCCACTAACTGATTAAAGACTCTGAGCCCACCTCCTGCTGGAACGGCTTGTGAGTCACCTGAGTGGAATACAACTCTGCAAGCAGTCGAAGAAGAGACTGTTGCTTACCTGAATTGTAACTGTTGCTCTTCAAGATGTGGGTGCAGATATGTACGGCGTGACCCATGCTCTGCCCCTCCACATCGGAGTCTCTAGCTGGGAGGAACTACGGAGTTCAAAGGAACTACGGAGGGTCCGGGCAGTGCTGCCCTTATGTAGCCATGAGAGGGATTATGAGGGGAGAGGACGAGCACCATCCTACCCTGACTTGGGTGTGCGGACAGCTGAGTTGAATACATGTCTGCACCCACATCTCCAATGCATTGAAACACTAGAGCTTCTCAACAAAATGGCTATAAGATTTATTTAATTTGAACAAAATAGCATACTTCCCTAATCTCACCCTCAGAAATCACTGAACCACTTTATCTGAAACACTGGGGCGGGGGGGAATCAGCTTGAGGCAGGTACCTGCCATGGGAAACTTCAGCCTGAACAGTTAAAGTCTGGAAAAGTAGTAATAAGCAACTGAACACAGGCTCTTTAAATGGTAAGTGTCAGACTATCTTAACTACAGGTTTTGCTACCTGCATTGCCTATAATAAGAATAACCTGTCTATGCCTGAAAGGCATAAGTGCTGACTCTGTGGGTGCTCTGGGGCTGGAACACCCACGGGGAAAAAATGGTACTGGCAGCCCCCCAGTCAGCTTCCCCCCCGGCCCTCCCAAGTGCCTCCTGCCCACCGGCGGGCCCCATGAATCAACTCCTCCTCCCGCCGCAATCCACTGTTTCATGGTGTGCAGGCAGGAGGCTCTGGTGGGGAAGGGGAGAGGAGCAAGGACACGGCACTCTCGGGGAGGGGGCAGAACGGGGTGGGAAAAGGCAGGGTGGTGGAGCAGGGACGGGAAGAGGCGGGGCAGGAGTGGGGCCTTGGGGGAAGGGGTGGAGTGGGGGCGGAGCCGGGGGTCAAGCACTCCCTGGCACTTTCAAAAGTCTGCGCCTGTGCTGAAAGGACCTTACACTTGTTCTCTTCACCCTCCCTGTGCATTCAGTATTTCTTTATGTAATGTTTTCATATTGTGTTTACTAAATTTGCTGTTTTTACAGAAAAACAAAATATTCCAAGTCTAGGAGAAAAAAAACAACTATGCTCATTATCTTTTTGGGCAAAAGCCTTTATGCTTGTAATTGAATATTACCTCACCAACCTTGCTTCATTGATTAGCAGAAACCCCCAGCTAATTTTTTCATACATTACTGTTTGCAAGCAGTGATGGATATGGAATATGTAGGTCAGGGGTTCTCAAATTGTGGGTCAGGACCCCTCAGGGGATCATGAGGTTATTACATTGGGGGGTCATGAGCTGTCAGCCTCACCCCAAACCCCGCTTTGCCTCCAGCATTTATAATGGTGTTAAATTATATAAAAAATGTTTTTAATTTATAAGGGGGGTCGCACTCAGAGGCTTGGTATGTGAAAGGGTCACCAGTACAAACGTTTGAGAACCATTGAATTGTAGGCAGATGCTCTTTCTCTCCCCCAAAAGGAGGAGGCGGGGGAAATAAATGTGCTCTGCTGTAAGCAATGGGATTCTGCTTTATTCTTTCACTAAATTTATGCCTGAGGGAATTCTGTGCCAAAAAATTAAAAATTCTGCACACAATATTTTAAAATTCTGCAAAATTTTGTATATTTTATTTCTCAAAATAACACAATATAAGCACATCAGTTTCAATTATTTTCTGTCATTTATTTCAAAATACCTGTCAACAAGTATGTCTGTGACAATACAGACAACACAAAAGATTCAGGAAATGTTTTTTGACAAATAGATTCCTTACGAGGCATATTAATACAGAACTCTGAGTAATAATTCATTTAAATTACAATACAGAACCGTATTTCCTGCACCCCTCAGAAGCAGTGCAAAGGCTTGGGGAAGTTAGGGGTAATGGAGGAGCTGAGGGAGAGGGAAGTGAATTGCTGGGAAGGAGCCTGCGTGTGAACTTCGAGGGTTGTTTGGGTATGGGTGGGGAAAGTATGGAACAGGTTTTTAAATTTCAGTGGATATGTAAGATGCCCTTTTTAGAGAGAGGGTAAATTACTTACTTATAATTGATCCATGAAGCTGAGCTACATAGATCCATACATTGACGGTAATATCCTTTCTCCATACAGCTACACTTCTTGAGATGGAATTTTGCTGGGTCTCTATATTTTCTATGGCCTAGGCCAGAAAGAACTGATAGAGGCTGACACACAATGGTACTACCCACAGCATTTCCCTTCCAGTCTTACAATTATAGTTTTGTTTGCATTTGGGGTGGGGAATACTCCAAACTATTTGAGGGGGGATCAGAATTCATGTGCCAAAGATGCAAGAATTTGGATACATAGGATACTATGTGCCAGAGAACAAGTAGATAAGATATTTATCCTTTCTCTGTTGCATAGAACATTTCATAAGTAAATGCGTTCTATTCAAATAGATATTTTTGTAGTAATTAAAACTTTGTTTCAGATGACAGGAGTGAACCCATTCATTTCTATGAATATGGTCCAAAAGACATTGCCACCATCTTCTTCTACATGCTTATAGCCATTATTCTGCATGCTGTGATCCAAGAATACATACTAGATGTAAGTTAACCATGGGAATGTAATTTACTTATGTAAATTATTTATTTAGGCTGTTTGTTACACGTTTGTTCTGCTAGTCTTACATAAGATAACACCAGCACTTGTATAAGTCATGTTGCAAAATAAAATAAAACCATGTAGGTGTATTTATGCATTACATGCTGGTGGTTCCTTTGTCATTTGATATAAATATTATTAGATTCTGGAAATGTGTCTATATAACAATATATTTAATGAAGTAATGTTTTCTTAGTTTCTCTGACTCTTCTAGTATTCTCCATTAGTAAGTGGATGGAAAAAACAGGAGTTTGTCTACTACATCGAACCTTCGTGTCCCTAAAATTTTAAATTGGAAGTCAGTATAGAAACTGTTTAAATTAAAAATAAATAAATAAATAAAAAATGCTGTCCCCCTTCCTCCATTTTGCTTTATTGGAAATGTTTTGATTTAATATGAATTAATATCTAAATGTACTTTCCACTCTTCCTTTTTATCTAAAGCTGGGGGCAGGGGCGGGGGGGGAAGAAGAAAAAAAGCAGAACATAAGAATTTCTTTAACTAGTGAATTTTTTCACTTTTTTGTTTTCCATGCAATTTTTTTTAACCTCAGTCTTTAATGGTGACCATTGACATTCCTCTGCAATCGCTGTAAATCTACAGAGTTAGGTTTTGGCTGTAAACTTCTGGGTTTTCATTTTTTGCCTCTTTGCCAAATAACTTCTCAAATTTGTGACTTGCTTAAGGTTCCAGTATTTTCACTGTTGTATATGCATGCTAGAGCTCCATTACCTGGAAATATGAAATACAAAGGGCCCGGTCAATCTGGCCTTACAATGACACCTGCAGCATCAGACCCTAACTAAGTAATAAGGCTCTCATCCTGAAAAAAAAAATACATGACTAAATTTAAGTACATAAGCATTTCTCATATAGGCATCAGTATGACTGCTCACACACACAAAGTTAAGCACGCATGTAATATTTTTCAGGATCAGAGCCTAACATGAGGAATGGAAGATCTTGGAGGTAACGGCTACTTAATTGAGGGCTAAGTGCCAAGTAGCTTGCTTTTTTTCCCTCTACGAATAACAATAAAAGTAAAATGTTGATCTGTTTTTTATACCCCCAAATGTGTTCCTTGTTTTCAGAAAATTAATAGACGTCTCCATTTGTCAAAAACGAAGCACAGCAAATTCAATGAATCGGGGCAGCTAGCATTTTTCTATTTGTTTTCATTTGCCTGGGGAGCAAGTATTTTGACTGCAGTAAGTAAGTCAAATTGCTATCTGTATTTGTTTTAAAAATACACATCTAAAATATTATGAAAGTTCTTAAATGACAACTTTTTTTCCAGGAAGAATTCATGACAAACCCTACCTTGTTATGGAAAGACTATCCCCATTCTCGCATGTTGTAAGTGTTTTATTCTCTTTTTTTCTAACTGTTTGACAGTTGGCTACCAGAAATTTGTTTTGGTAATATAAACAATGTAGACCATTTTCATTTGTATTAGTGACCAAAAGCTGAAAATCCTTTGTTCTGTATTCCGAGTGTGAGTGTGTGTGTGTGGGGGGGGGGGGCTAGGCTCCCATCCTGGAAATGCTTGCACCAGTGTTTAACTTTGCCATGTGAGTAGCCACACAGATTTCGATGAGTGTAAAGTTAAGCATATGCAGAAGTGTTTAGAGGATTATTGCCTGACTCAGTATTACTAAACCTGTCTGTCTTCCACTGAAGGAACTGGGTGGGTAGGTGGGTGTTCCTCCACTCTGCAAACAAAAACAAAAAAACGATCCAAAAGGTGATCTAGAACTTGCAAATAGGAAGGGAATCTGTAAACACTTATTCAAGAAATTACTTCTTGACTTGATAGTATCTGATAAAGCAGTTTCTGTTTGCAATTCCTTTGATATATAGGATAGCGTATTATAGGTCAGTATTTTATCTCATTCCCTCAGGATAAGAAATGTTGTATCCTTTAAAAACCTAAACACTTAACATCCTAAACTTCTTCCCTTCTAAATTATTGTTTAGTTTTCAGGTAAAATTCTTCTATGTCTGCCAGATTGCCTATTGGCTTCATGCACTCCCAGAATTGTACTTTCAAAAGATTCGAAAGGTATGAATTGAAACCTTTGCTACTTTACTTTAAAAATACATTTTGAATTGCTTGATTCGTTTGGTAATGTAATCTTGGTGGGAAACTTAAATGGGGTGCATACTTCAAATAGAATTCCTTTGCCTTACAGAGAGAAGTACAGCAGTGAGGAAGATAAGGAAGGTTGACACATTTCAGTATGGTGGGTTTTAAAGCAGGTTAGCTAAAATTTAACTTTAAGTTTTCTCTTAATTTTAGGAAGATATACCAAGACAGCTATACTATATCTGCCTTTACATTGCTCACATATGTGGTGCCTATGTATTGAAGTAAGTATCTGTAAATTGTTACTAACTGAAAAGCTTTACTTCATTATTCCAGTATCAATTTTTTTTTTTTTTTTTACTATTTTTCATATGGCGCTGCATATTCCCACTTATGGGTACTGTGCCACCTTGTGGTGCTTTACGGTAAAACCTTCTAATACCAGTGTCCGTTAGATCGCTCTCGTGACCTTTCCCGCTCCCCTCGCATCAGGACATACTAAGCAAAGGCTATATAGGGGGCGGAGCAACCTCACCACCTCAGATCCTTCCACATGCCTGGACAGATGTGAACCTCTCTGGTCTTTTTGGAACCAGAGCCTATTTTCTTGATGTAGTTAGTGTTGTTAGTATGTAGTTTAGTTAGCAATTCTTTCCAGTTCTGCATTATGGCAGAATTGAAGAAACAGAAGAACCTGGGTTTCAAAAGGTGCATTTCCTGCCTGGCTGTCTTCCCAGCATCTCATGACTATGTTCAGGGCCTCAAATGCCTGGGAGAAACTCATTCCTTTTCTAGGTGTTTGATCTGCTGGACCTTTAGTCCCAGAGACTTGCTTACAGCTCCTCCTTCTCAAGGAAGCTCTCGTGGCCAGACCCTCTGGATCTGAACAGTCCTCAGATCCAAGTTCTAAGAGGCCAGTCTTGGTTTCCAGTAGTTCGAAAGGACTGAAGGGTTCCAAGAATCCACACTGTATGTTGGGGCTGGATGCCCCCTAAGTCAAGCTCCCAAGGCTACATGTGTTTGAACCAAGGGCCATGCACTTGGCTCCAGCTGTCCTGACTCTGGTGGAGTAGTCGAGAGATATTTTGGCCACCATCATTAGTGCCATACTTCATGATTTGCGACTGACTGCTCCTGTCGAATTCCTGTGCTACAGGGCTAGGATCAGATTCAGTGTTCACTTTTGGCTCCAGGAATATGGATTTCATTGGTGTGTCCAAACTGAGGCGTCTGGCAGTCCGGTTTTGGCCCACAGTCTGCCAATTGACTACCACTGGTATGCCATGCAGTTCAAATAGCTGTCCCCCCCCATCTCTCCTACCTCTCACTCTTTAGGGACCCCCCTCTCATGAGGCAATTCTTCTTGAAGGGGAAAAGTTGCTTCTTTTAGGAGCAGTCGAGGAGGCTCCTGACTTCAGGGGTCAGAGCTTTTATTCCTTTTATTTTTTGGTTCAAAAGAAGGATGTGGGGGTTTAATTAGGTACTAGATTAAGGGACTTGAACAAATATGCTCAGAGGCTTCATTTCCAGGTGTTGACTTTGGCCTCCATAAATCCCTTCACTGTTGCTCATGGATTGGTTCACAACTCTCTCTATCTAAAGGATGTGTATTTTTTATATTTCTGTTAATCACAATCATCCCAAGTACCTTTGATTTATAGTGGCTGGGCATCATTTCCAGTACAAGATGCTTCCATTTTGCCTCTCCATGATGCCCAAGGTATTTACAAAATGCCTCTCTGTGATAGGGGATCATCTGAGCAATCAGGGTATTTTCATGATCCCTATCTGGATAATTGGCTACTGAGGGGCATTGTGCATGAGGACCTGTTAAACCATATTGTCTTCACAATCAATCTCTTTTCAGACCTCAGGCTACTTTTCTACTGCCCAAAGTCAATTCTCTGCCCCTTTAAAATGATTGCCTTTATAGGGTCCATAGTGCACTCTGTGGAAGGAAGAGCTTTTCTCCCAGAGGACAGATTTCTCAAAATGAGCAAGCATATGTAAAAGATTTGACAGTGTTCCTCTCAGAGAATGAAATTCTTCTTGGGTCTTGTGGTCTTTATGGCAGCTGCTACATTTTGTGACTCCATTTGCTTGTCTGATAATGAGACTGCATAACTGGATATCTCATGTCTACAGACCAAGCCAGAACAGCCTTCAGATCTTGATCACCATGACTCAGAATGTTGTAGTCTCTCTATAACGGTGGTCTGTAAGGGTGAATATGCTCAGAGGTGTACAGTTCAGTGCTCCAGTCATCCCTGACAGTAACTTCAGCTGCATCAAACAAAGGTTGGGTGGAGCATCTCCATTTGACAGTTCAAGGGCACTGGTCTGTGCAGGAGAGACCCCTGTGTAATGCACACACCTTCTGGGTGTGGTGTTCTGTTCCATTGTGTGTGTGTGTATGTGTGTTAAAATGAGTCTGCTCTACAGCCTTAGCTTAGAGCCAGCTGGCTTGTAGCTCATGTGGTAGAGGCTCATGTATTAAGCTTCAGAGGTCCCCGGTTCAATCGCGCCCGCTGATGACCGGGTCTCTCAGTGTTACACCTGCACATGAGTGTATTAGTGGGCTATTCATCTGGCTCTCAGATTGTTTGTTTGTTTCTTCCTCACCTTTCAGGGGAGGGTTGTGCAGCCAGATCAGGGACAATATATCGGTGATATATTACATCAGCAAGCAAGAGGTTCTCACTCCACTCTCCTGTGTGCAGAGGTTATAGGTCTATGGGGATTGGTGTATTAGTCACAAAGTTTATCCCATTGCTCTACCTCTGGCAGAGGAAAACAATGAATTCACAGATTATCTAAGCAGAGACAGATCTTGGGTGCACAAGTGGTTGCTAAAGGATCATTCTTACAACTACAATACCCACCTGCGGAAGTGAAGAAACAGATTGATAGAGCCAGAAGAGTTCCCAGAAGTCACCTACTACAGGACAGGCCTAACAAAGAAAATAACAGAACGCCACTAGCTGTCACCTTCAGCCCCCAACTAAAACCCCTCCAACGCATTATTAAGGATCTACAACGTATCCTGAAGGATGACCCAACACTCTCACAAATCTTGGGAGACAGGCCAGTCCTTGCCTACAGACAGCCCCCCAACCTGAAGCAAATACTCACCAGCAACCACATACCACACAACAGAACCACTAACCCAGGAACCTGTCCTTGCAACAAAGCCCATTGCCAGCTGTGCCCACATATCTATTCAGGGGACACCATCACAGGGCCTAATAACATCAGCCACACTATCAGAGGCTCGTTCACCTGCACATCCACCAATGTGATATATGCCATCATGTGCCAGCAATGCCCCTCTGCCATGTACATTGGTCAAACTGGACAATCTCTACGTAAAAGAATAAATGGACACAAATCAGATGTCAAGAATTATAACATTCATAAACCAGTCGGAGAACACTTCAATCTCTCTGGTCACGCGATTTACAGACATGAAAGTTGCGATATTACAACAAAAAAACTTCAAATCCAGACTCCAGCAAGAGACTGCTGAATTGGAATTCATTTGCAAATTGGATACAATTAACTTAGGCTTGAATAGAGACTGGGAGTGGCTAAGTCATTATGCAAGGTAACCTATTTCCCCTTGTTTCCCCCCCCCCCCCCACGTGTTCTTGTTAAACCCTGGATTTGTGCTGGAAATGGCCCACCTTGATTATCATACACATTGTAAGGAGAGCGATCACTTTAGATAAGCTATTACCAGCAGGAGAGTGGGGTGGGGGGAGGTATTTTTTCATGCTTTGTGTGTATAAAAAGATCTTCTACACTTTCCACAGTATGCATCCGATGAAGTGAGCTGTAGCTCACGAAAGCTTATGCTCAAATAAATTGGTTAGTCTCTAAGGTGCCACAAGTACTCCTTTTCTTTTAGTCCAGACTGTGTTCTCCAGTTGGGGTCAACCAGATGTAGACCTGTTTGCAACAAAGTTCAACAAAAGATCTCTCTTCTGTTCAAGAGCAGGCAGGAACAGTCAGCCCCTGTCAGATGCCTTCCTTCTGCACTGGGAAAAGAGGTTGCTGTATGCTATGTAGTGAGAGAGCTGTCAGGGCATGGCAAAGATGATACTCATTGTCCCAGTTTGGCCATGTCAGCAGTGGTTTACCAATCTCCTTTAACTCCCTGGAAGTCTTCCTGTGTTTTCCTCTGTCCCAGCAGGAGGACAGGATCTTTCATTCAGACCCACAATCACTTCACCAAATAGTGTGGGCATTCGGACTTTGACTCTACTCTTGAGCAGTCATGTTCTTCATCTGTACAGGACATACTAATTAACTCTTGAATACAGTCTACCGGTCCATTTTAAGCGGCATCAGCTTCTAGATTTCAGGCTTGCATGAAGGGAAGATCTAATTCCCCTGCATTGGCTTCCATTCCTTGTGTTCTGGAGTATTTAACCACTGATTGTTTAAGTACATTATCTAGCTTATCATTAAAAGTTCATTTGGCAGCCGTCTCAGCGTATCATACTCTGTCTAGTAGATAGTAGATTGCTGTTTTGTTTGTTCAGTTAGAAGATTTATGAAGGTCTTATCAGATGTGTATCCCTCAGTTAGAAATCCTGTCTCTTCTTGGAACCTGAATTTGGTGTTCGTCATGCTGGTAAAATTGCCTTTTGAACCCCTGGTTGAGTGTTCTACTATTTATCTATCAAAATGCCTTCTCTTATTGCTATCGCATCAGCAAGGGGAGTGAGTTGAATGTCCTTATGGCTGATCCACCTTTCACTTCTTTTCATAAGGATAAGTAGTTCTCAGACCTGATCCCAGATTCTTAATTAACATGGTATCTGATTTCCACATCAAGCAGACCATTAATTTGCCAGGTTTCCCCCCTGCAGCTGCACTCTAATCAGTGAGAATCTGCCCTACATACTTTGGATGTCGGAAGGACCCTGGCCTATTACCTAGAAAGAACTAAATTTTTTGTATATCATCTACATTGGTTATGTCTTATGCCAAGAATGATAAGGGGTATATGATTTCTTCCCAAACTATTTCTCAGAGGGTTAAACAATGTATTACTGAATGCTACCTACTGGCAAAAATTCTTGTGTCTGCTGCAATTAGACCATTAGACAAGTGTGGCTACCTCCTTTGCTTGCTGAAAGTTGCAAGCTACAATCTGGACTTTGATGGAAACTTTCAGTAAACGCTATGCTCTGGACTCGGCTTCTAGGGCAAATGCTAGATTTGGCAAAGCAGTGCTTGTCTATTCAACTAGGACTCTGGGTCCACCTCTAGGTTAGTCTCAGCACTGTTTATCAATCTGTTCCATAAATGGGAATATGCAGAGCTGCTCAAAGGAAAAAATGAAGGTTATTTACTTGTAACCAAGGTTCTTCAAAAGAGCTCTGCCTGTTCACATTTCCTATTGCCTTCCCCTCTCTGTCAGAATATTTGTTTATTCTGTATCTCTGGCTTTGTGGTGGAAGGAATTGAGATGATGAGGGTGCTCTATCTCCTATGTTCATCTTGGGTATGTTGTGATGCTGAGGAGGGGGGTAGGAGTAGGAGTGGGAGCATTCAAGCTGGCACTGCTAAAAGAAGGCTTTACGATAAGGCAGCACAGTACCCACAAGTGTGAATATACAGGGCCATCTTGAAGAATCTCTGTTACAAATAAGTAACCTTCATTTTCCATTACAGCCTTCAACGTCTGGGGCTAATTTTGCTGGTACCTCACTATCTAGTGGAGCTCATTTTTCATGCCTCACGTCTTTTCTACTTCAGTGATGAAAACAAGCAGAAAGGGTAATTTTTGCATGTACTATCTTATTTTTATTTTACTACCTCTGTGTTTAATTTTCAGAGCTTTATTGCGATTTCTATCGGCATAAAAATGTTTGTGTGCACGTAACACAAAAAGCAAATGTTAGGACATCACACATCCTAAGCTGTATCTGTGATCCCAATATTACTATTTGGTTGGAGTTCCATGAGAGATCCAGTGTCATCATGTAGAATCAAGGAAACAGATCTGTCACTTCATGATCATAATAATTTTTCAAGTAATATTTGTTAAAATCATGTCTTCGGTACATATTAGCCATCTCTGTTGTAAATGCCTACCTGCTCCAATATATTTTTCATTGCAAGTATATTTATGGAGATCTTTGTTTTAAAAACAAGTGCACCTTAGAATAAAAGTAACATGGACACCAAAATCACTACACTTCTCTCAGAATCTATTTGTGTTTTTGAACTTTGTTCATTATTGTAAACCAATATTGTAAACAAAAGAGCTGACAGAATTATACCAGTATTTTATAGTAATAAATGCACAATCTAAACAATGTGTATATTACTTTTATGATAGGAAGAAAATCACTCTATGCATTATCAGTTTTATATTCTGCTCCTTCTTTGCAAGAGGTGGACAGGAAGTGAAAGTAAAATACTTATAATTTATGGAAGGCAACAGTTTGGAACAGCATATAAAGTAAAATTGTTTGTTCTATATCTTGAGTGAATTGCTCACTTATTTTGAGATGTAGAGTTATAAGGACACTTGCATGAAAGCTGGGAAGGGGAAAGACAAGAGGACTGGTTTGTAGAATGAGGGTGGAGAAAATGAACTTTGTGTGAGAGCAAAGGGGAGGAAGATGAAACTTACAAGAAAGAAGTAAGTAACTAATAAGAGGGATGCTCTGCATCAGTCTGAACACTTTACTCAAATCCCAACCTTCATGTCTGTTCGCAGTTCTGCTCCACTTTTCCACTCATATCTCTTGTAGTGTCTCCCTCCACGCTCCTAGCTGTGCAAGACTTGACTGCCCACTCATGTGAGACTTCTACAAATGTCATCTTGCTTTCTTCCACACAGCCTTTTATGCATACACAGTCCTCTTTGAACTAATCTGTAAGGCTACTACCCTCTTCTCCATATCTCTACCCAAGACCTTTTTCTGTCTCAACTCCTAACACCAGCATTTAAATAATTAGGCTGAAGGTCATTTGGAGAAAGTCAATATGTATTAATGCAAATAAAGTAAAACAACTCTTTCCCCCCAACAAACAAACAACTTTCCCCCATTTTTTTTTTTAAGTTGTTCATCTTAGGCTGTAAGCTCTCCAGACCAGGGACCCTATCTACTTTTATTTGTGTAGCACCCAATGTAACAGGACTGCAGTCCTGATCAGGACATCTGGCCACTACTGTAATACAAATACTATGTTGTATTCCCCGTTCTGTCTGATCAAACAATGTGTCCTTCAGGATAGGGACAGTCTTCCTTGGATTAGGAAACACTTACCATTCTTTGTGTGCTACCCTAATCTTAGGTTTCCATTCCTTATTTTTATCGCCTTAAAAGATGAGTTAGAGAAGCATTTTGAGTGTTTTAGGAGAACTAAAATGTTGCTGTTTATAATAAAAATAATCTTGAACAATAAACCATCAAGAGCCATTTCTCCACGCGGGCTTCCAGGCTATTAGTAACTTCATATTTAAGGTTATAAATTCCCACTCTCATAGCTTTCCAAAAACCCTGGCTTATTTTCCTAGGAGGAAAAAACCCAACAACTTCTGCTTGAGCTGTCACAGGCTGAGTATAGGAGTGTTGGGTAATTTTCTTTTTAAGTTTGAGATTAATTGAACAAGCTGTGTTTGAATTGAGATTCTGAATGCACTTTTCATTTTGAAAATAGTTCCAGTTTTTTATCCAATAATAATTTAAGTGGCATGATGTAAAAACTTCTGTACTGCTGAAATCTTTGAGAACTGCTTTCTATAGTTTGTTCTCATGGTATTCTCCTAGATTAAGTGTCACCATATCAGTAGGCCACGTCCTGTTCAACTGGTTAGAAACCAAAGCTTTTGCTCTCCAAATTGGTAATAGATGAATTTCTCCCTTACTGACTTCTGTGACAGGTCTGATCAATCCTCACTGAGACAGCAGCATTCAGAATGTAAATCAGTCAGTAATCTCTACTTACCTCCCAAAATTGCTGCATGCTGGAGGACCTTAAATTCTTGATCCTGGCTACTGGCAGGGATGTGGGACAAGCAATGGTAGTGTCTTTTTTTTCCCTTTGGGCACACCTCTGGTTCCAGCTCTTGGCTTCAACAGTGTCTCTAGTGATGGCTATCTTGAAGATCTCCAGGATATAGGATGAGGGTTGATGAGGAAGACTTTAAAGTTTATTTAGTTATCTAACTTTTTTATTTTAATTGCGTTTTTAACTGAAATATGCTAATGTTTTAAAATAATGGAGATCTTATCTTACAGCTAACTAAAATTTAAAAAGAAAAATAGTTGGGGAATTCATAATAGATGCTTGTAACTTTTCATTGTCCTTTTCAATGTTTATCCACCAAATTTTGTGTTCTCTACAAGCTTGGATATTAAAATGATGTCACTTTGCTCTAAGTTACCTACAAAGTAGAGAGGTAGTGCATTCTACGTGGCAATACGTGTAATTGCCATTATAGACCCCACATTTGGAAATTTCTAAGCACGCATTTGAAAATAAAATTTAACTTCTATATTGGGGGGAAAAAGTTTTATTTGAGGCATAATTGAGTGTATATGGATGAATGGCAGAATTCACTGTTGTGGGTGGAGAACTAGATGTAGAATTCCTGTAATTGTTGTTCATCTCAATATACCTTTCCTTTTCATCTTAAATTTCAGTGCTCAAGGAAGCTTAATAGAAGGCGGCTTTGTACAGTTAACCAAGGGGGAAGACGCATTAATTTTATTATTTCCTTTTCAGATTTACCTTTTGGGCTTTACTGTTTGTAATGGCTCGTCTTTTGACCCTAACCTTATCTGTGCTGACATTTGGATTTGGTCTGGCAAGAGTAGAGAATCCAGGTTTTTCCATAGCAGACGGAAACTTCAATGTACTCACTGTGAGGTATAATAAAGCTAGTAGACATTCATGTTTGAGTAAAGTGACGCTTTCAGAATGCTTTCAATATACCTCTCCAAGATGGTAGGGCTTTTTGATGGAGAATTTTCCTGGGTGGCTTTTTTCCCAGGCTTTTGGGGTGGAAGAATTTTATCTTTTCCACAAAGCAGGGACTGCTATTACAAAATACATGCTAAACATAAGAAATCTTTGTTTTTCTTTATCAGTGTTTTTATAATTGAATTGATATGACTACTGTGCAAAAGATGCTGCATAACATCGTGTGAGCTTTTGCTTTAAACTTTCCCTGTGGTCATTATGAACATACTGTAATTTTGAGATATCAATGCTTGGGTTCTTCTAAAGAGCTGTTGATCAAAAGTGAAGCAATCTTCTAACATGCTCGTTCTTGCTTGCTCATTTTTGAAGTCACATTAATTTTCACTGGGAGCTCCGCTGGTTAACCTGTATCCCAACCATCTGTTCATTCAGTAGGTGGAAAGGAAATTGAATTTGTATGCTTTGTCATCATTAAATCTCATTCTTAGATCACTTGGTAGAGGAGGCTGCAATTGTACAATTTGGTACTAGCCACTGAAGGCTGTCTGTTATATTTCCTTGATAAGCCTGGATACTTTCCCCTGGTGTATTTACCTGGAGCTCCCATTTATTTAATGCAGACTATATGCCCTGTCTTAGATGTGCTCCTTGGTCAGATCTGGTTTCCATCAGTGTGAGAGGTTTAAGTTCTTCAAGTGCTTGCTCATGTCCATTCAACTTGTGTATGTGGCGAGCACACACACCTAAGTGCTGGAAGTTTTTCCTTCAGCAGTATCCATAGGGGACCGGCTCTGGCGTTCCCTGGAATGGTGCGCACATGCCAGGGTATATAGGGCACCGCCAGTTCCCCCCCCCCCCCCCCCAGTTCCTTCTTGACGCCAGTGATGGTGCTGGAACTGTTGCTGATTCAGCTAGTGCTGTTGCTGCTTGTTCGTACGAACTAGTTATCTCTTGTAGTGTAGTGTATATGGTTTTCTATTTTAGTGTTTATAAATCCGTTAGCTATAGTTAGAGACTTTGTAGGTCCCAAATGGGACTTTGCCTCGGGATGGGGCATGCCCTGGTCCCTAGGCTTTAAGCCTGTGATCGCTGCAAGAGGCCCATACCCATTAGTGATCACACAGCAATTGTCTGCGTTGCTTGGGCGAAGGGCACATTAGTGAGAAGTGCAAAATTTGCAAGTCCTTCAAGCCAAGGACTAAGAAGGAGTGCGATATTCGTTTAAGAGCACTCCTTATGGAGTCGGCCCTCACCCCAGCACTGGAGTAACACTCCAACTAGGCACCAAGTACAGTGACCTCGGTACACAGCACCCCACCGGGACCATCCATTGACCGGCACTGGTCCCCATCCATGGCTCCTACCAAGAAGCCCAAGAAGACGGTGCAAGGTTGGTCTCCAACCTTCCGCAAGGGAAAGGGTAAGACTGGGTGCGATCAAGGTCCCAGGCCGGGCAACTCTTCACTGACATCAGGATCTCAGGCCCAAGCTCTGGTGGAGCGATGTAGCCCAACCTGCACTCCGCCAGCTACCCCAGATAGCAGCAGAGGCCTCCGTCAGCTCCGGGTGCTGTCCACGCCAGAGGCACTGCAGGCAGCACAGGAGATCATGTCCCTCCCTGTGCTGCCCACACCGGCTCCTGCAGTTCTCCGGTTATGGGGTAAACCTGTATTCAGACTGCTTCAGTCCCCACGTCAGCAGCACCATTCCCCATTGTGGGGGACGTCCTGCAAATGCTCGCCCTCCAGTAGCCACCATGCATCTGACTGCAAAAGGCAGATGCAGCGCAGCCCCATTTGGTCCATGAACCTTGGGTAGAGAGGCTCAAGGTGCAGGTCGCCAGCCACATACCTTTAGAGGCATGCGCCCCCCGGCAGGAGTACCGGTCCCGGCACCTGGTATCTCCGAGACCGCGGTACCGCTCCAGGGACCTGTCAGTGGATCAATGTTACCGATCCTCGGACCGTTGCCAGTCCCCCTAGGAGGGTATCACTGCGTGCAGGTGCTTCCCGGCACTGGGCCCTTTCCGACTCCTGGTCCTGCTCCTCATCCTGGTACTGCTCGTCAAGCGTGAGACAAGCTGTCACGGATCCATCAAGCACCACTGGTCCCTAAGACCCCGCTCCAGATGAGACTCCAGGTGGAGTGACCAGCATCAGTCGGGATAGAGCCACTGTTCCGCTCTGTCCTGGTCACCTGGGAGCGACTGCTCAGGATCCAGCCCTGGTTCGGAGGGAGGTTCCCTGATGGCGGGACAAGCTCCAGTACCAGTACGGCTACATTGTCAGCACCGAAACCGGCCCCGTGGTTTCAGGCAGTGGCCGGTGCCATGGTACCCATGGAACCTGCGGGGTTCTCCCAGTCCACCCGCTTGGTGTTGGGAGCCTGAGAGAGACCAGCTGCCTCTCTGTCTTCCCCCCCCCCCCGCCCCAGTGCACAAAGCCTTGGGCACGAGGACCCTGCAGGTCCAAGAGGGAGCAGGGGAACAAGCCACTGGGCCACCAGTGGTTTTGGGGGACCCTACAGCACCAGACAAGGCTATAACAGGGCCCCCTCCCTCGGTTCCTCTGGATGACGTTAAAGTGCACCAGGAACTACTGAAAAGGGTTGCTGCCAACCTGGGTCTTCAGGTGGAGGAGCCTAGAGGAGCCCTCAGACTCTCTCTTTGATGTTCTCTGCTCCACAGCATCAGCCAGGGTGGCTCTACCCCTTCATGATGAGGCCTCTAAGATCAATAATGCCCTATGGCAAAGTTCCTCCTCCCTGCCACACATCTCCAAGGGGGCTGAGCACAAGTACTTTATGCCATCCAAAGGCCACGAGTACCTGTACACCCACCCTGCTCCCAACTCCCTAGTGGTAGAAGCGGTTAACCACAGGAAGCGACAAGGTCAAGCTGGGGCTACCCCTAAGAACAGACTCCAAGACACTAGACTTGTTTGGGCATAAGATTTATTTGTCCTCTAGTCTCCAGTGGAGGGTGGCCAACCATCAAGCCCTCCTGGGACGCTATGATTTTAACATGTGGCAAGCTATGGCCAGTTCGAGGGCTCTCTTCCTGAGGCTTCTAGGAAGGAGTTCCAGGCAATTATGGAGGAAGGCACGACTGCGGCCAGGGCGAAGCTCCAGGCAGCACTGGATGCGGCAGACGCTGCCTCCCGAACCATGGCCTCGGCCATCGCCATGCGCCGGGCATCCTGGCTGCTCCTCTCTGGCTTGTCCACGGAGGCTCAGCAGTTGATGCAAGACCTTCCCTTTGATGGGAAAGCCCTGTTTGTGGAACAGACAGACAATAAGCTCCATGACCTAAAGGACTCCCGCATTACCCTTAAAACGCTGGGCCTGTATGTTTCTGGCCCTGCCCACAAGCAGTTTAAGCTGCAGCAACCTCAGAGCCAGGCGAGCCACCCTCACCCGGAGCCTCCCTGTAAGAAATCCAGAGGCTACAAGCGGCATCCTAGCCAACAGCCTTTGCAGGCCTCTGAGTCAAGCTCAATCCTCAATCAGGTGGCAAGCGCTCGTTTTGAGGATATGCCCAAGGGCAACCTACCGGACTATTCCCAGGATCCTTCCTCCCCTATTTTTGCCAGCCGCCTTTCTGCTTTCCTCCCTGTGTCGGCATCTATAACATTGGACCGATGGGTCCTCAGTACAGTGGAGTGGGGTTACACCTTCAGTTACTTTCTATTCCTCCTTCCCAGCCCTCTTTCCCCTTCCCTCTTCAGGGACCCTTCTCACGAGAGTCTCCTCGCGCAGGAGATAGAGGGGTTACTGCAGCTAGGTGCGGTGGAGGTCATTCCTCCAGAGTACAGGAACAAGGGGTTCAATTCCTGCTACTTTTTAATCCCGAGGGCCAAAGGCAGTCTGTGACCGATCCTGGACCTGCAAGACTCGAACCGCTGCCTAGCGAAGGTGAAGTTCCGCATGATCTCCCTGGCCTCCATCATCCCCTCCCTGGATCCAGGAGACTGGTACACAGCCCTTGATCTGAAAGATACATACTTTCACATCGCCATCTTTGAGGGACACAGACGCTTCCTCCAGTTTACGGTAGGTCCCAAACACTATCAGTTTGCAGTCCTCCATTTGGCACCGCGGGTATTTACCAAGTGTATGTTGATGGTGGCTGCTTACCTCAGATGTTGGGGTGTCCAGATCTACGCATACCTCAACGACTGGCTAGTCAAGGGCAGCTCCAGATCCAAAGGGATGTTGTGAAGTTATTAGCCACCTGCCATCGTCTTGGCCTTTTGACAAAAAAATGACGGAAAAAAAATCCATATTAGTTCCAGTACAGAGGATAGAGTTCATTGGAGCGGTGCTCGACTTGATCTGCGCCAAGGTGTTCCTGCTGCTGGAGAGATTCAGGGCACTGACAGACCTCATTGCAAAAGTCTCCACGTTTTCCCTGACCACGGCCAGGGTTTGCCTGCACCTACTAGGTCACATGGCAGCATGTACATATCTGGTGCACTACACCATGCTCCGGATGTGACCCCTGTAGCAATGGTTGCTGACAGTCTACTCCTAGTCCAGGGACCTCCTGGAAAAGGTTGTTCCCATCCTGTTGATGGTACTTATCTCGCTGTGATGGTGGACCAACACCGGGAAAGTCCTGGAAGGAGTTCCCTTCATCAGTACTCCTCACTCAGCTGGAGCACCCACAAGGAAAAATTGGTGGGTGCGGAGCACCCACCGACAGCTCCCAACCCCAGCTCACCACCGCCTCTGCTCAGCCTCCCCTCAGTGGGCCGACATGTCCTGCTTCTCCCCCCTCCCTCCCAGCGCTTGCACCATGAAACAGCTGTTTCGTGCTGCAAGCCTGGGAAGAAGGGGAACGCAGTGCGCTTGGGGAAGAGGCAGGGCCAGGGCGGGGATTTGGGGAGGGATCCAATAGGGGCAGGGAGGGTGCGGAGTCAGGGCTGGGGTGGGGCCGGGGGGTCCGTGAGCGCCCACCAGCACCAACAAAAGATGGCACCTGTGGTCAAGTTGGTTTTGGACGCCTCGGACCTCGGCTGGGGGGCACACCTCGGCACCCTCCAAACCCAAGGTATGTCGTCCCCAGAGGAAATGACGCTACACATAAACATCCAAGAGCTCAGGGTGGTGCGCAGAGCGAGCGCGGTCTTCCTACCTCACCTGTCGGGCAGAGTAGTCAGTCCTGACGAATAACACAGCCTTGATGTTCTACGTCAACAGACAAGGGGGAGCACAATCCTCAGCCCTCTGCCAAGAGGAACTCTGTCTTTGGGACTTCTGCATCGGCCACGGAATCCATATAGAAGCGTGTCGCCTTCCAGGTGCCAAGAACATGCAAGCAGATCACCTAAGCAGGGACTCCTCTCTCACCATGAGTGGGTTTTCCACCCGGAGGTAGCTGGCATGATCTTCCAGAGGTGGGGAACTCCCCAAGTGGATTTGTTCACCACCAGGCAGAACAGGAGGTGCCACAGGTTTTGCTCCAGTTGGTGTCTGGGCAAGGGTTCCCTCTCCAATGCCTTTTTCCTGCTGTGGGCAGGAAGCCTGATGTATACATACCCTCTGATTCCACTGATCAGCAAGGTCCCGGCAAAAATCAAGAGAGGTTATCATGATCGCCTTAGCATGGCCTCACCAGCACTCGTTTGGGACGCTATCAAGCTTGTCAGCGATCCCTCCATGGCCCCTGCCGAACTGACCAGACCTGCTGTCACAGGATCACGGTCAACTCTTGCACCCCAGTCTTGCGTCCCTCCACCTCATGGCGTGGATGTTGCATGGCTGAACCCTGAGGAACAGGCCTGTTTGGAAGGGGTCCAAAAAGTCCTCCTCAAGAGTAGAAAGCCCTCAACTAAACAGACGTACCTGGCAAAGTGGACGAGGTTCTCCTGTTGGACAGCCCAATAGGGCATCTCCCCTGTGCATTCTTTGGTGCAGTCAATCTTAGACTACCTGCCTCATGCCCTCTGTCTCACCTATTGTGGATGGTAGCTTTCGTGGTGAGGCGAGTCTCCAAGCTGCAAGCCCTGACCTTAGAACTGCCATACACAGCCTTCTATAAGGACAAGGTCCAGCTCCGGCCCCACCTGGCCTTCCTTCCCAAAGTGGTGTCTACTTTCCACATGAGCCAGGACATCTTCCTTCCAGTCTTCTCCCCTAAGCCCCATGAGACTAGTGAAGAGAGGCAGCTTCATGCTTTGGAAGTAAGAAGGGCCCTGGCTTTCTAACTAGATCGGACAAAGCCTTTCTGTAAGCTTTTCTTCTCTACAGCTGATAGGATGAAGGGCCTCCCGGTCTCCACACAGAGGATTTCTAGCTGGATCACCTCTGGCATTCAGACCTGCTATGAGTTGGCATGAGTCTCTCTGCCGCCAATCGTCCAAGCCCACTCAACCAGAGTGCAGGCATCTTCGGCAGCCTTCCTGGCACACTTCCCGATCCAGGACATCTGTCGAGCCATGACGTGGTCCTTGGTGCACACGTTCACGGCCCACTACACCATCACTCAGCAGGCCAGGGACGACGCTGGGTTCGGCAGAGCTGTGCTGCAATCTACACGTCCATGAACTCCTACCCACCTCCGAGGGGTACTGGTTGGGAGTCACCATAGTTGAATGGACATGAGCAAGCACTCGAAGCAGAAAAGACAGTTAACTTTTCCATAACTGGTGTTCTTCGAGATGTGTTGCTTACGTCCATTCCACAACCCGCCCTCCTTCCCCACTGTCGGAGTTTCCGGCAACAAGGAACTGAGTGTGGGGGGAACTGGTGGCACCCTATATACCGCAGCATGTGCGCGCCACTCCAGGGGGTGCTGGAGCCAGTCCCCTATGTATACTGCTGAGGGAAAAACTTCCGGCACCAGTGCATGTGGCAAGCACACACACCTAAGTTGAATGGCTCTAAGTAACACATCTCGAAAAAGGTAAAAGGTACGGAAAAGGTAACTGTCTTTTCTAGGAGTGATCAGCAACTTTTTAAGATGGACATTTGGTGTTGCTTTGTTGTGTAACAATGTATAGTTGAAACTTTTACCTAACTTCTTATTTTAATCTGAAACTTTTTAGGATTAGTTGCTTGGCTGCAATTTGTCTAACACAGGCCTGGATGATGTGGAAATTTATAAATTTCCAGCTAAAGAAATGGAGAGAGCATATCCAGAACCAGATTCCTAAGAAAAAAATAACTTACACAAAGAGTAAATCAACAAAAAAAGAACCAAACAGAGGTCAGTAGGGATTTTTTAATTCACTTCAGATATATACTGTAAATATTTTTATGCTTGATTTGTTCTTGAAATCTTTTTGTATTTTCCTTGTGGAAGCTAACGTGTGGTCCATTTCTTATTATATGGTGAAAATAGATGTCATTTTTCACTTCCTCAAAGTTAGAAAATAGTTTCCTTCAAAATATACTTACTCATGGTATGCTGTATTGCATGTTGCTAACTCGAGCCAGCAGAGAGACAATACTGCACTATAATAAAAACCTAAATTAACAAAAGCCCACAGAGCTAATGTTCTTTCTAGAGTTGATGTCCTTTAGTGAACTCTGCACAGATACAGATTCCACAAATTCTGCATATTACTAGGTTGAAAAGTTTAAAAAATATTAGTCTTAAAGTTCTATTACAACTTTAGAATACATCTTTTTGAATGCTTACAAATAAAAACTGTACGTTGTCTATTTTATCCTGATTAGTGAGGCTTTTAAGGTGGCCGTTTTTTTCTCGATAACCATAAATTCTACTTTTATTTAATTTTAGGTAATTAACAAATTGCTGTCACTCTTCTAAATTCTACACCAAATTACAGAGACTTCTTTTTATAGTGACAATTGGACCCTTAAAAAAAAAAAAAAACTACTGTGAAATTAAATTGTAATCACTAGGGGACCTGTAGTGAACAAAGATTTCCTATTATAGTGCATAGGCAAGATTTGGAAGAAAATTACATCTAGTAGGAGAACTAACCCTATTTGGCAGAAGTAGGCTGGGAGTCTTCACCTGTAAGATCCAGAACAGTGCTCTCATGAGAAGCCTATTTACCAGTTGCTGGAATTTCTACCAGGATGCTGTCTCTGGACCCTTTTTGGGAGCGCCCTTGTTCATATCTTTCTCTACCTAAGAGGCTGTGGTGCTTCAGATTTAGATACACTACTAAGCACATAATCTAGTGCCCCTGGAAGTCAATGGAAATACTCCCTATGATCTTAATGGGTGTCGGAGAAGCAGCTTTTACTCTCCACTACCTTTCAGAGCCTTCAAGCTGCTGTAAAAGAAGTGTGTCTGCTTCTCTACTTCTCCTCCAGCCTTGTGGATCCTTCTCTTTTTTTCCTATGTATAAACTACACTGCTGCTCTTCATTGTTTTTCCATACAGAAGCATGAAATTGACACTATTCTTGAGCTTCACAGCTGCCCACAGTATTTTAAATAGCAACAGTGAAACTGTAATCTTGTGGACTTCACACTCTGCTGTAGGTGGGAAAATCAATGACCAGGAGAGGTTGAACGTCTGTAGGTGCAGGAGGACAACACTGCATTGGTTTACACTTACCCTTACCCTTGCAATCATAAGGGCTAGAAATGTGGGGTGGGGGAGGGTTGTTTTGGTTTGGTTTTGTTTTGGTTTGTTTAAATCTGATTCTGCTGAAGTTGATGGTGGTGGTTCCCTAAATCCCCAGGCCAAGCTTCCCACTTGCTTAGAGTGAGTGGATTTTTCAAGTTCTGAATAGAGGGATCCAGGCTAGCTTGAAGTTAACTCATACAGGTTGATTCGCAGTGACTGCACAAGATTTTAATACTATGGGACAAATATCGTAGGTTACCATAGACTTTTATTGTGTTAGCATTGATAGTTCACACACAACTATAGTAAAACAAAATCTTCAGGTTCCATCCTCCACTGGCAAAAGGAATGATAGGGAGAGTTAGTAGGTAAGTATTCTATAAGTCCTTCAAAACATTACCTTGTTCCACCTCTCTACTGGAAGACCCCAGAGCTTTGCCTAAATTAAGTGTTGAATATTGTCATCTGACGTTTTTAGGTTTGCATATCAACTTTTTGTTTTGCATTCTACAGAGGCAAATAGCATTTTACCTGTACTTTCGCTTTCCCTGTTTTAAAATTTCAGCTAACTTTGTCAATGGAGCAGTAAAATTAGAAGATGGAGCATCGCCCAGAACCAGAAAATCAAAAGTATTATGAGATGGAAGCTGAAATCGGAAGATGACATATTGACAGAAGACTGTGATTAAAAAATATCTGTCACTGCAGAATCATAGGCTATTTGTCTGTCTTGTTATGATTTAAATGGACACTATCAAGTTAAAATATATTTTAAACACATTTTTATTAATACATAACTTATTATGAAAACTGGTCACTTTTTAATCTAATTTACTTTACAATTAGTGTTTGCCTCTTTCAGTTTCACTCAACTTGGACAATGAAAATAGACAAATCACTTGCACTTTCTGGCTCTTAGTAGCACAATTCTGCAATGTTTGAGTGACAGACATTTCAGGGGAATATTTCAGTCTAAACAATCTGTTTATTTGAAATTTTAAAAAAAACAACTTGGAAACATTTTCATTAATATTACGGTTTAGAAAACTGGTGGTTTTACAAAACCTAAATTCTGGGCCAAAAATATCTGACCATGTATGTTTAACTTTAAACTTTTGCACAACAGACTCTTCTTTTTATCACATTCTGATATTGGAGTAAGAGATAGTATGTCTGAAATACATGTTAGCATGGCCAAAAAAAAAAAAAAAGAGTGAATGACATCTATTTCCCTTCAAAGAATATATAAAACTTGATTTATATAACCTGCTCATCAAGTTCTGACTTAATATACCTAACTTCCTCTTAGGTGATTGTGATATTTTAGGTAGACACACAGATTATTGGATGCAGTCACCTTTCAGAATTGCCAGTGTACATAGGGAGTTTTGAAATAGATTGTAATGTCTTGTTTGGAAACAAGTTGCCAATTAAACATCTAGGGTGAAATCCTGGTGCCATTGAAATAAGTAGAAAAGCTGTCATAGATTTTAGTGAGGCCAGCATTTTACCCTATGGCCAAATTTTGTGAAAATTTCCCCTGGTAATTTTTCTTTAATTTTGGCACTGACCTGTTTGAAAGTTACACATGGCTTTTTCATAAAGACTATGAAATTGAGTTCAGGAAATGTACTTTCTGTAGCTGCAATTTTTTTTTTTCAGGTGCTAAGATTTTTAATTACTTACATTAGGCTGCCACTTGTTTTGGTTTCAAATTCAGATTTAAGTTTTTATATCTCCATAGCTCATTACTTAAACACTGTTTTAGATATGATTTATATTTAAATCTGTAGACCATTTCAGAATGTCTTTTCAGAAGTACTAAAGTCTGATGCTGGTATAATTAAGTGGTCTAGTAAACACTGCATTATAGGCCTCTTATCCCCAACCAATGGCATCGATTTTGTATGGATTCTTGTACTACTTGCCATCCTTTCAGCCAATTGGATCCTATTTCTCCAGCACGCAGAATTCTGTTCAGAAAACAGTTGACTTATGCAGTAGAGCTGACTTTATAATATATGCCTTGGGTGCATAAAACACTAGAGATGTGCATTAAATTACACTGTCACATGTTCTGAAGTGTCTGTTGTGGTTAAGATTTAGGAAGAAGGTTTACAGTTCCTTAAGTATTAATGCCACAAAATATCATATATACAACTTTCTTGAAAGAATAGTTATTTAAAATTTATCCATATGTAGGTTTTTCTTTAATACTATTTCTCCCCTCCCTCCCTTCACTGGCTGACCAGGTTCTTTCTTGTACCCTATCTTGTGTTCCTCGAAGCAGTGCAGTGTCTTTTAGTTTTTTAGTGAAGTGAAGCAGAATCTAGTAGGACTGTTGAGGGGCCACTTGTAAAAAGTTCAGCTGTATCTACCCAATTTCTCCCCCTAGAAACTGGCTATAGACCACCTATTCATTTCAGATTGACCCATGCATTCACATACAGTAGAAACAGTTTTTTGACATGTTCACCTAAGCTACACTCCATTAAACAGTATTTGCCACTTATCACACAGCATGTTCAGAGCACTTTACAAGCATAAATCCTCATAACCCTCCAGTGAGGCAGGTAAATAGCAGTGTTCTCAGTATATAAGAAACTGACAGATTAAGTGACTTGTCCAAGGACACAGTGAGGATCATTGCCTCTGCTGGGAGTAGAAATCAGGATTCCTAATTCCTAGTCCAGTGAATGAATCACACCTGACTGCTGACCACACTTCTGTGAAAAGCAAGCGAGTGAGAGACTGAAGGTTCCATATCGTATTACCAATCCCTGGAGCCATCCAATTTCTTAATCTTAGGTGTTGCCACGTTGATCTAAGCGCTTGTTTGACTATGACAACTGATATTTTTGTAAGTTACCCACATTGTCATGACTGGTATATCTAATGCTATTTAAGTCTTATGAACCCATTTTCTAATTTGCCCTAACTGTTCCCATGTGCAAATGGTATGTAGGAGTATCGTGTGATTTCTCATAAACCTGTACATTTCTACTAAAAATGTTTACCATGGAACTAAAATATATATTTTTTTAACAATTTTAATAAATGTATTTGTATAATCATGAATGCCTCATTTGATAAAAGTATCATCTTATGAGCAGTTTTGGTGTGACCTGCTTAGTCTCTCTACCATACTGCTCACAAGACAATGCTTTCTCTGATAAGTAATTGCAACTGTAAGTATACCATACATTTAGGTTTTGGGCCACTTTCCAGCTGAAATGGCCAAAAACTAGTTATTATATAGGTAAAATCTTTTACCCTGAGAAGGGAATTCCTACACTAAGAACACTGTGAATAAAGGATAAAAGTTATATTGCTTTTACATTACAGATGCAAACGTTTTCTTGAATAAGAATTTTTTCCTTTTTCCCCATCCATCGCAAAAATATTCAGACCAAGATTTTCTGGGGGAAAAAAAAAAAGCGGGTGGGGGGGGGAAGAGTAAAATTAGGCTACATCTATACCTATGCACCTAAAAAGGGGACAGATTTTCCAAAGCGTGGAACACCCAGCAGTTACAATTAAGTAGCCAGACTCCCAGAATGGGCACTGCAGAGTATTTAACACTCTTCAAACTCTGGCCACTTATTTAGGAGCCTAAGTGGTAACTTGATTTTAGGGTCCTGTTTTTTTTCAAAATTTTAGCCCCTATCTTTTTTCCTTCAATATTATGGAAAAGTACATTTCTAGCGCCCTGCTTATGAATTCACTGAACAAAATGTACTTGAATGCTATTCTTGTTGCATGTCATACATAATGGACACTTTAAGGAATCTACACTTCTGAAGTCAAATAATTTAACATTTGAAGTGTCCTTGGCATATAATTATTGTGTGTATGGATACTGTGTGCATACGCACATACAACATCTGTAAAATAAAGATAGGTATCTCAGTCTTGTAGCATGAGAGAAACTCCCACTATTTCTTTTAAAGATAAAAATCGTTGTTTTTTGTCATTCTGTTGCATTTTTGGATGCTCACTGTGGAATATCAAAATGCGTGAAATGAACTAGGCCTGTGCCTTAATATTAAGACATTTCAGTAAACTTTAAACAACTTGCAGCAAAAAAAAAAAAAAGTTCTTTGCACTTAATGCAGTGTGTTTTGACAACTTTACAGTGTAATTCTACATATGTTTCAGTGACTGTTTGGAATATCAAATAATGGAAGATGGAAAGTTGGGGATGGGAGGGATGTGGCTTATTCACACAAAGCAAGTGTGACTTGCATTAGGGAGCAGACTCTGAGCTGGCTGTTCTGAGGCAGGGACTTTTGTGTGATGACTGGAAGTGGTAATGACTAAAAATAGTAACTTGATCTTATTGTTCAAAATTCCCTGTAGGTTAATATGTAGACCGATTATTTCTGTTTTCAGTTTTTGTTGTTGTTTGTTTTTGGAGTGGTGGGTTGTTGTTTTTTCTACCTGATTTGAGCGTGGGTGACAATAACATGTAAGGGGGAAGGGAAGATTATGGGTTAGGGAAGTAGAAGTTAGGATACTAGTAAGACTAATAAATAACTGTACTAATATTCCCTTTTGATTATGAGTACAAAGCCCTGAACCCACCTAATAATAATTTTTATTGTATTTGAAAGAGTAAATTTTAACAATCTTCAAAAATAAGAACCCCATCTCTGTACACTGCAGCCTGTCTTGAATTCATTTTATACTGCCAAATAAAATTTGTCACACATTGTTTTGTTCCATGGTGGGAAGAAAATCTGTGACACGTTCAGGACTCGTGTACTTGCATTAAGCACAATACTTAGGAGGAAGCTATGAAAGAGGGGTCAGCAATTAAAAATTTCCAAGTGATTGACCATTGATTTTTTTAAATTTTGTACATTTGGAAATATTGTCCAACAACCTCTTCTACCATCTTTGAAACAACAACCAAAATACTAAACTAACCTATATCTCTGAAGCTATAACAAGACCCTAATTCTGCAAAGCATACTTAACTCTCATTGACTTCAATGAGACTGATCTGCATAAGTGCTTTGCTACATTGGGGCCTAACTCAAATATATTTAATTCAGGATTACGGTTGGGAGTGCATACTGCCTCTTCATCTTTAAAGCACACTGATGTCAAGGGTGGAATTCTCAGAGTGCCTACATGTCTTAAGAGCACTTAGGACTTGTGCCCAGAGACCCAAAGGTATTTAGGCCCCAAACTCCCTTTGGAATCAAGGGGCATTAGAGGCCTAAATATCTTTGAGGATCTGGGCCTTGAACTTCTAAATAAAATAAGCCCAAACTTTTAAAAGTATTTAGGTGCCTAATTCCCACTGAGTTCAGTGGGAGTTAAATGTCTAAATACCTTTAAAAATCTGGATCTTAGGCACTTCTGGAAATATTATCCAAAGTGTTTAAGATCATACACTAACAACATGTATTTTATCACAAGTAATGAATTTCCTTGTTTTTGTAGGTTTGTCAGACCTTCACAAAACTAGTTTGATATTTTTCATTTTAATAGTATTATAAACTTCAAATACATTAAAGGCCAAGTTCTGCATCTATGTTTCCTTCAGCCCCATTGACTTAGCTGAGGTTGTATTAGATCTCAGTGCAAAATCTGAGGCAAAAACTCTCTAGTCCTGTGACAACTCTATGAATAGTCCTATTAATTTGTATAAGCATTTTACTTAAATCATAAATAATCTTTTAGTCATTTCAGTCAATTTTCTGTTCTGTCCTGTATAGTTCTAGACTTCAGTTGCACGTCAGGAGTCCTTCAGAGGTAAGGTTTATTTGGGGGAGGGGAGCATGCATAGTAAAGTCACCTGACAAAAGCTCTTATCAGTTTCAAATAGAAAAAACTTACTGTGCAAATAACTTATTGTGAAACCAAAATTGGATCCTCTTATTTTAACCCTCAGAACATGAAACTTGTATTTTTTAAATTTTGAACTGTTATTTAAAACCACTGTACAGATTTACTGATGCTGTTTTTGAGGCAGTACTTCAACTAGGGCCTGATCCAATTATTAAAGTCAACAAAAAGACCCCCAACAGGAGTTAGATCAGGCCCTAATGGTACATATTTTCTTTCAGAGTTTGCTTCACTCCAGCTCCAAGATGTATATGAGAAAAATTTCTAAATGCACAATATTGTCAAATAATGAAGCAGTGGTACTTCACATGCTATAAATTTATTTAATTGGGTTTCCTATTAGATGATTTGGCAGAGGGAGCAATGAACTATGATTTTTATAAATGTATCATCTACATCTGATTGTCTCCCAACGTTACCTATTGGAATGACTGCTATATCTAGTTAAGTTGGAGGTACATTGCTACTCTGATGCATTCATTAATCTGTCTGAATGTTGGCTGCTTCTCCCCCCGCCCCCCCCCCCCAAACGTAATATATGCTAGTACTGAGAACTGTTGGCTAAAAAGGACCTCAATACTGTAAATGGTAAAGTTATAAATATTAAACCTCTCTTTATCGTTACTAGTTTTAAGCCTCAGAAGTTGAAACTATGGATTTAACTATCATAAACAAGAGAGTAATGTTTACAAACTGTAATAGTGTCTTAACATTTTTTTACAATTATCCAGTAAAACTCTTACGTAGAGTTGACTCTACACTTAAACCAGCAATGTACTCCATATTATATTGCTCATGAACCATGATTAATGTGGAACTGTCTGCTTGCAACAAATATGGAAGCTTGGTTTTTTAATTGATGTTAAACTGTACTTTCCGTTTAATTTAACTGATTTGTCTGTTCTCTTCCAGTTAATCTACTTGAGTGCTGAAATGCATTGCTTTTTCTAATGCATCAAGAAAAATTACTCTGTTTAAAACATCTCTTTATCCACCACTATATAGGCTAAAATTGTGCTAAAACACCATCAGTTATTTTACTTTTGACCCCTGTAAAGTTTATGTAATTGGTTGTTTGTTTGTTTTTGTTTGTAAAACATAGCACAAAAGCTATGTTTTCTGATGTATGTAAACTAGTGATTATTCATTTGCTTGGTAAAATGTCTAATAGGAGACCTTGCTTCATAGAAAGTTTTTTGCTGGTATTCTGTAATTGTTTCTGAAATGTATTTATGATACTTTTTTAATTCTGTAATTTTAATTTTTTTTGTTGCCATTAAATCCATGTTTTATTACTACACTAAATCAGTTGCTTTTTGTAGTTTGGTCAATTAAGTAGTCAAGCCATCTGAAAAGCACTAACCGTGCCTAGGGAGAAAGTATTATACAAAGTATGCACATAACTATGCAAAGTGCATCTGGGTTTCTTCCCATTTTCCAACATTTTATCTCTTTCCTGTTGATAATCTTTGCTTAGTGCCTGCTGACAGGAGGCACCTCTTTCTTCTGTCTCCATGGTACACATAATGATCCTTCTATGCTGGTGCAGACAGTGGCTATGAGGAATTTTCTACATTAGATTTGATTCTCCCCTTCCCCACACACGACCCCCCGGAAGTGCAGCTACACAAATGTATTGCTGCTAAGCCCTTACGTAGACACTTGTACCAATATAAGGCAGGTGAGTAGCAATTTTTACAGCTGTGCAGCATGTCTATATTTAGGCTTTGTTTACACTTAAAAGTTATGTCTGACCCATGCAAATATGTAGGGGAAAAACCATACCCCTGCCTGACATACCTATACCAACAAAAGCCCCAGGGTAGATGCAGTGATGTTGATAGAAGAGTGCTTCTGTCTACATAGGTAATGTTTGGGGATGTGTTGTTCCTAAACCTACAGAAAATGTTCCATCAGCATAGGCTGCGTCTACATTATGCCTGCATGACAACTGTAGGCTCTCCAAGAATTCTAACTCCAATGCAAAGGGGTGCCATCTTCCCAATTACTATATGCAAACAATACTATATATACAGTGCTTTGCAAACATTAACTTAGTGTAGTATATGCATGGTGAGACCTTTCCCACCCCCCAAAAAAAGAGCCTGACCCATTGACTTTCAATTGTAATTGTTTTCATAGACTTTTTTGAAAAATCCCATCTTCCACCTGGAATCTATTTGGTTCTTTTTCGCTCATGCAGCACTAACTATAGAATTTGCAGGAAGAACATAGTAAAATTTTGTCAATAATGCATGAGCCCAACTAAAATCGACTGCAAAGTAGAGTGAACAAACATCATTTTTCACAAGAAAACTGCACTTAGTCATTTCTTCAAATTTAGAAAATTATGTTTGATTCCAGGAAAGAAAACACCCCTCTAAATTGCAGAAAGCATGTTAAGTAATACATTAAAAATGGATGTGGAGTCAACTAAAGGAGAATCCTCCATGCAACATTAAGGAAATGTGCAGTCTTGAGGGTGGGTGGGGGGGGAATTAAATCTCGTGTTTTAGGAATAGAGGAGGGAAGGGTAGATGCAGGTTTTATTACTGGGACCTGTGGAGTTCTAGAACTTTTTCTAGATTCCTACTTGATTTGCCTCTTAAACTGAAACAAATTATTTTTCCCAGGAGCCTTCCTGAAGCTCTGGAAAATTAGATACTAAAATAGCTAACATGTAATAGTATTTATAAATACAGCTGCTAATTAACATTTGACAGAACTTTGAGCAAAATGTCAGGCCTCTAGGAGCATAAAGTATCATCCCTTGTAAAGTATGTGTATGTGGACAGTCCTTGGTTGACGCACCTGAGCCAGAGCTGATTCTATGAAGGATAACTTCATCTGAGTAAGCACTACCTTAGTAGGCAAACATGTCTTTTGGAAGGTGCTAAACAGTGATCAGGCTACTGATTACTGTAACTCATAATTACTTTATTTCTGACCAATTGGGGTTCTGACAAAGGAATCAACTTCCAGCTAAGAACTGGATACTTATTTGGTCTACCACTATCAGGTGTTGAATGTGTACAATTACTGAAAGTGCATAAAGGGCTCATGACCTGTCTGCCCAGTCCTTGCTGGTAGCCGAGGCAAGGAGAGCCCATTTTCTTGTATTTGAGGGCTTTTAATATACAAGAGTTCAGTAACTTTATCCATAGGACCACAAATCATTGAAAAGACATCTTGTTTTTCTTTTTTTAGTAATTACTTTTATGCATCCTTTTACCTCCTGAAAAGTAGTTAGGGTGGGGCTCTACTTACTTCCAATTATGGAATTGGAAAGTACTTCAAATGAAACTCACTCCTTAATTCATCTGGCTGAATGGAGTCTTACTCTGTTTCTGAAAAGGATGTCTCTAACATGCTCTTGAGGCAGCAATTTGGTTGGTGTTCTCAAGCTAAGTTTGTAGCTTCATCAAGCAATGCTGAGGCATAAATGTGTTGTTGTTTTTTTTTATTGACATTTATATTTGGAGTATACATTATTCCCAGGAATATGCCTACAGGTATATATTCCTTAATCAGAACATATAAGCAATCAGGACTTAAAGATGCATAAAAATAAAGAGTTAATGCCTCTCTCTGAATCTAAGGCAAGCTATACGGTGTGGATAGTCTTCTACATTTACATGCAGCCCCTCTGTCTTCCATGGAGCTCCATGTAGGTGCAAGTCTGCTCATTTGTTGTAAATTACAGGATTAATATTGATAAACATCAATATTTAGATTTTACATATTTAACCTCTAAACAGTGAAAGTCTCTAAAATACATCTACAATAGTTACATTGAATTTTGAATTCTCAGTTATATTTCTACAGCATCTGAATTATCCTCAACCAGAATGTGAATTCAAATACATATATTATAATTTATAACATTATGCAGATTTGCTGTCCAAATTAGTGTTATAATCTAGTAGGTCCTACTGCAGTAAGGCTTCTTACCCTTACAATATTGACAAATGGATCTATCCTCCTCAAGAATGTATAAACCATTCCATATTTAGACCTATTTTTTAAAAAAAATTAGTGATTTTGGATATTTCTGGGTTTCTAACCTGAGACAATTTAACTTGGTCTGAATCCCAGAAGCTGGGTGTTAAGTGCTTTCCAATCTTCTCATTGGTAGTCCAGATTTATCATATGTAGCTACTTTTCAATAGTTAAATAGAATTGTTTCTAACTAGAATACAGTCATCAGTTGCTCTAAGTGTTCTAAAAATTTCAATTTGAAAAGTTTTTTTAAAATTAGGTATATGGTTTATTACCAATTTACACTGATACAAATTTAGAAGTGGAATTTTCTCCTTTCCACCATATACTAATAAGATTTAACTTGTAGAACTGCCTTGCATATTGTAGAAGGCTTGTACTCTTCAAGTACAAGATGCATATAATTTCCATATCTTGAACTACTGTAATATAAATATACAAGATTGTATTTGTCTATGCCTAGTTACTTTTATCTCTGAATTTCAATTAAGTTTGGTAAAAGACAGATGTAGGACTTAACTTACGTGCCACATGCTATTTCTTCTAAATAACATAAATTGTTCCAGTATTAATAATTGTGATTTTAGCTGCATTTAATGAAAAAAGTTGGTTTTCCTTTCCCCTGCATATACACAGTCTTAATTAGATCATTTATCCCTGCTTTTTAACCTTTTGAGTATAGTCTGACCTTTTTTCCACAGATAAGGGAGCACAAGTGCCCTGCCTTAATCTCAATCAGGAAACTGCTAAGGAACAAATAAGAGGGCAGATCACCTGCCATAAAATCACTTTTTCATGTCAATATTTGCACAGTGTGTGTTTGGGGAGAACTCTCCCTCAACACAACAGTGCCTTAATATGAATCCTAAAACTGAGTGAGCTATGGCAGATCTGGTCCCTGTACTAATGCACTCAAATCTTGTTCTAACTTAAATCACTGCACTTCTACGTTATAAAAACGAGATGGTGGCTGCTGCTTTTCTCCCCCATGAAGATGGCCACATTCTTTGCTATAACCCTTCACGCAGCAAGGGGCAGCCCTTGATAATCCACCACGCATCTGACCTACTCCAAGAGATGTAGCAAACAGCGCTGAGATAATCGCAGAGGCGACGGCCACTTGCAAAGCCCTCTTCCCGCAGCGCGGGGCGACACTCACCACTCACAATAGCAACGCCTCTAAGCTGTTTGGGTGATTGTCTGAAACGCCAGTTTGAATTCTGTAGAAATGTTGGATGAGCCCCCTCCCACCTTCAGTTCCTTGACCCCAAAAGAGAAGCCCTCCAGGGGTGAGTGACTTTCTTCAGCTCCAGCCCGGCGAACACGTACGCCTCTGTTTAACTGTGTCCCTGCGAGCCGTGGGGGCCCGCTGGCAGGGTCGGGGCCTTATCGGGCAGTTGAGCCCTTTGTGGCCATCAAGCGAGCCACAGTCCTAGTAACACAGATACCGACGCGAACCTGAAGAGAACCCTCAAGAGACAGACAAAAGCTGGCTGCTTGTCAAAGGGGGCCCTCCTACAAGAGGGCTGTGCGGCGCCGGGCCCTCCCACACGGCTCCCCCCGCACCCTGGGCAGGGCTGAGGCGGCGAGCGCCTCAGCCCCGGCCCCGCTAGGCAGCCTGCGTGCCGACACGTCCCTTTTCCTTTGGGAGGGCTGCCCGGCCTCTGTGCGGGGGTTTCAGCTAGGGTTAAGGGGGGTGTGTGTGTGTACGAGACAAGGTCCCACTGGTGGGACGGGGGGGTGGGGTCCACACCGCTCACACAACGCTGCTTTCCCGCCCCGGTACCGGTGTTCTTATTTAACTCCCCAGAACCAGGAAGTCGGACGCCGGAAACAGAATGATTTAAGGGGGAAAAAAATCCCCATCGAGGCCACCGATTGGCGGGGAGCCCCGGAGGCCACTGGGAGAAGAAGTTTAAAAGGGGTGTGTGGCTCGGTGGAGGACTACAGGTTCCATGGTGAGTCGCGGTGAAGGGGCAGGGTCGCGTCAGGACTACAGGTCCCATGGTATCCGGCGCGCGTCGGAACTACACATCCCACAATGCGCCGCGGTGGCCGGGCTGAGTCCGGCTGTGGCTGGTGGCGGCTCTCGGAGAGGCTGGTTCCTATTTAAACTCAGGCAAGGAGGAAAATGGCGGCGAGGAGCTGAGTGTGGGGGACTTAGGGAGAAGGAGACGCTAGCGAGCTCTGGCTCCCTTCCCTGGTGAGTACGGTGCGGGGGAGGTCACCGCAGGGCTGGGGGGTTGAGTCTTCGCTCTTTCTTCTCCGCTTCCAGATCTGGGGGGCCGGTGGCAGGGCAGGACTGTTGTTTGGGAGGGGAGGTAACAGTGTGGGGCGAGGGTCTGCGGGGCGCCTCTAGCCCCTGTGCTGGGCGTGCCTCCCTTGGCGGCTGGGGCGGAGGGCGCTTCTCGTTTTGGGGGGGCTGAGGGATTGCTAAACCCGCGGGTCCGAGCGCGCTCTCCCTCCCCTTTCCAGGAGAAGTTTAAGGGGTGTGTTTGTGTGGCAGGGAGGGCGCTCCCTTAGCCCGCAGTAGAGGCTGTGGGGCCCGGAGATAGAAGGGCTCCCCAAATCCCTGTCCCTTATCAGGTACACGCCCCGGCAATTTGGGTGGAGGTCCCTCTGGGGACAGCTGAAACTACAGGAGTGCTCGGGGATTTCTCTGCTCGCCTCCGCTGAGTGGGGGGCAGTGAATTACTTGAGGTAAACTGGGATGAATAGGGCTCGGTGGGTGGGGGCTGGGGGCCCGTCTGGATGTGAGATGATTTCAAAGCCCTTGTTGTTTTGGTAAGTTTCAAGCGTGGCTTCTAGTCGTCGTCGTCTCCCTCGGGAAACACTGGAATGGATGGGAGGGATTGGCAATTTGAGGTGATTTCCGTGTCTGTCTTGTCCTCTTCTGCCTCATAACCGTGGTGAGTGTATGGTGTTGGGAGATGGAGGCAAGAAGCAGCTTCCGGTGTCGTGAGGTAACAGTGTAATGACTGGAAGGCTAAGGGTGGTGGTGGTGGGCTACTGGTGTGCTTGGCTCTGTGCGGTGCTGTCTGAGGCTGAAATAATTCCAGTGCCCTATTCATTCTGTGCTTGCTTAGTCTTGCTGCTGCTTTTCAGTGTGGTGGAAGCTGTTGCTTCCTAAAGCTCCGCACTTTACTCTGCCAACTCCATCACTTAAAATAGCCTTTAAAGCTATTGTTGTTCATTCAGATGGCTCCTCCTTCCCTTTTAAACTGTTAGAAGGAAGTTCAATTTAATGCATGCATACTTTTGTCTAAAAGTTAATACAGAAAGAAAATGGTATCCTGGCTAAAACTGAAGTGGATCTTTACACAAAACTGTATAGACACTTGTCCATTTTATAGTACCATTCAGCCCCAAAAACTTCAAATAGGATTTTTTTAAATTTGTTAAATCATACATTTTAATATAAAGTAAATTTTTTTAATGTTAAAATGTACTTAGTATTTATGGTGTCATTGCTGTACATGACACAAAGATGCTTTCATTCTGGGTTTGGGTTTGTTTTGGTACTGCGGATAGCCACAATGTGTAATATATTGTGTTTAGAGGGTGCAAAAAACAAACAAGACTTTTACTAGAAAGCGTCTGATATGAACATTACAGTACCTCCTTAATAGTCAATAACTAGTGATGGATTTCAGAGTAGCAGCTGTGTTAGTCTGTATCCGCAAAAAGAAAAGGAGTACTTGTGGCACCTTAGAGACTAACAAATTTATCTGAGCATAAGCTTTAGCTTCTGCATATCATTCAGCCCCTCATTGCTACAGTTAACATTGTTGTTCTCCTGTTAATGTAAATAAACAGGAAGGTAAATACCAGCACCTTTGCTGCAGTAATATGAGGTTAAAGGTGAGAGAGTGGTGGTAAACTAATTAAAAAAAAAAAAAATTCCCCCAAGAAACTCTCTGAACCACCACACCTGAGAAATGTGCAGTATTGAACAACAAGCAGACTACTTAGTGCAAAAGTGCTGCTTCCAGCCTTGCTTGATCTTGAAGTCTAGGTTTCTATTTTTTAATATGAAGATATAACATATACTGCCTGTGGCTATATTAATTTGGAAATATGTATTGTATGTTAATGTTTTCAGGTTTCAGAGTAGCAGCCATGTTAGTCTGTATTTGCAAAAAGAGAAGTACTTGTGACACCTTAGAGACTAACCAATTTATTTGAGCATAAGCTTTCGTGAGCTACAGCTCACTTCATCAGTGCATATCACTTATCTGGCACTCACCATACAGCTAAGAGAAAATTCAGGATGGGAGAGGAAAGAGAGCTTGACCACAATAGAATATTCTCTGTTAGTCCTATGCCTTTTTATAGTCATGCTGAACTAGAGGAGCACTTTACAAGACAAACCTTTATCTTACTGATTTTTGTGTTACTGCTGTATGAGGAAAACAAACTGAGGCTTCAGCAAAGGAAGACACCCAGACTACATAAATTTTGTATGTAAGATGATATAGGAAAATGTAGTCTGACACTGGAGGTTGCTTCAGGTTCTGCGTTTAAATGAACAGTAATCGAAGATGTTATGATTGCAAAATATCCTGCATCGCACCTTGTATTGGTATAAGCTGCCGGATAAATTTCATTGCAGAGATTTTAAAAAAAATAAAAAATGACCAAGGCCCAAGGAGGGAAATGAAATGGTTTAAACTAGAAAAATACTGGACATAAAGAGTATATAAGAGAATGGAAGGGAGTCCTTAAAGCTGACTTCTGGAGAAAATGCCTATTGATAAGACACGCCTGTTCATTTTTACACTTTTTAAATCTATTGATTTCAACTTGAATACTGTATTGAGGTGCAACTCTGAAAACTATCATTATATGTAAATTCTCAATTTCATCTTATACATCAAATGTCTGCTACAGATTATATTCCAAATAACTAAACAAAGGTGCATTGAATGGCTTTTTTCCCCACTTAAAAAATGGAAAGCTTATGCAATTCTCTCCTAATATCTTGCCTAATTTAAAATGGAAGATTATTTCAAGAATGGATTTACTTTTATGTAATTTGACAACAGTTATCAATAAACTGACTTTTTAAAAGGTAGACAAAACTAAATGAACTTGATTTCAATCTAATTAGTGTAGTGTTAAAGAAATTCTTTGTTAAACATACAAAATGACTACTGATGGTTTTAATATTGACATGTCACAATGCAGAAGAGAACATTTCATGCTTTTTGATATGCCTGCTAAATTCAAGATACCTTTATAAGGAACTATTCTACTAGTTAATACTATTAACTTGTTTGTGAAACCATTCTCACTAACTTGCACAGTGTTACCCTTCTGTAAAGCCTACTTAATGGATTGCCTTAGAGAATGTCACTTTAAGCACAGGTAGTGGCATGACAACTCTCTTCCAGTGGTCTTAAATTTAGTTTTAAAAGTGTTTGGCTTTTCCCGATCTTAAATGCTAAATTCAATCCTTGCTCTGAAAATCTTTAATATTTTTAATTCGTTAAAGATTTGGGTTCAGAGTTGGTCTAGATCATGAGAAAGGAGTTGTCCTAAATAAGTCTCCAGCGGGATTTGTCTGCGTGTCTAAACTATATGGCAGCTTTGCCCTGACTTTACCAGAGGCATGTTGGGGATCAATGACTGAAAAAGCATAGGGAAAGACGAAAGAGTTGGTGGTATGCCTAAATTCAGATTGACCAGTTTCTTATGTTCCCATATCTTTGAACAATCTTTTTGCCAGTCTGTGACAGTCTGCTTAACTCTGCTGAGGTCATATCTGATGGGGCACTCGGGAAAGTTAAGATGTTAACTAAAGATGTGAAATTAGAGCATCCACAAGGGAGATTAACATGCTTAATTCACAAGTGAAGTGGTCTTGGTTTGCTGGAGTTTGAGTCTTAATGTGCTTAAACTTAGGGTTTATCTAAGCTTAAAATGCTGCGGCAGCACTTCTGCAATTGTCGCCGTAGCACTTTAGTGAAGACATGAACTATACCAATGGGAGGGATTCTTCCATCAGCATCCATAATACACCTCTCCAAGAGGCGGTAGCTAGGTCAATGAGAGAATTCTCCCATCAACGTAGTGCTGTCTAAACCAGCAATTAGATTGGTTTAACTGCCTTTAATGTAAAATGCTGCTGCAGTGTAGCTGTGCCACTGTAGAACTTCAGTGAAGACGCTACCTAAGCTGATAGGAGGGATGCATTGTAGTTTGGACCTAACCTCCAGTGAATTTTCCTGTTGATCTTGCGACTGTCTCTCAGGTAGGTGAGGTACCTATGCTGATGGGAGAAGGGGTGGGGAAAGGGGTTGGGGCACGAGGGGGTCAAGGAGTAGGCTCCGAGCGGTGCTTACCTCAGGCAGCTCCCAGAAGCAGTGGCATTGTCCTCCCTCTGGCTCCTACGCGGAGGCATGGCCAGGTGGCTCTGCATACTGCCCCATCTGCAGGTACCGTCCCTGCAGCTCCCATTGGCCCCGTTCGCTGGCCGATGGGAGCTGTGGGAGCAGCTCTTGGGGCGGAGGCAGTGTGCGGAGCCCCCTGATGCTCCAAACGCATAGGAGCCGGAGGGGGGATGTGCCACTGCTTCCAAGAACTGCCCAGCACAAGCCTCTGACCCCGTTTCCCAGCAGGAGCTTGAGGGCTGGATGCGGCCCCCAGGATGTAGTGTGCCCACCCCTGCTCTAAAGCTTATTTGAAGGGGCATAAGTGGGCAAGGGATAGCAGCATCTACAAAATATAAAATATTGTCCATTTGTGGAGAATTCCAACTAAACTCCTCTCAGTGTTTCAGTACTTCAAAACATCTAGAAATATCCAGTATTGCTAAACCCAAGCATTTTAAAAAAAGATTTTAAATATATTTGTCTTGTGTTGAGACTTTAGGATTCATGTGCTCAAGCTTGTTTCTGCAACCATGAGGGTTACAATTTATTGTTTTAATGAAATCTGGCATTCTCCGATGATGCTTCCAGCAGCTTTCTTTTAAGAAAAACACCAAACTGAGACATTTAAATGTAGCATTGCCAGCTCTCATGATTTTATCATGATACTGTTTCCCTGCTCTAAACTTGTACAAATTGCACAAGACATTCTGTCTCATTAAGATGTCCTTGTAATGGGATACTTTTCTTCCCTAGGTGAAAACCTTTCCCTGAGACTTAAGAGGCAGCAATTCTGAGAATGGTTAGTGAACACTAGGGATTATCATTGGATATGGTGTTTTAACAAGTCACTTTGGAAATCATTCTTTTAAGGTAGTTCTTCCATGAAGAAGGGAAAATCTGAGAGGGAATTTCAGAACAGTGCTTGAACTCCTTGAAAGTTCATCAATCCTAAGAAGAATGAAGACAGAGTTCTGAAGGTTTCTAAAAATTTAAATCCAAGTAAAAACTGCAGAGGAGCTCTCTGGATTGCCCATATCTGGAGCTGTTGACATAGGATAGATGGTGTTATCCACTTCTTACTTGGACTTTGTAGTTACAGTAACTGTTATATACATACAGAATGAATACTTAAATTTCCAACTGAAAACAAACAAATCCTGAGAATTGTGGCTAAAGTAGCAGGCAGGAAGCTTGCAGTTGTATTTTGGTGCTTACAAATCGGAAAATAGTAATATAAACAAATGTAGAAGCTGTGTTAGGGAAGTGGGGAGCTCTATGGCCTTTAGTATTAGGTTGTCATTGCTTTTAATTTTACTTAATTAGAACGTAAAGCATCCACCACGTCACTACTGTTGATAGTTTTATATCTGCTCACAAGCTACTGAAAACAAGTAATTCTAATTAAGTGTAATTGATACTCCTACAAATGCAGTAGCGAACACTACTGCAGGACCATGTAATATATTTTTAAATTCTAAAACAATATATTCATGCTATGACTTCTCAATATATGTAGACACAATAATGGTCTTCCTAAATTTCTTTAAGATCTGCATGTGTCAAAAGCAGATTTTCTTTATATTCTAAATTGTGTAACTTTTTTAGAAACTTTAAATTGAGGGGGAAAACTGCCCCAAGAACTGCTTGTCAAATAGCACTTGAGGTCTGGAGAGGAATCTAAACACTGCCTGGGTCTAAAGCTCTGTTATTCAGTCCCATTGGCCAAATATTGAATGAGCTTAGCTGTTTACATTCAGATAATGGTGTAAAGTCAAGTGCAGCTTCCAGTGCTGATTCAGCCCCAAAAGCCTGGTGACAAGCCATCTTGTCAACTAACTTGATAGAAGTGTGTCAATCAACTTTCTTGTTTAACTTTTATGACTGCCAGTACTAGTCAAAAACAGTCTCCCTAATGCTATCTCTGACTCAATAATTGAGCTGACAAGGATTTGAGAAAATATTTGGTAATTCTTTTTGGAGGGCTTTTGGAGGACAAATCACATTTATTTAATGACAGGTTTCAGAGTAGCAGCCGTGTTAGTCTGTGTCCGCAAAAAGAAAAGGAGTTCTTGTGGCACCTTAGAGACTAACAAATTTATTTGAGCGTAAGCTTTCATGAGCTACAGCTCACTTCATCGGATGCATGCAGTGGAAAAAAACAGTAGGGAGATTTTATATACACAGAGAACATGCAACAATGGGTGTTACCATACACACTGTAAGGTGAGCTATTATCAGCAGGGGGTAGGGGAGGAGGAAGAGAGATCGAGAGAGAGGGGAAAAAACAAAACAACCCCCCACCTTTTGTAGTGGTGATCAAAGTGGGCCATTTCCAGCAGTTGACAAGAACGTGTGAGGAACAGTAAGGGAGGGGGGAATAAGCATGAGGAAATAGTTTTACTTTGTGTAATGACACATCCACTCCCAGTCTTTATTGAAGCCTAAGTTAATGGTGTCCAGTTTGCAAATTAATTCCAATTTAGCAGTCTCTCACTGGAGTCTGTTTTTGAAGTTTTGTTGTTGTAATATTGCCGCTTTTAGGTCTGTAATTGAGTGACCAGAGATTGAAGTGTTCTTCGACTGGTTTTTTAAATGTTATAATTCTTGATGTCTGATTTGTGTCCATTTATTTTTACGTAGAGACTCTCCGGTTTAACCATTGTACATGGCAGAGGGGCATTGCTGGCACATGATGGCGCATATCACATTGGTAGATGTGCAGGTGAATGAGCCTCTGATGTGATTAGGCCCTATGATGTCCCCTAAATAGATATGTGGACACAGTTGGCAACGGGCTTTGTTGCAAGGATAGGTTCCTGGGTTAATGTTTTTGGTGTGTGGTTGCCGGTGAATATTTGCTTCAGGTTGGGGGGGCTGCCTGTAAGCAAGGACTGGCCTGTCTCCCCAGATCTGTGAGTGATGGGTTGTCCTTCATTATAGGCTGTAGATCCTTGATGTGTTGGAGAGGTTTTAGTTGGGGGCTGAAGGTGATGGCTAGTGGTGTTCTGTTTTCTTTGTTGGGCCTGTCCCCATGATTTCAACAATTTCCATCCCCCCATCAACCTCAGCCTGGACCAGTCCACACAAGAGATCCGCTTCCTGGACACTACTGTGCTAATAAGCGATGGTCACATAACCACCACCCTATACCAGAAACCTACTGACCACTATACTTACCTACATGCCTCCAGCTTTCATCCAGATCACACGATCCATTGTGTACAGCCAAACTCTGCGATAAAACCACATTTGCTCCAACCCCTCAGACAGAGACAAACACTTACAAGATCTCTATCAAGCATTCTTACAACTACAACACCCACCTGCTGAAGTGAAGAAACAAATTGACAGAGCCAGAAGAGTACCCAGAAGTCACCTACTACAGGACAGGCCCAACAAAGAAAGTAACAGAACGCCACTAGCCGTCCCCTTCAGCCCCCAACTAAAACCTCTCCAACACATCATCAAGGATCTACAACCTACCCTGAAGGATGACCCATCACTCTCACAGATCTGGGGAGACAGGCCAGTCCTTGCTTACAGGCAGCCCCCCCAACCTGAAGCAAATACTCACCAGCAACCACACACCAAAAACACTAACCCAGGAACCTATCCTTGCAACAAAGCCCGTTGCCAACTGTGCCCACATATCTATTTAGGGGACACCATCATAGGGCCTAATCACATCAGAGGCTCACTCACCTGCACATCTACCAATGTGATATGTGCCAGCAATGCTCCTCTGCCATGTACATTAGCCAAACCGGAGAGTCTCTCTACGTAAAAACAAATGAACACCAATCAGACGTCAAGAATTAGAACCTTTAAAAGACTAGTCGAACACTTCAATCTCTCTGGTCACTCGATTAAAGACCTAAAAGCAGCAATATTACAACAAAGCTTCAAAAACAGACTCCGAGAGACTGCTAAATTGGAATTAATTTGCAAACTGGACACCATTAACTTAGGCTTGAATAAAGACTGGGAGTGGATATGTCATTACACAAAGTAAAACTATTTCCACATTTCTCCTCTCCTCCCTCCCCCCCCCCCCCTTCCACACATGTTCTTGTCAACTGCTGGAAATGGCCCACCTTGATTATCACTACAAAAGGGGTGGGTTTTTTCCTCTCTCTCTCCCCCCCCTCTGCTGGTAATAGCTCACCTTACCTGATCACTCTCGTTACAGTGTGTATGGTAACACCCATTGTTTCATGTTCTCTGTGTATATAAATCTTCCCACTGTATTTTCCACTGCATGCATCCAATGAAGTGAGCTGTAGCTCACAAAAGCTTATGCTCAAATTTGATAGTCTCTAAGGTGCCACAAGTACTCCTTTTCTTTTTGCACATTTATTTAGTGATTGCAGAAATGTAGGCAATGTCAGGAAGGGTATAATATGAATATTGAAAAAATTAAAATTGAGACTGTGTACACCACAAAGTAGTAATACTGCTATGCAGCATTTTTAATAAATAGTCTGCTAACTGTAGAGGTACTAATCTTAAATTAGATAACAAGTGCTCTGTCGTCAGTATTTTAAACTTCCCACTGTAATTGATGGTAAACTGTTAGTTAAAAGTTTTCTCCTTCCCTGGGTGGTAGGTGTAGGTAGCAGAGTATAAACAAATCACACTGCATACTTTATTAACTGTCCAGTTTTTAAAAGAAACTTGTCAGGGATGATCTAGGTGTACTTGGCTCTGTCTAAGTGCAGGGGGTTGAACTATAGATCGTCCTAGCTTATCACTCCAAAACTGCAGCCAAGACCTGGTGCTGTCACTCACCTCAAATAGTTCTTTAGAGCTCAGGATGTTAGAGGCACTGCATCAAACAACGTTCAAATGTTTACTTAAGCTTTCCACATTCAAATTTGGGGTTCCTCAGCTTTCTCTTGGTCTCATTGTCCTCAGTCTTTGACACTGCAGCTCTTGCTTGATTTAGAGTACAGTAGTGTTTTCGTTAGAGTTCAGTGCTTGCAGGGAATTGTTCTGAAGGAATCAGGTTCTCCAGGATGATTTCTCACCATTGTATTTTGAGGAAAGCTGCAGAGTAACAATGTGGAAAGCTACAAAGACTTTACTGAGGTGAAGTACTTTCCACCATCTGAGAGAAGGAAGTCCAGAATGTGTCCACACAGTGGATGTATTGGCTCATGTACCTGTTTCTGCCTTAAACTGAAGGCATCCTCCCTTGCTGATGGAGGAGCAATCCCAGCCAAGTACTATAGTGATGATGTGGGAGTTGGCTTCAAAGTCCCTCTGATAGCCCTGCAGGATTGATTTCAATATCAGTTTTGTGTACCTGGCTTGAGTTTGACCATATAGGGGCACAGTACTCTGCAACTGAGTAACACGGGGCATGACTGGTTTCAAGAAGCTGAAAAAGAAAGTGAACTCCAGGAATTGTATACTTCAGCAACTGACCAATACAAAATGGGGAGCTGATCCCAAAACACAGAGCAACCAGTCATGCCCCGTGTTACTCAGTTGCAGAGTACTGTGCCCCTATATGGTCAAACTCAAGCCAGGTACACAAAACTGATATTGAAATCAATCCTGCAGGGCTATCAGAGGGACTTTGAAGCCAACTCCCACATCATCACTATAGTACTTGGCTGGGATTGCTCCTCCATCAGCAAGGGAGGATGCCTTCAGTTTAAGGCAGAAACTCCAATTCCTGGAGTTCACTTTCTTTTTCAGCTTCTTGATGTGCTCTTTGAATGTCAGTGTTCTATCTAATGTGACCCTATGATACAACAGATGTCTGTAGTACTCAAGGATTGTACCAACCTGTGCTATTTGAAGTTTTTGCTTGGATTGCTTATGTTACAGGTGGAAGATGCACATGTGTGTTGCAAGGGTTGACATTCAGGTATGAAGTGCAATGGTGTTTTCCAAGCATACTCAGGGAGCTAGTTAAATGTGCTCAGTGTCATCAAAGATTTGATTTATCTGCATAAATTTAATCTTTACACGTTAGATTCTGGTTAACTTGCATACACGTTAGATTCTGGTTAACTTGCATAGACATTAAACAGCCTTGGGTCAATCCATTCATCTGAGTATGCTGTAGACTTGTCTGACCATCCATCCTGACAAATAGATTCTTGAGCAGGGAGGAAATGTCTTGGACCATCTTGCCATTTCTCAAAAATCATTGTTTATTTCTATCGATATTCTAAGGTTTTCTGTTTTAGGCAATCCATAGATTAACAAACACAGCCCCTGTATTTGTGCTGGTTCTGAAACCATCTTCAATAAATTGACTTAAGCTTACAACTTGACCACGTGAATGTCCTGGGCAGAAATTGGCTTGGTCATCAGCTGCCCTTCTAATATTGGTGCTAGGCTACCATTATCACCTGCTCACATAGCTAGTAGGTTAAGAAGAGTAAAGATGTTGGATGGTAACTCTGGAATTGAGTAGAGCAACCTCTTTGGTGCGCCTGAGTGTTTCATTGTCTCCATCCAAGAGTTAAAGTCAAGAAACCACTTCTGTCCTCCCTCCTCCTCCCCCCCACCCCCCCAAAGTGTGGTAATAGTTCATTAGATACATAGTAGTTGCTTCCCACAATTAGGGTTTTTATGGCTATGTTCAGTTCTTCAGTGTTGAGCTGCTCATTGTGGACTTTGCCCTCTCTAGGGAGTATGCAAAGTTTTGCTTGTTTCATTCTATTCTTTACTTTGTGGTTTACTGTTTAGAATGAGTTGGTGTGGACTTGGTTGGGAGAGACAATGGGAATGTACTTGGGCTGTAATGCATCAGTTTGTGACCGGGAATGGGGTGGGAGGGAAGAGGGACTGCTGTGTTGTGTGGGTTTTTTTTTTTTTCTGTTATGGCACAGGGTTTGTTTCCGTCAGCTCTCTCCAGCTGCTCCTTTCCAGTCTCTCTCAAGCATTTTGCTGAGTCTAATAGCTTTTTTTTCACCAAAGGGATCCAAATCAAATAATTTTGAATCTTGTTGGTGGCTTGTCTGTTGTGAAGTCCATGTATGTGTGTCTGATACCTCTGGGGATGTACTTTTGGACAGTCTTTCCACACCAGGGAGACACATTCTCTGTAGTGCTTGCATATTGGAGTAGTAATACAGAAGGCTTTGTCCAATTCAGAGGTAAAGCTTCTTGAGGTCCTTTCTAGCCTTAAGTTTTTTTAAGAAGATGGTACAAATGCATTGCCATTATGTATGTTGAATATTCTGCATCCTTTCTCTTCTGATCTTCTCCCCCACCCCCAATGCATTTATCCTTGCAACACAATGGAATGGCTGGGGAGAACAATTGTGGCCTTACTCTTCAAACTGAATTCAAACGCAGTACAAAAGCAAAGCTAGCATCACGATGTAACTGACTGTCAATTGCTGTCCAACTTCAGCCATCAGAGTACACTACTACATTCAGTATAGTGCACTTTGTATAGCAACTATATGCCTACATTCAATATGGTGTTTTTAACAAAATACAAAATCTTAATGAAGCTCGTACTGTATCTGGGAGGCGAGGTCATCAACTTTTATGCAGATTATGAAGTCTGCAAAATAAAGAGATTCTGCTTTGAGTGTTTTTCAGTAACTGGTGTTGGCATGTACATAACTTGGTGATTACTATATTTGCAATCCTCTAATTTTAAAACTTTCTACTTTAATCAGAATCAGTTTTTAAAATCTATAATTGCAGATGTATAACTTTGAGCAGGCTAAAATTAGTCTTGTTTAAAATAGGTAACATTTTTAAAACAGAATCATTCTTTTTAAAGCAAAAAAAGTCAAAGTATAAAGGGAGGAAACATAACCTAAAAATCTTGTTTAGATGCTAGGAACATTACATGGCACCATGCACTGATATACTGCTTTCTTCATTAGTAAACCAATGACATACAGCTATTTATGTTCAAGCTTGTTTAAAAGCCTTGGTTTGTAATTAAAACTTCTCATCTGAAACAGCTTTCTTAAGAACATAATTAAGGATTTTTTTAAATTTGGTCTAATATAAATATCATTTGTTGGCCTGGATCTTATTGATAAAATATGGCTCTAAATCAAGGAAATGAAGTCCAAAACAGCACTTTACAAAGTTACCCTCTTCTGTTTAATAAATATAAAGAATATGTCCTTATTAAGGGAAAGAAGGACATTCAAGGCTGAACTAGTAGACTTATATTGTATTGAGCAGTTTGCTTTATTCGATCTAGTTTTGTGTACACAGCTGTACTAACTTGGTGAGCTTCCAAGGGTTCTATATCATTTTGAAAGTCCCTTCAAAATATACATATCTGGACTTCAAATGAATTTACTGTCTCCCTCCCCAATGTGGCATGTGTTGTTTCAAAATGGCTATGTAACACTTCTCTCATTCTGGTTCAGTTCTCTGGGTTTTTATTGCTATTGGCGATGCTTTTATCCCAAAAAAACTTGTTTAAATTATGGGTTCTGTCAAGTCAAACTCTAGAGTTGGTTGGGCTTTAGTTTTGAGAATTTTTTATAGATCTCTGAAGCAGTGGAAATTTCCAAGATTCACAAAGAATAGATTTGAGGTCCTGGTCTCCTAATACCTCATAGAAAGAGAGATAGGAAAAGGAACCACAGACATTCTGGATGTCAGCCTGTGAAATTTTCCACTAGTTCCTTTAACATGCAGGCATGCTTATGCTATTGGTATTTCGGTCAGCAGTTCCACTGAGTAGAAATTCAAGCTTCTCAGTCAGTGATGAAATGATTGGCCAGAGCTTTACAGAGTGCAAGGCATAAATACATTTACACTTCCTAGTTAACACTAAGTTCCTATGTAACAATGCTTGTAATTAATAGGTGAAATAAATTATAATCACACAAAATCAAAGTAGTATTGGATCTGTGCAGAGTGTAAATGCCCATCTTTGGGGTTACCCCTTTTTTCTTTTCCTTTTGACATCCAGATTTTCAATCTAGGCTATAATATCCTTCATGTTCTAAATTGCATAGCTGGAAATTTGATTGGCAATTCTGTAATATGTTCAAGGAAGGAAAAGATAAGCTACTGAGCAAAAGTAGTTTGGCTTAACTCGTGGGTTAATCTGACCCAGAACAAATCTGCTGCTCAACATTGTGTCAGAAAAGAAGGAATTTCCATACTGAATAGACCTAAGGCCTGGTCTACACTGGGGGTGGGGATCGATCTAAGATATGCAACTTCAGCTACGAGAATAGCATAGCTGAAGTCGACATATATCTTAGATTGACTTAGAATCACTTACTTTGCGTCCTCGCAGCGCAGGATCGACGGCCACTGCTCACCCGTCAACTCCGCTTCCGCCTCTTGCAGTGGTAGAGTTCCAGAGTCGACGGCAGAGCGATCGGGGATAGATTTATCGTGTCTACACTAGACGAGATAATCAATCCCCAATAGATCGATCACTATCCGGCGGATAGTGTAGACGTGGCCTAAGGTCCATCAGAAGCACGAGAGGCTTTTGAGGATGCCATATTAGGCCTCATCCAGATCTCTAATAATACTGTTTTAAACACTAGTGGAAGAGAATAAATTTTATGTAATTTTGTCATTAATGATAACTCTGGATGTTGATATTCCCACTAAATGTCCAGTTTCTTTTTCAATATTAAGTTTTTAGCCTAAATGAGTTCCACAGATTAATTACACATTGTATGGAAAATATTTTCTTACCTGATGAATTTCACACCTTTTTTAATTTCACTGAATGTCCCTTTGCCTCTTTTATGAGACAAGGAGAACAGAAGTTCCTAGTCTACCCTCTCATCTTAAATTCTACAATATCCTTTCTGAAACAGGGTGAGCAGTACTGCCCACAGTTTTCCAGATCAGGCCACGACATTAACTTTATATAACAGCATTTTCATATTCTCTGTATTCACTAGCCCATTCCTTGTATAACTGAACAGCTTTTTTCCTTTATTTGACCACAACTGTGCATTGAGCAGAGGTTGCTATTGAGCTGTCTGCAAGAAGGACAAGAGGTTTTTATTTTCCTTTTGTGCAGCCACAATATAAGAAATTAAAAATCTTTATTCTGCAATTGATCTGCCTCAGCACAAGATTTCCTCCACTGACTCTCGTCTACCATCTTGTTCAACTTGTCGCAGGTTATTTACATGTGAAGGTGCCTTATGAGAACAAAAGCCAGAGAAGAGGATGCTTAGGGGCCACCTAGTGCATAAACATCTTGTAATCCACCAAGTCAAGAATAGTCAATCTGTCAAAACAAAACTCGTGTTCTAGAAGGCTCTGACAATCTGCTTGCATTAGCCTCAAAGAACAAGCTCTCAAAACCCCAACCTCAAAATGCAGGAGGTAATGGTCAGTCCATGACACAGGTCTAGAAGTTATAAGTCTGCTAGATCCAATATATGGCCAGCTGTATAAGGTGAGACTGTAACTGCCTGGGAGGGCCAGTGTTGGCCAGAAAACATTGAGCTCACTCAGCACTAAAAGTCAGATATAAACTGCATAAGTGTAGATTAGTGGCGAGAGCAAATGTTCTACAGTTGATAAATACAATCAAAGTCTGACCATATCTAGAACAGACTTGTACTCCAAAAGTAGAGTGGCTTCATCTGCTTTTGGAGCACGGCTCATTGAGGTGTGTATAACACCTAGGTTTCTTTCCTGTTTTATCATGTGAAACTGCTTTTAGAGCTCTCTATCTTGTGGTATTTAATATTATTCTTCAATTTTTCTTTAAATAATGTAGTAATCCTAAAATGCTAAACTATATATCAAAGTTAAGGTATATAAGAGTTACTGAAAAATAACTCCACTCATTTGAATGAAGATTCCTATCTGAATTTCACTTCAATTCTATATCTATTTACTAGAATACTGCAGAACATTTAAGAAATCAGACCATTTGAAATGTATTGAAAACTGAATTTCTTCACAGTGGTTCTGCATAAAATACTTTTTTTAGTAAATTTCACTTTTGTGTTGCTTAGAAATGAATTCCTAATAGCCCCATTTTAAAAATATACTCTGGAGCTGAGTAAGCCTTTGCTGTGCTGGTCTGTCCTCAAAATAAAACTTCTGGCTGGCTTGGAATACTAAAGGTTGTCTTTCTGGTTTGTTTCAGCACTCATGAAAAGTATTTTGAGAAGACAAGTTAGAAAGCTACCACTACACTATTTCTGAACACCAAAAAAGCAGGTAAAGTTCTGTGTCTGAAACACTAATTCCAGTACGTGTATGTCTGTGTAATTGTATTACTAGTAGCTTTAAAAGTTTTGTAAGTGAGCAAGCAGATATTCTTAATGCTCTTTTTGAAGAGGGAATCTAACAGAGCAATGGAAACTTACATGATGCCTTGTAAAATATGAGAAAGTGGGCCAGTGAGGAGTGACTTTTACTTTTGCCCAAGTGACTTTAACTTTATTCAATCTTAATGAGACCTTATAGAGCAGTCTCACCAAGCTTCAGTGAAAAGGGTTTGTCCACACCCACCCCAAGCTGTCAACAGCCTCTCCACCTCCCACTTTCTTAATGTTCTTTTCATGTTCTATTCCAGAGCATCCTAACACTTCCTGAGTTTACGAGGCCCATCATATTCCCAAGGTGACAGTCCCATGTAGAGTAATTGTGTGAAGTGACCACCAGGCTTCGTATAAGTGTCTAGTCTTTGTTGATAGCATTTCACTGAGTAAAAGATGATAAAGGCATAATGTGTTCTCTCATACATCCTTCTTTTAGCACTTGACTAAATATAAAGTGCATTAGTTTTAACAACTTTTAAATTTAAAAATAAACTGGTGTAAACCCATCTTTAGATGCTTATTTGTGTTCAGCTTAAAACTGTTCCTAATTGACTTAAGCCAAATTGAAACAATCCTGTCTTTAAACTGAGAATAGTCCACGTGACCTTCTTCACTAGTTCAACTAAATTGGTTTTGAAATCAGCCCTTATGTCAACTATGCAGCTTTCACATAGAGAAGTCCTTACCCTAACAAAGCAACTTTTGACTGGCAAGATAATTGTAGAAGCTTTCAGAATTTCCCATTACCCAAATAAATGGTCATGAACATAATATTGTAACATGCACATGTTGAACTGAAACTTTATATGAAGCCACTGTTTCCAAGGACTTCTTGTTCCCCTTAAATATTTAAACCTGTGCTAATTTTGGGAATTATTTTATTCATTACTTTTTTACCTATCTGAAGGCCAAATGCTTAACATTTTGGGTTGGAGGGGCTGTTGGATTAGTTGAGGTCACAGTGTAACTGGCTTCTTTAAGAGGGAACTTGGTCTAGTGCACCTATGGCTGATTAGTTGCCTCCTAAGTGGGCTTAGAAGAAGGCACATGAATCCTACAGTGGAGGAGGCTGGGTGAGCCAGCCAGCAAGGAAGGGATTGGGTGAGAGCTGCCTGCGATAGACAGGGAAGCTGCAGAGAGTGGGAACATCTGCAGGACCTCATTGCAAATAGTGAGGCATTGCTAGGAGATTGAGGGGGCAGGTTAGCTTACTGATCATCCTGAGCAACTGCTGAAGGCTGGAAAAACCAGAGAGCCTGTGCTGGCAGGCTGGACTGTTTGGATAGAAGTAGAGACTGTTTACTCAGATGGCTGGCCTGGAGAACAGTCCTAGAACAAGCACAGAAAGGAACTGAGAACCAAATGCTGGTGGACTCATGGGTGGGTGTTCTGGAAGATCCCTTTGGAGAGGGATATGGCAAATTGCTGTCTTAATGTTTACTGCAGAAATGGAAAATTGGGTTTGATCATTACGGTTTTTTAGATTACTGCACGCCTGCATGAATAAGTCATGCCCATAGGTGGGTCTTTGACTTGAGAGATTGTGTTCTTGGCTAGACCAAGGGAAAGCTGAAGTAGGGCACACATGTTCTGCAGGGGGCACCCAGTTGGGGCAACCTTATTATAGGGTGTTCTCTGGGTCAATTGTTCTGCTGTACCAGTGGAGCCTATAGCTTATCTGCCAACACATATTGAAACTACAAACTGCTTTGCCTTCACTAGGATTTTACCATCTTAGTTGCTATGATAGGTAATGTATGGTAAGAAAACACCTCTCTTCCTAGTGAAGACAAGACCCAACAGGTGTGTCTTCACTAGATTTAGCTAATATGCTTCTATATGTTGGTCCAGACCTCCACAAGTTTGTTCCTAGGATAAGCCAAATATGTGCAGTGTCCAGACTTTTTGTCCTAAGAGTTATACAGTGTAAACACTTGTGGTTCAGACTTGCATGTACAAACCATGTTTGACAGTTGCTAAGTTCTACTGTAGAAAAGTTCTCAGTGGTTTGTTCATTGAGCTTTTATTCTGAAAAAATCATTTAATTTGTGAGGTCTAAACTAGCTATCCAATGTCACAAAGCAGGATGGATGTATGAGAAGAGCACAGGTACAATATTAACAGCTCTTTCAATTTTTACAACAGCACTAATTTTGTGTTCTAGTACTTAAAATTGCAGTATTTGCCTAGATTAACCATATTAGTTTGCCAAATCCTATTTTAGGAGACAGCATTTTTTGTCCCTCAAGAATTGTTTTGCATAGCTTGCTTTTTGCAGTGTAAATATTAGTTTAAAACACTTCTAACAAGTTAATTGTGGATTTTGGGACAGTATTTTCCTCACAGATTAACTTCTAATTATATTTGGAAGTCCCACTTTTCTTTTCCACAAGCAAGCTATGTACATGATTCTGTAAGTAGTTTTTGGCTTTGAGGAAAAAATTCTTCCTTCCAAAATGAATTTTCAGTAGGCTTCTGATAGCAAATGTTGTGCTGTTGAATACCAGTCCTTCTTTTTTTTTTTAAAAGTAATGAAGTGAATTCCCAGAAAATAACTTACTAGCAAGACTTGAAATAATATTGGTCTGAACAGAGAGCAAACTGTAGTGAATGGCATCTATTTTCTTCAAGTTTTGAGGATGACCTGGCACTTACGGGTAGCTTAATTATGCTAGATCTCTTTTATTTAAATGTGAGTACTAGTTTACTTTTCTCTGTACTTGTCCAGGAGTGTCTGCTTATCAGTGAATGAGCTCAGCTGTGGGATTATGGTGGGTGTCTCATTTGTGGTGGTATAACTTTAAGAGAAATAGTAAGCTTTCAGCTGAGCAGACTTTGTTCCTTTCAGTGGTACTGGTACTTCAGAGAACTCCAAGTTATTTTAAAGTTAAACCCTCAGATGAACAGATGACTGTCCTTGCTTCTAAAAAGTAAAGTGCAGAGAAAGTTGCAAGGAATAGTCACTCCAGCCTTCATGCAGATATCTTCAGTCAAAGGCAATCACCTGAATGTTCAGTGCAGCTGAGCTGACATGTATTACACAATTTCCGACATTAAAAGAAGGTTGTTTGCGAAGTCAGCACTCAAGTTAGTAAATACCAGAATTAAGGTTGCCTGTAGAAAGCAGGTGTCATTTTGAGTCCAACAGAGCTATGAACAACAATGCAGGCACTACAGCTTTCTGTTGAAGTCCTCTTGCTTGTATCACTCAGGTAACTCTTTCTCAAGATCTATTTTATAAGATTAGGGAATAAAATGGGTAGAATTCAGATGCAAAAACCACTAACTACATTGGGTATCTGAAGATTCCCATGTTTGACAGGAATCATGACAGTAGTGGTGTTTCATATTGAGGTATATGCTTCAATCTAACTTTAAAGAATGGGTTGCAACTCTACTGTCAAATCATATTGAGGCTTTTCTTACCCTGGAAGGAATTTTGGAGTTCTACATTGTATTCGACCTCCTTCAACCCCCTAGTGTTCTCTTGCTACACAATCATCAGTTTTAAATCCCAGGTTTCGGCTACTGTCCTAGCTACAGAATGGATAGGACTCATGTTAAATCAAGTCAATGCAAGTTAATCAGCTGAGCTTGCTATGGAGCAACATGAGGATACATACTTTCCCTCTTAGGTAGAGGGAAGGAGATGGAGTTACTTCCAACACACCCAGGCCCACCAGTCTCTGGTTCAAGAGGTTGGGACTGAGACTCACTGGGATTACGACATGGCAATGTGAATTACTAATGCCTATAATGGCCTTGAAATTTTTCAACTTCTACAGCATGCTTTAGAAATCGTAAGAATGAGACACAACTCCTTATGGCTTCACTAAAGTATTAGCATTTAAAAATCTCTCAGTGGATGGACTAGCAAACTTTACTTTTCTTAGTAACCAAGTTTTGGCTGTGACAGAGTAAATATGTTTTTGGCAACTAACACAATTAAACCTGTCTATGCATGAGATTACTGTAGGATGAAAACAGGTGGGTAATTCTGTTAATTCATATAAATGAGAATTACTGAAATTGAATTGATTCCAGAAACATTACGTTAGTGCTGCTGCTAAAATTAGGGTTTTTAATCACTATTTTCATGCTGTTTAGATAAAACTGACTGATGAATGTAATAGTCTTTCTTGTTTCAGATTGGAGAAAGATAGGGAGGTCTTTCTGCAAGTGCTGTTTTAAAACAAAAAAAAGAAACCAAAACACACTTTACGAAACTTATTAAATGAGCATATGATTTTTAAACAGACAAAATGAAACCGATTCTTTCCATTAGTCTTGCTTAGGAATTCAGTTCTGCTCTAGAAAGAGACTAGGTAACCAGGGTACAACCTAACTCAACAGATATCCAGTGTACTCCCATTTATCCAAATAGCATGGCAAGGCATGGATTTTAGTTGGATAATGAAGAGGGAGTTGAATAAGGAGCATGGGAAACAAAAGTAAGATGTCAGACTATCACAGTATTTTATTGTAAAATCTACTTTTATTGAAAAGTAGACAAACATGAACTTTACTAGAGAATGCTAGCTTGCACAAAGCAGTCACAGTAATCAGCTACAATATGGCAAAGAAGCTGGTTATAGCAGCTTTCTTTTTTTGTGCTATTTAATTTTCTGCTGCCTGCATGCGTAACTTTCGGAGAAGCAAGGTGTGCCTGTAGTCAGTGTTCTCCTGACACTCTCCATCCCAAGTAAAAACCTGTTAAACGCAGCAACTGGTTCAGAGGCTGTCAGTACCTGATCCGAAGATGCTGCTACCTTTGTCAGCTCCTCCTTATCCTCTTCAGCTGTGTCCATGAATTCTGTTGATCTTGAATATTCACATCTTGAGTATCACAGCCCTCCTATTCCTGGACATCCTCTGTTTCACAACTTGTCTGCTCAGCAATTGCATGAAGGGCATCTTGAATCCTCAGTTTCGTGGGATACTCTAACCAGCTCTGCTTTGGGTTCATGTAAGACCTTTTTTCTCCCCCAACACTGGCAGTTTTTTCCTGCTGAAGCCTGGATCACAATCCACCTAATAGATAGCAGTCACCTTTTATTGTTAGCATCTTAATTTAATCTGTGAGGGTCAGTAGCATGTGTGCAGTGAGGACATTAGCCAACAGATTAGCCCTGTACAAATATTTAAGGATTGCGAATGTTCCTTGATCCCTAGTTTGGAGTTTTGATGTGTAAGTAGGCAAAAATAAACACTAGACATGATCAGCTTTAGTGAGCTGATCAGAATCATTGTCTATAAAAAGAATATTATGCTGTGGGAGGTCTAAAGACCACAAACCCATTTGGACAGCTAGCATAAAGTTGGAGTGGAACCAATATTTTAGAAATGGTGGCATTCACTTTGTGCAGTGTGGGACACAGGAAATATCTGCATCTGAAGCATCAGACACCTGGACTTGCTGATCACAAACCACTTTAGACCATGTATTGCTGTGTCATTTGTACAACAACATATTAAGTCTGTTCTTTTTTCAAACCAGGGATGAACTTCTCAGACGAACATGCAAGTGTGTTCTGGAAGCATTTTCCAGAATGTCTGCTTTGACCTCCATTATAGGTCTAGTCAGCTTCAGACCCTCTTTAACTGCATCCGTTGACGTACCTTTTTTCTAAATGGGGCAATGTTTGCTGTGCAGGAAGACAACAGTTAATCAGCAACAGACAGCTGACTTGTATCATGCTGCTTCTTGAAATGACTTAGCCATTCCTCACTGCCACCAAAAGCAGCATCCACATTAATATTTTGATGGAAATAGCTTTTTGCTTTAATGTAGTATCTAACGGAGCACCTGTTTGTGGACCTATTTTGAATAAACCAAGTGCCTCGTCTTTGCCCCTCATGTTCTTGTAGTGATCGAAACCATCCGGGCAATCCATAGTAGAGGGCATACGCTCAACTTCTTGTGCACTGTGAATATTGCATACTGTAGCATTGCTGATGCAGAACTGATGGGCCATATCTACAATCCACTCCCTGTTGTCAAGGCACTTTAATATTCTTGGCTTCTGTTCATTATTGAGCATGGGGTGTTTGTGTTTTGTCAACTTTAAGGCACATCTCTGAATCCATGAATTTAACTGCTTGATTTTTATGCTGTTCCTAAGTAGCCGCTAATCAGCAATTACTGAGTAGGCATTTTTTAAAAAATGCCGCTAATGTGCTAATTGGAACATAATGTGCTATGTCTCATGGTGGGAGACAAGGAAGGGATTCAGATAATGAGTTCGGATAATAGGGATTTGGATAAACGGGAGTATCCTGTATCTGAGGATGTTGGTAACGGTCTTACTATTTTTATCCTTTTGCAGGGCTCACAAAAGCTAGGAGGAGTTTCTTCTGTGTTTGTGCCTGAACAGACTTGTTTAGTTCCAAGTAGAATTTTGACAGTTACGCTTGTGAAACTCCACTCAGGACAATAGGATTGCACAGGTATAACACTATCTTCTGGCCTGTAGAATTTCTTACTAAGAATAAGTGATGCAGCACAAATTGATGCCCAAGTCCCACAGGGAGTTCGTAGGGTTGATGGTTAGAAAAACAGTTAAAATGAGCAGAATTGATCTGGAGTCAGACAAACATGGAACCTCACAATGCCACTTCAGCAGACTCATTCTTCAGAGTAGATCCTTCAGTGTTTTTTTAAACTGAAATACTTATACTCAATCTCATGTTGTGTTAAATCATATTACCCTAACACAATGTAAATAGGCTTTTTACTATTTCACAAAAATATACTAGTTTCCATACCACAATACAAGATTCTATATCTTCTTTCTTCTATGAAAGATTAACATGTGATCCTCTAGTGCAGGGGTGGGCAAACTTTTTTTTTGGTCTGAGGGCCACATCGGGTTTCGGAAATTGTATAGAGGGCCGGTTAGGGGAGGCTGTGCCCCTGCCCCTATCCACCTCCCCCTTGCTTCTCATCCCCTGACCGCCCCATCCAACCCCCGCTCCTTCCTGACTGTCCCCCCACCTTTGACCACCACCCCGAACTCCCCTGCCCTCTATCCAACCCCTCTGCCTCCTTACCACCACACAGCACAGAGCACCAGTGGCTGGCAGCACTACAGCCATACCGCCCAGAGTGTTGCACCGGTGTAGTGTAGTAAATTGCTCTCTGTAACTGCTACCAGTAGCACATTCCTGTGCAGAGCAGTTTAATACACTACACCGGCAACATGGTGCACTGAGACTGGGGGAGGAGTAACAGTGGGGGAGGGCCTGGGGGCTAGCCTCCCTGGCCAGGAGCTCAGGGGCCAAGCAGGATGGTCCCACGGGCCATAGTTTACCTACCTCTGCTCTAGTGGTTGAGATTTCATCTAGAAAGGTCTCAGGACTAAACCATATGCGGGGGAAAAGGTGGTAACTTCACTATATGGCAGAAGAGGAAAAGTGGTTTTAGACTCTAATATTCAAAACAAGTTGGTCATGCTGGCTTTATTTAAGGGGCTGAGGAATAGGTGGGGAGATGGTTTCCCTTTTCAAAGGCCTTTAATTAGTCCAGCTTCTGTCTAAGGATACTCCGGGTGCATTGACTAAAGCAATTCATTCAGAAGTGGTGATATGCTACCTCTGGAATGTTTTTGGCACATGATGACCCTGGGAAGTAAGGCATCTGCTTGGGACATAATTCCATTCCTTGTGTTGCACTTCAGAATAATCTGACTTTGGTCATTTGGCCACCCACTTCGCACTATCTTGATGGAAGTAGTTACTTCCAAGAGCATTCATTTCCATTCTCCGTGGGTGGAACAAAGTGATTAAAACATTTATAAGTAATGGCTATCTTAAAATATTACCTACTGTATATTAATGCATTAGTAGAGCTACTGTATACCTGTTTGTTGTATCAGTAACATGATGCACCAACTTGGTGCTTTCCCTGAGGATGAACCACTTTTGTGGTGTGTTGCTATGGCAACTGCCTTCCGCGGCTGCTTCAAGGTCACTCATCAGTCATAGCTTAGTGTGGATTTTGTTAAACAAAAGATCAATGCCCAACAGATAATACAGTTAATGATCATTTTGCTGCTTTATGCAAACTGTTCGTTAGACTAGATACATGAAGAGAACTATGGATTAAAAGTAATTATATTTAGGTATCACTTAATTTAGCAACAGTGCAACTTGAAATGATGCATAATTTTCTTAGACTAATCTCACTACTCATGCCAGATGTGCACACTAATACAAAGTTCTCAAATTTAGAGAACTATAGGAAAAATAGAAGTCTTTTTTTATAATTAAATCGGAGGTAACCAGTATCAGGCATAAGCAAACAGATTCCTTTACTCAACATAAACTAAGTACTTACTGTTTTCCTTCTAATACTTTCAAATAGTTTCCAAGTCACCAAATCACTAATTTTAGTAAACTTTTTTGACCAATAAAATAGTGATAAAAATATGAATAAAGTAGATAGAAGCATGGGCTAACTTGTAAATAGCTGTGAGTAGTCAGTATTCTAGAAAGGAGAACGGCAACCGATACATATAGTGTAATATGTGGAGAAAGGCATTTAGTGTTCCTTAAATATGCAGATATTGAGGGCTTGAGTATTTAATCAGACTCTCTGCCAAACTTACTCAGAATATACTTTTAAAAAGGAATATCAGACTTTGGAATTTTTTCAGTGGAAGAGATTGACTATTCATCTTAAAATAACTGTCACAATTTAATGTCTATTCTACAGGTAGGAGTAAACTGGTCACCTAAAGTTTGTGTCATACATATGACCTAGTAAGCCATGTTGTACAGTTCAAATCTCAGAAAAATACAAGACTGTAAAGATTTAAGTACTCACAAAAAGAAAAGGAGTGCTTGTGGCACCTTAGACTAACATATTTATTTGAGCATAAGCTTTTGTGAGCTACAGCTCACTTCATTGGATGCATTCAGTGGACTTCGATACATGCCCTTTTTCTGTCTCCCTCATGAATCCTGATGGGAATTCCATGGAGACTTTTTTTCCCTTAGAAATAAGTTAAATAGTGATATCCTGTAACATCTGACCTACTAGAATTGTTCATCTGTCTCATTTGTTCCCCAGATGCATGTTGAATACTCTGGGTAGATGTTGAAAATAAGTGGGGGGTGGGGGTGTGTGTGTGTCTAGCCTCACATGCTCAAGCAGTAGCCATATCCTAGAACTCTTCCTTTACTTCCCTCCCTCCCCCAACTTGTAAGATCTCTTTTCTGTCCAGGCATCCAAACTTTCACCCTGGCCCTCATCTTCTGTCTAGATTGCTTAATTGCCCCCAACAATTCCATACTAAGCACAGCTGCTAAAATCTGTCTTGCCCATTTTTCTGATCATATCAACCCCATTTAACTCCTTCCTCTTACTATATCGAGGCCTTTTGTCTTCAGCAGCAAACCCTTTCATGATTGTCCATCCCTAGGTGTCTGCTCTTATTGTCATTCCAGCCTCCACCATTTCTCCAGTACTACCATATCTGTCATGGTCATACTTCTGTGCCATTTTCTATGTTGCTCCTACTCCTAGAACTAACTACCTGCCCTAGTTAATCTGAATAACTGCTATTCTCTGCTTCATACCTCATCACAAGACCATGTCTGTGTCAATTTTGTAAGAAATCAGCCAGTTAGCAATGGCTTGAATGGGAGATGGAATTTGACACTTGGTCTAGATGATTTCTAAAAATTGCAAATGTAGGTAAACACATGGCGGGAGCAGGCAGAGAGGAATAGTTAAATCCATCTGTGATTGTTTTAGGGTTCATCTGTACTTTGTGGCGAGAGAAGGCCACAGCAGCAAGTCTCAGCCTGAGTCAACTGATTCAATATAGCAATGTAGATGTTCCCACTTGGGTTGGAGTCTTGCTGGTTTTTTGTTTAGATGTGCCCAGTGATTGTAAGGCCTTCCAGGTAGGCAGTGTGTGTACACTGCCTAGTGCAGTGGGGCCTTCATCTTCCTTGGAGCCTCTGAATGCTTTGGCACTAACAATAGGTAATGGCTTCACCTTACAAAACTTCCCCTATAAATGCCCCACTGCCCAAATTCCTGAGGCAGTGAGGACGGTGATAAAAGAAGCAGCAGAAGAAGACTGCATCTCAAGCTGCTTGTAAACCATTAAACTTCTGTAATTAGCAGCTCTCAAAACTTGCTTTCAGACTTGACAGCACATTTCTCATTTCTGGGATGATGGAGGTAAGTGAAGCAGCAGCATGTTCTCAGTAACAACAACCATTTATTCTATTTTTAGGGCTAGTAATTGTGGCAGGTAACCAAACACTTCTATACCTGTCCTTACAGCATAGAAGACTAAGGGCTAGTTTACACTAGAAGTGCCGCAGCTGGTGAAAGCACTTTATGCTGACGGAGAGAGCTTTCTCATCCACATAATAAAACCACCTCTGCAAGAGGCAGCAGCTATGTCGGTGGGAGAAGCTCTCCTGCCAGTATAGCACAGTCCACACTGATGTTTAGGTTGGTGTAACTTACATCGATTGGGGGAGGGAGGGGCAATTATTCACACTCCTGAGGGACATAAGTTATACTGACATAAGTGCTAGTGTGCACAAGCAGTAAGTAATAAGTATATATAGCTGAACATTTACAAAATGTACTCGCCAACCCTGTGCTAGGACTACTGAATGAAACTCGTTTACTTTTTCATCAGAAATCACTGTTGCTAGGCAGATAGTCTACAGACTTGCAAAATTCTGTCTAGTCACTTGGTATTGTACTTACTATGCCATATTTTTCTAAGACTCTTCACTTAAACTTTATTACATTCTCCTTTCACTACAAGGGGCAGTTTTGTATTATAATTCTTGAAGATCACCAGCTTTATACACATCCTGATTCTGTGAAATTTAAAAAAAAATTGGCACAAATATGGAATATTCAGCCCATTTAGCATGGTGGTGGATTTCCATGTCATTGACTGCATGGAATATATAAAATGTATGCTGCTTTCTGTCTGAGAACAAACTCACTTCCACCATTCTCCCCCTCCTTTAGTAAATATTCACATCAGCATTATGTTATAATGTTGCAAGTAATAAAATATTAACTATTTTCTGATAGCTACCATATTCCCCCTTTAGACAAAACAATAAAAATGGCTGAGACACTGTCAAAAACTAATCTTTTTCCCCAGAAAGGGTTTACAGTTCTTTTGATCAGTCAAATCTGGGTGGATATAGCATATTTAAATACTTAAATTATTCTAAACTAGTTGCTGAACAGTAGATCCTAATTCTTAAGCATCACTATCTCTTGCTTACCCAAATTTACTTTCTCTTCACCTATTCTTGAGTATTCTTTATTGATTTGTCTGATTCTTGTTCTGTTCCTGAATTCTTTCTAGCCTTTCTGCTGCTGTCTCTCTAGTTTTGTCAAATTTAGGTGTGTTTCAAGTGTGTATTTCGTATGCTGGGTAAACCAGGCAGAGAGAGGGAGCAGATGTTCTAGCAGTTCTTATTGTCTGTGGAGACTGTGCAAGGAGAACAGCCAAGGAAAGGTAATAGAGGAGAAATGTCAAATAGTATAATTCATTCTTTCCGCAGTGTTGCATCAAGAACCCAAGTTGATATTTTTTCCAGAAAACCTACTATATCAGCTAATAAGTGTCTCTTGTCAATGTGATTCCATATGAGAAATGGGAAGGAAACTGATGGTTTAAAGCAGCTTTGTATCTTTCTTCTGAACACCACTGCAGTATATGAGCAAGATGTTTTGTGTGAAATTTCAGTATACACAATAGTTTCTCTAGCTACAGAATATCAACAATACAGTTGTATATGTGAAACTTGTGTAAACAGACAGTGCTGCTCTTATATTCTAGTTCAGAGGATTAAATCTTGAAACTTACTAGTCAGAGGAAGACCTGTAAAACTTGAACAGTGCACAAGAGATTCAGAGGCAACTAAAGGAGGAGAATTCTCAACAATGGCAAACTGAATGAAGAGTTTTGTGAAGGGTTGAGATTTATTTTTCTGGAAGTTTCTTAATTTAGAATGAAATGGCTAGGAGACTCTTAAAGAAAAAAAACTCAACAACAAAAACAACCCTAACTTGCAAACATTAGCGTTGCAAAAATCTAGTTAGCCTTACTTTTTACTAAATGTTTATTTAAAAAAAAAAATTGACTTGGATAAAAATTGCACCTTGTTAACATGGTCATTGTGGCATATTCCCTATAGTGTTTGCTTACTCATTCTATGCTAATATCAGCAGAGAGCTATATTCCAATTCATGCACTGGTAACTGACAGTTTTATTGCTGCAGTTCCTCATTTCAGAATATCTTTCTGCGGGTGTGAGGTACAAAGCAGAAGTTAGTAAGAAGTTTGTTTAAAGATGGCTTTTTTTCCCTCTAACCAATCAAACTTGCTGTAGAGCTATGTTAAAGCAGAATCAGTGACATAAGTTTTCTGGTGTATAAAGACCTGAAATGGTTGGCAGTTTTTCCTGTTCTAGAAATACATGTTTAGACATTGGTGACTGGGAATGATTGAATAGAACTATTCAAATAAGTCTCTTTTGCAAAATTGTTTATTAGGGCTGTCAAACAATTAAAAAAATTAATTGAGCAATTAATCACACTGTTAATAATAGAATACTATTAGTATTTTTGGATTTTTTCTACATTTTCAAATATTGATTTCAATTACAACACAGTGTACAGTGCTCACTTTGGTTTTTTATTACAAATATTTGCACAGTAAATGATAAATAGTATTCAGTTCACCTCATACAAGTACTGTAGTGCAATCACTTTATCATGAAAGTTGAACTTACAAATGTAGTTTTTTTTGTTATGTAACTGCACTCAAACAAAACAATGTAAAACTTTAGAGCCTACATGTCCACTCAGTCCTACTTCAGCCAATTGCTCAGACAAGTTTGTTTACATTTACGGGAGATACTGTTGTCTGCTTATTTACAATGTCACTTGAAAGTGAGAACAGGTGTTCACGTGGCACTTTTGTAGCCAGTGATGCAAGGTATTTGTGCCAGATACACTAAACATTCATATACTCCTTCATGCTTCGGCCACCATTCCAGAGGACATGCTTCCACGCTGTTGGTGCGCATTAATTAAATTTGTGACTGAACTCCTTGGGGGAGAACTGTGTGTCTCCTGTTCTGTTTTACCCACTTTCTGCCAGATATATTTCACATTATAGCAGTCTCAGATGACCCAGCATGTTAGTTTTAAGAATGCTGTCACAGCAGATTTGACAAAACACAAAGAAGGTACCAATGTGAGATTTCTAAAATAGCCACAGCACTCGACCCAAGGTTTAAGAATCTGAAGTGCCATCCAAAATCTGAGAGGGACAAGACGTGGAGCATGCTTTCAGAAATCTTAAGAGGAACACTCAGATGTGGAAACTACAAAACCCAAACCACCAAAAAAAGAAAATCAACCTTCTGCTGGCTGCATCTGACTCAGATGATGAAAATGAATATGCGTCAGATCCGCACTGCTTTGGATCGTTCTCTAACAGAACAAGTCATCAGCATGGACCCATTTTCTCTGGAATGGTGGTTGAAGCACAAAAGGACATAAGAATCTTTCGTGCATCTGGCGCGTAAACATCTTGTCGCCCACTACAATAGTGCCATGCAAATGCCTGTTCTCACTTTCAGGTGACATTGTAAACAAGAAGCAGGCAGCATTATCTCCTGCAAATTGTAACCAAACTTGTTTGAGTAATTGGCTGAAGTAGAACTGAGTGGACTTTTTTGTTTTTGAGTGCAGTTATGTAACAAACACACACACAATCTACATTTGTAAGTTCAACTTTCATGATAGTGATTACACTACAGTACTTGTATGAGGTGAATAGAATAGTACAATTTTTTTTACAGTGCAAATATTTGTAATCAAAAATACTGTTGTAATTGAAATCAATATATTTGAAAATGTAGAAAAAATCCAAAAATATTTAATACATTCAATTGGTATCGTTTAACAGTGCAATTAATCATGATTAAATTTAAATTGCAGTTAGTTTTGAGTTAATCATGTGAGTTAACTCTGATGAACAGCCCTAGTTTCTATACAAAAAACATGGGAAATTTTCAGAAATAACAAGGCCCAAACAACCTTATTAGTGAAAATCGATTGTTGGGAGGAGGAAATTTTTATTCAGGTTTTAGTCAAACTTCTGGGTCTAATTCTAATACTTGAACGAATTTTTGAAAGAAGAAAATGCCTCTGTTAGAGACCGTACAACCACAACTTCAGTAAAGCTACAAAAGTTTACAAAGTGTATGTCGGCCCCAAGAAGTCCTCCCAACAAACCCTGGAAGATGAGACTTTGTTCTACTACAAATGTCTGGCCTGTTAGCTGGCGAGATCTTTTGAAAAGGTGTTTAGACGTTTTTGAAAGAAACAGGGTATAATGACAATTTTGGTCTGCCTTAAAAATAGCAGAAATATAGTCTCCTCTTCTAAATTCTGCTGGAGGCCTCCTGTGAGTGGGATTAGAGAATGGAGTAGAAGTTTCATCACTCTATAATGGAAGAAGAAAGAGTGGGTCTTCAGACAGAAAAGTCTGTTAAATGTTGAGCACTTAATTGGGAATGTAGATCTTAAACTGTCTGCTCTGCTAAAAATGTTTCCCCCTCACATTTGGTCAGGGATCACTTTTTTTTTCTTTGGTACCTGTGAAGATGATCTGTTAGTCCAACCATCACCTTTTATGGATACTGGAGCAGAGGAGACCCAAAGCAAAATCACTGAGGAAAATGTATTAGCCATCAGGCTGAAAAACAAATCCTCCTTCGAGAGAAATGTGACAAGACCATTTTGGTTATCTTGACTGTGTACCTGATTCTCTACTAACACAAGGAAGCAACAACACTAAGTTTATGGTAAATTACTTGGTATAGATGTTTAAAGGATTAAAAATACACACCTAACTTGCTAGAATAACATTAGTTTTCCTACCAGTGTAGTTTAACAAGCAATTATGCTGCTTCTACAGAAGTAGGTGATTTTGGTTTTTTGTTTTTAAAGAGCAACTATCCACCAACTTCTGATACTTTCAGAGGGAAGCATGTCCTTATTTAGGGGTGAGTCATAATTAATCTATCATGTAGTCTAAATTTGAAAATAATACAGTGAGCTGGAACACTTCTGAGATATCTAGACTAGGAAGGGTTGGTGTGTCACAATTTAAACTACTTCGACTGTTTATACAAAGGCGTAACATCTTTTTAACCTGGCTTAACAAAACATTCCTGGAAAGACTAAGCTAAAATCACTCAGCAAACCCAGAACTCTTCTGAAGGGAATGCTGGTCTCTCATGGTAAGCTTGACAAACCAGACAGAAGCTGTATTTGCTTCTGTTGTACAGGTAGTTAACATTTTTAATGGGGAGTCTTTTTAAATGTTCAACAGCTGCAGATTTTACTTAACTAGAACAATACAATAAATATTTAATTGCCCAAAAAAATTTGTTTCCCTGTTTAACATTTGGTTAACCTGACTATATAGAACTGGCTCTTAAGTCACATGCAGAAAACACAAGGTATCTATGTGAATAAAGGTTTTCCTACTGTTCCATTAAGCTGATCCTGTGCTATGGGTATTGAAACAGTCGCACTATTATCTGAACACATTTTTCTTTCAGATTTCTAGGAATTCTCATGTCATAGCTACAAATAGTAATGTGCCATTTTCTATGTCTGCTTTTGTGTACCCCTATATTGTGGGTTAAGCCTGGCTGTATGTCTAGAATAGTGGCCATTTGTTAAAACTAAACTTTGAAACCTGAATTGTTGCAATATTACCATTTGGCTATTATCTAATCTGCCCTCTTTTACTGACTGGCTGACAGATTCATTAGAAAAAAAATACTTTAAGCAGAACATGAGATCAGCAGTGGGCATTCTCACTCTTCTGTGTGGGTCAGGTCTTAATATTAAGACTTTTTGGGCCACCTTTCCTCCTGCTGTGAGACTTATGACAACCATCTGTCTGCTCTAGCAATTGCTTACACAGGAAAGTAGTATTTCTTTAGCTGGTTGTAATGCAATAAATGTTGCTTATGGAAACAGTTTAGACTCCTTCCTCTTGCTCTTAATTTCTCACACACACAGAGTGCGCAGGGAGGGAAAAGCACAACCCTACCCTGGTTAATCTGGAAATGGAGAGCAGCTAGTACTATGTCACCTACACTTTCTCAGCTGACTGCCAACCAGTGTTCCATGGACCATAGTTCTGGGAACTTCCTGCTTATGTGGGAAATTTCTTTGACAGCTGTTGTCTATATTGGAGTATAATTAATCTACTTAGTGCAGACCAGGTTACTCCGTACAAAGTTAAAGTACCCTGTTTTTATATATTTAGCATGCTCTCTACACTGAAATTCATTTAACTAAAGTTGCCGTAGTGGGGGGTGGGGAAATAGTCTGTATTGTAGTTCCACGTGTTTTAGAGGGAGGTCATAGAAACCTGGAATGAAATAACTTCTCTGAGACTTCTTCCTAACCCACATCAGTTCATGGTTCATCATGTAACATTTGTGGCATGCCCTGTCCTCCCCCCCCCCCCCCCCCCCCCAAAAAAAAAAAAAAAAGCTTTGGATCTCTGGCCTATTTCTAGGAATTCTTCCTCTCTCATGTTGCCCACTCTAACACACTGTCAAGATCAGATGTTAAAACAGCCAAAATACTACTACATTGCATGAAGTGACAGTTAAGTGTTCATATTGGGTATTTGCTGTCTCCAAGGAAGGAAAATCCCTGAGTGAAAAGAAATGTATTGAGGCTGGATTGCATTGCTAGATGCTTGATGTAATGGCTTACAAATAAAATAAATTTGACATGTATAGCTATAGGCCTTATACCTAATAGGCTTGGGCCCCCATTCTTTTACCTGTACTGATATATATATTTTTACACATAAGTTTAGGCCCTGACTTTCTTTGCAAAGTGGTGAGCACTCTCAACTCCCAGGAAGCACTTTTGATCGACTCCCTTTGCTTCTATATTGTGCCTAAAATAAAGTTGTTTAATAAGCGCCTTAATTTAGCTAACATTCAAAATTGGGAGGAGGGGGGTGGTCCTTGTTGAAGACTGTGGAAAATTGGCAGGTGCCTATATAAAGACTTGAGTTTAAAAATTTTGGATGTTGCAATTTCTTTAACACGTTCCTCTCAGACCAGCGCTGATTTAAAAACAAACACAGCTGAGACAGAAGTAGTTGTATATTTCAACTTTCACATCAAGTAGTCATTTTTAGGGCCTATTCTCTTTAAAAACAAAAAAACCCTTTTTTTTCCCTTCTGTCTAGTTCTCATATTCGTTACGTAGCTTTCTACCTTGCTCTATTGGAGTGAACATGTTCCCACTGATCAGCATGAGTTAAGAAATGACTGGTCTTCCATGCAAGGTCCTAAAGCGTCCTATTGCACAGCATTTACCTAATTTAGTACTCCATTGTGGAAGAGACCTATTATCTTTGGGGTTCCTGTACCATAATAAAAGGTGTTAGTTTCATAGCCATGTTTTTCTTTTGATACAATAGATTGTGTGACTTCTTTAAGTGAAGGTGGACTGACTTCATATTAGGTGTGTTTCTTTTTCAGTGTTTACCTGAATTCTAATTTGCTTTTAAGAAATATTTTTCTTACCCCTTCTCACTCAAAGTGAATATTGGGAGCTGGTATAGAAGTTTACTAGTGCATATTGCTTTACACAAACTGGCACAATGCTCCCCTTTTCCAGACTAATTGTTCAGTGCCTCCCTTACCAAGCTATATAACTTCATGAACACTGATTATTAAATTCACTATAACAATTCAACTTAATACTAAATGGCAAGATATAACCCTCTCTCCTAATACTTAACTTTTAGTCTATGAAAGACTTTGAACAAATTTTGTATTTGATGAAGGAAGATAATTGTCCCCTCCTGCTTGCTACACTTCTCAGTTCCCTTTGATTTTACACCTCTGCGCCTATTCAGTTTGAAGTATGGAGCTACCAGAGATAAGGTTGACAACTTTTTAATGGCACAAAACTGAACACCCTTGTCCTGCTGCCCTTCTCACAGGCCCTGCCCCCATTCACTCCATCCCCCTTCCTCTGTTACTTGTTCTCACTCACTTTCATTGGGCTGGGACAGGAGGTTGGGGTGTGCGAGGGGGTGATGGCTCTGGGTGTGGCCACAAAGGGGGGTGGGGCTCAGGGCTGGGGCAGGGGTTTGGAGCTTGGGATGAAGCTCAAAGCTGCGCAGGGTATTAGGATGTGGGAGGGGATATGTGTTGCAGGCTCTGGGAGGGAGTTTAGGTGTAGGAGGGGGCTCAGGGCTGGGGCAGGAAGTTGGCATGTGGGTTCTGGGAGGAGGTTGGGTTGGGGTTTGGGAGAGGGTTTGGGCTGCAGCTTCCAGCCGGGCGGCTCCCACCCTCAGGCAGCTCCCAGAAGCGGCTGGCATGTCTAGCTCCGAGGTGGAGGGCCAAGGGGACTCTGCACACTGCCTGTGCGCACAGGCGTTGCTCCTGCAGCTCCCATTGGCTGTGGTTCCTGGCCAATGGGAGCTGGGAGCAGGCACTCGGGTGGGGGCAGTGTATGGAGCACCTATGGCTGCCCATGCACCTAGAAGCCGGGCATGCCAGCTGCTTCCGGGACCTGTGCAGAGCCAGGGCAGGCATGGAGCCTGCCTTCGCCCCGCTGTGCTGTCAACTGGACTTCTAGAGGCTGGAGCTGCCAGGTTCCCTTTCTGAATGGGCATTCTAGTCGAAAACCGGATGCCTGACAACCCTAACCAGAGAGAGACAAGATTGTGAACTGGAATTTCTTAGATGTAATACCTCCATTAGTAGAAGAGCATTTATTTCCACTCTTGATTGTGAACTTCTAGTGTTTCAGGAATAAAGAGTTAATAACATAGCAGAAACTTTTGGTCTGCAGTTGCCCTCATGCTTTAGGCGGCTTTCTTGATGTTTCAGGTTATAAATAATAATACAGGCATACCAGCAAATGCTGAAGTACAATATCTAGGTGACTGTGCAAGTGAAGCATATGTGGTGTTGCATTCGTAAAACCCAGGATATTTAAAAGAGTATACTTCAAAAGAAAATATTAGAGACAGATTTATGCAGTTCTTCCCTTAATATCTGCTTGCATGGCCTCCTTTCTACCCGTCAATACAAGCAGCTGGGCAAAACTCAATTTGTTTTTTAATAGGACTAAAACACCTGCAGGATTGAGAGAGAGAGAAATGGCAAAATTGTTTGGACATCTGCTGTTCTTCTGGCTTGAGGACTGGCTATATGGTGCTGTTTAAGTTAACATTAAGCTATAAACTAGTTTAAAGGCATAAGCTGAACATTGGAAGAAGACTGAATGCCTTATTTAGCCAGAATGCTTTGGATATGGAGAGGTTGTGAGTTATACATGGATTTTGGCATGGGTGGTGCTTGGTTTATTTTAATTTTATTTATAAACAAAATGGTGCCTGTTCTACATTCTAGGTGTCTGCCATTTCAACCATGCAACAGTCCTACAGGGGGTATCTTCTCTCTCTTGGTTGGAAATAACACACTGGTTATCACTCTGGACAGCTAAAGTTCTTTGAGGGTATGTCTACACAGCAGCTAGACACCTACAGCTGGCGTGTGCCAACTGGCTTAAGGCTCGCAGGGCTTGGGCTGTTTCATTGTCCAGTATTGACTTTTGATATCGACTAGCCTAAGTTGCTTTTTCCCAGAGTAAGCCACATTCTCTCTGCGTGAAGCCAGTGCCAAGGGCTTTAGGCAGACCCAAAGGAACCTAATGTGGTGTCAATGTCCTGGCATCAACAGAGTGACACTGAGGTCATTGTATCAACCTGATTCAGGTCAGAGGCCCCCAGAATGACCTGATTCTGCACGGAGATCTTGGCACTGTTGAAGTAACTTGACCAGATTTAGTGCTGAGGTCCCTCTATTGCTCTGGGTAGACCTATTTAGTACTAAAGTTTCTGGATCCTCCAGGTCAGCCTCATTTGGCACTGCAGTTCTGGCACTGCTGATGCTGTGCTGCAGTCCTAGTCTGGCACAAGGTCCTTGGGTACCGTTGGATCAATCTGGATTTGGTGCTTAGGTCCCAGCACAATTGAAGCAATGCAGGGATCCCTGGATCTCTTTGGGAACCAAGCGTCATTCATTCTGTGTGGGTGTGGTTTTTTTAAAATAAATGGCACTATAGTGTCCTGATCTTTTGGGATCTCCTGAGTTGATACTCTTAGATCTGTGCCTCTTAGCATGATCTCATAACATGACTGAAAAGTGATATCTAGCTATAGTTTACGCCCAGAATTTGTGGATATTTAATTTAGGCCCAATAGAACCTAGAACAACCTCATTTGGCTCTGAATTCCTAACACAGATGCCCTTGGCTGCTGAGATACCCTGAGCACTGAGACCTTGGAAGAGCATTCCGAGGCTTATATTAACAGTTGCCCCTGAGTGCATACTGAATTATATTCATTGCTGTACCACTTGTTGGCTCTGAAAAATGTCTAAGACTTAGAAGATACCAAGGTTGCTATTGTCTTAAGACATCTAGGTTTCTGGGCGTCTGCTGCGCTACCATCTGTCAATGCTGGATCACTGAATCTTTAGGTTTGTTCTGTTTACGTACTGAGATTGATTTTGTGTGTGTGTGTAAAGTTCTACAAATGACCTTTCTCACCTCTATACTAAGTTTTTGCTCTACTCTCTCAAGACCTAATTTTTTTCTATGCTTATCTGGAGCATTAAGATGTCTGGAAGGTTTGTCGTTTACCACTTTGACTGGTGTGGGCTAGTGAAGTGCTCATCCAAATCAAATGGTTCTCAGAACAGATGTCTGTGCAGGAGTTTTCTCAAGTCCCCAGAAGGTGTTCAGAATTTACAGCAGGATTGCTAGTGGAGTCATGCACTTAGTTCAGTGGTACAGGGGAAACTCTGAATTCAAAGAGTATCTTAATTTCATCTTTGGTCTCTTTTCTTGTAATCTCAACCAAGGGGGAGTCTAAATCTTTTATTTGGGAGGTTTGACCTGTATCCTCAGGCCTTGAGGCTGCATGAGTACCACGTAACTTTTTATGTGTTGTTTCATGCTCTTTAGTTGCAAATTAGATAGCAATTGCTACTTAGTGAACAGGGTTTTTTTATTTGCATGCTTAAAATATTTAGTACAAAAATGGTTGATTTCATATATAGTAAGAGTGTTATATTGTAAAATATTAATTTTATTCACATACTTAGTCAGAGTTTTGAGTAACTGAATAGTTTAGCTAAAGTTCCTGTTGTGAATAAATACTAGCATTTGATACAGAAACTATAGAATTGATTTATTTAGCTGAAATAACTTATTGATCTTTAATCTCTCATCAAATATTACATTGCTCCTGGGGAATAAAACATGTGATTAGGAGTTCAGAAATCAAATATATTAGTTAATTCTCTGAGGTCTGTGCAGTTGGACTTTTAACTAAGAGCTTGTCTTCATGTACAGTGTTATAATAACTTTGTTAGTCTCTAAGGTGCCACAAGTACTCCTCGTTCTTTTTAGTGTTAGTGGTGTAGCTGCACTACTGTAGTACTTTAGTGAAGACACTATTATGCCAATGGGAGAGTTTCTCCTGTTGGTGCAGTTAATTTACCTTCCCGAGAGGTGGTAGGTAAGTCGATGGAGAAATTCTCCCATCAACGTAGCACTGTCTACCTGGGGAGGGGTTGCGGGGGTTAGGTCGGTATAACTGTGTCACTCGGGTGTGGATTTTTCACAGTCCTGAGCAACGTATAGGTCTGTAGTGTAGACCCTGGCATAAGGCTTTTTTAAAAGTGGAAGTTTACTAAAGTAATACCAATAAAACTTTTTTAAACTCTCTAATTGTTTTGCACACTGTGTGGTACATACCTCACCATACCATAGCATTCTGTATGTTAAATAGGCTTCTTTGGCATTCATGAAACCTAGGTGGGGGGAGGAGGTGGGGAGGATCAAGCGACAATGAGGAAAGGGAAGGGGGGAGAGCAGCGAGTGAGCTAGGGGGGGAGTTCCGGAGCTCCTGCTGTAGTGTCTGTTTTTCAGAAATTAGAAATTTGGCAACCCTACATACAGGTGCTGTAAATTGGACATTGGCAAAAATCAGGGGGGAAAAAATAGGCATGTTGCTATACCCTGCTTCTGCCAAAGGTCTTTGTTTTGGGGTGGGGGCTATTTAGGAGAAATGTAATCTTAGTCAGGCAGAAAATCCAGAAGGTGCTCAAACTATTTTTGAAAAGAAAATTAACCACACATACCAATGCTTGCTGGAAGGGAAGAGAAAATTCTGGGCAGGGGGGAAAAATGGAGATGTATGGTGGGGAAGTCAAAGTAGTTGGGGGCTCTGGTCAGGACAAGGAATGAGAGTGGGACACTGGGAGGGGTGACAAGGAGGTGGATAGCAGGCTAAATGGAAGGGATTAGAGGCAGAGGTGCCTGTCAGCCCCACATTCTCCCCTTCAGAGATGACCTGTACCTGCCAATAGTGGAGGATGGGAGGCAGAGTGAGGGCAGTGCCTTCAGCAGATGTTACTGAGCATGCTCAGTCTGTGTGAGCATAGTCAGTACAAACCAATCAGCAACTGGGGGGTGGGGGGGGGGTTGGCACATGATCCCACGTGCTCTCCCCGCATGTCATGTCTGCTCTCCTCCCATATGTACTGCAATCTGGGGAGGCTCTTATCCCTCAGGAGCATCTCAGCCCTCCTCCCTGTCCCTTTTTGTATACTTGAGATTTGGGGGGTGACTGTCCCTCCAGAGCAGCAATTCTCAAACTATGGGGAAGGTCTCCTAAGGAAGACACAGGAATGTGTCAATGGAGGTGTGAGCTATGTGACTTTTTATTTTATTTTCTTAAAGAGCTCCGACTGTCAGCCCTGGGTGGGCGGTCCAGACTAATGTTTACAAACATGTTAACTAACTTGAGTTAATTGGAAATCAGTTAAGTTGAAAAAAGTTTCTTGGGGGTACTTGGCAATCCTCTGCCGAAGGTTCCATGGCAGAGCAGCTTTGTTCCTTCCCCCGCTGTAGGAAACTTTCCCACACCATTCGGCAATCACTTGTGCAGGGACCAAAGCAGCACATAGGCGAGCAGCATAGGGAGCAGGGCGGAAGCCACAAGCATGGAGTAGATGTACCCTCGTTTCCCTGCTTACCCTTCGCAGTGAGAGGTCTGCTAGAATAACCTCCACCTGTGGAAAAGTGGGGGAGAATTTTAGATTTTTTCCCCCCATCGAATGCTGCACCCCGAGACAGTGTGTGCTCATTTCCTCATGTGGCGCAGCCTCCCCGCCCTCCTTCTCCCTCCCCTCTCCCCCCCCCCCCCTCCCAGGACAGTGTGTGCTCATTTCCTCATGTGGCTGCTCAAAATCAGCAGCCAAGCGGTCTGCCTCAGGGCTCCACCCCTCAGCAAACTTTTCACCCTTAGCATCACAGAGATTATGCAACATACAGCACGCAGCTAGGACCATGGGAATATTATCCTCAGTAAGGCTTAGCCTGCCATAAAGGCCATCACCAGCATGCCTTTAATCTGCCAAAGGCATATTCAACTGTCATCTAGCACCTACTCGGCCTGTTGTTGAACCGCTCCTTACTGCCGTCTAGGTGTCCCGTGTAAGGTTTCATGAGCCAAGGCTGTAAGGGGTACACCAGGTCTCCCAGGATCACAATGGGCATTTCAACATCCCCCACTGTAATCATCTGGTTGGAAAGAAAGTCCCTGCTTGTAGCTTTCTATACAGGCCAGTGTTCCTGAACATGTGTGCATCATGCACCTTCCCGGATCATCGTGCGTTGATGTCAGTGAAACGCCCTCTGTGATCCACAAGCACCTGCAACACCATGGAGAAGTACCCCTTCCTATTGATGTACTCTGTCGCAAGGTCATCTGGTGCCAAAATTGGAATAAGTGTTCCAACTATTGCTCCCCCACAGTTAGGGAACCCCATTTCTGCAAAACAGTCTGCTATTTCAGTCACATTTCCCAGAGTCATGGTCCTTCGTAGCAAGATGTGATTAGTTATCCTGCACACTTGCATTAATGCAGCCCCAATGGTGGTCTTCTCCATTTCAAATTGATCATGACTGACTAGTAGCAGTCCGGAGTCGCCAGCTTCCACACAGCAATTGCCATGTGCTGCTCTACCAAGAGGAAAAGGAGTACTTGTGGCACCTTTAGAGCTGTAGCTCATTCACTGAAGGCATCCGATGAAGTGAGCTGTAGCTCACGAAAGCTTATGCTCAAATAAATTTGTTAGTCTCTAAGGTCCCACAAGTACTCCTTTTCTTTTTGCGAATTCATTCTGGTGTCCTTGCACAGCAGGTCTGGGGCAAGCTCCGCATACAGTTACAGGACGGTGGCTTTCCGCATCCGAAAGTTCTGTAGCCACTGCTCTTCATTCCACACCTGTATAATGATGCGATCCCACTATTCAGTGCTTGTTTTGCAAATCAGAAAGTGATGGTGTACCCTATGCAGGTGCTCTGTGAATGCCAAAAGCAATCTAAAGTTGCTCCTATCCATGTCACACAAAATGCCTGGCGCCTGAACGTCTTCTTCAGTTAGGAACTTGACGATTAACTGCACTGCCATCTGTGATGTCTTCATGACCGTTAACAGAGCATAGGAGAGCAGTGCAGGATCCATCCTTTCCCACAAAGATGCCGGTTTGCACAGCAGAGAATAGCTGTTGCAAAAATGCAATGAAAGAAAGCCAGAAGCCCATGGACTACTGGGTCACAAAGCAATGCATCACAGGACATTTAGCCAGGTCCCAAGATGCACCGCGATCCGCTCCACCTTCCCACAACAGCTAGTGACAGAAGGTGTCGAGCTGGACTATGGGATAGGTACCCACAGTGAAATGCTCACACTGTCGATGGTGGTGCCCCCACTGTGGATGCAATCTGCCGACAGAGGGAGCAAGTGTGAACATGAGATTGCGATTTTTGGGTGTCGCCATTACTTTTGCCGACAAAAACTGGTAGTGTAGACATGGACAGAGAGGAAGGGGAGGTTGTGAAACAAAATGAGAATGCCAAGGCTAAATGGACAAGGAAAATTTCAGTCTTCTTCCAGCATATACAGAATGATCCAGTGTGTCTCGGAAAATATTCAGCAAACAGTTCATCATGGAGTAATTTGTGATTTGGGTGAAGTGTTTGAGCATAAAAGGGATATTTTAAAAATGCTTTGACTCAGTAGTTTCTCAGTAATTTAGCACTGAAATGGTTACAACTATGCTTTGAAGTTTAAAACCACAGTGAGGCAAATTGTGTGTAGTGGGGAAGAGGGGTAGATAGTTCACACCTTTTTTGCTGCTATTGTTTGGCTGGAGACATTTTTCTGCCTGGCTGGTTTAACAGGAAAACAGTATGCTTAATCACATTATGACAGCTACTTGGAGTGGAAAAATTAGAAACCATTTCCTAGAAAATACCAAAAATTGCAACAAGACTTGAGACTGTTGGCTCCATAACTTTTAATTCAGGAGTTTTAGCATACCTGATAAGTAGTTTAATAAATTAAAACTTGTCTCTGTCTTAATAGATTTCTCGTTCTCTTCTCCCTTCTGCATTCACCCACACCAACATTTGCATACCCTATTATTTATAGCCTGTGTCTTTGCAAGGAAGTTTAAAAAACAAAACAAAAGCCCACTGGCTGGAGCCCTAGAGTAAAAGGCTCCAGTGGCTTCTACCATTTTTATCACAGTGTTAGCTAAATCAGTCTTAACTGACAATGCAACAAAAAGACCTGAAGCTGCTGCAGCTATGTGTTTGCTAGATCTCCCACCAGTGCAGCTGAACCAGTGGTAGCATTAGTGGAAATTTTTTTGCTAAAACTTCCTTGTGTTGATGGGGCCAGACAATGTGAGATCCTCGGGGGTAGGAATCCTGTCATCCTATTCTCCTTGTAAAGCACCATATTGGCAGATGTTTGTTTAATCAACTGAATACAATATACTAATGACAAATTAGAAAAAGTCACATGAGGAATTGTAATCCACACTGAGGTACTTTAACTGTTGTGGCATGGAGAAACATTTATGAATGACACTAGTGCACAATCAGTATTGTATGTTTTCAGCGAATTGCCCTGTGATTCTAATATGATGTTAAATTGATAATTAGCATGACTAGGAAACACCGAAATCGAATATATATAACATGTTTTTAGATATGAACATGTGACGGGATAGTGATGTTAATCTTCAGTTTCAAAGTGGAAACTCTGCTTGATATACCAGATCTAACAAAAGGAGACAGTATTTGTTTAAATTTGTGATGACTAACTCTTCCATGAACATTTATTATAACATATGTTTCATTTGCTAACAGTCTGTTCCCTCACCTGAGGGTTTTGTTTAATCTAAAATACAGTTTAGCTGACACATTTGTATAGTATTAAAGATGCAGTGAATAAAAAATAATCAGCAGCTCTGTCCTGACACTTCTTCTGCAGAGTTTATAAAAATGTATAAAATCGCTTCCTAATGTTGTCAAATTATGTAACAATTTAGCCATTTATATACAAATAAGGAAACAACTGGGTCCGGAACAAAACATTACAAACATTTCTGGCATTTGGTAGAGGAAGGATGTGACCCATTCAGCAGCCATTGACCTCTTGTACTTACTTCTAGTATGACCCCAAATCCTCTTAAAATGGCATGGAATTTCTGTACTAATAATCGTGGATAGTGTAATTTTTGAAAGGTTTTGAAGACAGACACCAGTGTTTGAATGGTGCCGTTGTTATTTTTATGACCACTTTTTGTCCATGGATTCCCCCCCACCCCTATCCCCCAGTGGTTGTTTAAGCAGTTTTTATTATACTGTGTCCATTGTAGGATTCTTAATATTAAGCTTCTGGTTTCAGATTTTGTTATGTTAAAGTGCCCAATAAATTTTACAAACAGACCATTGGACATAGAAAAGCTAGAAGTAAAAGTACATTTAAAAATTTGGTGAACCTAGCTATGTTGCTCAGGCTGTGAAAACTATCATGTCCTGATCATGGTAGGTTAGGTTAACCACCACCACCCACTGCCCCGGCAGCTAGGTCAATGGAAGATTTCTTCCATTATCCTAGTTCAGTGGTTCGCAAACTTTTGTATTGCTGATCCCTTTTACACAGCAAGCCTCTGAGTGCAAACTCCCCCCCCTTAAAAAAAACCCCATTTTAAAAAAATTTAACACTGTTATAAATGCTGATAGTGTGGCTGATGTGATTAGGCCCTATGATGGTGTCCCCTGAATAGATATGTCACTATCAGAGGCTCGTTCACCTGCACATCTACCAATGTGATATGTGCCAGCAATGCCCCTCTGCCATGTACATTGGTCAAACTGGACAGTCTCTACGTAAAAGAATAAATGGACACACATCAGACGTCAAGAATTATAACGTTCATAAACCAGTCGGAGAACATTTCAGTCTCTTTGGTCACTCGATTACAGACCTAAAAGTTGCAATTCTTCAACAAAAAAAACTTCAAAAACAGACTCCAACGAGAGATTGCTGAATTGGAATTAATTTGCAAACTGGATACAATTAATTTAGGCTTGAATAGAGACTGGGAGTGGATGTGTCATTACACAAAGTAAAACTATTTCCCCATGTTTATTCCCTCACCCACCCCCCACTGTTCCTCAGACATTCTTGTCAACTGCTGGAAATGGCCCACCTTGATTATCACTACAAAACGTTCTCCCCCCTTCTACCACTCTCCTGCTGGTAATAGCTCACCTTACCTGATCACTCTCCTTACAGTGTGTATGGTAACACCCATTGTTTCATGTTCTCTATGTATATAAATCTCCCCACTGTATTTTCGACTGAATGTGTCCGATGAAGTGAGCTGTAGCTCACGGAAGCTTATGCTCAAATAAATTTGTTAGTCTCTAAGGTGCCACAAGTACTGCTTTTCTTTTTGCGAATACAGACTAACACGGCTGCTACTCTGAAACCTGTCACTATGCAAAACAAAATTGTATCTATTTTAAGGCTTTTGTGTTCTTACTTCATACATTTTAGCAGACTATATACTTGGTAAATACTGTAATTATCATTCTGTAGTAGGGGAATTTTTAAACCAGAAATAGTTCTTTATCTCAAGAAATTATTTAAAATATTCTGTTAATGTACCGTGGAGAGAGAAACTAGTACCATCTTTACTTGATTATGATGATCCAATTTGGCCTTCTTTTAGGGGAGCAGCAGTGCAGCTGAAGATAATCTAATAGCCTTTGTACTCTTTTATTATTGAAAATGTAATTATTTATGACAACAGATTTGAAAAAAAGGATTTTGGGCGCAGATTTCCCACAAAATATATAATTGGGAAAAGTAAAGATTAGTGTTCATTTGTAAGACTTCATGGACTGTACAGAATGTGATTTATGCATAGAGAGCTTTTCGACAGTCAGAGTTCTTATATGTAATATTACATTTGGAAAATTACTTTTGAAAGAACATGAATGATGAAGTTCAAGCAATTTAAAGTTAAGAAATGCCAGAAATAAGTGTATATGCAGTGGTGTTGTAGCTGTGTGTCAATCCCAGGATTTTAGCGAGACAAGGTGGATGATATAATGTTTTATTGGACCAATTTCTGTTGGTGAAAGAGACAAGCTTTTGAGCTACACAGAGCTCTCCTTCAGGTCTGGGAAAGGTACAAGGGCGTCACAGTAAATACAAGATCAAACAGATAGTTTAGCATAAGTAATTAGCATGTATTCTATGTGTTCCTTCGAGGTAGGTGCTTTTTTGAGGGGTGATGAGGGGTTGGTCGATCTAATTACGGTGTGCAGGACATGACGTTTTTCACAGCCCTGAGTAGCATAACTACTAAGCAGATTTTTGTGTGTAGGCCAGGCCTGTTACTTCTAGCTTTTCAGTGTCCAATGGTCTGTTTGAAAAATATAATAAGACTTTAAATTTTATTGAAAAAAGGCATTTGTAGATCAAAATGGGGCTTTTCTGATGTGGCATCAGTGGAGCAAATCTGGAGACACTTGGGGGCAGACAGCATAGTCTCATGGTCTGGACCTGGTCCGTTAGACCCACAAACCCATCTGCTGATGGTGCAACCCCATTTGGGATCATGACCCACAGCCTGGGAACCTATCCTGTAGTCAGTGGAAGAGCTGAGACTAGAATGTATGGGTTCCTTCAGTCTCCCTAGCCTGTACATTATTTATATCTCAAGCTCTATATCTGTGCCTAACAAAGAAGTGGGGGCCTCAGTGTACCTGGTATGTACAAAGTTCTTGTAGGACACTGGGAGCAGGCTCATTGCAGATGGAATGTTCAGAGATTTTTGGTAGCAAACCTCTAAAGCTATACTGAGCATATGCAAATAGTGAAGTTCAAAGACTGACTGTTCCAAATGTTTAATTGTTTCAGAAGGCAACTCTCCGACTAAACTTTTGCCAATGCTTTAAAAATGTTTTCCCCAATTTCATTTTTTGAAACAGCTAAACAGTTTAGCTGATTCTTAAAAAAAACAACAAAAACTTTTACAGCAGAGGCAGAAAGAAAGCATGGAAAATTTCAGTGCAAATGATTAAAATTTGGCAAAGCTATTAAGAAACTGAAAACAGGGGCTTACAGTGGAAACTTTTAGGCAACCTTAATTATAGGCATCGTTACCAGCTCTTCCTGTGACTATATAATCAGTACAAAAATATATTAAACATATTTAGGTGCAAAACTTAGGAAATGCCAGAATTAACGTTGCTACTGTAACCATAATTCAGCCACCTTGTCTATGTGCATTATGATACAACCTTAAATGTCATGATCATAATAACTTTTTTCTCCACGGCATCCCCACCTCATTCAGTGCACAAGTTGAACAGTTTTCTCTGAATAGGGAGGTGTTCAATATTTCTTTTTATCTTCATCATTCATTGTGTTGATCCTGATCTTTTTTACCATATGCCATCTTTATTGCCTTGAGCTGAATATAAAATTATTAATTTCCCCATTGGCTTTTTTTTTTTTTTTTTTTTTTTTTTTTGGTGCTCTGTTTAATATTTGAGTGATTCACAAATTGTATTGAATTTACCATTGCAATAAACCTGTCAGATGAGGTAGTGGTTTCACCATTTCCATTTTGCAGGCTACAATTCTCAAAAGTATCTACTAATTTTGGTTTCACAACTTGAGGGCTTGTAGGGCCTGATTTTTTCCCCAAAGAGTTCTTAGCATTTTTACATCACTTTATATGTTCAAACATAGGTCCAGTTACAATTCTGAGGACTTGAGACTTCTGGAACTTTGGCCCCAGGGTTTTAAGTTGGGCACCAGTAAAATGAAGAAAAAATCTATTAGTTAGTGCCTTCCTGTGGAAAATTTAGGTTGAAGTGACCTGCCAGGTATCCTGTATGAACTGTGGCAGAGGCAGGGATAGAATCCAGTTCTCCAGGGCATTCAACTCCTTAAACCTCAAGACCATCCTTTCACTTGCTGCATTCACTACATAGCTTTCAACTTCTGCGAAAATGATGCAAGTCATACAGACAATGACTTCGTCCATTACACAATCTTGATTAATTCCCAGAACAGGTCCATTCTGTGCACTACCTGAGGCAGGGATCCTATGGAAAATACAGTATATGATCATTTATTTAAAGACTGTATCATAATTAAGGCTACAATTTAGTCACGGAGGTCACGGGAGTCATGGAATCTGTGACTTCCAGTGACCTCCATGACTTCAGCCTGTGGGGGCTGGGAGCTGCAAGGTATCCCTGCCACCTCTGGCAGCCCCCGTGGGTGGCAGGGGAACCCCCGCAGCTCTTGGCCCTGGCAGTGCCACAGAACTGCCCCACTGCAGGCTGTGTGGGGAACCGTAGATCCCCATTTTTGTCATGGATATTTTTAGTAAAAGTCACGGACAGGTCACGGCTTTTGTGAATTTTTCTTTATTACCTATGACCTGTCCGTGACTTTTACTAAAAATATCCTTGACAAAATCTTAGCCTTAATCATATGTACAGTGGCACTGAATTAAGGTTTCACCACCAGCCTTCATTCCTGGTTTATGCGTATTTGAGTTTGCAAACATTAACATTCTTTTAACAGGTTTCAGAGTAGCAGCCATGTTAGTCTGTATTCGCAAAAAGAAAAGGAGTACTTCTGGCACCTTAGAGACTAACAAAACACGAAAGCTTATGCTAAAATAAATTTGTTAGTCTCTAAGGTGCCACAAGTACTCCTATTCTTTTAACATAGGGTTTTGAATGTAATTTGTTTGTTTTTTCAATTTGCTTAAAGAAAAAAAAACGTCTATCATGTGGAATCATATTGACTCCCCACATGAGTCATCAAGGTTGGGACATTTAATTCCACAGAACAGACCTCTACTGCTTGAGCGCATGAAGTGACTGTTAGTAGTATGCTGTTATCCTGTCTATGTGCACTAGCTACTAGAGAGGGTTGAGACACATACTTTTGAGAACTATTGTCTGGTAGTAGAAGAGACAGCGAACTCGGGAATGCTGGGTTCAATTAGGAGTTCTGTAGAGGAGTGTGCTCTAGTCTCCATCCACACTCTATCTCAGTCTCCCTTTGGTAGTATCCATGTGCTGCCTCCTGACCCTACTCCTTCTCCTCCATGTAGCATGGGTGCTAGCGGTGTGTGTGTGTGGTCTTTTGGGTGGACAGAGCATCAAGAGCACAGAAGAAAGCCTCTTTATTCTCAGTTACAGTGCCAGGCACCACAGCAGCACCCAGCAGCTGGAAGGAGTGATTGCAGGGGGAAGTCCTCCTCAATCTCTACCATGCTGTGATGGATCACGTTCATTCACTCTCTCAAGATGACTCTTGCTCAGTCCGGTCAGCATGGAGGTGCTTGCTGTGTGGGGACAAAGCATGCTCTGTGCACATGGAATCTTTGGAGAATTTAGCTGCCAACCTTTAACAAAACTCTGAGCATGTGTAAAATGAAATTGTTCAGAGGCTTATAAATTGGCCAGATTTGGGCAGATTTTTTCACAGGGACATGGAAAAGTTCATCCCTGACATCTGCTAAATATCAAGTCCCTGCTCCAAAGCATGGAGATGTCCGAGCTTCCCAAACAGTGTAGGAATTTTTTAAGATGCATTTTTTTAATATGCATCCGATGAAGTGAGCTGTAGCTTATGTACCAAATAAGCTTATGCTCAAATACCTTGGTTAGTCTCTAAGGTGCCACTAGTACTCCTTTTCTTTTTAAGATAGGGAGAAGAACATTGTTTTGGCCAACTTCGGTTTTAGACATGACTGAACCCTGAAAGTTTCCAACAAAAGGCAGCCTGAGGCAGAAATCTGGCATGGAAAACTTCAGCCCAACCATTGTATGTGGCAAAGTCAAGAACAACTGAAAATAGTGTCCTTTAATGAAAAGTGTTAGGCAACCTCAACTTACCTTCCCTGCCTTTGATATGGAACATGTGACTGGGTGCCATAGTACAAAAGCTTATTTATAAATATCTGTGAATTTGAGAGATTCAGATTGTCAGCTTCTTGGGATAGGGACAATTTCTCTTTTGCCATCTGAAAAGTGCTTAGCATATTGTGGGTTCTTCCAGAAACTAATAATAATTTTAATTGTTATGTAGTTCATCCAAAATAAATGCTAAGAAATCTCCATATCACATCATGTGGCATACAAAGAATTTATTTTAAAAATTTTTTTAAAGAATGTTTAGCTTTTAAAAAATAAAAAACTTTGGGGATACCCTTTCCCTGTAAAGCAAGACGTTTTATGAGGTTGTCTACAATAGCCTTTTTTTTTCTTTTCTTTTCAAATCCCACAGTTTGGCTCCACTTGTGGTGGTAACTGTAGAAGTGCTTGTGAACACAATGCTGCAGGAAACCACCAACTTCTAAGCTCAAAGTTATTTAGATCTGTATTGCTTATATGTTCATGAAGCAAAAATTGAGCATTCGGCAATTTTGGATGGTACAGAGTATTGGACTTACTTTCATTACTTGAACATTTTAATTGTGCTTGGAATTAAGGAAGATTTTATATCTGTGCCTGGCCTCATGTGCTGCAAATGTACCATGTTTTGAAATTATTCATAAAAATATTGTAAATATGTCAATGAGCATAACTTATTTTTAATGGATTTTGTAAACCTGTAGGTAATCTTGGACACTTTTCAGAAACTTGAAAGAATTTATGCCTGGTCCATGCTGTGGCAAAACCTTGCTAGCTAACCCCATTTAATATGAATTTTTAAAAAATGGTTTCAGAGAAGACACTGTAGATGGGATGGGCTTCAGTGTTTCTGAAGGATTAAGGCATGCTGTTAATTCAAGGGGAGCCTCTCTGAGCTTTATGAGCTGCATAAAAAGCATACATGGTTGTCTGTATTCTGTGTTTATTTCAAGAGAATTTTTAAAAAGGGTTCAGGTAGATAACCATTATTGTATTATCTCACTATAACATACCAGAATGTATCTCTTTAAAGTCTCTCTGTGGCATTGTTTTTTTGTGCATGAGAACATATATGATTGTTGCACAGAATTAGGTTTTTATTTAATGCTTGTGTGACAGAATGGTTTGCTCATTGTGTATGATATGTGCTGATGGACTTATTATTTTATTTATTTTGCCTTTTAGATATCAAGCAGAGTTTGCGTATAGTATACTTTGGGACCTATCTTGGTATTAGAAATATCCAGTGCCCATTCCCATCCCCCAGTTTTAGAGCTCAGAGGAGCCTGGTTTGCTTGCAACTGCAGTGGTAGGCATCTTTCAGGAAGTGACCTTGGCTTGTATTAATCAAATTCAGAACACACAGAAAAGCTTCTTGGTAACATGCTGACTTGATGTAAAATTTTATAGCATCCATTTTCTCTTTAGAATGAGGCCATCTTATAAAAAGAGAATATATTAAGTGACATCTCAATTTAAAATAATTTCAGTAAACATACAGAATATTTAGAGAAGTTAAAATAACTAAGCCATCTTAAAAATGTAGTGTATGTGAATGGAAGTAACATTTTGGTTGTTTTGTGTGTTGTTTTTTTTGCAGGTAACTAAGACTTACGAATTATTACTAGCAAACTTACATTTTAGAATAACAAATAAAATCCTAATAGTTACAAATAGACAAAAAGCTCTTTCAATTTGTATTCTTTTTCACCATTGATTTTCACTTCTGCGATAGCATTATTAAAAGAAAAAAATGCAGGATAATTGAGATTTAAATTGTATCAAATTCAGAGGTAAGATTCATATACCATCTTTAGTATTCTGATTTTCCATATATTTTATAATCATTTAATAATTTATTGCATCTTTTTGTCCATGGATCTCAACACACATTACAAACAGTGGTTAATCTAATCTCATAATAGCCTTCTGAGTCAAGTGATGTTATCACCATTTTCACAGATTAAGAAACTTGAAGCAGAGTGAACAAGAGACTTGCCCACAGTCATATAGGAATTATGCAGAAGGGCTGGAGATAGACCTTCTTCCGGCTTCCAGATTTATATATAGATCTTCCACATACAGCAGTATGTGCAGTAGTCTATACAAGATGCTGCATGTGCAACTAAGGTTACGGGAAAAGGTGCAATTTAAACAAAGCAGTACACTGTTAATCTTAATTACATTCTTACTGGAGTATAGGAAAGTCTTAGGCCATGTCTACACTACCACTTTTGTCCATTTAACTTCCGTCGCTCAGGCACGTGAAAAAAACACACCCCTGCGTGACCTAAATTACATAGACAGAAGTGCCGTTGTGGACAGCACTGTGTCAGTGGGAGAGCTTCTCCTGCCGATAAAGCTACCACCACTCATGGAGGTGCTTGTATTATGACAATGGAAGAGCTCTCTTCGGCCAGCATGAGCAGCTACGCGAGCGATCTTACAGCAGCACAGCTGCACTGGTATACCTGTGCCACTGTAAGCTCACTTTGTAGACATGGCCTTACTTGTGTTGTGGTATTTGTTTACTAGTAGATAGTATTGTCCTTCTCTTGGACTTTCTCTCATGGTGGAGAGGAAAGCAAAAGCTCCTGTGAATGGAGGGAGCCGAGGGGGAGCAAGGAGAGCTACTGAGACTCGGGGAGGGTGGGAGCAAGTAGCCGGCTCTAGACTCAGAAGTGCACTTCTGGTAGTTCCTACTACGATTCCTGGAAGGCTAGTGCCTGGTACCTGTGCTTCCCACCTCTGTGGCTGGTGCCCTATGTGCTGATCCCTCTGCCCCCACTCTGGGGCTAGCGGCTAGTGCCCATGCTCCTGCCAGGACCTGCAATCTCTCTGTCCTTGGATAATCTCTTCCATTTAACATGGGTTCACCAGACCTCTCCATGTTTATGATTCAAATAATACTTTTCCCTTCTGTCCATTTGTGTATACTATCCTGGACATCTTGCCATCAGCTCAGTTTTAACATGGAAAAAATTGATTTCTGTGTTCTCACTTGCTATTTACAGCACCAGGACCCTCCCCACTTTGGTGGCATTTTTTTTGCTCCTGTCTTCTCCTCACACATCCAGGCTTTCATTAGACCCTATCGATTTTCCCCACAGTATAGGTCAGAAATCTAACTTTTCCTACTTTTCATGTTTTTAGAGTAACAGCCGCGTTAGTCTGTATTCGCAAAAAGAAAAGGAGTACTTGTGGCACCTTAGAGACTAACCAATTTATTTGAGCGTAAGCTTTCGTGAGCTACAGCTCACTTCGTCGGATGCATCCGATGAAGTGAGCTGTAGCTCACGAAAGCTTACGCTCAAATAAATTGGTTAGTCTCTAAGGTGCCACAAGTACTCCTTTTCTTTTCATGTTTTTAGTTATCTTTTTGCCTTGAACACTGCAACTTCTGCTCCTGGGGAATTCTGCACCACTGCGCAAGTGTAGAATTCATGTCTCCCGCCAATTTCTTTGCTTCCCCGGGGAAAAATGATTTCTGATGGAGAAGCAAAGGGAAGCCACGAGCAGTCATGTGCCCCTCCCCAGCAGTGTGGGCATATCATTTCAGGCGCCCGGAGCAGCCAGTGGAGAGGTAAATCACTGCAGGGGGGAAGCACTGGCCTGTGGTTCCTACCCTGCTCAGATGCTAGTCCCAGCTGGGATGGGGGGCAGGGGAGGATGGGACTTCCACTTTCCCTGCAAGGAACGGCCAGGGTCATGTCAGACCTGCTACCAGAAACCTCCCCCGACTGCAGGAAGCTCCGCATTTTCCCTCCCTCACTTCCTGCCCCCATTGCTCCTCAGTTGTGGGGGCAGGAAGGGGTGACTGTTCCACCATCTGCCCAACCCCCTTGCATCCAGACCTCCCCACCGATCCTCACCCCTTGCATCTGGAACTCCCCTTGTACCCAGATTCCCCCAGCTAAGTCCCATCCACCCCACCATTATCCCTCTCTCCACTGAGCCCAGGGTGGTAGTGATGGTTGTGGCAGGCACGGCCCTTGCGCTGTGTCAGAGTTGGATGCAGCCTCACTGCCGAGTTTATGTCTCGAGGGGGGGTTGTTGCAGGGTGATTTCCCACCTCCGTGAGCACAGTGGCCTGTGCTCCCCACTGCAATGCTGGAGGCTCCACATTATTTGTTGACAAAATATGCAAAATTTTGCAAAAATTTTAAAATATTGTGTGAAGAATTTTTAATTTTTTGGTGCAGAATTCCCTCAGGAGTAAACCTCCTCCTCCTCTCTGGCATCCTTGAACCAATGCACTCTATCCTAGCCATCACTCATCTTCCTTGTCTGCAACACTGATCAAATGCATCAACTTGTCTTCCTTTTCAAATGTATTCATTAGCTTTCTCTTACATCTGGTATCAAGTTAAAGCTGCTCATCATCCACCTCTGATGCACTACATAACTATACCCCTTCCTACATCTCTCCTCTTACTGTTCTCTTGCTGCCTTCCTTATTCCAGGGAATCAAACTGCCCCGTACCTTTATCTGTCTCTTTTTACTTTCATACCCTCTTTTATGCTGCCTCATAGCCTGGAACTCAGTTTGTGAGTGAGCCAGATACCTGAGTACTTTTCATTTATATTGCCCCATATTGCTTTCTTTATAGAAGCTCACCGGTGCTGACCCACATTGGTAAAAATCCGGTCATTATCCCATTAAAGTACAAAGAGTTAATTTAAACAAGGGCCATGCTCCAAAATAAAATAATGGCTGGCATGATCCATGATTCTGCTCTCACAAAGTACTCCTCTTGGTGCAGAACTGTGCTTTCAGATCAAAACTTTTACTTTTAAATTTCTTTCTTTTTCTGACATCTGTAAAGATTAACCTTAAAAATATTAACCTTACAAATTGCTAGTCCCCTGAGCAGGGACCATATCTTTGTTTTGTGCAGTGCCTAGCACAAAATCAGAGCTGAATAAATAACTACCTAGTGTTATGATCATACAGTGAAAGATCACACAGTAATGCAGCTATGTAAGGGGACAGACTTGAGATTACTTTCGATATCAGTCATCGCTCACTCCCAATATTGATAACACATATCACTCTGACTCCATTACACCTTTGAATTCTTCATTTATGCTCTCCTCCCTCTTTTCTTAACCAGTGCAGCTCTTCTCTATGGTGCACTAAATGCTGCCTGCCTTCTCATTCTACATGTTAGAAAAACTAATAAACGTAGTCCCAAAATAGCCAACAATGATGCAGCAGTATGGGTGCTAAGCTGCTAATGGAGACAGGGGTCATGCATTATTAGCACCATAGGCAGTAAACATACCTGTGCAGTGTCTACACTAATGCTTGCCATATTGCTACCAATTGTGGAGCTGCACCTTTAGTATCAATTACTTTAATATTTTTTGTGGGGGAGAGGGGATGTTGTTTTCTGTCAGTCTGTCTGTCTGTCTCTCCCTCTCTCTGTGTAATGTAAATAATACTTTACAAAGACTCATAGCTACGTTATCACCATCTTCAAGTGGCTCCATTGGTTCCAGCTCAAAATGACCAGTTACAAGAATGAGATATGCCCTCTCAGAACAGTCAAAATCCCTTCTGGAGATATCAGGGTGGCACTGGACTCTGGAATTGGAGCCAAGATATCATCCCTCAGCACCACAATTCAAGGAATAGTACTCCTCGTGACCATCACCAGACTCCGCCATCTCTCTAGCATGGAGCAGGCAGGGAAGCCTCATCATTACTGTCTGAGCACAATCCTAGAGCCGATAAGAGAGACCTCTCACAGGGCACTTTACTACAGAGAAGATGAGCAGCATTGGGCTGACCAGCCGCAACCAGGCCAGTACGCATGTACTATGCCACTCCGGCTGTACTGGCCATACTGAGGACTGTGATCACAAGTGTCCCTCTTATAAGTCCAGGAAGAGGATGAGATTGGGCTCCCCAGTGCCATCACTGTTTAGACCACTTATGCTGGAGCCAGAGGTTGGCCACCAAAACGTGGGAACGCTGGAGAAACAACAGCATCCCCAGTATCCGCCAAAGGAATTTTCATGTGTGCCTGATGAGGTGGTCACACCAGCCTCTGCCCCAACAGTTGGTGACCTTAAGGCTTTCCAGGCTTTCCTAGCTCACATAGTGGAAACCCAGGATATCAAAATGATGGTCACACAAACTCTTTGACATCCTGACCACATCAGCGCCAGTCGGAATTACATTTCCCATAAAAAAGGCACATGGAAACCATCCAAGGAGCTCTGGCAAACCTTAGCTACCCATCCAGCCTACACCCAAAAAAAATAAAAAGGCACACCCAAGGAACCCTACCGGACTAGCCCTGTTCAGGCACAAGTCTTATTTGTCTGCATCACTGAAACTCCATTTGGCAAACTACCAGGCATTGGTTGCCAAATTATAATTTCCTGACATGGAAGAAGGTAACTCCCTTTCTGGCAAAAGTGCCACAGGATGCTAGGGAGGAATTAAAGGAGATCATGAGAATAGGCCAGATGGTGGCTAGAACAGCTTAAGCTTAGAACAGCGTAAGCATCTGACATAGCTGCAAGGTTGATGGCCATGGCTGTGACCATCAGACAGGCCTCCTGGTTGACAGCAATATAGAAGAGGTCCAGGACACCATACAAAACCTTCTGCTCAAGGTGAGGGATCTCTTCAGGAAAATAACTGATGAAATATTCCACTCCTTAAAGGACACCAGGGCCACCCTGAGTTCACTGGATCCCTACAGGGAAGAGATGTCTTTTACCAATATTTCCTTGTTCTGAAGAACTGATTATGGATTGGACTGATTATGGGACTGATTATGAATGCATCAGGGACAGATTGAGAAGCTCACTTGTACAGCCTACAGATTCAAGGGACCTGGCGTTCAGATGATATGGAGTTACATATGGATGTCTTGGAGCTCAGAGCTAACAGACTGACCAGTTTGATGTTCCACTCTGTTCTCTGGAATTCACTAGTGCAAATCTTCACAGACAGCATGACAGCTGTACACTACGTAAACAAACAAGGAGGCACCCACTCTTCATTTCTAAAGGCGCTTAAGTGCTGGAGTTGGTGCCATCAGAGTGTCGTGTCCCTGAAGGTTCTTAACTTCCAGGGAGTCAGACGTAGCTAGGCATACTTCTCAAGCAATCTCTGACCAACGAAGAATGGTCATGGGATAGATGTTCCACCTTTCGATATTCTTCCAGTAGATGTGTTTGCCACCAAGGATAACGCTCTGTGTCAGAATTTTTACTCCAGAAGACTGAACCCAGAATAAATCTTGATCTGATACCTTCCTCCTACAGAGGAACAGAGGCTGGTCTATGGCTTTCTACTGATTTGCCCTGATTTCCAGGGCATCTCAAAGATCAGGGGAGACTAAGTGGTGGTCATTCTTGTTGTCCCTTATTGGCTGAGGGACTTTTGGCTGACAGATCTATTACAAATGTCTGTTCAGCCTCCTAGCTAGCTCCTTGACCATCTGGACCTGATCTCATAGCACCATGGCCAGATATTTCATCCATACCCAGAGTTGCTGCACCTGATGGCATGACTGTTGGCTGGTTAAATACCACAGATAGACTACTCCCTACAGATCCAGGAAATTTTGGATAAGTTTAGGAAAATATCTACCAGACATCCATAATTACCTAATGGAAGAGGTTCTAAATATATAGGCAGCCCAGCATGGTCTGGACCCAGTCTAATCCTCAACATAGATGGTTGTCAACTCTCTGAAACAGCCCAGACTTACATTTTGCTGTATTAAATTGTAAATTATTGACAATTGTAGCTTGCCACCTGCCTGTACAACAATACCTGGTCTTTTTTCTCCCCACGGCTGAAGTTTCACAAGGACCTCTTGCACTTATCCAGGCTTATCCACTGGTCAGGGAACCTGTACCTTCCTTGAACCTTCATTGATGCTGCTCTCTGAATGTTCCTTACATCACCTGACTCTGAAGTCAGTCTTCCTGGTAGCTATTACTTAATCCAGGAGAATCAGCTGCCAGTATTTATGGTTGAAGCCCCCTATCCAACATTCCATACAGAAATGGTTGTACTGACATCTCACCCGAAGTTCATTCCTAAGGTGGTCTCAGATTTCTGTATAAACCAGTTAATCAACCTACTTGTCATCTTTCCAGAACCACACTCAACACTGGGAGAAAATAAACTTTATGCATACTTGATGTTTCCAGGACGTGCTTTATTATATTGACAGGACCAAACCATTTGAACTATCACCCCCCTTTGTTTATTGTAATAGATGTTGTAAAGGTCAAACCATCTCTTCACAGAGGATATCCAAATCAATAACATGGAGTATCTCATTATGTAATCAGCTGCTTGGTGTACCTCTCACACTGAACATCAAGTCTTACTCCACCAGAGCACAATCAGCAGCATCTGCTTGCTTCAGCAATGTGCCGGTATTGGAGATCTATAAGACGGCAATGTGGAGTGACCTACTGACCTTTGTCAAATACCATGCCTTGGATTTAGTTGCTAGGTCAGATGCCAAGTTCACGAGCGCATTACTACAATCGCTGTCAATTGCAGCTTAAAGTTCTTATTCTGACCATCCTGGGGGCATACCGCTTGCCTGTCACTTGTTGTGGGACCCGCACTGACATATACACAAAGAAGAAAGAATGGTTGCATACCCTACTACAGTAACTGATTCTTTGAGATGTTGTTAGTGTGGTTCTTTGTCTTGTTCTGGTCTCAGAAAAAAGCCAGAAAAGATAGGAAAGACAAATGTCACGCAGCAATCGTGGCTCAACCCTATCTTCTAACACCACCTGCAACGTCTGCCAACAAGCCTGTAGCTCATGGATCGGTATTCTCAGTCACCAAAGGACTCATGAAAAATAAAACCTGTGAAAGAGATCATACTCGACCTCAAGGGATCGTTGATGCATGTGGATTTCTTAGCCCACCCTCTGTCCCAGCTTTTTAGAATCCTCAGCTACCATGGGCTTTGAATTGTGAGGGAATTGAGGGAGGGTCACAGCCACTCTGCCCTTTATGCCCATGCACAAGAACATGAGCAGGCATAGGGTGCATGTTTAGTCCCAATGGATCCTGCTATTCAAAAAAATCTGATCTACCTTGGATAAGGTGCCTGTGAACTACGCTGCTGTCCACACTGACTGTCATATCTCGATGAACCACAATTGCTGTAGGGTAATTAATAGCACTTTCTGCAGGGGTGAGTGGTACAAAGATTCTGGGCTGCAACACAACTTATAGACAGCCCGAGTAAGCCTGCTGTAAATTAGAGCAGCCCATAGGGGTGCTCTCATATGTGCCAGGGGTTTCCTTGCTGGACAAGAATCCAGGTGGCATAGAAGTGGTTTAAAACCATCTTAACCATGTCTACCTCTGGACTGCTCCTTTTGGGAGAATCTCTCTCTGCCCTCTTGTCTTAAAAACCTCTCGTCTGTCCCTTTATACAACACTGTTGATTGAAGTTTCTCCTCTGCAACTGCTGCCACTTTGAATTTCCTTCTTGTATCTCTCCAGCTCATTGATTCTGCTTTCAGCTGAAATTAGAAAACAGCTCTTTCCCCCTGTTTATGCCTTGTAATTGCTCTCTACTTCTGCTGTTATCGTTTTAACGCTGTGAAGCATTTTGTGGTACAGTTCGTATAAAAGATGCTCTTCATCTTCATCAGAAAAGTTGTTTTTCTGTTTTATTTTCATGCTAAAAAGAGTGATAAACACCTATAAAATATTGCAAAGGAAATCTTTGAAGGGGAAGACAGGAAGGGGAAGACAGGAAAAAACAAGATTGCACTCAGCTTGTTTGATTTAAGTAAATATAAAATAACAAATATAGATGAAGATTTAAAAAAAATTCAAAGTTCTGATGGGTGGGGAATGTGACTGTTATCTAGGATTTTTTTAATTTAAAAAGTTAGTGTATGGATAGAAATCTGGTACTCAACGAGTTAACTTTCATTTGCAGCCTGAGGAGCTGTCTGGAACCTCTGTTTTCTGATTGGCTGCTAAAAGGTGAAATTGAAACCACTGTAAACTTTTGACCCTGTAGCAGTTCTTGTGGAACGCCTACCACTTGCAGAGACCAGAGGTTTTTTCCTGTCCTGTCTTTATTCTATGTGATCGTGCAGTGCTGCGTGCAGCCATTCCAAGAGAGGGGGAGGAGGGAGAGAAGGAGAACAAGCACAAGCAAGTAGTTTGCATGTTCCAGTAACGGCAAAGTTGAATTTTTTTTTTCTTAGCAACACCAACTGTTTTTAATTTTTTTTGTTCTGTAAACAAGTAGGAATTGTGCTCTTCTCCCCCCCCCTCCCAAAAAAAAAAAGATATTCCTTTGTATGTAAAAAGTCCAAATGAAGGCTGACTACTGCTATTAATTAGAAACAGGGACACGACTCCAAGGATGAGTCATCAGTTGGATGCTGGCATGCTAAAATGTTTTATTTCTTTGTTTTAGGAACTAAACTAATAATAAAGTTTTTTTTTTTTCAAAGATTGAAGTGGCTTCTGTTGTCTGTATGAAAAGCCTTCCAGAGATGCACTTAATAATAAATAGAATTTATTTTCTCCATTCACAAGGTTGTGGTGTTTCTAACTGCATTCCAACTAGCTGAGACCCACAACTGTAATTATCTTATTTTTGTCTCTGTTTCTTCTTAGAGGGAGGAGGAATATAAATTTTGAACCCATCTCTGTGTGTTTGAGTATGGAAATAAAGTGATCCCAGTTCAATCTGGTTCTTCTGCGATTTGCAGGTGGTGCACAATGACAGCCACAATCTAGTTTGTGAACTGGTTGCTGGTTACATTAGTGGAGTGAATTTAGGGCATGATTCTCATCTCTCACAGATTTTACACTGGTGTAACTCTGTCTTCAAGGGATTTACATTGGTGTTAAGTGGGAGGAAAATCAGGACTTTAACTTTGATGTTCTTTAAAAATTCACCTTTGTTCCATGGTCTTACAGGCTAACTGCATTTGATGACATGCTCTTACAGTGGGAGTTTAGGTGATGCCATGAGGTAAACTAGAACTATCAGCATTACTTTCTTTAATGCAAAATAAAGATTGGCATTCTTGGTACAGACTTTTTTTTTTTTTCCTTTAAACTATTTTTGCTCACCCTGACAGTGCATCAGCTGATATCTCCTCTTCTCTCTCCCCGCCCCCTGCGCTGGAGGTGTTTGGCTCAATATTCTAATTGAGAGGCATGGTTTACTGAACATTCTTAGATGTTACTTTAAAATCAAAGATTTAGTAAATTGTATAGTTAAAGATGGCATTCACAATTCTTGCCTGCCGAAAGGAAACACAAATTCAAAACTTGAAACCTAACTACTGGATGATCACGTTCTCAAGAGCAGGCTAATAAGATAATCAGAACACTTTTCTGTCTGAGATTTAAAATAGAGTATATTATGTAATAAAATAACTTTATTAAATAAACCCCAGCAGAATATTAGTATGAAAAGGATTTTTAACATGGGCTTAATAAGCAGCTCTAAATGTGTCAGAAATGTGTTCAACAATCAGTAGTTCTCCAGGGCTGGCATGGTGGAGTAACATTGTGAAGGTTTGTGGGTACAGATCTCTGCTTCAAAGACTCTTGTTTCCTCTCTACAGTTTTATCTGGGAATTGAGCAGGGAGTCCCCTGAAGCATTGCCAGCAGCATCAAAGGAACAATGAATATAATATGATTAATAGCAGAGTCCCTGCCCCCTCTTGTGTGCAATTCCCCTTGCAGTAGCTCTAGAAAAACACATTCATAATGATATTCAGTGGCCTCTCTGTTCCAGTCAGTGTTCCCAAGCAGAGCAGCTATTATATAGTTTGATTATTTTTTTCACTTGATTCTTTGTTCCATGCTTGTATGTGTGTTGGCTATTTTCATTGTTCATAAGATTTTTCTCTGGTTTGTACACAAATCATACCACACATCAGGGCCTTGTATGTAAAAGAAAGACTCTGGGTAATCCCATGCAAGTTTTTAATAAGGGAAACAGATTGAAATTGTGTAGAATTCTACACACAAGCCAGCTACTAACAACTCTGAAGAAATAAACTTTTATCCACAAATCAGTGCCACAATGTTTTTGTCACTATTAGAGATAATTAAAGTTTCAAGCAGAATAAATGGAGTAAATACCTTTCTCTTATTAAAAGGATATATGGTGCTTAAGATCATGACAATGATTTAAATGAGCAAAAGCTTTTTTTATAATTGAACAGCAGCATTTAAGAAACGCATGAAGAGTGTAATTTCAGATATTGTAAAATGTTTTCCTCATATGCTTTGTGTCTGCATCCTTGCTCATACAATACATATTTAAGTTTAGAGAGTCAAGGTGAGTGAGGTAATATCTTTTATTGGACTAACTTCTGTTGGTGAAAAAGACAAGCTTGGAGCTTACCCAGAGCTCTTCTTCTGGTCTGGGAAAGGTACTCATTGTGTCACATAAATACAAGGGGGAACAGATTATTTAACATAAGTAGTTATGGTTTCTTACAATCTGTTCCACCTTGTTGTAATTAGCTGTGACACTGTGAGTACCTTTCCCACACCTCAAGAAGATCTGAGTAAGTTCAAAAGCTTGTCTCTTTTACCAGCAGAAGTTGGTCCAATAAAATACATTATCTGACCCACCTTGTCTGTCTAATGTCTTGCAACCAATACAGGTACAACAATACTGCAAACAATATTTGTTTGTCATTTGGGTAACTTTAACTCTTGGGGGACTTCATCTGAACGATTTCTTTTCAAAGAAGCTATAAACTTCTATTTTCAGCATTAGTCTAACATTTTGTGTTCTAGCTTTTAAGAAAATGTATATCAAATGGTAGTGAAAATTTCAGGAAAAGAGATAATCTTTAGAAATATTGCAGTGTACCAACAATAAGATAGGAGAATACTTAGATATTGCTAAAACTTAAAGCTGCAGTAGCAACTTCAGTTCTGCTAAATCTTGCAACTTTGTTTCAGGCTCCTATTACTTTTCTGAACCTCCCAACACTTGTAATCTGTGACTATGTGAGAATCTGTTTTTCATTTTTTTTCTTTTTAAAAAAAAAAAGCGAGTTTCTGGCCCTTGTGGGAGTGAAGAAAGACATGAAAATGTGAGTACTAAAGGCTCAAGTACAAAAATTCCCAAAATGTATGAGTCTTAGAAATCATGAGATTTTATTATTTTTTTGGGACCTGATTCCTGTTGGGGTTTTTGTTTTTTTTAAACACTTGGAGTTGCAAATACTGCTGCTAATGAGAAGCATATAACCACTTGAAAATAGTTGAACTTAAAGATGCCCATCATTAATAGTTTGTGTAAAAACTCAACTTTTAGACTTTTTTCTTTTACTTTACTTTATTAAACAGTAGCATGTGTTTAGTGTTAGTGCAGTCTCTAACCTTAAAATAGTAGCATGCAGGGTTTTACATATAAACTGAAGAAACTATTTACAAATACTTTCTCCATCACGCTGAGGCCCAGAGATTTGTTACAATGGGTCCGTAGTCTGGTTGCAGTTGGGGACAGATCCATGCCTGTCAGTCATTGGCAGCAGGAGAATGCACCCTCCCTGGAGTTCCCTCCACTTTTTTCAGCTTGCACAGCAGCTACTGGCTCATCCAACTGTCCCTGCTGCAGAGCTTTCTGAAGGAAATTCCAAACTTTATTTGAAATTTGTCTCTAACGTTTTGGCACAACAATCCACCTAATTCCCAGCATTTTCTCATGGCTGCACTTGTCTTCTGGAGAGATCGTCACCTCAATTCCATCTTCTGAGGTGTTTTCACCAGCTGTTGCCATTGTAGGCTTCAAGAAGAGAGCTGGGCTTGGAAAAGCCAGCGGTAAAAGAAAGATTTTTTGCATCTACTACTTTACCCCCTTATGAAGTATCTAATTCAAGAGCTAGTGGACTCTGTGGGGAAAATGCAGTTCCCGCCCTTCATATAGACCAGTCTGGGCAGGGAGCACTCGCCTCTACCCTCACCAGTCAGAAAGGAGGCAGGCAGAATTGGAAAATGTCTCCGGGGCAAGCAGTACACTCCACCCCTGTTCATGAGGGGACAATGGTAGAAGGATAGTATGCCAGATGCAAGATCATGCCTGACTCCCTAGAGCCTACACTAAGAGGCTGAGTTCCTGATTGCAGAGCATATCTGTCTTTCTTCCCTCTGCCACCCCTCAGGCTGTGGATGGAGAGTACTGCACAAAATAGATACCATCAACAGCAGATATTGTGGTAAGGGGCTTTCTAGCCTCGCTCCTTTCCTCTCCTGCCACTTCTATAACAGGCCTCCCAGGTTCATTATTGATGTCCCAAGGTGGGACTTCCAAGGGTGAGACAGAGCTACAGCATCAGGTAAACATGGGCCAGCTAGAGAGGGGTAGAGATTTTGAGGAGTCCATCCTTGAACCCAAGCCCTGTTTCACTTCCCCCTCTAAAGTAGTATTTTGCAGACAAATTCCCAAAGGGGAAATAAATAAATAAAATTAGCTCATTTTCACCTGCTCACCTCGTGGAATTCAGCAGATCAGTACAGAAGAGGCCAAGCCCCAGATGTGGTGATTCTCCAAAGTGTGCACACACGCCAAAGGGAATTCTTCCTCTTTAGAGGAGGAAGACCAGCTGACCAAATCAGGAGTTAGGGCATCAAAATATAAAGTGTATATTTTTAATTTTATATATTAGAAACAAAATTCTGTGCTGGAGGGATTATATCTCCTGGCTGGCCTGGGAACATTTGGGAATCCCTCAGGAGGAGCTTGAACCTGTTGCGGGAGGAAAGGGAGGTCTGGTCTTCCCTACTCTCCATGCTGCTGCCATGATCCTCACCAGGAAAAGCAGCATAAAGGAGGAGGAGAAGAAGAAACAACAAAATAACAAAGAAACATCCTGGAGGCTTGTATTCCAGGCAGAATACTGAGTACTGTGGAACTATGATTAGGACGTCTATGGCTGCCCTGCACAAGCTATATCTGTAAATCTCCCATCATTCTCCCTGGGAATTGCAGGTAATAGAGTGGTTGGGGATCTCCTGCCCCCATCTAAAAGACATGGGAAATATCAGATTGTGATTGTTAGATGCCACTTCGGGTCATCATGCCCTATTGGGTTGTCATTCCTAGCTGCCACTGAAGGTCACCATGTCTTAATGACCAGTTGGTTATACCCAGCTTCTGTTGCAGGCTGCCATGTCTCGCAAGCATCTCCTCTTCCCTCCAGCAACTGGCCATGGACTGATGAGAGGGACAGCGGCCCAGATGTGGAAGAACAAGCAGGTAGTAAGAGACCTCTTGGCACCTAATTTTGGTTCAGCACTATCCAGATTGAACAGCTGCAGATGTCATTTTGCCTTGTATCCTGTAAAGCATACCTCACGGTAGCTACTATCTTCAATCAGATAAAATTTGAAGTTGAACTGTCTCAGAGGAGATCCAGTTTTGTACTTCTAACTCAAACAAATAGTCCTTACATCTGTCATAGCATACATTCCCGAAGTAAATTCAAGAAAAATTTTTCTTTCTGTTAAGTGTCAAAGCCCAGTCCTTAGGAGCATTAGAGAAACAAGGTGAGTAAGGTCATATCTCTTATTGGACCAATTTCTGTTGGTGACAGACCCAAGCTTTTGAGTGTACACAGAGCTTTTTCTTAGGAGAAGGCAGAGAACTTGTATCTTTCATATTGAGATCTACTAGGCAGCCACATGGTCATCAAAAGATAAATTCACTAATATTCTACCTGTCAGTTATCCAGTCTTTAGCCAAAGTCATTTTTGGGCAGAAATTTTCTGCATGTCTTAGTGCCCAGGGGAAGTTGAAGGATACATAATGTATCCTGTTTTGGATATCCATATTTAAAGGATGATCCTGATTACCATCCTGGAAAATCCCTCTGCTGTGAAAATCCAATTGCAACAGATCTGTGGACCATAGAACAATGAAGAATAGGAAAAAATTATCCATGCTTACCTGAAAATTTATTTTCTTCAAGTAATAAGATCTACAGATCTGGCTCATCCTGGAGACAAATGGATTATCTAGAATGGAGGTGAAAATTAACACCCAAATATTTGGGTCTGTTGTGTTTTTATGGGGAATTTCCCATGTTCTGCAGTAGGTGAAATTGTTGTTTTTTCCTCAAAGTAGATTTAACACAATCTGTAACGTAGGAAAGTAGAATTGAGTTTTCCTTGCTGTGAAAGTTGTCTCAATGTGGGGAGAGTGGGAAAGAAGGGACAAGACAGACGGACTTCAGAAGAAGGGTTACTCCCCTGCTGCTGGTGACTGACAGATCTGAGTCTATACCAAACCTGCAAGCAGGATGAAGTGCCCATTGTAACAGATCTATGTAGCTTGTTACCCATAGAAAGGAAATGTTCAGATAAACACAGATAATTTTTCTTACTACTCTTGTCTGTTAAAGGATTTTGGATATTCTGAATGAATATTTTAAAAAATATATTTGCAGACATGTAGAGACTAGGTAAAAATTTCAAAAGACAAATGTAGTGACATTTCTTCTTTGCCTCCCATACTCAAGGTTTATCTAATTTATTTCAAACACTGTAGTCTTTTTCCAAGAATTTATGCCAGTTTAGATTCTGGCCTTAAATTATAACATTGTTAGGAAAAAGCTGTGCAACATCTGAAACTGAGAAAGTTCTTTCATGACTTAATGTCAAATGAAAGTCATGAAAAAAAATTAGTGCTGAGAGAGAAAGTTGTCTTGTTTAGTAGTGATTAACCCTCTTTTGCCTCATTGGCAAGTACTGAAAAGGCAGGGAAGGTGCAGTCAGCCTCTGTTTTAAATCCCCCATCTTTCCATCTTGCTTTTCTAGCACATTTAATGTCAACATTGGATCTTATTATGTTAATTGGGTCACTGTGTTGTTGTGACACACAATAGAAGATGGGACACTAGGCAGTGAGGGCTCTGAGGTACTACAGAGAATTCTTTCCCAGGTGTCCAGGGGTGCTGGAACAAATTATATCATGTGGGTGCTGAGAGCCATTGAACCAAACTGTAAACCCTCTATATGATGGAAACGACTTCAAGCCGGTGGGTGCGGCAGAATCCCTAGATCCAGCACTTATAAAGGTGTGTGGCTGGTGCGTCTTAGTGATCACCATACTTGCAATCGGGAAGAAATTTTCCCACAGGTCAGATTGGCAGAGGCACTGTGGTTTTTGGGCTTTCCTCTGCAGTATGGGTCACTTGCTCATTTGAGCTAAAGTAAATGGTGGATTTTCTATATCTTGACATCTGTAAATCGGGATTTGAGGACTTGAATAAATCAGCCAGAGTTTATGGGTCTATTACAGGAGTGGATGGGTGAGGTTCTCTGGCCTGTGATATGCAGGAGATCAGACTAGATCAGAATGGTCCCTTCTGGCCTTAAAGTCCTATGAATCCAAAATTGGGGATTTCAAAACCATGAAGAATCTAGTTTAGTGTAAAAGGACCCTCAAGTCAAAAGTGAGAAAACTTTATAATCCCAAGACTCACTTCGGAGCCATCTTAAGAGTACCATAATAGTCAGAGAGGGGCTTATGAGAAGAGAGTAAAAATACTGGGACTGTTCAGTTTAGAGAGATGTTGTTTTGTAAAAGGACGTGATAAAAGTAGTCAGAATAACAAATAGATGCTGCTAGGTACCCTTTCTTGTAGTACAGGAATTAAAGGTACACTTCTTTAGATTTAAAGGCAACAAATTTGAAACTGATCAAAGAAAATACTTTTATACAATGCATTATTAACATGTGGAACTTACTGCTACAAGATTTTGAGGTCAAGAACTTAGCAGGATTAAAAAAATTATTCATTTATATGGCTATGGAAGCACCTGCAGTTATGCTAGATAGGTAAATGTTTAAGGGATATAAATAGGATGTCGATTAATTGCAGTTAACTCATGTGATTAACAAAAATTAATCACAATTAATTACAGTTTTAATCGCACTGTTAAACAGTAGAATACCAATTGAGATTTATAAAATATTTTTGGATGTTTTTCTACATTTTCAAATATATTGATTTCAGTTACAAGACAGAATACAAAGTGTACAGTGCTCACTTTATATTATTTTTTATTACAAATATTTGCACTGTAAGAGTGATAAACAAAAGAAATAGTATTTTTCAGTTCACCGTATACAAGTACTGTAGTGTGATCTCTTTATTGTGAAAGTGCAATTTACAAATGTAGATTTTTGTTGTTACACAATTTAACTCAAAACCAAAACAAGGTAAAAGTTTTGCACAGCAGTTCTCAACTTATGGGCTGCATGCGGCCCAATCAGCACACAGCTGCAGCCCACTTCAGGTGTGTGCTAAACGTGGGGTCCCAGGTTCTCAGCTGTCCAGTGCGGAGGGGTGCGGTCTGGCTGCCACGCCACGGAGGGAGTCTGGGTTCGGGACGGCGGGGCCCCACAGGGTCAGAGGTCCGGGTCCACCAGCCCGTCCCACGTGGTAGGGATTTGGGTAGCCGCCCAGGCCCACAAGCTCCAGGGTTCAGAGCCAGCCGGCTGCCTCAGACCCCTTGCAAGCTCCTGGGTCCAGGGCATTGGGCTGGCCCCACGAGGTCCAGGGTCAGGGCAGACAGCTGCATGCCGGGGTCCGGGGCAGCCAGCTGGCCGACCAATGAGGTCCTGGTCCTGGGCGGGCGCCAGCTGCCCTGCGCAGCAAGGGTCGGGGCTGTTGCTGTCCTGCCACCTGGCCCCTGCGGCACAGGTAACACACTATGGGCTGCATATGTGGCCCACAATATGTAATCAGTTGAGGACCACTGCTTTAGAGCTTACAAGTCCGCTCAGTCCTATTTCTTGTTCAGCCAATTGCTCAAAGTTTTGTTTACATTTATGGGAGATAATGCTGCCTGCTTCTTATTTACAGTGTCACCAGAAAGTGAGAACAGGTGTTCGCATGGGACTTTTGTAGCCCGTATTACAAGATATTTTCAAAGCCAATTATTCATATGCCCCTTCATGCTTCCGCCACCATTCCAGAGGACATGCTTCCATGCTGATGATGATGCTTGTTAAAAAAAATAATGCATTAATTACTTAGTGACTGAACTCTTTGGGGGAGAATTCTATGTCACCTGCTCTGTTTTACCCATATTCTGCCATATATTTCATGTTATAGCAGTTTTGGCTGATGACCCAGCACATGTTGTTCGTTTTAAGAACACTTTCACTGCAGATTTGACAAAACTCAAAGAAGATACCTATGTGAGATTTCTAAAGATAGCTACAGCAGTCGAACCAAGGTTTTAGAATCTGAAGTGCCTTCCAAAATCTGAGAGGGATGAGGTGTGCAGCATGCTTTCAAAAGTCTTAAAAGAGCAACACTCCGATGCGGAAGGTAGAGAACCCAAACCACCAAAAAAGAAAATCAACCTTTTGCAAGTGGCATCTGACTCAGATGATAAAAATGAACATAAATCGGTCCGCACTGCTTTGGATTGTTATCAAGCAGAACCTGTCATTAGCATGGTGCATGTCCTCTGGAACGGTGGTTGAAGCATAAAGGGACATATGAATCTTTATCACATCTGGCACATAAATATCTTGCAACACCGGCTACAGCAGTACCATGAGAACGCCTGTTCTCACTTTCAAGAATCATTGTAAACAAGAAGTGGGCAGCATTATTTCCTTCAAATGTAAATGAAACTTTGAGCGATTAGCTGAACAAGAAGTAGGACTGAGTGGACTTGTAGGCTCTAAAGTTTTACATTCTTTTGGTTTTGAATGCAGTTTTTTTGTACATAATTCTACGTTTGTAAGTTCAACTTTCATAATGAGATTGCACTGCAGTAGTTGTATTAGGAGAATTGAAAAATACTATTTCTTTTGTTTTTTTGCAGTGCAAATATTTGTAAAAAATATAAAGTGAGCACTGTACCCTTTTTTATTCTGTGTTGTAATTGAAATCAATATATTTGAAAATGTAGAAGACATACAAAAATATTTAAATGGTATTCTATTATGATTTAACAGCGCGATTGCTCACGATTAATTTTTTTAATCGCTTGACAGCCCTAGATATAAACCTTTATAAGTAGGGCATAAACTAGTCATTAGCTCATTTGGAACAGCTAGAAAGAAACTTTCCTTCAGCAGATTATTCTATAATTTGTATACTATGGTTTTTGCACCTCCCTCTGGTATTGGACAAGATGGGCCTCTAGAATGGCAATTTCTGTGTTCCTGTGACAAACACATCTGAATTCTAAAGAGCTCATGGCAGCAGCAGCATCATTGTTTAAATGAAATAACACTTCTCTTTTTCTGCTCTGTCATGGGCTTCACGTTAACCATTTATTGTGGCTCTTTTGGATCAGAAAGGCCACTTCATATGTTTCCAAAAGCAAAATACCGAAAGTTGCAATTCTTCATTATTAACTTTCAACATAGTCTGCATGGCTGCAAAACTACAGGAAGTTAGGGACTTTGCCTATGGGAAACTTAATGAAATGTGTTAAAATGTATAGAATATTTCTCTATCTGTTGTCTTGGGGCTTGTTATTTCTGAAGGGATTTTCTGTTTTGGGGACTGGTAGACCTAATAAAAGGTTTATGATAGTGTCTCAGGCAGGGGCCTCCGAATTTTAAAGCACTTGGAAAATTTTGCTATTCCTATGGCAGTAAAAATAACTATTCTGTGCTCATTGCAAAATTCCAGCATTCTTGTCTTTTCAGACTCCAAGGCCATGATCTCATTCACAGTTCTTGGAATTTAACTCTTTAATTCCAGAGAGCTGAGGACTTGCTTTTTTGCAAGAGCCATTGGGTCTACACTACTTTTCACTGAGTAAAGTTAACTCTGCACATAACATTTTCCCCATGTGCCTTGAAATCATAACTGCAAGAAATTAGATAAATAGCCTGAAGTTTGACTGATTTAACTGCTGAATTGTCTCCTCTGAAATGCTCTTTTGTAACATTCCATGACAAGGTTTGTCCCTGAATCTCAGTGTGTACCTCTGTCTTTCTATAAGAATAAATCACTTGGCAGAAAGTTCTGTTTCTGCTGTTGGAAGAACAGTATCCTAAGAGGCTATGCTATATTATGATTTTTGCCTGCTTTACACTGATGCCAGTCAACTGTATACTTTCAGTTCAGCCCATATACCCCAAATTACAGGCACATAAACTTTTCTCACAGAAATACAGAACAAATTAAAAATCATCCCACCCTTCTACATAATACAGAACTGCTGCTTTAAATCTGACCGTGGAATTTTTCAGTCACCAAACTTTAGGTTAGCATTTTAAATTGGAAACAGGAATGACGTTGTCATATTGGACCAATTGTATAAGGCAAAGTCAGTTTGTTAGGATGGAGGGGTGAGATAAAGGCTTAGTATGCACTACCAAGTTTTGCTGGCCTGTGTCAGCTAGGAGTGTGAAAAAATTATGCCCTCTAGCTAATAGAATTATACTTCAAAACCCCTGGTTTAGACACAACTATGCCTTGTAATGTAATTTGGGGAGATGATTTAGTTATGCTGGCAAGTCCTTCTGTCAGCTTATGCTGTGTCTACACCAGGGAGCTCTGCCGGTATTGCAATACCGGCAAAGCATTTTTGTGTCGACATGTCCAAAGCCAAAAACTTAATGCTGCTTTTGGGGTTGAAAGATGGTTTAAACAAACATTGTTTTTCAAATTGCATCTCTTTGAGATTGGGGCTGACATTTAAAAGACCAGAGAGATACTCTGCTTTAATGCTTTACTCTTAGAAAGAACTAAAGCATTTTTGTCAATTGTGCTCCTTTTATGACTGTTAAAAGACAAAAACACAAATCCCATTTTATAGAAAAGATATCAAGCCACTTTTCTAAGCATTTTTAGGTTAAAGGGAAAATGAGAACGGCTGTTGAAGAACAAGAAAAAAAAATTGCAAAATTCTCCACTGTAACATTACATCTTCTTGTAACTCTTAAAGGCTTCAGAGTCAGATTGTTATAACTAAACTGCCTTAACTATTCTACCTCTCAACTCCACAGCTTATTTTTCCCAGTGAATGCTACTTGTATGTTTAGTTTATACTGTGACATTCTATCTTGTGTGTGTGTGTTCTGTAGAATTTCTTACGATTCTTGCAGTTCCTACTTACCCCTATTTTAGAAGTTTTCTTAGGCATATGAAGAAGGAATATGTGGAGATATTTAGTTACTCTTCACTTTCAAGGTAGCTGTCCCCTATTCTGAGTTATTGGTAGGATGATGTGTACAGCATTATGAAGTATGAAATGGTAATATGTTCTACAAATTATTTTCTACTTTCATATCTTTTAAAAAATAGTACTAAAAATGTTGCACCAAAAACTCTTGAAATTCTGTGCCAGATTTCTCAGTGTATGTATTCTAGTTTAGATTAATTGCAGAAGGTTTGAAAGGGGCATTTCTATAGAGGAGAATGAGACAAACATTGCTTACAATGTCCACTGATGTATTGAAATACACTATAATTTGAAGGTAAATGCGCTATCTCCTAGCTGGCAATGGTTATCTCACAGTAAGTTAAGTTGGTGACAGTGGAGTGTTTGTTAAGCATTTGTGATTATGGTATTTGATATTTTAGTTTTGGTAGTTTATTGGCTGAGCTTGCAAGGCCTTCCACTCCACTGGATGGCATTTCTGTTTGGACGTCATGCAATAATGTTTAAATGTCACATTCAGTCAATTCCAAAATTTCAGGGAATGTTCCAGGCATCAGTGAGCAGAACGTCATAGATTTTGGGGAAAATTAGAAAACCACAATGGAGAAAATAGGTGACACTCGGAGCCCCTGCCATCTGTTTAGCAGAACCAAGGTTTCAAGCACCTCTGCAATTGTCTGTAGATCAAAGAACTAGTAGTTGACACCAGTTAACACCTTCCAACATGAATACCCCAGTCTCCTCTCTGCCCATCCTCCTAGTAGATGACATGATGACACTCTGAATTACTTATCTCCCAGATAGAAAGAAAAGAAATAATAATTAGGGAAGAGGGGGGAGAATGTGGAACTCTGGTTTGAGGGGGAATGGGTATGTACGCAGACCCCTCGTTGGGGGGAATGGGATACATTGGTATAGGGTGGAAAGAGGAAATGGAGGAGACCCTGGTATGGGGAACTTGGGGAAGAAAAGTGGAGCATGTTGGCTCTCTCAGCCTCTGGCATGGAAGAGAGAATGGGGGGCAGACAGAACACCTGTCATGAGGGAAGGGATGTGGGGAATTGCAGAAAGTCCCTGAAATAGAGAGGAGGGTGGCATATAAGGAGAGAAATGGAGGGATGCAAGGAGCCCCTATTGTGTGAAATGAGATTGGCTTACAGTAGGTGCAAAGTGTGCAACCTAGTTTATTTTAAGTTTCTATTTTTCCACTAGTCTTTCTGCCTTAAGTTCAATTCTAACAGAGCAGCATCAGTGCCATTTTCACAGGTGTAGGACCAAGTCCTAGAATATCACAGGTGCAAGATCACTTTTTTTCCTTTCATCTTTCCCATTCTGCAGAGGTTAGGAGATCTTGAAGGTGAGTTAGTATATTGTGCTGAAACCTGGCAGTTGACTTGTAATCACCTACTCAACCAAGGACATAGCTGTGGTATTTACATTGTTATAAATACTTCAGTAATAACTCCAGTTACTAAATTTGTTACTGTTGTTTCCAATAAAGTTAGTGCTTAGAATCTTCAAACTACTGTGTAGTTCTTCACATGAGAGATGAGAAAGTTACTTGAATTGCACCTATTAGATATAAAAATTTCAGTTCCATACTCAGTTTTTCTGTGGTCTGACTTTTTTCCTCTAGAAACTGTTATCATTGTGGTTTTATTGGTAGAAGGTGATTACTGCTGCCGTACTTAATTTCCATTGTTTAAATTTTGTTATGAATATTTTTACAGAACAGAGAGCCTAAAATGGAGTACAGAATACCTTAAGGCAGGCTACACAATTTTATACAGTTACAGGAATCCGGTTTTAACATGGATCATTGTACAGATACCTGCCAGAGAGGTGGCTGTAGAGCCACAGGAGACATTTTATTGGTTTTACTTGGCAGTGAGTACACTACTTCTGCAGTGCTTCTATTCCCAACTAGTCTAATGAACAATCAAGAGCGAATAAAAACAAGATGTCCTTGACAGGGCAGAGCGAAGTCACTGGGCTGGCCCTTCATATGTTCTTTTCAGGTAAACTCTGAAGCATGACAGAGATTTTGCACCCTAAAAGATGGGATTTTCAAAAATGCTCACTGTTTACCTAATTGCTTCCATTGTAGTCAGTGGTAAAAGTCCCACTGAAATCAGTGGGAGCAGAGTTAGGCCAATACTAAATGCTTTTGAAAATCCCAACCGAAGTATATTAAGTTACAGTGGCTTAAAATGCTCAATTCATAAACATTGAGGACTTGGAAAAGACTTGGCTAACATGAGAAGTATTTTGCCAATTTCAACGTTGAGTTTGATCTGCTAAGTGAAACTAGCTACCACTCATCTTCTGTGATTAAAAATCCACAAAAGACTATAATAGCCTCTTACACTCAGCTTTCAGGAAAACAAACCTGCCTGTTGTGACAGTTACAGTGAAAACTTTTAACACATTTCCTTTTCTGGCTCAGTAATAGTAGCTAAGTAATCATATTTCATACATACACAATCATAAACTGTATCTGGTCTCGGATGGAGGGCATGAGGAATTAGCAGCTTTAAAACTAAAGTGCATTGTAGATATGGATAGCTTATTTATATCATTTCTGTAAATAACTCTCAGTGAAAAGCTGCTGATGGAGATAGTCGGATCTTTCTAAACACCAGTATACAAATTAATGTTTAAGGATCCTGTTCAGCATGCCTTACTTAGCTAAACTTCCATTGGATGCAATCAGAGGTTTGCAATTAGTGATTTACTACAGTGGGAATTTTTACCTGTGCAAGTGTAGAACATAATGCCTCGTCTAAAAACATTTTACCTAAGATTACTATAAATAAATCTCCTAGGAGGAGAGAGAATATTTTTTGATTTATTTACTTAGGCTCTTTTGAATAGTCAGGTTAACATTTTTTCCTCCAAATAATCACAATTTCCCCTACTGATGGTGTGGGGCCTTCCACTCATCAAAAGGGAAGAGCATGGTGTGCATGTGTTTGAAAATATAACTGTAAAAACCACAGAAATTGGCAGGGGAAATAAAGAGCAAGTTTAGCTTATCTCTTATTTGTTTCTTTCTGTCTTTTAATTGACTGGATTTCAAATTGAATGGGTCCTTTTATGTAGCAGAGTATATTTTTAGGATATAATATTTAATTAAGGACCAATTTTTGTAAACCCTTATTTTCCAGAATAGTCACATTGACTTCAGTGGGATTACTCCCAGGAGTAACATTTTACTGCATGTGACTCGAACATTGTAGCTTTGACCATTTAGAAGTTAAAATTTGAAAACCTCTAAATTCTTGACCTTGGGTAGATATTACCATGTATAATGTATTACATACAGCTGGTGAAATCAAAATTGCCTTTTCTGGGGCTGCGGTTTGTGAAAAATAGTGTGTATTGGGCTACGTTGCATGACAGCTGACATTTATCAAGCGTAACGGGTGCTTTACTCATTTGCACATTTTTAAGCAGCTTTCAAAATCTTTGTGTGTGCACACATGTTCAGCATATGTGTCTAAGCTTTGAACATTTTGTTCTGAAGTATATTGGCTCATTAACACAAGGGACTAAAGTATAAAACTTTAATGAGCCTCATGCATCGAACTTGTGCACAGTATTAATTTTATGTAAACTGATACTAAATATAAAGAGCAACATGAAACATTCAAAGCTTTTAAAAAATCTCTTCCATAGCAAATGTTTGTTTTTGTTTTAATAAGCTCTGACAGTACATAGCATACCTGTACAATAACTGAAATATGTTGAATGCCTGATACGGTTTCAGAAATTTGGCTATAATTTATTTCCTATTTTATCTGTAAATGGCCAAAACTACATATGTAAAATAAAAATCCTCAATCACCAATTTGATTTTATTATAATAGTAGAAATTATGTGTTTGCTCTTGCCGAATATTTCCCTTAAAATTATCTGGCAGAAGTAATTACTTCATTGTAACTTGACTGTTTTTTAGGGTAGCAGTTTCCTATTACTGCAGTAACTCAATGTATTGATAGGCAGAGCACACTGACTTGATGCAAGGTAACTGGAAGCTCTAGGTGACTGGGAAAGATAAATGAGAGAAGTACAATTGTGATCAGAGTCTTTTTCAAATGCTGGCCATGGTTAAACAGGATAGGTGGTGTTTCTCTGCTCCTTCTAAGGAAAGCAGCAACTGTTGAGGGCGGGGGGGGGATGACTTTAGTGTTTGATTTTAGTATAATAAGATGCAAATGTAAGTTGTTGCAGTGTACCAAACAAAAAGTTTCAGTTCCATTTAAAGCACAGGCTAAATGAATGTTTGTGAGATTAATAAGGACAACATATGGGACAATGTAAAGCTTTTTGTAGGGCTTTACTAAAAATGAAAAGTCAAATAATTAAATGTAGAAGATAAACCAATAGATAATGGCTATTTGTTTAAAAGCTGCCATGAGATAACTTTAGGATTCCTTGACCACCTAGCAATCATGTAAAAACCCTCCTGCAAGTTTACTTAACTACATCAATATTCATGTAAGCATTGAGACCTGAACGCTGAATATAAGATGTCCTGAGGATATTAATCTGCCCCTCATTTTGTGCTCCCATTTGTTGCTTTTTAATCCCAAATCTCCCCCTTCTATTATTTACCTTTTTTCTGTCATTAACATGCTTATGATGCAAACTGTGATTCTACAATTAAAAACCAAAGTTAGAGGCAAACTAGGAACTTTTTATATTTTGTGTACTAACTATTCAAATTTCACAAAAGAGAACTACTTCTTAATGGCATAAAATTCCTCATAGATTTAAGCCAGTGTATGTCAAACTTTTTTTTCAGTATGGATCACATTTGAATTCAAAGATTGCCTGATGGAAATCTACTTCACTATTTGCAGTCATGTAAAATCACCTCTTCTTGTCTGAGGTCTTTTATAACTTTTATTTCAAGCAACTCCAGTAATTGGCTACATGGAAAAGCAATAGTAGGAAAGGATTTATTTAATGTATTTTTAGCTGTCATCTAATAAAATATAGTTCATCTAAAGTGGAAGAGATGCTCGCACCGTAGTTCATCTTTGGCCATCGGTGGTCCATGAGCTACAATTTGGCAACTTTTATGTCAAGGGAAAATAGGTAAAATATGGAATACATAATTTAATATCAGAGTAATTTGCAAATGGTTCTTATATTTTCCTTTATTCTTTTTATCAATGTCCTTTTAAATAAGCTATATTCTCAAGATAAATCTAAGACCCAGTTATGACCAGTTACACTTCTTAGGTAGTAAATTATTGGGCAGTTATTGCTTTGCATGGAGCCTCGTACAATCTGGCACTGCTCCTGATTTGGGCCTCTGAATGCTATTGCAATTTTAATAATAGGCACTCACTGTGTGACATACCTAACTCAGGACAGACAGTCAGAAAACAGGGCAGACACCACAAACTGATGGTGTTCTATAATTAGATTTCACCAACCCAGTAACAAATGTGAACTCCTGGATCACTATACCGGCCTTACCATAGAGTCATAGACAGTCCCCTTAGACTGGAGAGTCTATCTTGCCACCCAGACAAACTGGACTTTATGATAAAAGGTCACTTAAACCAGAAATCACACTACATCAGATTGCTCCCAGTTCCAAGAGACCAGTCATTTCCCCCCGATCAATTGGTACTCTAGAACTTGCACCAAAGACAACACTGGCAGCCAACTCCGTAATAAAGTAAGTGAAGGTTTATTACCTAAGTTTGTAATTCCAAATAGTTGCAGTGATGTAATAAACTGCCAGTTTCCCAAAAGTCTTTTCAGGGTCACCAGATTGTCTGTGGGGAACTCTACTTTGCATCTGTTGTACTTCCCTATAAGAAGTTGCACTTGCACTTCCAAACAGTCCAGAGTTGAAGGATCTTTCCCTGGTCCGTACTTGTAGCTTCTTCACACTGAAAACAAGCTGACAGCGTCACTACCCACATGGGGTTTTCCTTTGATGACAGAGTGAGGAATGCATTTTGAGTCTTTGACCTCTGATCACTCAAAATGACCATTTGCTTTGAAATTAGCTCTATTCTCTTAGAATTCTTCATTTGCATTCTACAAGACTCCTTTCTCCTTTGATGGGTTATTTAGATACAGGAGTATACATGATGTAAATGTTTACTAGTATATTATAACAGGATGCAGATGAAAATAATGCACATAACATCCCATTAGTTTTCATGAAGTTTAAATACCAAATACTCTTATACATTTAACAATCACTTTGATCTATATTAATACACAAATGAATTGGCCTGGGGCTTCAGCATGAGCTGGTACCTGATGTGCCAGCGTCACAAGGTACACAGTCAATAGGCAGATCTTCCTCTTCAAACCAGGCAGGCTGGTAAATGGGATATCTACACTTTTGGTTATCTCCCTCATTCCCTTTGGCTCCCCAACTCTTCTGCATCACTGAAGATCAGAGGAAACCTGTTGTGCACTGTGGTGGATTTTTTCTGCTCCTGCCAGGACACTAGCCTAGGTCCAACAGACAGCAGTGGTCTCTGGCAGCAGATCAAACACCAGGCTGTTTCTCCATTGCTACAGGCTAGCATAGCCTCAGGTCACCTTCAGCCCAAAGAAGAACTTTCTTCAGAGCCACTCATTGTGGAAGTTGCCGAGGACTGTACATGGGAGTTACCATTTTCCAGTACCTGTCTCCCTTTCAACAGCTTTATAGATCTGCAGGACCCTGATCTTTAACTCAACCTTTAACTTGTATGAAAACTGCCTTATCGTCACTAGGATTTTGTCTTGAGTTGGTTAACTCAAGAAAACATACCTATTTTTCTAGTGAAGGCACAGCTATAGTTGAACTGGCCATTGCATAAATTCCGTCCCTTGTTACTTCTCTCTCTCCCTCTCAGTTTTGACAGAACAGGAGACCTCCAACTTAGCTGCAACACACTCTCACACTTGGTCAAGTTCAGAGTCATTGTTCCACTCTTCCCAGACAAAGAGATTTTGTGGTCCTCATGAAATATTAGAGTAAAGACATAATCTCTTTGCTCCACTTGGACAGCAGTCAGAGGGGATTTTTTAGCATCTATTAATCTCAGAGACTCTTACTTACATTGACTCCTGCCCATAAGAGATTTCTGTACTTTTACTGTATTTCCACAACAGTTTGGGGTTGGCTTCAGCTAAAATTGTGGTTGTGTTTGCAGCTGCCCCCAGGTAGATTATCTCCTACAGTAGAACCTCAGAATTCCAAACACCAGAATTATGAAATGACCAGTCAATAACACACCTCATTTGGAACTGGAAGTACGCAATTGGGCAGCAGCAGAGGCAGGGGAAAAAGGAAAAAAAGGCAAATACAGTACAGTACTATGTTAAATGTAAACTACTCAAAAAGGGAAGAAAGTTTAAAAAAAAAATATGACAAGGGAAGGAAACCTGTTTCTGTGTTCGTTAATTTGAATTGATGGTTTAAAAACAGCATTTTTCTTCTGCATAGTAAAGTTTCAAAGCTGTAATAAATCAACGTTCAGTTGTAAACTTTGAAAGAAAACTATAGTATTTTGTTCAGAGTTATGAACAACCTCCATTTCCAAGGTGTTTGGAACTTTGAGGTTCTACTGTATCTATTTTTATACCTGAAAGACTGACTCATCTGAGTCCAGTCATTTCAGGAAGCCACTTGTGCAAATTGCCTGTTAAAGGCAAAGGGTCTGGTGATAGATCAGACCAAGAGCTCTCTGACCTCTGTCTAGGAGCGCCTGATCTTGGAGTGGTCATGGACAGAAAGTTAGGAAAACTTATTTGTCCTTAAAAGATCTAAAAGCTCCACTCTCTGTTTCAGACCTGCCAGTCCAACAAAACCATGTCCATCAAGTGCTGCATGTCCCTTTTAGGAAATTTGGTGTCCTTCCAGAGTCTGGTGCCCTGGACCCAATTCTACTTCCAGGCTCTCCAGCAGTGTCTACAACCTTCCTTTCATCCTTCTAGAGCAGGGGTGGGCAAACTTTTTGGCCAAAGGGCCACATCTCAGTATGGAAATTGTATGGCGGGCCATGAATGCTCACAAAATTGGGGTTGGGGTTCAGATGGGGGTGAGGGCTCTAGGGTGGGGCCAGAAAAGAGGAGTTCAGGGTGCAAGAGGGGGCTCCAGGCTGGGACACGGGGTTAGAGTGCGGGGGTGGGAGGGCTTCGGCTGGGGGTACGGGTTCTGGAGTGGAGCTGGGGATGAGGGATTTGGGGTGCAGGAGGGTGTTCCGGGCTGGGACTGATGGGTTCGGAGGGCAGGAGGGGGATCAGTGCTGGGGCAGGGGGTTGAGGCATAGGAGTGGGGTCAGATGTGTAGGCTCCAGGCAGTGCTTACCTCAAGCAGCTCCCAGAAGCAGCAGCATGTCCTATCTCCGGCTTCTATGCGGAGGCATGGCCAGGCATCTCTGCGTGCTGCCCTGTCCGCAGGCGCCTCCTGTGCAGCTCCCATTGGCTGCAGTTCCTGGCCAATGGGAGCTGTGGGAGTGGCGCCTGTGAATGGGCAGCGTGCAGAGCCCTCTGGCTGCCCCTGAACATAGGAGCTGGAGTAGGGACATGCCACTGCTTCCAGGAGCTGCGGCATGCACGCGTGGAGCAGCCCCTGACCACACGGGAGGGGCCAAGCTCCAGATCCTGCTTCCCAGCGGGAACTTGAGGGTCAGATTAAATCGGCTGGTGGGCCAGATGTGGCCCGCGGGCAATAGTTTGCCCACCCCTGTTCTAGAGCGTATCTGGAACAAAGCATCTCAATTCCGTCTGCAATAAAAAAAACATTTCTGGTCCGGTGGATGAACAGGTCAAACTCTGAAGGGATCATCTCCAGGATTCTTCCCAACTCCATTTTCGTAGATGCCAGCCTGATCTGAGTGACTGGGAAGTGTGTGTGTGTGCGCACATAAAATTAAGCATTTAAAAAGTGTTCATGGTTCATTTAACATTCCAGAATTTCCTTCGTAAATATCCAGGTTTCCCCTGAACATTTTGTTAGCTCATAGTGTTTTAATGACTATTGGTTTGTGCAACCTGTGCTGTTTTGTCTGAATAGAAATAAACAGTATTATCACTCTCTAAAATTGTATTTAACAGGATAAAACAAATTATTTATCTGGGGAAAGGCATATTCCTATGCATATATGTTTATATTTTGTTTTAGCAGTTTTGCAAATGAAATTATCCTGATTTAGTATGTCAGTTAGTTTGTGGAACTCTTTTGCCAGAGGAAGTTGTGAAGGCCAAGACTATCACAGGTTTCAAAAAAGAACTAAAGTTCATGGAGGATAGGTACATCAATGGCTGTTAGCCAGGATAGGCAGGGATCGTGTCCCTAGCCTCTGTTTGCCAGAAGCTGGGAATGGGTGACAGGATGGATCACTTGATGATTACCTGTTCTGTTCATTCCCCTGGGGAACCTGTCATTAGCCACTGTCAGAAGACAAAATACTGGGCTAAATGACCCAGTATGGCTGCTCATGTGTTCTTATGTTTTACATATTTTGAAAATGTTGAAGTAAGAGCAGAAGTTAATATTTTTTTAACATTACATACATAGCACTTTGAAGACACTTAGCAAGACATCAAGCTACAGTTTTAAGTTTGGTCTCACAGACAAGTTGTGCTGTATTGTGTTCCAAAAAGGGTCTACTTTGTGAAATGGAAAAGGAATGGGAAGGGAAAGTGATTAGAATATTTGGGGCAATACTGTCCTTTTTAATTATCTGTGAAAAGTCTGTGCATTGCAGTTCATTCAGAAGGCCCATAAAGATGTCTTCAGTTTAGTTTTCTATTTAAGAATTGGTATGCCAATCATTTGTCTACTGTACTGTATATGGAACCCTGGCAAATGTGTCTGGTTTAAGTTTAACATTTTCCCCCTTATCACATTACATTATTCTGTGTTCATCCTGTGTCTATTTGCTGTTTTCCTTCTCTGAGTAGGCCTCATATATAAAACACAGACAAACAAAAAAAACTTCAAGCACTGTAGTATCTTTTTTAATGTAGTAACTTAGGAAATCTCTGCCTGAATTCATGGTGATTTTTCTTTGCATTGGCTAATTAGGGTTCAATATTGAAGTTGGACAACAAGACCCTTCATTGCAATGAAATGAAGTCTGCCCATCCAACTTGTTTCTTGGTCTGCCTTGCTTATGACTGGATTACATTACTGAGACATAAATTTCCAAAGCAGTAACATAAATATCCAAAGCAGTACACAAGACAGACACCTGCTATTAATTACTTTGATGCTATAGTGGATAGTGTGTTTTGGTCCTAGAAGAATCAGCAAGAATAAACTGCTGAGGACAATAATTATATGTGATTGTCTTCAGTTCAGAAATGCTGAAATAATTCAATTTTTGTGCTATATACTGTAATGAGAATATTTGAAATTCACATTCTGTACGGTAATGCTGAAGTACTGCCCATGGTATAGTAGGTGCTTTGCAAATGTAGAAAGAAAGAAAGTCCCTGAAGTGAAGATCTGGCAAGAACCTTACCGTCTGACTAAATTTTAAACTTATTACCCTGTTAACATGGTAAGACTTTTTTGTATATATGCTCACATTTATTTTGTAAACAATGTATAATTCTCCCCATAAAACTTTTATCATAATTCCTTTGCGCCCGCCTCTTCCCCCCCCCCCCCTTTTTTTTTTTAAGTGTTGTAAGCCATATTGTCTAAAACTTAAATGCTGGATAATGAATAGAGCCTTATGAAGCCACTGTATAGAGAAGCACTACACAGAAGTAAAAGGGCTCACCAAACTATCCTTTTATCAACACAGATCACTGGCACCAAGCAACAAATTATACAGCACAGAGCACAGTTAGGCTAGTATGCTGTAATGAAACCTATTGCTGTGCCATCTACTGCTTCAATAATTGTATACAAAACTCATTTTACAGCATCACGGAAACATTAAAAAAAATTCTCTGGTGTCCATTGGCTTTCACAGCTGTTTTGTTTGCAACAGTTTTTCTCGTTAAGTGGTTGCATAATCTTAGGTAACTTCTCCAGTTTAAAGAGTTCCTAAGATAAAAGCCGGTTGGCTGTCTTAAGATTAGTCCAGATATGATGGAGGTGATGCTGATTGGCGCAAGGAATATTTTGAAAATCTGGCAAATTCTATTTACTGTTCCCTCAGTTGAAGGCATTTGCCTGACTATTGAAAAAGTGCTTCTTAAGGTTTGCCTACCACACTAGTGTAATGATATTGTTGTAAAAAGAAAAGGAGTACTTGTGGCACCTTAGAGACTAACCAATTTATTTGAGCATGAGCTTTCGTGAGCTACAGCTCACTTCATCGGATGCATCCGATGAAGTGAGCTGTAGCTCACAAAAGCTCATGCTCAAATAAATTGGTTAGTCTCTAAGGTGCCACAAGTACTCCTTTTCTTTTTGTGAATGCAGACTAACACGGCTGTTACTCTGAAACCTGATATTGTTGTAGTTATACCAGTATAGCTCCCCATGTGGATGATCTTGTTTGGAATAACATTGACCTTTTTTTAGTTTAACTTAAACTGCTTCCAAAGCATCATAAAATAAAACAAACAAAACAAAACAAAAAAAGGCCAGTGTTATTCCAAATAGCAGTGTCCACATGGGAAGATACACAGATACGGTAGAACTTCAGCGTTCCAAACACCTTGACTCTGAACAAAATGTAATGTTATTCTTTCAAAAGTTTACAACTGAACATTGACTTAATACAGCTTTGAAATTTTACTATACAGAAGAAAAATGCTGCTTTCCCCTTATTTTTTTGGTAGTTTACATTTAAGTTTAATTGTACTGGTATAGTAATGCTGGTACATTTTCTTGTGTAGACAAGCCCTTGATCCCAGGTTTTACTAGATTTCTGTGCGTGAATTCCTACATTTCATCAGTGGTCAAACTCCTGTTTTCATTGTCAGCTAGCCAGAAGGTTATGCCTCTTCCTCTATAATAGAAATCTTTCTATGGTCATTCCCTCTTTTACTTTGCCTCTAAACTAGATTATTGCAATGTGCTGTAGCTGAGATGCACCTTGAAGTGTTTCTTAACCTTTACAACATTTCTAATTTAGCAATATGGGAAGGGCAAGAAGAGAAGGTTGGTCACAATCCCTTGTTAACTGTGTGTGACTGTTGCAGGTTGTATTATTGCCAACTCTTGCAATTCATTATTTTTGGTGTTTTTTTTCCCCTAGCCCCAGCTGTGGTAATCAAGTGATTTGCATACGAATCTCAGCTTCATTTAAAACTATAAATAAGTTTCTCGACTCATGGTTGTGGAGAAAAGTTTGAAAATGTTAATTGAGTGTAGCCAATGTGCTCAAAAACCAGAAAGCAGATAAAAAGAACTTAAAATTTTGTATAAAAGAAAACACTTCATGATTTTGAAGTTAATTTTATGAATTTTGGGGCCTGACTCATGGTACTTGATTGCTTGCAGTTGGCAATACTAGGGTTGTGACTTCCAGGTTGGGAACCCATGAGCAAGTGCATAATGTGATCCACCTTCTGAGTTAAATGAACTAATAAGTGACCAATCCGCTTGTACACTGTACTTTGCAGTGGTTCCCAGTCCTCTTCCAGGTGGAATTCAAAGGTATCTTAGAACATGTCTACACTTACCTGCAGATCGACCGATCCAGTGGGGGTAGATTTATCGTGCCTAGTGAAGACACGATAAATCGACCACCGAGAGCTCTCCCGTCGACTCCAGTACTCTACGAGAGTAAGAAGCATAGGCAGAGTCAATGGGGGAGCATCAGCAGTCGACCTACCACAGTGAAGACACCGCAGTAAGTAGCTCTAAGTACGTCAACTTCAGCTACTCTATTTTCGTAGCTGAAGTTGCGTAACTTATTCCTGGTCTACACTAGGGGCGGGGGATCGATCTAAGTTACGCAACTTCAGCTACGAGAATAGCGTAGCTGAAGTCGATGTATCTTAGATCGACTTAGAATCCCTTACTTCGCGTCCTCGTGGTGCAGGATCGACGGCCGCCACTCCCCCGTTGACTCTGCTTCCGCCTCTCACCCTGGTGGAGTTCCGGAGTCAACGGCAGAGCGATTAGGGATCGATTTATCGCGTCTACACTAGACACGATAAATCGATCCCCAATAGATCAATCACTGCCCGCTTATCCGGCGGGCAGTGTAGATGTGGTCTTAGACCGACTTAGCTCTCCCCACCCCCATGTGTAGACCAGGCCTCAGAGTCTGCCTCTCCTATTCTTACACTCTGTACCACCTGCGTTTCTGAAATACCTAAGCTACAGTAGCCCTCCCAAGAGTTAAGCTTGCAGGAGTTGGAAGTAGGGCATTCTAAGTAGCTTCTGGAATTCATTCCCACTATGTGCGGAACATGTTGCAAGATGATCCTTTTACAGGCTTTTCACTAACTGGTTCTGTCATGGCTTGACCAGTTTCTTCACCAGTGGTGACTAGGATTCCTTTCTTGGTGGTGGCAGTTGACTTAAGCCATATAATTTTGCAGAAGTTAAGCTTTTATTTAAAAAAAAAAATCTAGTTCTTATGGTTACAAAGGCAACTTCTCAAAACCTGGAGTGTTGCTGTGCTGTTTTCCCTGAGTCTGCATAGGGTTCCAGAGTTTGGGCTGTTGCTCAAAGCTTTTCCTCAGAGGGAAACGGAGAAGTTCTGCTGTTGCTATTTGGAGCGCTATGGGAAGTACTGAAACTGAGATGTATTCTTCCTGTAGGGAAAACGATGAGCACTAATAGAAGAAGGCACTGAGCTGTTCATATTGTAGGAGAGCCAAAAACTTCAGGTGGTGGAGGATAGAGGGGACCTTCCCCCATTGCAGATCATCAAGCTCATAGTTTGCAGTGAAAATAGAAACCTCATTCCTTTTTAAAGTAGGACAAGAAGTGTGAGCTTTGAGTTTACCATACCTATTAGAAAAGGGATGATATAAAAAGTGGAGCAGAGTACAGGAACAGCACCCTGCTATGAATTTATGGTACCAGGACCTCACTGCTGTGTTCTTTCCCTTTTTTATGTTGGCCTTTGGCTAGGACTGTCTGGTAAATTCATCAAGTTCTGACTTCTCTAATATTAGACATTTAACCTCCTGACTAGGGGTTTCTTAGTCCTAGTCTACACAAGAAAAAGTTTGCCAGTATAGCTATGCACAATGTATAGCCACACTGGCAAACTCTCCCAGTCTAGATGCAGCTTATACTTGCAAAAGGACTTTTTTGCCTTCTTAGCATATGTGCAACGTGCCTCAGCTCTCACGTGACCAGGATTCATCACCAAATTTGGTCCCCTGGTTGGATCATTAGTTTCCCCAGCCCGGGCCAGGTACTGACAGGGAGTAAGATGTGAACACTGATCCATGCTCCCCATTTTTTTGCCTGTATAACTCTGTCTGCGCTAAGGCTTTTGCTGGTATAAAAATACAGGGTTTTTTGTTTTGTTTTAAAAAGTCACACCTGTAACCAACATTGCTATTGTGGAAAAAGGTCTAAGTGTAGACTAGACCATAATCTGTCTGTTTAACTTAGGCTATGTCTACACTACAGAGTTAAGTCGTCTCAAGTCATGCCAACGATCATAAATCTCTATAATTATGTTCATGTTCATACAATGCTCCTTCTGTCGGCGGAGCGTGTACACAGTTGGTGCTCTAGCATCGACAGTGAGAGGAGTGCACTGTGGGTAGCTGTTCCACTGTGGAACTTGCCACCTTGTGCAGCTAGGAGTTGTGGATCGCAGTGCATCATGGTTGCAGGCTCAACACCCCATGATGCAATTTTTCTGTCCCATCATTTCATGGTATGCTGACTGTTTTGCACCATTTTTCCATAGCCCCTGTTTACTGTGCGCCCGCCATCTCTGCCTGAGAGGGTGGATCCTGCACTGCTCTGTATTGTTGTGGTCAGTGTTATGAACACAACGCAGCTGAATCTGCATTATATCATGAGCTCCAAATCTGAACAAGAATCTGTGATGCCTGCCCTGCTGTGTGCCATGGAAAGAAACCATATCAGGTTACTTTCGGCATTCACGGAGCAGCTGCACACAGTGGACCATCGCTATTGGGCTTGGGAAACGAGCACTGAGTGGTGGGATCGCATCGCTATGCTGGTCTGGGATGAGGAGCAGTGGCTGCAGAACTTTTGGATGCTCAAAGCCACCTTCCTGGAACTGTGTTTGGAGCTCGCCCCAGCCCTGTGGTGCAAGGGACACCAAAATTAGAGCTGGCCTCTCACTGGAGAAGCAGGGGCAATCGTGTGAAAGCTGGCAACTCCAGACTGCTAGCAGTTAGTCGCAAATCAGTTTGGAGTTGGGAAGGCCACCGTGGGGTTGCATTCACACAAGTGTGCAGAGCAGTTAATCACATCCTGCTATGAAGGACTGTGACTCTTGGAAATGTGTGTGAAATAGTAGATGGCATTGTGGCAATGTGATTCCTTAACTGCAGCAGGCAATAGATGACACGCATATCCCGGGACCATCTTGTGATGGAGTACATCAGTAGAAAGGGGTACTTTTCTATGGTATTGCAGGTGCTTGTGGATCACCAGGGTAGTTCCACTGATATCAATGCAAGGTGGTCAGGGAAGGTGCATGACGCATGCCTCTTCAGGGACACTGGTCTGTTCAGAAAGCTGCAAGCAGGGACTTTCTTTCCAGACCTGAAGATTCCAATGGGGGATGTTGAAGTGTCCATAGTGACCCTGGGAGACCAAGCATACCCCTTACTCCCATGGCTCATGAAGCCTTACATGGGAAACCTGGACAGCAGCAAAAAGCACTTCAACAATAGGCTGAGCAGGTGCACAATGACCATTGAATGTGCGTTTGGTAAATTAAAAGCTTGTTGGCACTGCCTTTATGGCACGTTAGACCTAAATGAGGAAAATATTCCCATGGTCATAGCAGCTTGCTGCGCACTCCATAATATTTGGAAAAAGAAAATGAGTACGTGTGGCACCTTAGAGACTATGCTCAAATAAATTTGTTAGTCTCTAAGGTGCCACACGTACTCATTTTCTTTTTGCAAATACAGACTAACATGGCTGCTTCTCTGAAACCTGTCATAATATTTGGGAGGCTAAAGGTGAAAAGTTTCCATGGGGTGGAGGTGGACTGCCTGGCGGCTGATTTTGAGCAGCCAGCTATCAGGGCTACTGGGGGCTATTCAAATCAGGGAGGCTTTGAGGCAACATCTTGACAATGAGCACCAGTAATGTGTCTTTCTATTACTTCTGGGGGAATTCTGCACCAAAAAATTAAAAATTCTGTGCACAATATTTTAAAATTCTGCATATTTTATTTGTCAAAATGACACTGTATAACCACGCCTGTTTAAATTATTTTGGTAATTTATTTCAAAATATCTATCAGCAACTATGTCTCTAACAATACACAGAGACAAAAAAATTCCTCCAGGAGTAGAGAGGTAAGGAAATCCTACGACAACCCAGTTCCTGTTTCTCTTCCTCCTCCTCCCCAGAGCCTAGCAGACAACCACACCCCTTCTCACCAGAGCCAAGCTGCAAGTACCCCCAAGGCCAGACACTCTCACTCACCCTTCTCCACTAGAGCCCAGCAGCAGGCCCCCCCAGTTCAGACACTCGTGCACCCACACCCTGCCCTCCATTTCTCAGAAACCGGCTGCAGGGTGCCCCCTACACCAGACACCCACACTCCCTTGCCCCCAGGCCTCAGATGCATGCCCCCCGCACCCGGAAACTCGCAGGCCCCCACCCAACCCAGATACTCTCATCCCCTTCTCCTCAGAGCCCAGGGATCCAGAAGGAGAAACAGCCTGATGCTAGGTCCTGGGCTTCTGTGGAGATTCCTGCACACTGCCTCCTTACTTCAGGGTGTGCTGAGAACTGCAGCTGCCGGGAATCCTCCAGCTCCTTCCTCCTCTCCCCAGCAGTGTCTTCTACTTGCAAGCTGTGCTCTGCTGGCTCCAGCAGCCCCTAATGGCAGCCAGCGGCTCTACAGCCCATTTCTGTGGAGGAAAAAGAAATTCTGCACAAAAAATATTAACTTCTCCACAAGTTCTGCATGTGCAGTGGCGCAGAATTCCCCCAGGAGTATTTCTATAAAGCATTCTTCCATACTTTGTTAACTTGCTGCATTGCATGAAAATTTTGATGATTTGTTTCCTGACCATGATTTGTAGTCTGCAAATGTGCCAGTTGCCACTGTGTATTAATTCCAGCAGCAACCACAGTGTATAGGAGACAAATAAAGATTATGTTTCAGAGAGTATTTGTTTATTAAATATCAATAAACACACAGAAAAATGCATTGTTGAAAGGAACATAACACTTAGAAGGGCACTCTCCTGATGGAGGCTTACAGCTGTGTGTAACTCCGGCTCTCGTTTGCAAAGTGGTGGAGTGAATGGGCCTGGAAGATGCAAGGAACGTGTGGGAGAAGTTTGGAGAGGGCATGGCAAACAGTTCTGCATGGGCTGCAGCAGGGGCAAGCATGCATGTGTTATGCCTGCAATGCGATTAGAGACTTCAGCATCTCCATTTGCTCCTCCATCACTTTTATCATCCACTCCTGCTCCTGATTCCTCTCATGCCTATCTGTTTTTAAATGTTCACTAAGTATCTCTCTCCCTGCCCTGTGTTCTTGCAGCATTAGAGGATTGGAGCAACTCCTAAAACATGTCCTCCTTGCTCCTCCTCAGTTGCTTCCTTATCTGGCGGAGGTGTTGCACTTGTGTGTAGGGTGATGCTCTGAAGACCACATCTGCAGAAGCACAGGAAACAATAAACAGAAGCATATTGTTAGTGCACGAACATCATCAAATAATAATAGTTAAATACACCTCTTTCTTGCTGTCACTTGGCAAGCACACAGCTCAGCAAATGCCCTAAACATGGTAAATTGGGGTGAAGAGTGGTGTTCAGGATGGGGCAAAGGCTCTTGGTGATTTTTTTTTTAAGGGGATCACTGCGAGCAAACAGGGACAATATTGTAAATTCTGCCACCATTTTCCAGAGGCGGGGGGGTCATTGAAGCAAATATCTCACTCCTGAGGGTAAGCAAGGATTCAAGGGTGCATCTCCTGCATGCATGCGGCTTCAGACCCGGTCCCTATGCGGCTCACCTGTGTGCTGCTTTGGTCCCTGCACAAATGATTGCCAGTTGGCATGGGAAAGTTTCCTGCAACAGGGGAAGGAACAAAGCAACTCTGCCAAGGAGCCCTTTGCAGAGGATTGGCTTCCTCAAGATCTCTCTGAAGGATTCCCGTGAAATCTCGATTTGCATTAACACACTGTTCTGCAGGGCCCCAACTGCATAGCTGCACAGAGAAATGTGATGCAGATGCAAACACAGCTAGTCTTTGTACGTTTCTATCCCTCAATCCGCCTCTGGCATATAACAAAGCAAAGGACAGCTCTACCTCATGTAACTGAGCAGTATCCACTCAAAATGAGCACTTCCCAGAGCACCTTTCTTCATCGTGCACACCAGAGACTGAGTTCTGGGACTGGCTGAAACCCTCTGTGGTGGAGAAGGGGTCCTGGCTCGTCATGTTACCAGATGACCCTGTTGCCTGTCCCATTTCATCGTCCAGCTCCACTACCTTGTCCACCAATTCGTCCTTGGTGTTGAGTCTGCTGGCTCCAGCCCGCACCGGTCTCTCTCTCCGCCCCCCTCCCCCCCCAAGAAGTATCCATGGGGCTTGTGGAGGTGGGGTTGCCACCAAGGATGGTGTCCAGCTCCTTATATAGAAGTGGCAGGTCTTTGCTGCAGCACCTTGCCTTCTGGTACGCTTGCCTCAGCTCCTTTTGTCTTCACACGGCACTGCTGCATGTCCTGTTCTTAGCCTTTATCCAACCTGCCAGAAGTAATCTGACTGTAGGTATCAAAGTTCCTTCAGCTGGAGTGGAGCTGGGACTGCAGTCTCCTCTCTCCACAGACCCAGCAGAACCAGCAACTCTGGTGCACTCCAAGCAGGGGTCCTTAAAATTGCCAAATCAGTATGGCAGACCCCCTATTCCATTGTGCCTACCTCCAAGAAGGTGGAAAAGAAGTACTACATCCCTGCAAAGGGATTTGAATACCTGTACACTCATCCTCCAGCAGCATCCTTGGTCGTGTCCGCCGTCAATGAGAGGGACAGGCAGGGCCAGCCGAGTGGCACACCAAAAAATAAAGACACCAAGAGGCTGGACTTGTTTGGCAGGAAAATTTATTTGACTGCCAGCCTGCAATTTCGGGTGTCTAACCATCAGGCCCTATTAGGCAGGTACAACTTCAGCCTGTGGGATTCCATCAGAAAGTTCAAGGAGGCCATTCCACATAACCGAGCCCAAGAATTCGCCGCTTTAGTGGAGGAAGGCAGAGCAGTAGCATCACTTTGTTCTTACGCTGGTTTCTGTAGCGAGCAAGAAAGAAACTATAGGAGAAAAGAGAATAATATGGCAAAGATTTGCTTCATTCACAGACTTATACCTGCAGGAGGAGGAAGCACTGCCACCTTGGAATTCTGTGTATTACTTCTGCTGCAGGGAATATTAATGCCACGTGAGAATCAGCAAGCCCGCACTTCAAATTGGCAAAGATTAAGACAGCTGGGGTATCTGCAATTCGGGATGTAAGAACAATAGTCAGGACTTTTTGTAGGTCTTTGAAAAGAGAAAGTGGCTAAACCCTGTCTTCCTTGGGCAGAAGACTTAATTTGGAGCATGGATGTGTTCAGATCATCCTTTAAAAAATAAAATCCCAAAACACTTCAAAATGGAGGATGAGTAAAGTGTGAATGGTAAGTTTGTGGAAGACTGAACTTGTTGGCATTTTCTACAAAATGTGGGTGAGTTGGCAGACCTACCCAATCTGCTCTTGAAGAATAGTAAAACTGCTTTGTTCCAAAGTTCTGTTGCAGTGCAGTATCAGATGTCTGTTCCTGTCACTGAACTGGCTTAGCACTCTGCTGTCATTTTTGTATTTCTTCACTAGCACACTTTGACGTTTTTCTTCTAGCTGAGATTACCAGTAACTGGCTTTCTTGAGAACTAACACCTTTGCCGATCTCTTACTCTGTATGTATGATTAATAACCCCCATCACCAGCTAACTTGATTTGAAATGCCCCTTAACGTTTAATGTATATGTATTCAATCATATTAGCTAACTCTAATTTTAAATAGCATTTTTTCTGATCATGTAGAGAGACCTTTTGGTTATTTCAAATGCAAAATTAAATCAAAACATCTAATTTTTAATCTGTTGTCTGCATCTGCTGAGCTTCAGCAAAAGTGAAATAAGGAACTCTACCTTTCTATCTTCCTTGTTGCCCAGACAATGGTGTGTTTTGAGGTCCATATAAAATGGTAGGCTTTGTGTGCTCATGAATATGCTTTTAGTTGACGGCTTTTGTAAAAAATGAGTTCATCATACCTTGCTGGTGATTCTTCCTTCCGTGAAGACCATTTTTCTTCTCTCCTCTTCTTTGCCTGTTTCTCTTTCCCTGTATTTGTCCTTAGTCTCTTGGCTCTCATCTAACATTTTCCCTGCATTCACCATCATATTCAGAAAGAAATGAAACCAGTTTTTGTAATGCCACTTCACCATGCCTCCTAACTGCATTCAAGACCATTATCCATATTCTTCATATTGCAGTCAAAAAAGGTTTGCCCTTCCACTCCCATAATAGCTTTATGGGGCAGAGGGGGGGGGTCTATTGTTTCCATTCATATTGAGATGTCACAGATGTGTATGCTCTTCTGAATTCTTTTCTGTCTTCAAGCTATTATGGCCATTGCTCCTTTGATTCTCTTCTCAGGCAAGCTGCAGTAGGCTACACAAAAAGGAATTTAGGTCACAAATAACTTAAATGTATTCTACTTGAGCTAGAGGAGGAAAACTGGCTGATTTTTTAAAAATTATTCATTAAATGTATTAAAAATATGGCAAAATTGATACAAATATTATTCTACCAGTTCTATAAAAATTATGATAGGCTTGACTCTACAACAATAGCAGTGTAAATTTTTAGTCTGTAGAAGCAGAAGTGTGCAGTTGATAAAGTGATAAGTATAGCTTTAATACTTTAACTAAAGCTGTAGAGTAAAAGATGGCTGGTTGTTTTTCTGTCTACCTGTACCAGTAATATACCGTCAACGTACCAAGAATGCCTCATAAAGTTTGAGTTTAAAAAAAAGTCCTTTTATTTTCAGTAGTTTTTCTCATTTTAAGATAGGTAAATATTAAAATATTGTGTTTACTATATAAAATAGATCTGAAAACACTTTAATGATACAGAATATTACAAAAATAGTTCTCATTCTCTGTTTTATCCGAGATGCATCTCTAGGTGTTTGGGTATCCGGTACATAAAGTGTACACACAGGACATGTCCTCATGCTACCTCTTTAAAGAGCAAGAAGGTTTAGAAAGTTCAGACTGCACTTTAAACATACAGGTATTTATTTTGGCACTGTATCTTCTTCAAGATGGATATTTTTCAAGAAAAAATTCAGATAGCAGAGGAACTAGTGGGAATTCAGAGAAATATATCAATCGACTACTACATAATTACATTTTTGTAGTAAGGTAAAAAAAGTAAATAGTCACACATGCATGTGTATGTGTGAGTAGAAATAGTACTCTTTTGTATTCTGCAACATTTTCTATTAAAAAAAATCTTTAATATCAGATATCAACAGTTTCTTAATTACACATCCATTGGGCAAGCCATTTAAGTGTAGAAAGATCAGATATCTACAAAAACAGGAAACTATTTTGTGTGCCCTCCCTTAGTAGCCCTGAACTGTATCATACATACCCTTTTATGGATGTCTACTGGGTTTTCCAGTTAAAACTAATGTGGCATGTAAAATATACTTGAGGGTCACACACTTCGTTGCTTATGCAGGCTCAGCTCTGTGTGCTATACAACTTTTTAAGTGCAAATGGCTTTTCACTTTTTCCAAAAAGAACACATATAGTGAGAATCTGTGGATGGTTTATAACCTCTAGCAATTTTACAGGACATAGCCATTTAACCTAGATTGTCATCTAAGATGCTCCTTTTTTTTGTTATTTCAGTTTCATATTTTTTATATTTTGTATTGGTTGGTAATTGAATCTAGGATCAGACATAATCCCCTTAAAAGTTTGGGCTCGTTGAAAACTTTTAATAACTTTTAATCATGTGAGACCCTGCAGTTTAGGAATAGTCACAGCCCAAGACAAAATCAAAAGAAATTGCCTACTAGAGCAAACTACATTTCCTGTCTTCCGGCACCAGGTAGTTTGTGGTATGGGTACTATATTTTCTAAAGGCCTGTGTATTTATGAAATAATACACAAACTACTGCAGGCATATCTTCCATTGATTTATGCCCTGGCCCCTTGTTCATATACTTTGCTGGTCATTGTGCGAAAAGTGCTATTGACTAGTCCTCTTCCTGCCCACAAATTTGTTTTCACCATACAACTTAGCTTCTAGTCCTTCTACTGTGTTATAGTCACCTTTAGCAGTACCTGTGTTGTTGTGTTTTGCAAGTATTTGTGCAGTAAGACTCTCCAGAGACTGCAATTTTTCAAGGTTAAGATGAGAAACTATTTTGTTATTTATGTAAACCAAACTGTACACCCAGTGAGAGAGAGAGCAGAATATTAAGCTGCTGCCTGCAATATGTGTAGACAATAACATTCCTATGCCTGCAGCACCAAATGGGTGTGCCTGATTCTCCTCTCACACCAGTGGAAACTAGATTTTACAATTTTCAGTAGAGTCAATAGGATTCTGTGCATTGATGCCTAGAATATTCCCTGAAATTTTGGAATTGATCAAATGTGATGCTCAAAAGTTATCACATTACAGAAAGACTGAGAAATGCCATCAGGTTGAGTGTAAGGCTTGCTTTGATCAGGCAGTAATGGTGAAATTGTTTTCTCCAGACATCAGCATCAATAACAAAATTTAAATCCTTAAGATAAATTTACAGAATCCCCACTGGAGAATTATATATGGTGGAAGTAAGAATATTGTGTACTTCTCTCGTGCATTTCATTTGATAATATGAAAGAGCTTTACCAATATTAGTGTCAGGACACCATTGAATAGTACTGGGTAAGGTAATACTTTTATACATAGGGAAATGAGACACAAAGGATAGGTGATTTGAGTATTCTGTACAAATACAGCTGTTTGCTGGAGTTTGCCACAGTTTCCAGCTGATAACACTATATATGTTTATAATGTTGTTATTCAAGCACTAGAGAGAGGAGGAGGAAGTGATGAGTCTGATGTCCTGGTTGCATGGGCTGATTGAGCTGTTGTAAGAGATATGTGTTTTCCACTGAATGCATCCGATGAAGTGAGCTGTAGCTCACGAAAGCTTATGCTCAAATAAATTGGTTAGTCTCTAAGGTGCCACAAGTACTCCTTTTCTTTGTGCCTTCATCAGTTAGATCTTAGCTTTTGAGAACTGATGGCAAAAGTAGAATGGAGAGACAAAGCTGTGACCAAGGTATATGGGTCACTATTGTAAAAAGGCTAGGTTTCCTATATGTTGATTGAAAGAGACTCACTTTTTAAATAGTGGGTATCACAGGCACCAGCTTTCTCTGGGCCCTAGGGGTGCTCAACCCTCTGCTGCACCCGAGGTGCCACCCCCACCCGACCCTTCCCCCCAGGTCCCACTGCCGCCCTGCTTCTTCCCACCCCTGCTCCGCCCCTTCCAGCCCAGTTCCGCCCCATCCTCTGAGCATGCTCCATCCGCACTCCTCCCCCTCCCCACCAGCATCTCCTGTACGCTGCGAACAGCTGATTGCAGCAGGTGGCAGGGAGGCACTGGGAGGGAGGGGAAGGAGTTGATGGTGGGAGTGGGCACTGGCAGATGGGAGGCACGGGGCAGGGGAGCAGGTGGCTGCCGATGGGTGCTAAGCACCCACTAATTTTTTTTCCATGGGTGCTCCAGGGCTACTTGCTCCAAGTCCTACTTGCTCCCTAGCGGCTGGCTCAATCTTCTGTGTCATGGCGATCAATCCAGTCCCTCCTCTGGGTCCTGCTTTTATCTCTGGCTCGCACTTCTTGCCTCTAAGAGCAGTGAGGGCAGAAACATAGATTTGCATCCCCCGAATATTTCCATTGCAAGGGCACTAGCCCTCTCCCACCCCCCCACCCATCCGTTCCATTGCCCCTAACTGTACATAAATTCTGAGATTTAATTGACACAAAGCTTAAACTAAAGTTTAAAGATTTAGTTGATATGTTTTTGAACATCCTGACTTTTGATGATATTACATGCAGAAAATGGAATGCCTATCATTTGAACATATATTTCTTGGAATGTTTTTACTGAAAGCTATTTTTGGACAAGTTTAAAAGCTAGCTCTGAAATTTGTTGGCTGCCTGACACAGATCACGTGTGTAAAGTAAGTTTCATTTTGAACATAGCAGTCAGTTTTCCCCCAGGACCTCTGTTGCAGGTTTGTTCGTTTAATCTAAAACTGGTACTCAATGCAGCTCTTGGGGGGAGGGTTGTTTTTTGTTTTTTTAATCACTGATTCTAAACATGTGGGTGACAAGCTTTTTAAAACATTTCTTAAATTTTCCCTGTTTTATAATCCTTACCAAAATGGAAAACTTGGAATGAGATCAGTTGAAAATCTAAACACGTATTTATATAATGCTGTAGTCTGCATGTAATGAGTCCATTTGGCATCTTCAAGTGATTCAGTTATAACAATGCAGTAGGACTGGAAGGAGTTAATGCTAATTATAATGCTGTGGTAATGCTGAACCTGCCATTCTCAGGAGATCTAAGAAGCAATCTATCAGGGTATGTTGGATCCTAGCTTCCTTAGGTCCCTCGAGACATTTGGCGGAGTGGAATTGCAGAACAAAAATATACATTCTGACATCTTCAGAGTTTCAGGAGGGGGAATGGACTTGCTGATGACTGGGCAGGGATCACGTGTATTTAGTGAAACAAACTGATGAGTTTAGTTGATTATATTTCCTGTTTTCACCAGGAACTTGATGAGTGCTCTCAGTTTTTGTAAGTGTTAGATGGTATGTTGCTGTCTCCAAGAAGAAAGTGATAATGGTTGCTGTTGAAAACTGGCAGACTGAGCTCTAACTGTACTGAAACTGTATATTTGGAAGATTGCCTCCTCCCTTTTAAGGGAAAAATATTTCCCTAGCTGATTGGTTAAAAGGTAAGAGCTCTCATATCTGTATCAGCTTGCATGTAGAAAAATGTCTCTGTCAAGAACAATGTCTTACAGGAACTAATGGATTGTGTGAGAAGATAATGAAAATATGGTAATCACTTAATTTGCATCAGCTTTCATTAATGGAGCAGTATTAAGGTTTTGGTGTTTATTGTATGCCTATTCTGATATTAAACATATTTTGTCAGGAATGTACAAATGAATAAAATTACATTGTTTTAAAGATCTAGTTATCAAAATTTCAGGAATAAGAACAAAGCATCTGCTGTGCATAATGACAGTAATCTTCATTGTTTGTCTTCCCATAAACTTCAATTTTAGAAGATTTGCGAACTTTCTGCATGAGTAAAAGGAAAAAAATGAAAACTTGTGAAGACTGAATTTTTAAAACAAATCCCCAGTTATATATTTAATGTTTTTAATTCAAACTTTAAAATGTTCCATCATTTGGCATACATTTGCATACTAATCCAACTGGTATCTTTATTCACATTAAAGTTATGAAAAGAAATGGTAGATGATTCTGTTGGGTTTTTTTAAACAATTCAGTTGGCTATTTGAAAGCAAGATCAAATTATTAATATCAGTATCAAATATTAAAATAAAACTTGTACAGCTGAGGGTGGGGGACCAGGAATCCACATTACTTTTACCATTTATTCTTTCCCTCAAAAATCCCCATCAGGCACATGTGTGTATTTTGGACAAAGACTTGTCTCGGCAGAGCTTCCAACCTTTGACAGCTGAGGGTCCCAACTCTAATTCCCATGTGGGAGTGAAATGCAAGTAAACACTTAGAATGTAAATCACAGATTAATCATATATTTCTAGAAAATAGGTGTTTCAAAGCTCTTATGTATTCTTTATGTCCAGAATTGTCAAATCTGAAAATTATATGTAAAAACCTATTTTTCTCTTACATAGAATACAAATTTTAACACAGGTCATTTATATTAAAAACAAATTATCCTGTATGTAGTTATTGTAAGTAAATAAATCATGTAAATGTAATTTCTGTCCTGTTTTGACTACACTGATCTAACTGGACTTACGCTGTTGTAAATACTGTTGTCTTGTCTTCTGTGTCAGTCTACAACAATGGTAATGACATACCATTGACATAATCATATAACACGGTCTAATTTTGTCTATAATGTCCAAGTACTTACGTTGGACATCTATTTGGGTAGCATGAAAGCCAATAGATTCCACTGTAGTAGGGAGAAATGTCAATCCATTGAAACTTATGATGTGGGTAAAAGAAAAATGACTTTCTTTTAAAAGTTATCTTTGTATTTACCATGTTTGCTTTTTTTTAAGCTTTCCCTCAGTTCTTTTAATGAGATTTCATTCATTTTGAAGCTTGATATAATTTACTGTTTCCTTTAATTTAAAATTATAATCATCCCTCGTATAAATTGACATTCCACTGTGGTGCCATGGATCCTATCTAGTACGTGTAAATATTATTTGTCACCCTTCAGATGCAGCTAAAGTGATGGTCACTTAATTTGTGTGACTGGTCCTTAGAGCTAGTAATCTGAAGTGGGACTTGTTCTGTGTAATGTGACAGTGACTACAGCATATATTGTGAAAGACATCAAATCACTGCAAAGGCTAAGGCGGTGCTCATGGTTGGCATGAAGATGGATGTCTTAAAAATTCCAAAGGTATAAAATGAACCTTCTTATCAACCAAGTTGGGTGTGACTAGTTAAATAAAAACAGAGCTAGAAGTAATTAAAAGTAATAAACATTTAACTAAGGAAACAAAACACAAGTCATATGGCAGTATTTTCAGGTTTTGAATTTAAATCTGTATGAGCATAAATTGTTTTTGTACTCTGGCACTAATTGTTACATTCTTCTGAATTTTATGTCCATATTGCAGCTAGGATTAATGACATGAAGTTAAACTTTCAAGCTTGTGTGCATCCCTATTATGAGTTGTACTAGTTATTGATTTAGTAATATTTATTATGTTGAGTGTATTATGTAGATTTGTACTACTGAGCCTGTATTCTTTCTTGCTACATTGTGGCTTATGAAGCAATGTGTGTCAAATGGTCAGAGAACATTGTATTTAAGTGTATTTTTAGTCAGAAAAGTGACTGTAAAAATGACATCTTGTTTCATCTTTAAGCTACGTTAGTGACTTTTATATAGCATGTGATCAGTTTACAAACCAGAATGTGCAAGTTTTGAGTCATATTGTGGTTGGGACTGCACTGAGGAAGCTTACACTGCCTGTAGTTAAGATGTTGTACCACAGCTAATTCAACAATAATCATCACTATTTCTCAGTGTGAGATGAAGGGAGGTGCTCCTTTTTAGACTCTTATTAGACACTGATTTAGTAGTATCTGAGCAGGCAGCCCGACATACTGCAGTCTATTACTGTCTTTTCTGAGGGTAGATGCTGCTGTTGAACTATCTGGACTGATATAAAAGGATGTTGGTGAGCAGTGGTTTCTTACCAATTAATCTGGTTTATCAATTCCCTTTATACTGGCCTAGACAGCACATTCTGTATTTTGGTGTTTGAAGTAGGAAAGTTTTCTTGAAAAATATGTGTTTTTTTTAAAAAGAATTATACATTTAATTGTCCAGGAAGTCTAGCGCCTGAATGCTCAAAAAGAGTTAGGAGCCTAAGTCCAAGTTTTGGGACCACTGTGATGCATAAAACTCCCACTGAAGCCTGTCGGCACCTAACTTGCTTGGCACCCAAAATTTTGCAGTAAGAGTTCCCTAGGCACCTAAGTTTCTGCCTCTGAGCATGCACATTGCTTCCTTCCTCTAGGCACCTGGGCACCTAAACCCCAGAGTGATTCACAAAGCAGAGGAAGCTGCTTAAAGTTGTGTGTGAGACTGATCCGGTAGGCATGCTCAGAGGCCGCCTACTGGATCGAGCCTATCAGGTAAGTTCACACAAAACAGCTGGGGGTGGGCTGGAGGAGGACTTCCCTCATAACTTTTAGCTCAGTGTTTTGGATACTCACTTGGGGTGTGGCTGGTTGCCCCTCCACTGAAGGGATCTGAATTGGGATTTGTCACCTGTTGGTTGAGTGTTCTAACCATTCGACTGTGGGATATTCTGATGTGGGGCTTCCCTCAGTCTCTCTATTGTCAAAGCTGTTGCACTCTGGATAAATTATTACTCATTGAAGCAGGGTGACTGGTTCCTAGGTCTCCCACCTCCCAGGTCAGGCTATGTAGTCATTCTCACGCGTGTGTTTCTGCACACACGCACACCGACACACACTGTGAAAGAGAGAGAGAGAGAAGCTTCCAGAAATAGGGAACACAAATGACACATTAGGGGAAGGGGAGAAATATTCAAAGCATTCTAATGCATACAGTTTTTTTTAATGCTGTCCTGTCATTTTAATATATGCAAAGTGAACAAGAAGCAAGTTAATTGTCATATCTGAAAAATAGCAGCCTCATGTGCATAGTGTTTACTAAACATTGCTGGGAAATTGGTAAATGGAGCCTGACAAGACCAGTACAAAATCCATCGTCTCCCTAAAACGGGATGTGTGATAATACAATAATACAAAAGCTTATGCTCAAATAAATTTGTTAGTCTCTAAGGTGCCACAAGTAGTCCTTTTCTTTTTGCGAATACAATAAGGATGTGTGTTGGGTTAGGAGTATTTAACATGTTGCAACAAGGGGTACATTGCTGGAGTTCAAGATTCTAAAACCTCTGTGCACAATATTTTTAGTGACAGCCCCGTTTCAGTGAATTGTATTACCAGGCTTCTCCTCCCCTGCCCCTTTAATCTATATAATTTAACTGCAAAATAGCTTGGGGGAGGGGAAGTAAACTAAATTTGTATAATTTGAAAGAGTCTTATGTTAAAGAGTTACTTTATTGACTGATGTGCAAGAAAATTAGGATAATGCTGTGTAGGTACAACTGGCAAAATGTATTGTTTCTCCCCTTGAGATGCAAGGACAGATACATTAGTCTCAAAAGATATATTACACCTTTCTGGTACAAAACAGTTTGTTATATTGCACCAAAGTGCTCTATTAAAGCCCATAGTAATTACCTATTTTCTGTTACCTATTTGCATAGCTTTGACATAGCATACTGTCATATCCACAAAGCTATAGTTACGGCTTCAGTGGTAGTTTCACTGCATGCTCCCTTTTTTTTTTTTTTTTTTCAGGGATTTAGAACTAAGCTGTTCTAATTTGCATTGGTCTAAAGATTAGCATTTATCTTGTATTTTATTGTCTTCTTAAATGCCTTATTAGCTATCTTTAAAGCAGGAGATGAAAAGGGTTTTATGTATTTTTGCCGATCTATATAATTACAAAAAAAAATTGGTATCTAATTTGGATTTAACATACATTGGTTCATTTGCTATGAATTGTTTTTTTTTAATTTCTAAAACAGTCCATCCAGTTCTAGTCAAATTTCATATAGCTGCTGTCTATGCCATGAACAATACTGTAGCTGGTTAACAGTCTTACCTGTTCTATTAAAACTGTATCTAAATTGGTAACCTCTAAATTTTATCTCATCTCTAAGACTGATGTGACTGAAGTTTTATCCTTCAGCTGCTACCACCATTTCTGCTCCAGATTCATGACCAACTTTCTTCTTCCATGAGTATATTGCTGTGGTTTTGACCATTTCCCCATTTCTTTGAAATTGGCTACTCACTTCCCACATATGTTGAATATGATGGTTACATCCCACCTGTCAGGTGATGTGATCACTTGTATTTGCTTCTGGAGGTAACTTAAATTAATCATTTTCTATCTTTTATTTATCTGAGCTCACATAAGAACTCCAGCAAGGTTGTCTTCTGTTGCTTGTGAATTCTGAGACCAGGCTTTATATTATGTCCTCCTCATTTAACCATTCCATCTTTAGCTCTAAAGAAAGTTTCTTTGCTTTAGCATTTTTAAAAAGTTTTCTTCTATCTTATGACTGAATACTGACTGTGGTCTTACATTTGATAATTGAAATATATAAACTGAGGTTTATAGGTAATGGAATAGAACTTGTTACTGTAGGGTATAAAATTCATTATTTCTGTAGCTAAAGCAGGGCAATCTACTGAATGTAAGTATGTCAAGAAGTGTAATTAGATGAAAGCACACATAAAGATCTTCCTATATAAGTGAATACCAGACTGTGTAAACAGTCTTGCTTTACTGTTGAACAGATACTTTGTAGACAGGAAATGGAAGACTCATATGATGAAGGTTCATATGATGAAAAGACTCATATGATTGGTGTTGTGAGACTTAGCAGAGACATTGATTGTAGAGACTCAGGTACCAAGTTTTGAGAATTGGGGTTGTGCTGGGATTGAGTTCTCTGTTCTGCCAGGTGCCTCCTGTGTGCCTCTTTTAATAGCCTACGGTCACGCTCAGTGCTTAATTTGTAATGAAAGAGGTGCCGGGGCTCAAGCACTTTTTTTTTTATATTCATAATGGATGCAGCAAGCCCAGAGGTGCTGGGACTATGAACTGCAAAGCCTAGAGGTGCCAGGGCTCAGTCCTAGCAAGCTCTGGAGCAAATTAAGCACTGGTCACGCTACCAGCAACCAACCTCAGTTTCCCTTTTTGGAGTATTCAAATAAAAATTCACCAAGTCTTTTTTTTTTTTGGGTCAAAAATACCCCTCCTTGCAGGCTAGGTTTATTAATATAAAATAAACTGCCAAAAAACCCTCAAAATCCCAGAACCAATCTGTTCCTAAATCCACACAACACAAGGTTTCTCTTCTTCCTCCCAGTCTTCCAGGGAGCTTTGCATGGTCAGGATGTCTCCCAGGCATAGGCACCGACTCCATGGGCCCTGTGGGGCTGGAGCATCCACGGGGGAAAAAAATGGTAGGTGCTGAGCACCCAACGGCCGCCCCCTCAGCACCCCCTGTCAGCGCCCCCTCAGCACCCCCAGTGCCTCCCGCCTGCCAGCGGGCCCTGCAGATCAGCGCCTCCCCGCACCTCCCAACCACCATAATCAGCTGTATTTCGGCAAGTGGGAGGCAGAGGAGGGAGGAGTGAGGATGTGGGGCACTTGAGGAAGGGAGCGGAATTGGGCAGGAAGAGGCGGGGCAGGGGTGGGGCCTTGGAGGAAGGGGTGGAGTGGGGGCAGGGCCTGGGGCAGAGCCAGGGGTTGAGCACCCCTTGGCACTTTGGAAAGTCGGCACCTGTGCTCCCAGGCCTCCCTGCTTGGAGAGCTTTCCTCACTCTCGTCAGACCCTTCCACAGTTTACTGAGGTTCCTTTGTCTCCACTCCCTTTCCCTTAACTGTGGACTCCTGCTGCTCTTTATAGGACATTAACCCTGATCTCTCCCATGTGTGGCTCATTCTGTAATCAGGGACGAGCCACCCTGTTATGTGCAGTAATTTAGCTTAGTTTTATAGTGTCTGTAATAAAGCACACTAATACACTAGATGATCATCAAGAAATAAACTTGCAACTTTTCAGATGGTGCACAGTGCAATGGCCTTGCTCTGATCAGAAGAGGAAGCCTCTGGTTTTAGGATAGGAATAATGGAATTGCACCTTGCAGGATGTGACAGTGTAGGTTTTCAATAGCATGAGAATAGCCAGGTTTTAGTGAAAGTAAAGATATATGTTTCAGTGAAAAGTCTGAAATGATGAAGTCACTATTTAATAGCTTTATTATATCAGCTAAAAAATATTTCACATAAACATAGAGTAATACTGACCTGAGTTATAATGTGCTCACTCCCTTTTGATATGTGGTAATATTTTACCATATTCAGTTTGATTATATATTTGTTTCGTTTATCTACCAAAATTTCCATTTCTCTTGTTTTTTACATTACTCTAGCTCTTCTCCATGCAGTAGGACTTACAGTGCCTTAGTAAAGACCATTCCAAGTTGTCATTCAGGAAAGGTGGTCCTGTAAGGTGTCTGGCCAGAGCAAATTAATGAAAATACTAATCTAGATAGTCTTTTTACACTGGAAAGACCTTCCTGTAGGATTTATCAAAAACTGTAGTTATTCTGCACCACTAGACTTCTTTCAGAAACTATATTCCATCTTCCCTTTTAAACTGGTCATGTGTTTACATTCTAGTTCGTAGTCTACTTGGGTAGAATTGAAAGGCACAGACTGGTGCTACAACCAAACCAGTCACTAACCCTCAGGCATACTGCCAAAGTTGCTGTGCCCAATAACTTTGATATATATATATATAGGGGTTCTTTTTTTTAATTTTTCTCTGTGATGCAGTGGATTTGATGTTTCATACGGTGCACACTCTGCCTACAAACAGGATTTATAAACCTGCTTCCCCACCAAAAAATGACAATGATTGTTATCAAAATATATTTCTTTATTGTACCTAGACTTGCAACACAGCAGCCTGGAAGTCAGCTTAAACCAGTCTTTGGGCTATGTGACTGTTTTCTCTTTCAGCCCACCTATCAACCACCTATTTCTTCCTGGTTATCAGTAATGACAGACAGGATGGGGCATAGTTACAGAAATAGCTCGTAGATGACTGTGTATTAAATTCTTTTAAACTATAATTAGTGAATGAAGCATAAATATTGCTAAATCGGTATATTCTGTCTTGACTGGCCCATATCACTAATGTTGTGAATATGCTGAAAATGGGAATGGTAGATACACAATGACTGAAAATTGGTTAATCTATACACAGTTTACTCTTAAAGCTTTTAACTTGTTTTGTGATAGCTGGGGCTGTTGCGTGAATAGCAGTTATGAACAAAAGTCACCAAAGCTTCAAATTTAATCTAAAATTATCTAGAATTAATTGTAAGCAATTTACATGTCAGAGTTTTCAAACTTTTTCATAGTGTGGACCACTACTTAATACATTTTCAGTTTTTCCATTTTCAATCTCATAACAGCTGTATGGTAATTGCAGCAGTTGCTTAAATGGAAAATTAATATGTGCAAAGTATTTAACACTTTAGCTGTCTTAATGTGCCTGAGCAGTTGAACATTTCAAAACTATTCATTTTTTTAGAACATGTTTTGAGATCTCAAATCTCTTCCATAAGATGACTTCTTCTGTAAGTGACTCTCTGTCAACCCTGTCCAGTCCGTGTCAGTGGTTCAGATGTTCACTGGGATTTCTTTTGGTGATTAGGCAAACTGTATTGGTACTTGCATGGATTTGCCCGCAAGAAAATCAATTATTGCAGGATTCTGAAGAAGAATGGACGCTGCTGTACAGTGTTTAGTTCCAACAGGTTTTCCAAACTGATTTGAGATTGATGACTATGGTGACTTCACAATCACTTAACAAAATCAAAATTTGACTTAAAATTTAGAAATTTTAATATTAATCTCTAAAATAATTAATGATGTCTTGACAAACCTATTTGGTCATCTGCAGGCAAATTTCACTTCTCGTTTTCTTCCTACGGTCTCTTCAGTAGAGAACTTCTGTAAGTGGTCTCTGTAGCCCTTTTGGGGGTAATATCATGCCATTGAAGATTGAATATTGTCAGTAATTAGTCAGTAATAAGGCTGATTTGAGTTTTTACTGAGATACCCATCTGAAGGGCTTCATTTTCTGTAACGTCCAAATGTAATTAAGGGGTTTTGATGGAGCAAATAGTGCTTAGCACTATTACGAATTATTTTTTTCACTTTTTTTGGTCTTCATTCTAGTTTCTGTGATTTGTGGAGGTTGATTTAGCATAAAACACTATTACAAAGGTGTTTAATTAGGAGACAGTTTACTCCTGATGCTTATTCTTATGTGACCACGTTGTCAATCACCCCTCTAATTGGTAAGTCTGTTCATATGAATAAAGCTATAGTCAGTATTGTCAAAGAAGTGGTTAAAACAGCAGATGACTTCATACACACCCAGTTGATCTGAAAGGCTTCAGTTTAATTTCTTAAGAAATGATCTGCTTGGATAAAGCTCTTCACCTGACTACTAGTGATTATCTACTAAGTAGTCTGAGTAGAAGTATCAATTTTGAAACTCTTGATTTTGGATAGGACTATAGTGTGTACTTTTACATGTGAATGCCTCATAAATATTTCCCAAGAGCAATTTATTTTTCTAATTAGCTTGAACAGCCTCTGCTTTACATAGTGCTTCAAGCAGTTTTCAATAAATCAATTCAATCACGCAGCTGTTGTTTGAAACTTTTCCTTAAGTTACTGTAATTCTGAATAGAGACCCAGAAATGCTCACTAATTAGTACACTTAATCATACCTTGTACAATATGCACCACAAAATGGAATATTTATTCTCAGAACTTCACAGGAAAAGTAGGCAGTAGGAACTTGACAATGTACACTTTTTCCTTCTGCTTTGAAAATAGTTTGCTGTTCTTGCATGATGCACACAGCAGTGTGCTCATGTACAGGGAAGATGTGTCTGTAGGCTCAGTTTTTACTGGCTGGTCATAATGTTACAAAAATTCTCATTTTGACCTGGAACTTTCCATGCTTGGTCTTGGATGTGTGTTTTGAAGGAGAATTAAAACTGAAAAACTGGCTGTAGCAATTATCTTTTCTGAATGAAGGAAAAGAAAATGTTTCAACTTTTAAAAGGAATTTAAGACTTCTTTTGTACACTGATAGTTCTAAAGGATGAACTTTTAAAATTACAAACTTCACAAGTGACTAGACCTTCCTATGTACGAGAATTGAATACATTTTTTAAATGATGTAGTTGTAAACAGTTGTAACATCGCTTTGTTGTTTTGTGTATATAGTAAGTGGTAGAGTCGAAAACCTGTGGAGTTATGAAGAGAGCATCACAGATGGCTTCTTTCTTTTCCTTTTTAAAAAATGTAAAGGAGAAAAATAAAACATAACTTATCTTAATGTACTATTAGAGATGCAACATAAACTTTGGAATTGCAAAATTAAATGTTCCAATAACAATGTGATCTTGTCCAACAATTACAGTAAAGAATAGCAACAGCTGTGAAGCAGGTTTCAAACTGGAAATCTCCAGATTAGAATAAATAAAAGGTTTTTTAAAATTTTAAACACTTCATGTTTAACTTTAATATTAACTATAAAATAAAAAGAGCAATATTTATGTATAGGTTTTCTTTTCCAGGAGGTGATTTACAATGATTACTGATCCTGATGGTCCACTGAAAAGTCTTCTCTGCTTGAATGTGTGTTAAGGACAAGTAAGTGACTGCTTTTAAATCCTGGCTATATCCAGCTGAAAAATGACTCCTCCTTCCTCATTTAAAGCTATTAAATTCAAGTGTAACTACAAAGACCATAAAAGTTGTACTCACAATATTTAACCACTTGACTGCTGCCAGAAAGTGTCCTCTAAGTGCAATTTCTTATAGAATCTTATCCAAATAAATAGATCATCATCTGTATCTATGGTTATCCAAAACTATACAAATTGTTTTCTGTTATATGAATAATGTTTTTAGTCAGTGTCATTGGAAAACTATGGTGCTATTATTTACCCATACTTGTTTTCAAAGGAAGTGGATAACAAGGAATGAAATTTCTTAATGGACTTCCCAATGGTTCTCTCTCTTAATAATAATATTAGATTATTAAATCAAAGTTGAAAGAGGTGACTTATGAGATTGTGGGTTGTTTTTTTTAAACAAACTGAAATCTTACAATTTAGATATTAATGGGCTAGTCTGAGTTATATCATGGTTTTTTAGAGAGTGAATTGTTTAATATTTTTATTGATATAAAAATTAAAAATAAGATGGTCTTCCTAGAGATTGGATGAAAAGTATCCATGTGATTCTTCATAATTGGCCATAACGGGAATGGTGACAGCCTTGCTGTGCCTTCTTCACTCTGAATTTTTTAAATGTTAGAACAGTCTACTTACTATAACACTAAATGCTACAAATCCATATTTCTAGTAAAGTGTTTATAGATGGATAAGAATTTTAAAATTAATATTAAAGTTGCAATTTTGTGTGCATAAGTAACCACTTTCCTGCACAAGTTAAACCTTTATAACAAAGCCATTTACAATTTTTTGGCCTGAAAATATGTTCCTCAGTAGTTATTGTAAGTTGCATGACTACAAAATTAATAAATAAAGCTGAAACTACCAAGCTCAACATTTTTGTACTCCTGTTCGTTGAAAACTACCATGTTGTTTTAACCATTTAATTTCTGTATATCATATTGCTTTTGGGGGTGGGGGGGTGCTATTCTGTTCATTGTATTGTAAATGTACTATGCACGAAGTTAGGGGAAGTTATCTTGTATGTTTTAGTAATATATTTAATGAAATGTTTCTTAATTCTAACAAACCATAAGCCAAAGAATGTTCAAGCGTGGTGGTTTTTTGAAAAATGGCCCACTGAAGGCAATGGGGTTGCACAGGTGCAACTGAGGGAAGAATTTTCCCTGTGGAATCCTACTGGTTAGCACTACTGAAGCATGCGCCAGAAAGAAGCTATCACGTTTTAGCTCACAGGTTGAGTTTACAGGACTGGCTGGCACTTGCAAACTTTATTTTACTAGTAAACTGAGGAAGTTTTGATTTCTGTTCAGAGACACAAATTTGGAACGCACAATGCCATTTTTTCAGAGACACTTTTCCAAGTAGTGCCTCACTTCAATAAAATATCCAGTTTCTTTTTAGAAAAACATGAAGCACCTGTACTAATTGCACCTTCATATTTGTTGGATAAACAGCATTATTGCTGTGTTTTTAATTTGTGATTTTTGCATTAGTAACTCACTGGATAATTGGTTCTGTTGCTAAGGTCTCTTGTAGCTTGAGGAATAGTGCAGGGTAGCTATTAAGAGTTTGCATGGTAGGTCCCTATACAGCCTCTGTGGGCTTGCTTGGTTAAGAAACTGCAAAGCCTTCTTAGGCATTACATGTTTTTCCAAGCCTCCTTAGGGGTGATGGTAATATTGGTAGGGAAAGAAAAAGTCATACATAGGCAATGTTTCAGGCTTACGTCTGGAGAAGTTGCCACAACCTTTATGGCCCCCAAATAAGTGATAGATATGCTATAATAAGGAGGTGGGGAGCTCTGCTTAAACAATTCTCTGCTCTTCTTTCTTCCTCCCCCCAATAACCCAAGCATTGTAGCTTAAGAAAAAATCCTCCCTTTTTAAAACTACCTGAATAGACATAGTGTTACATACTCTAATTCTTTCCTCTTTAGGTTTTTCAGATAACAGATAAAGTCTGTATATTTTTCTATTTAATTAAATTACTAGCTTTCATTTTTAGCAACATGGGTATATGCTACTTTAAGTAATACTGAAATCAAATGATATTTCTAGTATAAATTCTAAATTGCTAAATTCAATCCTGTTAGCATGTCAACTTCTAAACTGCATCACACTGAAATTTAACATTTTATATCCAGGCTATGTTCAGCAATTTAAAATATTTTAAACTGTTTTGGTAGCTTCTTTTAAATTAAGAAATGTGCACTGTGCTTCTGACATGTTTGTTGTGCCACACCCTTCCTGAGCTATCCTCAACCCTTTATCTTATTTTAAGCACTTCCTCTCTCTTTCCATAGCAGCTTCTAGCATTGCAGTGGTATGTTTCTGCCTTGGAATGCAGTTGCTGGGAGAACAGCACCAAACGTAGTGTGTATATGTGTCACCTGTTCAACGACACTTGATTCTTTCATAGCTATGTGGATTATAGACCTAGGACTTTGAGTGTGAGTGTTGAGTGTAACCTTCAGATAACTCTAATCCTAGATTTTTGCATGATCATACTGTTTACATAAATTACTTTTTAAAATTTGAAGCTTCTTGTTTATTCACATGAGCCGAACTAACTTCCTAACATTTTTTTTAATCTGCAATTTAGCTGAAGTAAATACTACTCATGCAGGTACTTGATGATATTCTGCCATCTAGTGGCAATTGGACAACTCATCATTTGTTTTTCTTGGGCACATATAAGTTGTCACTGTTTTAAATGTATTATATTTTATAAATGTACCATAAACGAACATCTGGTTTCAAAAAGGATGACATTCCTCATGTTTGCTTTTCCACAGTCATCAAACATTGGGATTTGCCTCCACTAATTTGACATGGTATGTCAAATAGGTAGTTATAAACTACAGTAACTCCTTGCGTAACGTTGTAATTATGTTCCTGAAAAATGCGACTTTAAGCAAAACAATGTTAAGCGAATCCAGTTTCCCCATAGGAATTAATGTAAATAGTGGGGGGTTAGGTTCCAGGGAAATTTTTTTTATACAGAAGACTATATTATACACTTATACACAGTACAAGTTTTAAACAAATAATTTAATACTGTACACAGCAATGATGATTGCGAAGCTTGGTTGAGGTGATGAAGTTGGAGCGTGGAAGAGGGTGGGATATTTCCCAGGGAATGCCTTACTGCTAAATGATGAACTAGAACTCAGCTGAGCCCTCAAGGGTTAACACATTGTTGTTAATGTAGCCTCATACTGTACAAGGCAGCACAAATGGAGGGAGGGGAGACAGCATGGCAGACAGACACTCACGCTGTGTTTGAGAGAGAGAGATGTGCATTGCCCCTTTAAGTATGCTGACCCCACTCTAAGTACACTGCCTTTTTAGATCAGGAAGTTGAATCAGCAGCTGCTGCCTGCAAGCTCCCTCCTTCTTGAGCCCTGTCATGCCCTCCCCTCACCCCACAGCAAGCAGGAGGCTCCTGATGCAACTTTAAGTGAGGAGTTACTGTATTTTGAATCAGAATTTGGAGCATAAATGTTTCCTGGCTTATTGTCAGTGGAGTCTTTGGCTACATTTGTATGTTTAGACATCTTTTGAGAATAGTTTTATTTTGAGCTATACTACATTTGTATTGATCTTTTTTCACTGCCCTTTAATTTTTTTAAATACTGTACTAATCTGCTATCTAGTTTTGAAGTAATCCCTTTCCAGTCAAAACTAATGCATCAATTGGTGGTGGTGTTTGTAAATATTACTTTACTATAATATTTTATAAGTGTGTTAAACAGTGTGGTAGTGTTCATATTAACACATGGAGAGTGTGTGTGTAAACAGATGTATATATTTTTTAACTTTACAGTGAGTTCACAGCAATCCAGAGCCTGCTCCTGGTTTGAGCCAGGTAGTTCTCTGTTCTGAGCAGCAATCATTAGAGATCTGCCTTGCTGTGTGAAGAATGACCTTTTGAACTCTCCATCCACAACCAACATCCTAACATAATAGCAACTGCTCCACACAATAATTTTGTTGTGTATCCCTGTCCTCTCAATTTAGCTAGCAAGAGCAAGAACAGACCGTGTTGTGGTTTCCCAGAAGCAAAAAGCAAAAGACAAGTCAGTCAAGATTAGTACATCAGGAGCAATCCACCCACTTATTTTTTTTTTTTTTTTGGCCTCTTGTCCCGGAAGAATTTAGTGTAGAATCATAGAATCATAGAATATCAGGGTTGGAAGGGACCTCAGGAGGTCATCTAGTCCAACCCCCTGCTCAAAGCAGGACCAATCCCCAATCAAATCATCCCAGCCAGGGCTTTGTCAAGCCTGACCTTAAAAACTTCCAAGGAAGGAGATTCTACCACCTCCCTAGGTAACGCATTCCAGTGTTTCACCACCCTCCTAGTGAAAAAGTTTTTCCTAATATCCAACCTAAACCTCCCCCACTGCAACTTGAGACCATTACTCCTTGTCCTGTCCTCTTCTACCACTGAGAATAGTCTAGAACCATCCTCTCTGGAACCACCTCTCAGGTAGTTGAAAGCAGCTATCAAATCCCCCCTCATTCTTCTCGTCTGCAGACTAAACAATCCCAGTTTCCTCAGCCTCTCCTCATAAGTCATGTGTTCCAGACCCCTAATCATTTTTGTTGCCCTTCGCTGGACTCTCTCCAATTTATCCACATCCTTCTTGTAGTGTGGGGCCCAAAACTGGACACAGTACTCCAGATGAGGCCTCACCAATGTCGAATACAGGGGAACGATCACGTCCCTCGATCTGCTCGCTATGCCCCTACTTATACATCCCAAAATGCCATTGGCTTTCCTGGCAACAAGGGCACACTGCTGACTCATGTCCAGCTTCTCATCCACTGTAACCCCTAGGTCCTTTTCCGCAGAACTGCTGCCTAGCCATTCGGTCCCTAGTCTGTAGCTGTGCATTGGGTTCTTCCGTCCTAAGTGCAGGACCCTGCACTTATCCGTATTGAACCTCATCAGGTTTCTTTTGGCCCAATCCTCCAATTTGTCTAGGTCCCTCTGTATCCTATCCCTGCCCTCCAGCGTATCTACCACTCCTCCCAGTTTAGTATCATCTGCAAATTTGCTGAGAGTGCAATCCACACCATTCTCCAGATCATTTATGAAGATATTGAACAAAACCGGCCCCAGGACCGACCCCTGGGGCACTCCACTTGACACCGGCTGCCAACTAGACATGGAGCCATTGATCACTACCCGTTGAGCCCAACAATCTAGCCAACTTTCTACCCACCTTATAGTGCATTCATCCAGCCCATACTTCTTTAACTTGCTGACAAGAATACTGTGGGAGACCATGTCAAAAGCTTTGCTAAAGTCTAGAAACAATACATCCACTGCTTTCCCTTCATCCACAGAACCAGTAATCTCATCATAGAAGGCGATTAGATTAGTCAGGCATGACCTACCCTTGGTGAATCCATGCTGACTGTTCCTGATCACTTTCCTCTCGTGTAAGTGCTTCAGGATTGATTCCTTGAGGACCTGCTCCATGATTTTTCCGGGGACTGAGGTGAGGCTGATTGGCCTGTAGTTCCCAGGATTCTCCTTCTTCCCTTTTTTAAAGATTGGCACTACATTAGCCTTTTTCCAGTCATCTGGGACTTCCCCCATTCGCCACAAGTTTTCAAAGATAATGGCCAGTGGCTCTGCAATCACATCCGCCAATTCCTTTAGCGCTCTCGGATGCAACTCGTCCGGCCCCATGGACTTGTGCACGTCCAGCTTTTCTAAATAGTCCCTAACCACCTCTTTCTCCACAGAGGGCTGGCCATCTACTCCCATGTTGCGATGCCCAGCGCAGCAGTATGGGAGCTGTCCTTGTTAGTGAAGACAGAGGCAAAAAAAGCATTGAGCACATTAGCTTTTTCCACGTCCTCTGTCACTAGGTTGCCTCCCTCATTCAGTCTCAGTGTAGTCTCATGATGACTCAGTTCTTGGTTCCCATTCTATCTTTTCTCTTTCGTCTCCTAAATCTTAAGAAGAAATCCAGTTGCAAGAGAATAAGAAGTGTGGATGATGTCAGGGGTAGGGCATGGTGTGTGAAAAGGGAGAGGAAGGGCATCAAGGAGAAATCCCTAGCTGCAGGGACTTCACAGCTAGTCTCTCCCAGGTCTCTGTCCCCCTTCATTTCCAACAGTGTTGACTTTGCAGCCATACCATAAACCTCCTGCAGCTTTGATCCTTCAGCCCTGGAAACCTTTGTATCAGTGGCTTGCACTTGTGTGAAAACTGGACTGCTGGTGGATTGACTCAACACAAATAGTGGTTCTTGGCAAATGGAGTCTTCAGACCCATTTTTTCCCCAGGAGATTTGCCAGCATCTGGGCTCTGTGATTTGATAGATGGAATAGTTTGCGTCCAGCCAGTTGGCATAACTATCCTGTTTCTGCTCCTGATCCTTTGACACCAATTCTTGTAACATGCATTCTTGTAGCACTGGGACAGAGAACTGAAGTTTTGCTTCCCACCCCACCCCTACTTTGGAAAATCCTGAAAAAAGGATAGACTTGGAGACAACCTTTCTGACCTGAAGTGGGCCTGCCCTCCTTGATTCTAGTACATAATGAGCCTAACTGTGCCACATTTCTATTGGACTGGATCTCCTCTCTCAGCTACAATCCTGTCCTTCAACCTAGAACACTTTGGTTTTAGCAGCATTTGGACAGACCAGTGCAGATGCGTAACCAAAGTTTTTTCCAAGGAGGTTACTGTTTGTGTCACATAGCAGGGTATGGTTGATGTCTCGCTCCTTTTCTCAGTTTTAACACACTTTACTTCCCCTCTTTGAAAAAGAAAGAGGTGAATATGTAATCCATCTTTGTTCAGCATTCTTGGAATTTCACAAAGGTGTTTTGCCCAAGTTGTGTCCAGATCTTTGTTGCAGCAGAAGTTCTGAAATGTTTACCTACCTTCAATTCATAGCTTTAAAAAGCTACGTTTGTCAGTTTTGAAGGTTATAATAAGAGACGTTAGGTCATCAAGGTTACAGTGGCATGTTGTTAGTTTAAGGATGTACTCTATTAACCTCAGAACAAGCCAAATTGCTTTGTTCCATTTTGGAAGAGACATGGAAACTTCCTGGGCTCAGAGAGTGGAAGCATCACCTTCTTTAAATTCATATGGACCTACTTATTGCTTCACAGCTTTTTCTGCATTACCATTTTAATTTGTCCTTGACTGCTGACAGTTGTTGGCCATACAGCAACGGAAAATTTGGGACATACAGCAAAGGACAATTACTTAATGGTCTTTCTGTTTTTTGTAGTTTTCACTTCTCCGATCCTACGTCCCTCCTAGGTCCCCCTCAGGAAGTGTCATTTGATTTTTTTTTTTTCCTTTGATCTCCTTTATTCCTTTGCTCTGAAAGTCTCTCACTGGAAATGAAATGGGAAAATTGACTTATATTCTGGCATTGATTGAGAGATCTTTTACCTCTTTGGTGCTTTGAGATGGAGCCATAATGCTGACTGTAATGACTGTTTCTGGACAGGATGGAAAAAGGGAGGACTACAAGGGCTTGCCTTCACTGCCGGGGTAAGTCGACCTAAGTTACGCTACTCCAGCTATGTGACTAATGTAACTGGAGTCAGCATAGCTTAGGTCGACCTACCCTGGTGTCTTCACTGTGCTGCGTGGACGGGAGACTCTCTCTGGTCAAGGGAGCTGGAGTACTGGGGTTGACCGGAGAGCACTCTGCCATCAATTTAGTGGGTCTTCACTAGACCCGCTAAATAGACACCCACTGCATCGATTGCAGCAGCATCAATCTCCCCAGTAGTGAAGACAAGCCCCAAGAAACAGCATTAGCAGTAAGTAATTTTCAGTTCTATAACAAATAAAGACATGGGGTGAAATCCTGATCCACTGAAGTAAAATGCAAATTTTCATTCATGGTTCCTGTCCTTGAAGACCATAGTCAAAACAAATAAGATTAAAGAACAAAATGTGGGTTCTTAGGGTCTATAGTACTTAGAGTATGCAGAAGTTTTAACTGTAGCGGGGCTCATGTTAGTGCTTTAAAAATAGCTGTGTAGATGGCACTGTGAAGTTGTGGCTCAGATTCTGAAGCCGGGGTGTGGGAGGATTCTGAGCCTGAGCTCCAGCCTGAGCTGTAACTTCAAAGCGCTGTCTATTTTTAGAGTGATAGCCCAAGCCCCACTAGCCTTAGTCTGTTGACCCAGGCTTCCCTGGGCTTTGTAGACATGTCCTTATGGTTTGTGTTTCTGATATATGTGCTCTGTAACATTTCCATCCTTCTGCGTGTAAACCTTACCATTCTTCTGTGTATGTTGGTAGTAATGTAATTTCTTGTCATATCTTGTGCAATGCAAATAGTGCCTATACAATGAGAATGTTTTGGCTAAATAATATGGCCATGAACTACAATATTTACTGACTTTATTCTGATATAATAGATGATGTTGGACTGGGAACTCAATAGTGAACACAGTTCATTATGCTATAGGTGCAATTTCAGTAATACAAGCTTTAAATCAGATAAATGTATTGATCTGAGGCGCACAAAACTGCACTGATCCAAACTGTCTTGCAAGAGTTAGTGAAATGACTCCATTTCTTTAAGCAAACTTTGGTTTGACCTTTGCTGGAAGAGAAATATGCCAGAAAGTAAAGCCAGTCCAAAGAAAGGAATAGGTCTTGACATGTTGAGGTAGAAGTTTTATTTGCCCTCGAGGCTAGAAGCAGGATACCAGATATAACATGAAATATTGGCTTTAATAGTTTGTCCTGTATTGAAGTTATACTAAACCCCTTACCCTAATGCTTCTCCTCCCGCCATGTGACACTTTCCATCTAAAAGTTTCCTTTGCAGAACAGAAATGTGAGAGGACCCAAAGGATGCATAGAAACCTATTATTGTTGGAGGATAGACAATTAACAGTTAAACACTCACTTTCATGGTATATGCTAATTCTCCTTCAAGTGACTGTGCTTATATACATTCCACTGCTGGTGTTTGTGTGCCCAGTGCACTTGAGTTAGAGACTTTTGCTTGCAGTATCAATAGGTGGTGCATGTGCCCCAGTGCTGTCAATCAAAGGCATAAAAGGGATGTGGTGGTTGCCTCCCTCTCAGTTCATTCTCATTGCCTGTGGTGAGAGTTGGAGCTCCCTGTAGCATTTGCTTCGGGTAGCCCGATTTCAGAACTTTATAGTTCGTATATAGTTATTATTTAGTGGTAGTAACATAATTTAGTTCTTTGAGTAGATGCAACTGTGTATTCCATGTGGGTGGGTGTGTGCGTGCACCAGAGCCGGAGAACTTTGCCTAAAAGTACCCATAGGGGTAGCACTCATGCCCTACGACCATAGCTCCTCCCTGGGCCTTAGAAGAGCAGCGCCACCCTAACCCCCTGAGTTCCTTCTCACCGCCTGTGGCTAGAGTCAGAGCTCTGTGTGGCATCTTCACCTCACACTTTCTCTCTGTTTTCTGAGAACTTTTCTTGTATATCATAGTAGTAGTACCTTAGGTTTAGTTTGTGGTAGTAGTAGAGTGACTGGATGCCCTGTGTGATGCCTTCACCAGAGTTCAAGCATTGTCTGTCATGTATGGTGGCTATCCCCAACAGCAATCCCCACACAAGATGCTACTTGTGTCTTGGTGAGGGACACATTAAGGAGAGGTGCTCCATGTGCAAGTCGTTCCCCAAGAGGACTCAGGTGGGAAGAGACTTGGGGTTGAAGCAGTACCTTCTGGAGCAGGCCTTGAGGCCTGCTTTGGCGCCTAAGCCCTCTGATCAGCAGTTGTCTTCGGATTCACAAGTGATGCCACCCTGTGCTTGGACTCTGATGTTTCCCCCAAGAGGAAGAGGAGTTGTTCACCCTCCTCTAGTGAGATGAAGAAGAGGTCCCATAAAATGAGTCAGGACCATTCCAGGGCTTGGGGAGACTCCTCTTCCTCTTCTAGGAGGAGTGCTGACTGGCACCATTCTTCATCCGGCATGCAGGATGGAGCAGGTCTGTCCAACCGCTCCTCGGTACCACGCCGAGAGCAATGAGGGCCCATATTGTCAACTCTGGTGTCTCCTGAGTCCGATACCTGTGATGTCGGCACCAGCATCAACCGTATCCATGCTGATGGCATATGAGGCAGCATCAGACCTGCTTTTTCTCTCGATCCTGGACTATGTGTTTCTTCAGGAGTTCTCTGGTGCTATGCCTTCTACTGACTCATCCTCTGTTGTGCCATTGGAACCTTCTGACCATGTTGCAAAGCCAATGGCTCCGTCAGCACTGCAGCTCACACCACCTGGTCTGCAGACTATGGAGCTGAGGCTAGACCTGGCACTGAAAACCCCTTCAGTCCTGGTGCATACTTCAGCACAGGCATTGTTTTGGTGACAGATCCATCATAGAGTTTGGTACCAGCCTCGGTGCTAATGCCTCTCCTGGTACTGGGTGGGAATGTGTCTCATTCA